>NC_059102.1:283426106-284036939 GCF_020740685.1 Jaculus jaculus
ACTATTAAGAACTTAGAAATTATTAAAAAATAATAATGGAGGGAACAAGACTGCACATTCTATGAATTTTTTGTTAAATATTTTTATTTATTTATTTGAGAGTGACAGACAGAGAAAAAGGCAGATAGATAGTGAGAGAGAGAGAGAGAATGGGCGCTCTAGGGCCTCCAGCCACTGCAAATGAACTGCATACACCCCCTTGTGCATCTGGCTAATGTGGGTTCTGGGGAGTCGAGCCTCAAACCAGGGTCCTTAGGCCTCACAGGCAAGTGCTTAACCGCTAAGCCATATCTCCAGCCCTGAATTTTATATGTATTTTAAGTACTTAATGTAATCTGAAATTTTCAGAATGTGAATTACTAATATATTATCTAAACTTATTTATTATTATCCTCATTTTTTTTTTCCGTATTTGCTCGACTACAACCCTATCATACTGTAACACTCAAGTATTCTAGATTAGGCAAACCTTTGTAGCTAACCAGGTAGGTATGTTCCCAAGACTAAGTGAACGTTACCATCTCTAAGCTTGATATTCAACACCTCTAATATGGAAATACTACTGAGATATGATAGTTTCTATAACATTATACAAATATGAAATAAAATATCTAGTATTTCTCCAAAAATTTAAGAAATAGTGTTTGTATACATTTCCTAGACAGTAAGAGTTAGTGTAAATTACAATGCTATATTTAAAATCTTTGATAACTTAACTTTTCTCCCTAATATTACTTTCATATTGACTTAATTATGTATTTTGATTTTTTTATGACATCCTAAGCCAGGATATTTATATTAAAGAAGATATAAAATTTCTGTTCTCATAGAGAATTTATTTCACTAATAGAGATGGAAAATAACTATTATTCTATTATAATTAAAGTACAGTTGTTTAACTAAATATATTTAAATTATAATTGTTTTTTAAATGTAAAATTATATCACAATCACCTTAATTTGCATACTACTAAAAAGTTATTCCTAAACTAACCTGTATCAGAGTTCAAGGTCCTTTACCTTGACAATGTACACAGATAAATGTTAGATTTTGGTCATTAATAAACAATCCAGAATAATTACTCTGAGGTTCTTAATCATCAAAACATCAGTGTTTTCAAGTGTATTTTCACATCTCAAAAAAGTACAATAACAAATGTTCATGAATAGCTGATAAAGACTAAAAGTTCATTTATTTAGCTTTTACCACATTCTAAGATATACTGACTAAAACATTTTGTCTTTAAATATGTGTGTGAAGGTATTTTATATATTTCTTATGATAAAAATTTCATAATGACACTCGGTAGGCAGAGGTAGGAGGATCGTTGTGAGTTTGAGGCCACCCTGGGAATCCATAGTGAATTCCAGGTCAGCCTGGGCTAGAGTGAGACCCTACTTCGAAAAAAAAAAAAAAAAGCCAAGAATTTCATAATGAAAAATAAAAGACAGGTAAGCAGGTTAAGCTTTTTAATAGACAGCTTCAGATTCACTGAGATGAACTTCCAAACCAGGCACAATTATGGAAGAAGGGATAATTTATTGAAGCTTACAGATCCCGGGGAAGTTCCATAATGGCAGAAGAAGCTGGCCTGCCTTCACAGGACTAAACACACAGAGAGAGGCACAAGCCTAAAAGCCACACAGCATAGAAAACTTCAGGAACTCCAGATATCTTTAGATTGAAATATTAAATCCACCACCACACCTTAAGATCCACCCAGTGACACCACCTCTAGCCAGGTGCCTGCAGATGCAAACTACAAACTAATAAAACACTGAATATATTGGGGATCATCTATTCAAACTACCACAGGCCTCATTATTTGTATAGCATTTTTTTTTTACCTTTCTTCACTAATATTAGAATAAGAAACTCCACTGATAGAATGAAGTGTTACATAATAAAACTAAGAGATTTTGTATAAAAAACTCAATGGGACTCTCTACCTTAGGTCATTATGAGACAAGTGGCTTCCTTAGAAATGCCTGAGCATGCACTAGACACATATTGAACCACTTCTGAAAATGATGAGAGCCATGCGTTCAGTCTCGAGTCCAGAAAAGAAGGAAAGAAATATTATTTTATTTTTTGAACATAAATTAAGGGAATAGAGATTTATTTGGGCTCACATTTTTGGAAGGCCCAGTCCATCAAGGTGGGGAACTTATGGCAGCAGGAGCATCATGATCTGCTCCAGTGGGATCTTGAATTGCAGCTTGCTCACTCCTTGGCTGACCAGGAAAAGGACCAGACCAGAAGCAGTGTCGGACTATGATCCTCTAAGGTCTTCCTGTTCCAACCTCCACCAGCCATGTTCCACCCCTCAGAGGTTTCAAACACTCTCGAAACAGCATCATTAGCTGAGAACCAGATGTATAAACACATGAGCTTATGGGAGTTATTTCAGTCCTTAATTTTTGAAGCTATAGTGGCTAGTTTTCTTACTCTGGATTTCTTCTTCTTCCTACGTCACCTTATTCTCCCATTCCTCCCCTGATTCCTATTACACTTTTGGTACCTGAGGAATTTTATTTATGTATGAGTTGCAAGTCATTAAAATAAAAAAAAAAATCAGGTTGGAGAGATAACTTAGCAGGTAAGGCGTTTGCTTGTAAAGCCAAAGGACCCAAGTTAAATTTGCCAGAACCCATATAAGCCAGATGCACAAGGTGATGCAAGCCTGCCTCTGGCACTTGTTTGCAGTAGCTAGAGGCTTGATGCCCCCATTCTCTCCCTCGTCCTCTCTCTTTCTCTGTCTCTCTGTCTGTTTCTCACTCTTAAATAAATAAATGCTAATAAAATATTAAGAAAATCATAACGTTAGGTTTTGATGTTTTTTTTCTTTAACATGAGCTTAAATATTACCTTTATGTATTGAATCTTTAATTTGTTGCAGATATTTTTCTTTTAATAATTTATATTGCAGATAGGCAACACATTACCAAAGTCAATTTTATTCATTGTTATTTAAATTAAATCTTTGTTGCAGGTATTTGATTACAAATATAAAAGCCTTCATATTTCCTAAGCAGAAATTGGTCTTAAATTTTCATCACAATCTTATGTTATTTTCCCATTGCAATAAGAATCATGAACCAGAATCTCATAAAATAAGTATTTTAAGTTCTCCATGGGAAGAGATATGTATCCTTGGAGGCAAAACATGAAAATTAATTCCTTATAGCAGGATATCATAATCTGTTCTATTTAATTTATTAGCCAGAACCTTCTGTTCAAATAGCAGTATTAGGGTTGAATGAAGCATGGTATGACACGTGATTAACTGAAACATCCTTCCCTGGGGTTATTTGAAAATAGAGCAGGCTTAATTGGTTTCTCTAAAACTGTAATGAAATATAAAAATAACTAAAATAAGTGTAAAGATAAAAATGTTGTCTTGATATACTGAAATATTTAAATCCAATAATCTCCCCATCATATTTTTAGCTGGTAGACTACATGGCAAAGTTATAGTTCTGTATGTCTATAGCCATGATGAAACTGTGTGTTATACCATTTCCCAAATAGATACTCTGCATACTTAGATCATATATGAAAGTAATAAACAGGGAAACTTGTATTCTTAAAAATCCTTTTCAAATAAAATTGAAAACAAATAAGTGCTATATTTCCTTGAAAAGAACACTTGTTTTATAAATATTTCAAATGGTGAAGTTCTGCAATACATATCCAGGTTAATTTTATTTACATGCATGTATTTTTTTTTAATTTTTATTTATTTATTTGAGAACGACAGACACAGAGAGAAAGACAGATAGAGGGAGAGAGAGAATGGGCGCGCCAGGGCTTCCAGCCTCTGCAAACGAACTCCACACGTGTGCGCCCCCTTGTGCATCTGGCTAACGTGGGACCTGGGGAACCGAGCCTCGAACCAGGGTCCTTAGGCTTCACAGGCAAGTGTTTAACTGCTCAGCCATCTCTCCAGCCCAACATTCATGTATTTTAAAGATGTTTGAGAGGCAACTCTTGCAGAATTTCAGAGCAGAAAGTAGTATTAGTAGGTGTGTCAGTGTCATTTCTTCCTCTTCAGTGTTTATTCCCAATGAAGTGATTCCAGCAGTAAGTACAAATTCCCCATAATAACTTAATTTTTAGCAGCCACCTCACAGATCTAAGGCAAATGAAAGGTATATGTTATTTATTTGCATAATTTAGGAAGCTGCTTTTCTAGGCATCTGTCACTCACTCACCTGATATAGCAGTATGCTTGAAAGCAGGGTCAAAATAAACCTCCTGGGCTGGGCATTGATGAATGACAAGCTTCTCAACTTCCGTTGTTCTCAATTTGGCTGCACATTAGAATCCCCATGAGACTCTTCAAAGATTGTCTGTTACCTAGGTGCTATCAAAGACCACGCATTATCTCTAAGAAAGCAGCCTGGTACTGGTATTTTTTAAAGCTCTCTGGGTGATTCTCAGGTCCCAGTTAAAAGCCAGTGCTCTACTGTTTCACTGAAGTGTTCCCATAAATTCGCTTCTCTGTCATTCTCACTCTCCTTACAAGATTTAGCTTTAGATTTCAATGCACTCCCTTCTGAACTAGATTGACACGAACAATTAACCCCATCCTTGTACTAAGATTAGTTTCACACTTGTATTTTTTTTTTTTTAATGGTATACATTTGTTTTTCCAAAAACAAGATCACATCCCAATTTGTTTGTTTGTACATGGCATCATGGATTAGGTCAAGGACCTATGTGTAGCCAATTTGTGTTCACTGGGTCCCAACAGAAGAATAATAAGAAGAAACAGGGAGAGGAAGATGTCAGCAAGAGGAAGAGAATGGCAGGAAGGGAGAAGAGAAGGTGGGAGGAGAAGATGAAAGAGTAGATGAGCTTAGATATGTTCAACAAATAGGGATAAACAATGAGTGAGTTATGTCCTATTAATATGCTGGGGATTGTGCAGTGATTCATAGTTCTTTAGACATCAGGCACTTTGTTGCTAGCGACATGCATACAAAATTTATTCAAAAAAATTGTCAATATTGTATCAGGAAATTCCTTTGCTCTTTATCCACAATACAGTTCTATATTATCACAAGGTCAAGTTAATTTTCTTCAAATAACTTATGTATTCAGAACCCCCAGTTTCTCAGTACCCTAACCCTAATGGCATTTAAGGAACAATCTTATCCCTTCATCTTGTATAGCAAACTTACATTCTTCTGAAGAAGTTTTCTTCTCAGTAAGCATATATAAATTTATTTAGAAAGAATCTAGCTGGCAAGTAAATTAAATTTGCATGCTGTAAGTTTTTGTCTTGCCATTCTATGTAGGGTGTAGACATTTTATCTATTCATTTCTTTACCTACAGTAAAACCATATCTATGTCTCCAAGTAAAAATTTGGACAAAAAGTTTTTGTTATTGTTATTTTTTTTTTGGTGGGGGGAGCAGCACTGGGCATTTTTGGTTTTGTATTTTCCCCAAGAAACAAAGGTGCAAATTGCTAATTTAAGAATAGTGTAGGATATGTGCAAGTCTGATGTAAGACAGCAGGCTGTGGTAAATCAGTATCATCAGTGTTATGTGGGGCCTATAACTAACTTCATTGCTGATTAAGGAGGTATGAAGCACAACTCTAACTATGTTGAAATACAAGTAATGACATAATTCAGTCTGCTCTATCATCCTCTTTCTCCCTCCATTATTTGCTTCTATTTCTTCTACCATCTGAAGAAATCATTGTATTTTAGTTGTCTCAGAGACTGTTGTTTTTAATTCTATATCTTACTTATAATTACATATTGAAAAGAAAAATTGTTTTCAAAATGTGAATATTTGACATTTGATATATTTTATTCTAAACTCTCAATTATATAATTTAAAAAAAAAACATGTTTCAGAAAAACTTCCTTAAGCCTAACATAAAATGCAGGTCACTTATCAGAAAGTCTGACAAATCAAATATATAAAGAAGAAAGAAAGCACAAACATTATTTACAACTGAAGACTGCATAAATCTTCTGTTAATTACATACTGCATATCTTTAAAAATTATGTTTTAAAATGATGAATTTGTAAGTACTGTGATGTATGTCATGGTGTAAAATATTTAACTTCAAAGTTATGTTGAAGACTAAAGATTATAAATGATGGGCTGGAGAGATGGCTTAGCAATTAGGTGCTTGCCTGTGAAGCCTAAGGATGCCGGTTCAAGGCTCGATTCCCCAGGACCCATGTAAGCCAGATGCACAAGGACATGTGTCTAGAGTTCATTTGCAGTGGCTGGAGGCCCTGGCACACCCATTCTCTCTCTGTCTCTATCTGCCTCTTTCTCTCTCTGTCTGTTGTTCTCAAATAAATAAATAAATAAATAAATAAATAAACAAAAAATATTTTTTAAAAAAGATTATAAGTTGCCCCGGCCAGCGGGGAGTTGAACAAGGACTAGGGGAGAAGCCAACTTGAATGGGGGAGGCAAACAGACACAAGAAGGAGACCAAGCTAGGTATTTGTCAAGGTCTTGAAGTTTATTTTTTACACAGGTTTTTATAGGGTTGTAGGGGGAAGGAATCATAACCAGGCCAGAGATCACAGGGTTACTGGTTAAATGTAATTTCTTTGTTTCTTCATCAATTACCGGCAGCACCAGGAGAGGCTGTCACCCAGGCGTAACGGCTCCTTCATTTCTGGTAATAGATCATTAGATGAGGAAATAGAAACCTAACTTGCTATATGGCGGTTTCTGTCAACATGGCCGAGGTTTGGTTCATAGCTCCCAACAATAAATGATGAAAAACTTTCAACTCAAGGTCTATATGATAAAGATCTTAAAGTTAATGATCTGCTTTCTAATATAGGACAAAGCATCACATTCCAGTTATTTTTAATTAGTTCCCTATGAGGATGAAATATTGAGAATTATTACATGGGTAAGGCTAATTAAAAATCTCATTCATTTCTAAATAATTCATCACTATAAGAGGTCTTTCTATAGAATCATTCAATTACATAGTTTCTTTCTATTGTTTTCTAGTTATTTCTGTTGTATTTTAAATACTTATCTAAAACAATTCCCTGTCCATTTCTTTCTTTCTTCCTTCCTTCCTTTCTTTCTCTCTCTCTTTCTTTCTTTCTTTTTTTTTTTTTTAGTTAAATTATTTCTAAGTAAAGAAATATCTGTTCTTTAGAGAGGTTTTCCTTGACTTCTAGAAGAGGAAAAATGTAATAAGATTCCCATTTCCTCCTCTATCTCCAAACACAAAGCAAACCAAAACAATTCCACTATTTTGTTGTTGTTGTTGTTTGTTTGTTTGTTTTTTGTTTTGTTTTGTTTTGTTTTTCCGAGGTAGAGTCTCACTCTAGCTCAAGCTGACCTGGAATTTACTAAGTAGTCTCAGGGTGGCCTTGAACTCATAGAGATCCTCCTACCTCTGCCTCCTGAGTGCTGGGATTAAAGGTGTGTGCCACCACACCCGACACAATTCAACTCTTAATAGTATCACACAGAGACCAGTACTGGAATAATATTCCATGTTATTGTCCAGCTATTTGCTAAGCAAAATTATTTGCAATACTGATAAATACTTGAATAGAAAAGAGTCTTGTCAGTGCTTCTCACAGCAGCAGCAGCAGCACCTCACTAAGACACCTGAGCAAGGGTGTCTGAATAGGAACAGCAAAGACCCTCCTCTGGATTTTATTTTTGTCCTTGTCTGATTCATCCATGTCAGCTGCATCATCATCATTGTCTTTGTCTTCCTCTTCTTCTTCTGGTTTTGGGGAAGCTGTCAATCATTCACCTAGTCAAGAAACCACTCATTGCTTACAGACATCCTACAGGGTAGCAGGATTAGATATGCTCTCAATAACATAATGTACCCCCAAGAAGCCTCTCCCTTGCAGAGCTGCTCACAGAACCTCACTTCTGAACCTGTTCACTTTTGTGACTATTAAAAAAAAAACATCTTTATTTTTCCTTTTCTTTGGATAATGAGAGGAATACCAAGCACGCTTGACCTGAATGACACTGTGGGCTTTTCTACATTTATAGTCCCAGTTCCAAGCTCTTATCCAGCAACTTCTCTCCGTCCTATGGGAAATGCTCCCATTCTTGAGAGTCTTTGTATATTTTCCTTAATAAAGTCTACTTTTTCTCATCTCCTTGTCTATGTCCCTTAATTCTGCAAATCTACCCCATCTGTGAGAAGAGGCTGCATGCCTGCCAACTAACACAAAAGCATTGTTTGGTCCCATAAGTCAAGTGAAATGGTCAAAGCATATGATATGTATAAACAAAGGCATTCATACAGAGTCTATGTTAAGCTTGCATAATGTAAACTAATGTTTATGATGCTGGCATACAGTATGATAAAGATTTCTGTGTTACTTTAAAATTTGCAATTCCCATTACTTGAGAATATACGCAAATGCCTCTTTCAACTTTATCAAAGGCAATATGCAAAAACTAATACATATTGAAAAGTGGTTATTCATAGGTATCTTAGTTCCTATGCAGCATATGTTTTATTCTGGGCTCCTGTGAAAGTGGTTGGTATAGCAAACAACCTTGGAAAATGCAAACATTGTCTCACATGAAATCCAAGGACAAATTTCTTACAGTTTAGAAAATTGGACAGGTTTACTACAAATGTCTATAAATGATTGAAGTTGTAATGATGTAAACCAACCATATGCACATCACAGCACTGTTCCCACGTCCAAAATCTCCCTAGTGTGTGGTGGAGGAAAAGAGAAACAAATGCAAATATGAATCCAACCTGCCTGCTGTGCTGTGAATAATGTATTTCTTTGTCTCACATAAGAGCCTCATGAATTCTTCAAGCGTACATGGACTACAGTGAGCAATGTTGTAAGCTTACAAATATGGCAGAGTCTCAACCTTCATGAATTTTGACATAGTACTTTCAGTGTTTAATTAATATGCTTTTGTCATTTTCCTTTATTTGTGATTACTTGTTTTCTGGACAAGACAAAATCCTTATATATAAGATGATTTTGAAGTACATTGTCATGAAATAATAGTGAGTGAAAAACAGAAAAGGTAGATTTTTATGTTTACTTTTATGTTTCTTTTTTAATTTTTTGTTTGTTTGAGAGGTAGAGAGCGAGAGAGAGAATGGGTGCGCTAGGGCCTCCAGCCACTGCAAAAGAACTTGAGACACGTCCACCCCCTTGTGCATCTGGCTAACGTGGGTCTTGTAGAGTCAAGCCTTGAACCAAGGTCCTTAGGCTTCACAGGCAAGCACTTAACTGCTAAGTCATCTCTCCAGCCCATAATGTTTATTTTTAAATGCATTTGATATGTAGAAATATATATGATATAAAACTTAACATTTTGTGTATTTACAATTTTGTTAAAATAAACAACTTTTTTGTAGTACTTGTATCTCACTCTAAATTCATTCTTTGATTCTTTAAAGCAACTATTAGGATAATAATAATGAACCAGTTAATTTAATTTAATGACCTATCTTTCATATACATATGCATCTCTTATGATTGAATCTGAATTCTCCATTAAATACTTGTGTGTTAAAGGCTTGGTCCTCATTTGGTTCACTATTGGAAAGTAACTGGGTCATCAGGAATTAACTTTGTCTAAGTATTAATGGGAAGTTAGGAACAGGTGTCCAGTTGGACAAAATAAAATAATGTAGGACAAACTTTTAAAAGATTTATCTTGGAGCTACAGAGATGGCTTAGCAGTAATGGTGCTTTTCTGAAAAGCCAAAGGACCAAGGTTTGATTTCCCAGTACTCATGTAAGCCACAAGCAAAAGGTGACACAAGGGTCTAGAGTTCATTTGCAGTGGCTAGAGGCCCAGGCACACCTATACCACCCCCCCATCTCTCTCTCCCTCTCTTACTCTCTCTCTCTAAAATAAATATATAAATAAGTAAATAATTTTTCAAAAGGGCTTATCTTACCATGGAGTCTCTCTGTGTGTCTCTCTTTGTCTATCTTTGCATCTCTCTCTCTCTCTTTCAACCTAGCTATCTGCAATGAAGTATACTTTTCTTTTGTACAACCTTTCACTATAATACACTGCCTTACTTAGCAGTGTCCCACAAACAATAGAGGCAAGGGATCATGGGACTTATTCTTAAATCATGAGCCAAAATAAGTCTTTCTTCTCTTAGGTTTATTTATTTATTTATTTTTCAAGTATTTTGTCATAGTGACAGAGAATGGATATAGTAGTATCTTAAAGCAGTATTTTATACTTAGAGTGCATTAAATCTCCTACACATAAGTATTTTGAATTTCTTCTTTGGTGACTTGTTACTTTTTGTTTTAACATATGTTGGGTACTGTGTGTGTGTGTGTGTGTGTGTGTGTGTGTGTGTGTGTGTGTGTGTGTATGTGTGTGTGTGTATACACATGTGCCTTTTGTGATTACATAGTGAGGACAAAAGATACCACAGGGCATGCTCTGATACTGCTCTCACATATTACCTTGAGATGGAGTCTTTCTCTGAAGCCAAGGTGCCATTTTCAGTCAGAATGTCTGATCAATGAGCCCCACAATTCTCCATCTCTGCTTCCCATAAGACTGGTATTACAAGCATGAATGTCCATGCACAGTTGCTTATGTGGTTGTTGGAAATCAAACTTATGGGAAATCAGGTCCTATTAGCCCCTAACACTTGCATGGCAAGTACTTTTCTGCTCTGAGCCATCTTTCCAGACATACTTTCTACAATGAAATGATTTTGCATTTGTAAGTTATAACCATTGATCTTGTAAGATCATCTACTCTCAGTATGTGTATATCAGTGATACTATAGGTATTGCTTTGGATATATTGTTTACAATCTACTGCATCAGTCTTGTTCTAGTGCTGGCGTCCAATGGTCTTCATGATATGGAAATTTGGGGTGTCTTTGAGAACAACAGAGTTATTATAGGCTTTCGGCCAACGATTAGCCCAAGAGTTAGGGTGCCAAATGGTTGTAGTCATGTAAAACTTCTGAGTGATTGTTCTCTCACTTTTATGAATTTTGAAGAATGAAATCCACAGATCTAGTGGGTTACATTTAGGAAGATTTTATAATAGAACTTAAGAATAAGAAAGAATGTGGAGCTTCTCTGTAGAGAAAAAAGGCTATCCTCAGGAATAAGAAACTTCACCTGGTAACTCTGCTAGGGATCTTTTATGTGAATTTACTGTATGAGGACTGACCTGTTGGTTCAGTTCCCATGCCAGGTGTCCAGGTTCTTTGTAATCTTAAATCTTCCTGCCAAGTCTATGGACCCTGGTTTGATTCCCAAGTATCTAAGCCTGATGCACAAGATGGTGCATGAATCTTGAGTTCATTTGCAGTGGCTAGAGGCTCTAGTGTACCCGTTCTCTCTGTCTCTTTGTCTCTTCCTCTAAAATAAATAAATAAAATGGATTTTCTTTTTAAAGTCCATGAAAACTAATCTTGCAGTTGCTTCTGTTTGTACATGCCAAGTCTTCTATATTAAATATTGGAAGTAGAACTATATGACAAGATGAATTTGCAATTTTTTAAATTTAATTTATTATTTGAAAAGAGAGAGAGAGAGAGAATCAATGCAGACAGGTCAGGGCCTCTTGCCATGGCAAATCAACTCCAGATTCATGTGCCACTTTGTGCATCTGGCTTTATGTGTGTACTGGGGAATAAAACATGGATCCTTAGGCTTTGTAGGTAAGCAACTTAACTACTAAGTCATCTCTCCAAACATTAATACATAATTTTATAGAGTATATTGGAAACTGTTTGCCTTTTCACCTAATATACAGCATAACATCTCCTTAACATTTTTCTACAATGTTCTGCTTAGTATTCAGCTCTGTGACAAAATGCATGGCATAAACAACTTAAAGGAAGAAATATACAAAGACTCAGTTTTGCTCATACCTTCATGGTTTTTATTCCATGGTCACATAGTTTTGTTGTCTAGGTTAAGATAAATCGATGTGGGGCTGGAGAGGTGGCTTAGCACTAGCCTGTGAAGCCTAAGGATCCAAGTTCAAGGCTCTATTCCCCAATACCCACGTAAGCCAGATGCACAAGGTGGCACATGCATCTGAAGTTCATTTGCCATGGCTGGAGGCCCTGGTACACCCATTCTCTCTGTCTCTCTATCTCTACCTATCTATCTGCCTTTGTCTCTCTCAAATAAATAAATAAAAATATTTAATAAAAGATAAGTCAGTGTAATAGTAAGCAGCTCATTGAATAGCAAAAGTCCTGACTTCCTCATGGTAAACAGGAAGTGGAGAGACACAGGCGAGAAAGCTATAGAGACAGAATTAGAGACAAAGAGAGAGCAGACAGGCTTAAGACATAATCTTTAAAGACATGCCTTCAATAATCTAATTCTCTCATCTAAGCTCAACCACTTACAGTACATCTAGTGTGATTAGTATGTGGTTAAGAGCCAATCACCTCTCAGCTACATTGGGAAACCAATTCTTCAGCATGAGCTTTATGGATGATTTTTTTTTTTTTTTTTTTTTTTACCATAGCATTCTGTAGCTCTAAAACCAGTATTTAGGACAAACTGTAGCTGAATATGAGTTCCAAAAGTTTTGGGAAGCCCTAGGCATAGCCCATTGGGTCTTCTTTCCTGGTGTGATGGTTACTATCAATTGTCAACTGGACAGGCTCTAGAGTCAGTTAGGAGACAAAGCTCTGGTCAAAAATTATGTTAGTTACATTCTCACTGCTAGGACAAAAGGACAAATGTCTGAGAAGAAGAAACTTAAAAACTAAGAAAGGGTTTAATTAGACTTATAGTTTCAAGGAGATATTACATGGTAGCAAATGCATGTAGGCAGGAGTGGGAAGACAGCTCATTATCTTGGAAGATAAAAGCAGAGAGCAAGACAACAAACAGAATTTTAACAAAGGAAGTAATGTAGGACTGGAGAGAGTGTTCAGTGGTTAAGGTGCTGTTAAGCAAAGCCTAAGGACCCATGTTTTACTCTCCAGATCCCATGTAACCCAGATGCACAAAGGTGAGGCAAGCACAAAGTACATATGCCCACTAGGTGGTGCAAGCATCTGGAATTTGATTTCAGTGGTTGAGGTCCCAGCACACCAATTCTGTCTCTCACTCGCTCTCCCTAAAATTAACAAAAAGAAAGGAATGTAGAAAAAGTCACCCTGAGAAGACATAACAAAGATGATTAAATTTTTTAATATTTTAAAAAAAATATGTGCAAGCCCAGAGAGAGAGAGAGAGAGGAGCTAGAGGGAGAATGGGTGTTACAGAACCTCTAGCCACTGAAAATGAACTCCAGAGGCATGCACCCTCTTGTGTATCTGGCTTAAGTGGCTACTGGGGAATCAAACCTGGGTCCTTTGGCTTCATAGGCAAGCACCTTATCCTCTAAGCATCTCTCCAGCCCCGGCAGAGATGATTTTTACTTGAGAATCTAACTGAATGGTGGGGCTAATTATGAACGGATGAAGATGAAGTCAAATTAAAATTACATAATTATTTGGGTATGGTGGCACACACCTTTAATCCCAGCACTTCTGAGGCAGATGTTGGAGAATCGTCATGAGTTCGAGGCTACTTGTAGACTACATTGTAAATTCCAAGTCAGCCTGTGCTAGAGTGAGACACCGCCTCAAAAAAAATACATAATTGACTTTTATATAATTTTGATATTATTTTCTTTAAAAAAGACAAAAGTTTTCCAAACTTTCTTTTTGTTTGATCAATTTCATAATTAGAATTATAGGTTTGGAGATGTTAGGGGCCACCCTCTTTATCAAAACATGAAGACAGTACAGACACAATATGATCACTTTTTTCCTTACTCAAAGCAGCAGACTTTCCTTAGCTGGGATTCTACTTGATGATCTATGGGGTAGGATGAAGCTGGCTCTCTGAGGGGTGTCAGCAGCCCTTTCCTGACATAATGACAAAATGAAGCCATGAAAGGAGACCAGTCAGCACAGGTGATGTGTGCCAGAGTCACACGTGGCTCATGTAAGAATGGTCAGGAGCAGGCTCTGAGGCAGGGATATGTTTGGAAAGCAGGGCCTAAGTCATCCATGAAAAAAAAATAGTCTTTCAGAAGGTCTAAGGGGAGAGTTTAGTTTTCATTGAGAGAAGGTATGTGATCAAAATGTCCATATATTCTGGATTTTAGAAGATTAAGTTATTAATTGCAAAACAGAAAAGAGGACCTTGAGCTGCTTTAAAAATCCACTTGAATTGTTCTTTGTTTTCTTTTATTATCATTACCTATTGAAAAAAGAATTTAGATCAGTTAAAAGGAGATAATAACATAATTTATTCTATTTGAAAACTCAAAATGTGTCACTTTAGACTCAGTTTTTATATTACTAAATTTTCAAGTAAATTATTGTATATTCGAATTTTAAATAAAAGTGTGTTTCATTAATTGTAATTTTAATTCTACTAATAGTATTTTGGGTTCACATTCTCCAAAGGATATGATATTAGAAGGTTTAAATTATCAAGTACTTTTAAATTTAATTTTCTCACATACACACACACACACACACATATACATATACACATATATTGCATACATCAATAAGCAAATACTTCTTCCCTTTATTTTTCACCTCATATTGTTTATATATATATTTTTAGTTCTTTTTCCAGTCTCACTCTGATAAATCTTTTCTTGTCTATCCTAGATGACACATTTAAAGGAGCAGCGCAGTATATCTCTTCTGAATGTGTAATTCTATTACATATTTCCAGACTCTGGTGTTACTATGATGTATATATTTGCATATACATACATAAAGAAAAGCAGCATAGGTTGATGGCTTCAACAGGACAATGAAGCCAGGTAGCCCTGTTTATCTCTGGAAAACAAACAGTGTTTTTTCCCTTCATCTTTAGTAGAGAGATATTAATTGTTATAGCTATATTAAATGTGTTGTCCTATTATATGTATAGTGATAAGAACAATGCTAAACAAACCAAAGATTTAGTAAACATTAACTTTCCCTACTAATGAATATTTGTACCTATCCAAATGTGTGTACACACATACACATATATGTATATATGTATTTATAATTATATTCCAATATCCATATCCTTAGCTAATCGATATTAAGTGGCAAGCATGGCCTATGATATATTTGAATTTACAAATAAAACTCAGTCAGATCAATGCTAATTTTATAAAAATTATAAAAATTTTCATGACTTAATGGTCCAAGTCAAACGTTCATTACTAATGTACATTACATGTCCAAATATGATAAATTAAATACAAATAGAAGATATGATTTTACAGATGAGATAATTGGATATTACCAATTACCTTCTATTGTTTTTAAGAAGTTCATAATAATATCTGCAAGCATTTACATGCCTTTGGATTAGAAAATATTCTTAATCACATACTTTGTGCTTTTCTCAGATGTAACCCCCACCTATGAAACTTAAAAAAAAAGCTCTGAAATGAAGAACATTGAATTGTAAGGGGTAATGATATAAAAAGCATTAATATTATGTTTGGCCACATTAGTTGATGTTTCCAGAAATAGAAGTCTGCAAAAGAAATTTCCTCAGATTTCCAGCAGAATTTGATTTTGGTAGGGGTGTGTGTTGGGAGGTGGGTGGTGTAGAAAGCAAGAGAGAGAGAGAGAGAGAGAGAGAGAGAGAGAGAGAGAGAGAAGGATAATGTGTTTCCATTTTAGTCTCCTCTTCATTTTATCTTTCAGCTCTGAAGTATATATATTTCTATTAGTCAATCTAGTCCTTTAAAGAACTATAATCACAACCTGCTTCTGATATTTTCCCCTTTGTTATTAGTTCTGGACTAGACTTCCTGTCTAACTCCATAATGTCACTTTCTAGCTCAGTTCACTATATTCGGAATTAATATCTCTTTCCCTCTCTGTTGTGGAGCCATCCATTGGCATCTTCTTGCTTGTTAATGTTGAGTTTTGTCTGGTTCTTTATTTGGTTTCCGTGTTTCCCTGTATTTATTTGTTCTCGGACAGACTATTTCCACTCTGCAGCACTAAAATCTTAAGCAAGCCCAATGTCACAGCAAAAGTAAACTGCAAGTTTGTAAGTGTGCCATTGTAAGTGTCATTGCATTTATGGCAGAAAGGAATGCCCTGGAGAGCTAGGTCTACCCACTTCTAATTAAATCTCTAGGAAAGCCAGTGGTCCCCAAACCCGTGTATTCTGATAATTCCATGTGATACCACAGACATTTGGGATACGATGTAAAGAAAGAAACAAGTAGAGTTTAAATCTCTCCAATTTCATCTATTTTCTCTTATACTTATTCTTTTGTGAATTTCTTAAACTCAACTCAGTTTTAGAACTCAAAATATTTTTAAAGATAGCTATCATCAAAGGTAACTTAAGTCATGTAGTTTTAGCCATGAGGCTGCTATAATGTTATTGTCAGTTGAAAATGTTCTTATGAGAAATTCTGAACTGAAAAGTGATATGATATCTATTAATAGGATAGTAACATGATATTACTATATACATAAATGCTATGTTTAAATCAAGTGTGGTGGTGCACACCTTTAATCCCAGCACTCGGGAGGCAGAGGCAGGAGGATCACTGTGAGTTTGACGCCACCATGAAACTACAGAGTGAATTCCAGGTTAGCCTGAGCTAGCGTGAGACCTTACCATGAAAAAAACAAAACAAATCAAAACAAAAAAGTCATGTTTAATTTCCTAGTTTGTATCATTTAAATATCCATTAAAATATTTTTTTCACAGAATTCTAAGGGAACTACCATTTTTGGTGAGATAAGTTTTATTTAATCTGAGTTTATCTCCCTAAGAAAAAGCAACAGTAGACTACCCATACTAATAACTGACAACATAGTAAGATGGTTTCTCCAAATATAAACACACTCAGGTATGTATGTAGAGTATGTGTTGTTTGTTGCTTATATATACTTATATGTGAAGGTGCACTTGCAAGTGTGTGGCTGCCAGAGGAGAACACTGGATACCCTTCCTTTTCACTTTGCCCTGTAATTTCCTTGTGATGGAGCAACTCCCTGAACATGGAGCTGTGGTTCTCTTGGCTCCCGTGGTTCACTGCTTAACACTGGACTTTGGTTACAGGTATGTGTGGCTATGCCCATCTGTTTTGTTGGGTGCTGGGGAGTCAAAGTCAGGTCTTCTCAGGTGCTCTTAGGCCCTCATGCTTGAGGCAAACACTCTGGTCATCTGAGCTGTCAGTCCAGTCCTAATTTGTACTTTTAAATAATCTCCTTTAGTCCCTGTCACATTTGATAAATGTAGAATTTATGTCATGTTATTCATTCTTGTCAAAGTAGGTACATAGATGCAGCTTCATTTGATGACTTTGTTTTGGCATATTTGAATTTTTGGATGAATCTGCTTATCTTTTTTTGTTTATTTTTATTTATATATTTGAGAGAGACAGAGAGAAAGAGGCAGAGAGAGAATGGGCACTCCAGGGCCTCCAGCCACTGCAAACGAACTCCAGATGCATGTGCCTCCTTGTGTATCTGGCTGACGTGGGTCCTGGGTAACTGAGGCTCGAACTGGGGTCCTTAGGCTTCACAGGCAAGCGCTTAACCTCTAAGCCACCTCTTTAGCCCACATCTTCTTATTTTAATCCTCACATGGGGTCAGTCATATTTGATGCTCACTTCATAAGTATTAACTAAGAAAATAGGATTTCTATGTATCTGGCAGGTAAAATACTGGAGTCCTTTAAAACCGTAAGTTCCCAGAAGCTGTTATGTGGCTAAGATGAAAGATCTGAAAGCACAATGTAGTATAGCAGAGGCATTTGCTTTTTCCTGAGCATTTCTGCATACTTTGAGAAACTACTAGAATTAGGTTAGAACATTATATCATAAAGTCCACACAATACATACCAGTTCTTTCTTACCAACTGTTTTATTAATTCATTGATTCAAGTTGTGCCTTAACTTCTTTGTAAATATAAAATATTGAAGGCAAGCATGGTCATACACATCCATAATTCTAACACTAAGCAGGTGGGGCAGGAACATTACATGATCCTCTTTGTCCCCAATTCTCCACTGTTTTTCCACTGCAGACCCTCCTATTTCAAGGTAGTTCTTCATCTGCATACTATCTTATTCATTTTTTCCTCCTCCATCTTTTATATCAAAATATTTATGGGTTCATAACAGTGCAGGTTAAGTGGGGTATCAGGAATCACTATGGGATTACTAATGCATCAGTCTATTCATGTCTAGAGGAGAGTACTTCAGAGTATGCCTCCCATCCTGTGGCTCTTATATTTTTTTCTGCCCCTACTTACACAATGTTTACTGAGTCTCACAGGACACCATAGAAGCTTATTTAGTGAATTAAGCCTCTTCTTTTCTGCTTTGATAAGTTTTTTTTTTTCTTTTCCTTTTTCATTTTTTTTTTTTTTTAAGGTAGGATTACACTCTAGCCCAGACTGACCTGGAATTCACTATGTAGTATCAGGGTGGCCTTGAACTAAGGATCATCCTTCTACCTTTGCCACCCAAGTGCTGGGATTAAAGGTGTGTGCCACCACACCTGGCTTTCTGCTTTGATGTTTTGAGTCACTTCAGTATGTAATACCATCTATCTCCATGAAGAAGGTTCTCAGGCTAGCAATGAAGTTTGCACTCATATTTAGCCCACCACTTCCTCTATGATGCTTCTTTGGTCTTAACTTCTTGTTTCAATGACTTTCAAGTCTCTCACTGATGGTTTCCATCTGTACATGTATATACATATAAAAAAAGTTCTCCAACAAAAAGTGAGAACAGAATTAATCAAAGTTCATGAACATGCACACTTAAAATGGCTTTTGATGGGTATAACATCTCTAAATAGCCAAAGGACAGGGGATGATTCCCTGTAGGGTTATGACCTTCAAAGCAAAGGAAAATTCTGAAAAGTGAGTTCCTACAAAATAAAATTCAAATACATAATATTATAGACATTCTCATTCCAAAAGGGTTGAATAGGAACAAAGTAAGATAGTAAACTAAGGGTAGGTAGAAATCCAAAGGCTGAGCATTAAGTTCTGTAGCTACATGTTCACCATCCAGACACCAGGCAGTAGAATCTAAGCTGCAATGGAGCATAGAACCCTTCTCTGAGTTTCCTTCCATCTGTCACAGGCAGGTTCACTTAATCCATTCCCTGTATCTTTTCTCAGTAAATATATCATTTTTGGCATGCCCAACATACTGGGGTCTCCATTGCAACTTGGTCTTCTTTGGAAAAGCTTTAGGCATATCATATTCAAAGTTTCCATGCAAGAAATTCAACTCTGTTGCACATTGCCTGGCCACATAGACTTTTCTCATGAATCTTTGTCAAATTCTTGTGACCATGACTCTATCATTATGCATTTTGCATGTGTTCAAAATTAGCATGCCATGAAAGGTAGTAAATTATATTGCCATCTCAATAAGTACTTAGGGTGTTATATTCCTGGGCAGCTAAACCAGGGAAAATATTCCTCTTGTTAACCTGGTATAGTGCATACTGGAGTTTCTTTCTTTACTGGACACTCTTCAAAAGAAAGTATTGCAAGTGAGCTTGTGTCTTTACATTGTGGATCCTTTAATGAAATGAGGTGAATACTGCAGGTACTTTTAATATTGTTTCAGTGCAAAGGGCAGTTTCTTTCAAATGGTGCTAATCTTATTAACAGTATTAGTCAATGAATGCATTGCTTGCAGATTTACACGCCCTATACAACTCATGCTCCAAACTACATATTGCACAAATCATCTTTCTAATTTTCACTTTTTTGTTGTTTTTGTTTTCTGAGGTAGAGTATCATTCTAGTTCAGGCTGGCCTCAAATGCATGGTGATCCTCCTATTTCTGCCTAAAGGTTAAACAAACTCCACAGAGAGTACCACACGTGTAAAACAAGCACTCAAACACATGATGCCCCTGTGGAGAATATTAAAGATCCAATTAATAGCATTTTGCTCTTATTCCCCATAAGCTTATGACTGTTTCATAATACATAGTGCATTCAAACCAATGGTAAGTCTATTTCATAATATATAATACATTCAATACTGTTGCAATCAGGTTCACATTGCTGGTAGAAATCACCCAACCAAGAGTAGCTTCTGGCAAAAAGAGCTTTATTTTGGCTTACAGACTCAAGGGGGAAGCTCCATGATCACAGGGAAAAGTGATAGCATGAGCAGAGTGTGGACATCACCCCCTAGCTAACATAAGGTAAACAATAGTAACAGGAAAGTATGCCGAACACTGGAAAGGGTAAACTGTCTATAACACCCATAAGCCTGCCCAACAATACACTGCCTTCTGGGGGTGTTAATTCCCAAGTCTCCATCAGCTGGGAACCTAGCATTTAGAACACCTAAATTTATTGGGACACCTGTATCAGACCACCACATTCTGCTCCTGGCCCCCATAAACTGATGTAAAATACAATGCATTCAATTAAATTTTAAATGTCCCCATAGTTTATCAATCCCAATGCTTTTCAAACATCCCCATAATCCAAGGTCTTTTACTGAGCCATAATACCAAAACATCCCCCCAAAATACATAATGGCACAGAATAAACATTCACACTGCAAAATATGGAATTCAGCATAGCAAAGAAATATTCAACTAATACAAGATTTGAAACAACCAGGAAAAACATTAAACTCTGTAGCTTTAAGTCCAACAATTATAGCTGGTGACAAATCTCCATGTCCAATAATTCTAACCAGGAACAAGTCTGTGGAATTCCAATTCCACCCCTCCAGCTAGGCTACTCACAGTCCTGGAAAACTTCATCGGGGCTGGTAGCTCCTTGGCAGACATTTCATGGTCCTGGTATCTCCACTGGGTCTCCACTGCAAGCCATGGTTCTTCCTCATGCACCCATGTTGTCTCCATGCAGACAGCCAGCAAACTTACTTCACACTGCCCACGGCCACTTCCAAAACACAAGAGCGTATTGAAAACTCAATCACCCTATTTCCAGCATTTCTTATATTCCACAATACCAGGTAGGGTGTCAATTTTTTAATTGAGGGGGAATAAAGCAGACTTTGAAGAACAGGACACTTCTTGAGCACTCAGGCCCCTTGAAAATAGTCTACATTCTTACTGTTACCCCAGTGCAGGTCAGTTAGCCCAGTATCAAAGGTTATAATCTCAATTCAGCTGAATGGGCAGCAGTTTCAGCCTAAATATTTCTTTCTGTGCCATATCCCTCTGCTCACACCAGTTCATTTCTGTGCAAAGCAACCCTGCACAACTTCTCAGGACATGGACATAAGAGCAAGCTTCTCACACAAACTGCTAGCTCAGTCCAAGCAAAGCTCTTTCTCACCCTCATAAGACAAACCTTACAGGCCATAGTTCTTACTGCCTTCAGGTCTTTCAACTCTGACCAAAATAGTCCATCAAGCTGCACTCACAGCACTGCAAGGCTTAGGCCATGGCTTCAAATCCTTCCACATTCCTCTTGAAAATCAGCTCCAAGAGGCCAAAGCCACACAGTCAGGTGTCTAGCAGCAATCCCACTCCTCAGTACCACTTTACTGTTGCAATCAGGTACACATTGCTGGCAGAAATCACCCAACCAAGAGCAGCTTCTGGGGGAAAAAAAGAGTTTTATTTTGGCTTACAGGCTCAAGAGGGAAGCTCCATGATGGCAGGGGAAAATGATGGCATTAACAGAGGGTGAACATCACCTCCTGGCTAACATAAGGTGGACAATAGCAACAGGAGAGTGTGCCAAACACTGGCAAAGGAAAACTGGCTATAATACCCATAAGCCCACTGCCAACAATACACTGCCTTCTGGGGGTGTTAATTCCCAAATTTCCATCAGCTGGGAACCTAGCATTCAGAACACCTAAATTTATGGGGGACACCTGAATCAATCCACCACAAATACAATAGTACAAGTTCCTCATTATCTTAATAGCTCTAACATCTTGTAGAAGAACAAAATACTGAGTCTCTCCTGACATAGAAGGTAAATTGTCTGACACTCAATGTAACATTTTATCTGTGAGATCTATATAAAGATAAAAGCACATTATTATATTAGATACCATCTTGTTGCTAGGACAAAACACCTGACAAAGAAAGCAGCACATAGTAGGAAAGGGTTTCAGTTTCAAAGTGAAGTTTTATCATGGCAGAGAATACATGGCAAAGCAGGCCACTGGCTCACATCTTCTAATACCAGCAGCAAGGTGGGAGCAGCAAGAGTGGGATAGACTAATAAACATATTGGACCAGCCACAGTGACACAATGTCTTAAGCAAAGCTACAAATCTCAAAGACTCGTTTAGCTGAGAACTAAGCAGGAATATTAATCACAAACATGTGAGGCTAGGGAGAACATTTTATGTTCAAATGACCACAATTATATACTTCTAATGTACAATAGAAAAGAGTAAGCATTCTCATGAGAGAAGAAAGGAATATGTGAGGGCAAGGGAAGACATGCACAAACAAGGATTCATCTAGCAGGGAAAAAAAAAAAAAACCTTTTTTAAAATGTCAACATTCTGGATATTAGAACGGAATCCCCTCATATCCAACAGACTCAGGTAGCCTCTTCTCTGTTGCTCTGCCAGCAGAAGCACATGCAGGTTTTGCTAGACTTGACTTGTCTGGCAGGTATAGCTATCCTACATAGGCATCCCATGTTCCTGGAACCTTTAACACCCTTTGCTGTTTGCATTGCAATTTGGACTTCACTTTCACAGCTTCATTATTAAACCCTTGGAGTCTCCCTACAGGGAAACTGATCCTGCTACATATTACCTAACTTCATAAGCACTTTTTTTCAGGAACCCTAAAACAAGCTTCCATAGCCTTTCCATATGTGTATTATGCACATCTGAAATATTAGCACTGCATGATTAAAAGTTCTAGTTTCAGCTGGACCAGTATCTAAGATTCCTTGGAATATAGATATTGCTTTAGAATAAGGACACAATATACTTGTCTATGAAAATAATGCATCTGTATTCATGAAAAAGTAAGAATTCCCTAGCATCCCTAACATGTGTGAAGTGTGTAGTTGTAAATAAGAACAATGTGAGAGAGATTAAGAGAATAATGAAGAATTCATATATTATAATTTAGTATAAATTATAAATTTATATATCTGTGAAGTGAATTTAAATCATAATAATAAATAATGAAAACACCAAAATACAAAGTAACCACATTTCCTTTAAATAAAAGAAAATATACGGTCGCTGCTTTTGTGTTTGATTTAAAAAAAGGCCCTTATGTTCATAATGTAATAGCAAATAGTTTTAAAAATGTAACTATGTGATAAGAACCCTACCTCAGAAATATAGATAAACATATTTGTACCTTTCCACAATATGAGCATTTTATTTATTTTTTATTTTTTTAAATATATTTTATATATTTATTTCAGAGAGAGAAAGAGGGAGGGAGAGAGAGAATGGGCACTCCAGGACCTCCAACAACTGCAAATGAACTCTAGACATGAATGCCCCTTGTGTGTCTGGCTTATATGAGTCCTGGAGAGTCAAACCAGAATCCTTTGGCTTTGCAGGCAAACGCCTTAACTGCTAAGCCAACTCTCCAGCCCAATATGAGCATTTAAAATAACTATTTCCTTTATTGAATAATCATAAAATCACAGAGTATGGTGGTTTTGATGGCAGCATTTTATGAGATATTCTGGCCTTCATTAATATCCCACACAGTTTCTTCTGTTCTAATTCTAATTACTGTTATCTCTCAAATTCTATATTATACAATAATCCACCTATGTATCTAGCATCTGTCTGTGTACTTATCTATAAACATATACTACCTGCCTTATCTCTCATCTATCTACCCTACTTATCCCTCATGTATCTATGCATATACATAAGTTGACAAATGACTACTGTGATAGTTTGAATAGATAGTTCCCAATATATTCTATGAGAGTGGGGTAACATGAATCTGACCATGTGGATTTTGGTCTTCTAGTACTTTTTTTTTTTTTTTTTTTTGAGAAATGGGCATGGATTTGTTAGTTATAGCTGAAGATGCATTCTAGAGTGGCAAGTTTTATGGACTATTCTGATGAGAGTTTAAGACTGCTAAGTGCAGTATAATTGTATTTGGAAGCTAAGGTCATGAACTTGAAGGCTTGGCTTATGAACTTTCTTAGGTGAAGGAAAGACTGCAGAAGACTTTGTTGGAACTGGGATACTGGCATAAGAGCTGGTTGTATTCTGCTGCCCAGGCCCAGACAGTTTGATCAAAGTTAAATTTGTAATGAACTGATGTGCTTGGTTGAAGATATTGGACTGAAAGATTTAAGATTTTAAGTTGGAAATCCTTAAGCAAATTAAAATTATAGGCACTGAGGCTGGTTGTAGGTTACTGAAGCTGCTATTATCACACACATTAGCAATCTTAAGGAAGATTTCCCAGTTGCTTTACATTAAAACAATGGCAAGGATACTTGAGGAAGGATGATAGAAAAACAAACTCTTGGAACAAGTTGGCTGGAGAAGGAAACTGCTTTTCGAGGTCGTGATTTATTTTGACCCTGAATTAAGATTATGGTTATGTCCTGCACACCTGGTATTGGCTTTAGAAGCATGAGAATACATGGAATGGTCAAGAAGTGCACACACAGTTATAGATATAGAATGGGGCAAGGTGTGATGATGCTGATAGGCTTGCAAAATCATTGGAAGATTGACCATAGTTTGCATGGAAACATGAAGGCACTTTGGATATACCAGGACTGGCAAAAGCTACCATGAAGGTTGCTGACTAGGGAGGGAAGTTTTCCCTAGCTATTCAGCCCAGCTTAAGGGATGGAATTTGAAAATCCAGAGATTAACAATCACTGGTTATGATATTGGACTTGAACTGCAAAAGTTTGATATTTGCTTGATAGTGGTTGAGTTTACATTTTCCAGTCTCTCCCTCTTATGCCTTATACCAGTTGAGAATTCTTACTTTATCTATGCCTTTATATGTTGAAATTATGTAACTCATTTGATTCTACTGGGCTCATATTGAAGAGACAATCTCAAATCTCACAAGAGACTTGGGACTTTGGAACTATCTCAAGTATGCAAAAACTGTAAGGATCTCTGAAATTGTACTGGATACAATTTACAATGTGAGATAGTTATAAATCTATTAGGTGCCAGGAACAGAATGTGGTAGTTTGAATAAATGGCCCCCAGTATATTAAGTGTTTATAATTTAGATCTGCAGTCACCTGGCTGGAGGAAGTGTCATTGTGCTAGATTTTCGGATCCAGTCCTAAGGTTGGTGGATTTGAAATTCCAATTTGAAGATAAGCAAAGTGACTGGAGTTCCTGAAGTGAGCTATGGGGTTTGGCTTGTGGTTTTTCTCTTTCTCTGCTTGGTCCTATGAGAAAGGACTACTTTATTCTGCCATTATGGGACTTCTCTTGGATCTGTAAGTTTCAATAAATCCCTTCTTTCATAACAGTACATGGTCTGGAAGTTCATCTCAGCAACCTGAAGCTGTTGGCTATAGCTGCATAAGGTTAAAAAGTCAAAGACATTCAAAGAGGACTAAAGAGTCAGAAATGCAAACTGACATAAATGATAAAGTCTCTGTATTAATAACGTAATTGTGGCTGCTGAATATAATAAAATCAAGGCACAGTTCAGAGCTGGGCTATAAGTTAGGTGAAGTAAAGGTCAGACTATGACCCGACTAAACAGTTTCTGGCCTTGCCTTAAACATTGATGATGTCAAGACATTGCTAGGTGCCCACTTTTTGAGGCCCAAGAGAGGTTGTTTATGATTTCTTCAGTCTTGTGTGTCTGATAACTTCTTGGGGACTGATTTTGTGATGTGATTGGTAAAAGTGCAGTCAGCATTTTGTCAAGTGGCCGTCTTCCCTTCCACTTTGTGGCCTTTTAGTTAAATTATATTCTATGACTCAAGTTCTACAAGCCAATTTAAATTGTTTTACTCTCATTAGACAAAATAAAGTCATCAGATAATATTACATACATACATATATATATATATATATATATATATATATATATATTGAGTAACCAATTATCTTGTATATTCTGAAAGAAATATAAAAGAACTGACAATAAAAATATTTTTCTTGGATAAAATATTTGATAATTCAAAAGTACACAATTAAAAATAACAACATCTCGGGCTGGAGAGATGGCTTAGCGGTTAAGCGCTTGCCTGTGAAGCCTAAGGACCCCGGTTCGAGGCTCGGTTCCCCAGGTCCCACGTTAGCCAGATGTACAAGGGGGTGCACGCGTTTGGAGTTCGTTTGCAGAGGCTGGAAGCCCTGGCGCGCCCATTCTCTCTCTCTCCCTCTATCTGTCTTTCTCTCTGTGTCTGTGGCTCTCAAATAAATAAATTTTTAAAAAAATAACAACATCTCTGTAGTAAATAAATAGGTTAAAGTGCTTTTTTGATTTACCCTAGCTTATATCTCAGCTTGGTTTTTATTGCTGATAATAATAAAGGATTAAATATATCATATCCTAACCTAACCAGTATAATCACTTGATTCTTCAAGATTAGAATGATATATTCTGACATTCAAAGGTAAGAAAACTTTGGACACTAATGTTATTTTAAACCATCTGCAAGGCTACACAGTGAGATCTATTTCAAAAAAATACATGAATAAAAATTTTAAGACATAAATTTTGCCCTAATCAAAAGATCTGAAATTATATGGAAGGGGTTCCTGTTCACATGTCCTCACTGTATAATAATGTGCATACATTTTTGTATTTTTTGTCAAAAGTTTGTTATCTATATAGTTAATTATTTAGTGGCATCAAGGTTTTGAAATAACAACTATTTATTGCCAGCATTATAAGAAAATTAATTCAACATAATTTGAAACAATTATTTACATTAAATCTTGAAGATATTTAAGAATAGTAACTGACATTTCAGAATATGTACATAGTACATATTACTGAGGATAGATTGTTTTCTATTCATAATTTTAGTAAAATAGAAATGAGTACATTTTGTACATAAATTCAATGGATGTAAAATAAATTGTACATATACAATCTGTATTCAAATTAAAGTGAAATTTTAAAATCTAGCTACTTAAAAATTCTCTTGAGTTGATAGCATTTAAACATTTTATAATAATTCATACACATTGCTGAAAAGCTGTTACTTGTAATTCTAAATTAGAGTGCTGGGTGTGGTGACTCATACCTATAATCTCACCATGCAAGATGCTGGACAAGAGAATCACAAAGTCATGGCTGGCAGGGCTACACAGTGAGACCTATCTCAAAAAATAAATGGATAAAAATAAATAAATATATTTTAAAATATTCATTTCCTGGAATTTATAATTATTATCCTAGAACTATTTAAATTAAAGTAATACAAAATTATCTTTTCCTTTTGTATTTTTTAAATCTAACTCTGCATTCAACTTATCCCCTTGTATTCTCTTTAAAACAGAAAATGTCATATTCTTAATTAAAAATATTCTGAATTTATTTGAATAAAGGTGTGTAATTTAGGAAGCCATTATGCAAAAAGGAATTCTAAGATACTAATGGAGAGATTTATGTGCTACAAAAATAAATAAATAAAACTGAAGATACCTTCAAGAAAAGATTATCGCATGAAAGGAAGAAAAGAAGAAGAATACAGCCAGTCACCACTAAAAAGAGGAAGGGGACATTGACTCCTTGATGGCCTTTACCAACATTCCACTGTTCTATTGCTCCCAAGTCTGTAGATTCAGGCAATATTGTCTTCATACTGATAAAGAGAAATCACAGATAGGAGTACCAAAACAGAGACACTTGTGTAAAGTAGAAGCAGTGCATTGAAGAGAGTTAAATAGAAAACCAAACCAAACCAAACAAAACAAAACATGTTTCCAGTCTTCACACTGATATGAAGTTCACTAAAGTCCCAGATAGTGAGTATGGAAGTGAGACACTTCAAGCAGTAATGATTTGAAGCAATGAAGTTCCAGGTATTGCAGATACAAGAAACTCAAGTGGTTGTGGTTCATTATGATTTCTAATGTCTATTGCAATTATTTCTCTAAAAAACTGGCTAAACTAATATATTATTAATTACATATGCTTACATTTTTGGGCAAATATGTGTTTGCAATTTTAGATAGGTAGTTAGGTGGAACAAATGGTTGTTATATGGAAAATTTTTGTCACTACTCCAAAAATATATTATCAGAGAAATCTATTGTTAGGGCATGAATACATTTTTGGTTTTTTTCATTATAGTGACTCAGTTAATTAAAATTTTATACTTAAAATTACTGTCCTTATATTCCACAGTTTCCCATTATATTCATAGCTAAATATGCTATAGACAAATGCAGTTTCTTTGACAAATAAATTTCCAGTCTTTCCCCACATTTACTCTGTTTATTATTTAGTGTTGGACAGTAAACCCAGCTTTCTCAACACTACTAGGTAAAAACTAACACTGAGCTATGCACCTTCTACACTGACTAATAAACTACAGAATGCTACTTGAGCTCTCACCAAAACTTCCATAAATTATTAAAACAAGGTAAGATGAGCAGTAAAGCATCATTCAAGCTGTCAGCACAACAGCTGCTGTACTAATGGAGAAGGGAGAATCTGATGTACAGTACATCTGTACTCCTTTTTCTCATCATAACTCATTACAGATCGCATCACTTGACATCAACAGCTAGTTTTATAAATGATGATAGATGTAGCTAAACTAAAATACTTACCACATACTGGTATAAACACAAAATGGAAGGGTAATGCAGTTTTTTGTTAAAAAATGTCAAGATGCCATTTTGTTTATTGATGTCCTTAAAACATTTGTGTCAGTCTGTTTGGAGCTCTGTAATTATGTAGTAATTATCATAATTTTAGAAGTAATTATTATTATGTTATTTGTATTTGGGTAATTGAATTCTATTTGCTAATGTTAACATTATTACATTCTTTCATCATCACTGGGAACCTAATACATCTGTCTTTAAGGTTTACTTGTAATTCAGGAAATTATTTTCACATTTTAAAATATTAAGAAAGACCCTACTGCTAGAGTTCTATGGATGCCGTATCTTGATACAATGAATTTGACTCCAACAACCCAAAATGTCTCTGAATCAAAAATTCTATGTGCTGCTTTTTTTTTTAATTTTTATTTATTTATTTATTTATTTATTTATTTATTTGAGAGTGACAGACACAGAGAGAAGGATAGATAGAGGAAGAGAGAGAGAATGGGTGCGCCAGGGCTTCCAGCCTCTGCAAATGAACTCCAGACGCGTGCGCCCCCTTGTGCATCTGGCTAACGTGGGACCTGGGGAACTGAGCCTCGAACTGGGGTCCTTAGGCTTCACAGGCAAGCGTTTAACCGCTAAGCCATCTCTCCAGCCCATGTGCTGCTTTTCAATGACATTATTTTGACAAAAATGGTCAAATGAATGTGACTGTCAAGGGATGTCCCAGACACTCCCTAAAATATGAAAGCTTGCCCAGATGTCATTATCTTGGAAATATTAATCTGTCTTTGTCAGTAGGGAAGCTACAGTATAATACTATGTGACTGAAAGCTTGAACACCAGTCCTATGTCTCAAAAAAAACCAACCAAACAAACAAACAAAAACAGCTAGGAGTCCCAGCACAAGGCCCATCATGATGAGATTCCTCTTCCAGGCTTGATGACTACTATCCTTTTGCCACATCTTCACATGTCAGGAAAAGGAGGAAGCCCTGCTCTCTGTTCTTCCCCTGAATAGAGGTGCTGCTCATTATGAAAGCCCCACATCATAGCCTCCTTAGACACAATTATCTCTCACAGGATGTACCTCCTGACACATTCATATTAGAAATTAGGGTATCACCACATATATTTGAGAAGACACAAACATAGTATTTTCTCCTTATCCCCAACAGAGCCTTCTGCAAATTGTGCAGCCAAGTCAGTGTTGCATTCTCTAAACTCTAGCTAGACCAGAGTAAGGGGAATGAACAGACTGAAATAGATTTGTGAAATAATTAACAAAGAAATTAAAATTTTTGTTTATCAAAGTATAATGCAGAAACTTTTCATTAAACTTTGCAAAATTTAAAGTTTTCTTATCACCATTGAGCTTATGGTAGTATTGCTCATCTTTCCCTATGGAATAGGTACACTAGAGTCAAAAAATAAAGGGGCTGATATTTTATAAAAAAGAAAGATGTTCAGTTTCCAAAGTTAGAAAGATAAATTATTCCTGATTTAGCACATAAGTGTACTCTTGTGTGGCTGCCTTATATTGTGTCCAGAAATCAACTACAACTGTGGCTTATAACAAAATTGTAGTGAAAACTTCTCCATTCATTTCCACCCTGGAAGCAGCTCCAAAATTCTAAATTTGAAGTCGAAAGAATTAAAATCTCAGAATGTACCCTGACTTGTAAACAGTCTGTGTAGATGCCTGTAGCTAAGATGAGGTAAATCTTGGAGGACATTTTGGCTCAGCCTATTTCACAGATAAAAAGAGAAATGTGAAAGTAGAAACAAAAGTTAAAACAACAAAAACAAATCAACAAACAAAAAAGACTGTGATAAGAGGTTGAAAACATAACTAAGACTGAATCTGTGATGACCATAGGAAACCAAATGGGTCAACAAATATCCCAATAAGAAGAAAGGCATGAAATAGACATCTCATTTGCATTAAGTGGAACCAGTCTTCCTTACCTCAACTCAGATGTGTATACTTCAGAACTGAATGTTCTTGGAATGTTTGAACCCAATACTTTGACTTAATTTGCTAAGCTATTTGTAGTAAGTGAATACAAACATTTCAAATGATATTTAAACAGCTCACCTGAAAGTGACCCACCGGATGTATACTTGGGCTTTCCAAAGACCCTTCTAGAACCAACTGAAGAACATGTTTAGCTCTGATAAATGTATTTTAATAGATTGACACTGGATTGCTTTTATCTTCACTTTTGTAGCTTAAAGCATTTTTCAAAATGCTTTGAAAGTAGTTATAGTTCTAGGAGTGATTAACAAAAGAAGAAACTATTTTTGATGAGACAGTCATGAGTGCATTCCTCTAAACTCTTCATAACTTTCTTTCTAGAACTGAGAATACTGGTCACTTTTGGCTAGCTGCCATATAGGGATGAATACTCACCACATATTTCTAGCATGAAATGAAGAGATATCAGGAAAATAATAGGCACACATGCAGTATATTCTATTGCTACACACAAAACATAAGCCAGTCTGTAACAATTATCTACAATTCCATGCATCACAATGCTATGTTTTCTAAACAGATCTCTTAAAAGTTTTGATGTTAAATATTGTGTTTGTGTCTCTATTACAGTAACAATCATCTGAGATAATTAACTTATAAAGATGAAAGGTATATTTTATCTCTTAGTTATGTGTTTCCAGGTCTTGATATATTTGCTACATCACATTGTCTTGTGATAGCAAGTGGTGGAGCATGCCTTTAATCACAGCACTCTGAAGGCAGAGGTAGGAGGAATGATGTAAGGTCAGCCTGAGGCAATGTACTAAATTCGAGGTCAGTCTGGTCTACAGCAATATTTTTCCCTTGACAAACTACAATCAAAAAGAAAGAAGGGGCTGGAGAAATGGCGTAGCGGTTAAGCGCTTGCCTGTGAAGCCTAAGGACCCGGGTTCGAGGCTCAATTCCCCAGGACCCACGTTAGCCAGATGCACAAGGGGGCGCACGTGTCTGGGGTTCCTTTGCAGTGGCTGAAAGCTCTGGCGCGCCCATTCTCTCTCACTCTCTATCTGCCTCTTTCTCTCTCTGTCACTCTCAAATAAATAAATAAAAATCTTAAAAAAAAAAAAAAAAAGAAGAAGGAGGGAGGGCTGGAGAGCTGGAGAGATGGCTTGGAGGTTAAGTGCTTGCTTGTGAAGCCTAAGGACCCCCGGTTCAAGGTTCAATTCCCTAGGACCCACGTTAGCCAGATGCACAAGGGGGCGCACACATCTGGAGTTCGTTTGCAGTGGCTGGAGGCCTTGGTGCGCCCATTCACTCTGTCTCTCTCTCTGTCTCTATCTCTCTGTCTGTCTCTCTCAAATAAATAAATAAATAAACAAAAAATGAGGGGGAGGAGGAGGAATCTCAGAGTCTGGTATTCATTTAATGGTCATGGATAATTTAGAGTTATTCCATGGTCACCTTAAGCCAACAAGCTGACAGGAGTGTACTATCTCTCAAAATACAGTATGTATCATATACAAAGTTTCAGAACTTTCAGAATCCTCACCTTTTGACTTCATGCACTTTTTACCTGATAGCTTGTCTTAAAATTTTATGACATTTTGAAAGCTGTTATCATGATAACCTTCTGTATTTATTTAAATCAACATTGAAACTAAGTCTACTAAGGGAAACACCAGTTGGTCTAGTAGTAAAATAAATGGTGTAGAATTGTCAACAATAATAGTATTTATTTCCATAACAACTTCAAAATATTAATGCTGTTTCCAAATTTATTTTTTTATTTAGCCACTATCTGTATAATTATCCAAAAAGGACATTTAAAATATATAATATAATATAAGATAATATAATATAATATAATATAATATAATATACATATACATATACATATACATATATTTAAATATATATGTATATATATACATATATATATACACACGCATATATACATATTAGTTAGATAATTTTACTTTCAGGAAATGGTGCATGCACTGTTATATATTATTATAGCAATTTGCATTTGTCAAAGTTAACAATAAGAATGTGAGAAGAATGTAACTGCCCTAAGGTTTTCCTTTATGTGAGTTATCTTGGATTGGGGATAAAAACACAATGATAGCACTAGAGAAAACTTCAATATCTGGAGCTGTAGAGATTGCTGAGTGTTAACATGCTGGCCTGTGAAGCCTAAAGACCCAGGTTCCATTCAAAGTACCCACGTAAGCCAGAATCATAAAATGACACATGTATGGAGTTTGTTCACAGTGTCTGGAGGCCCTGGTGTGCCCATTCTCTCTCTGTATCTGCCTCTTCCTTTCTCAATCCTTCACTATTTATTTATTTACTTATTAAAAATCTTCAATATTTAAAATGTGAAACTGTCAATTCACTTGACTAGTCACAAGAGAAATGAAATAGGAAAGATTATGATATTGACATGATTAACATGGATAATTACTTTGAGTAAAAATCACTTTTTCACTAACTTTTGCTATAGTACCATGAGTTATACAGAAGAGAAAGTGCACAGTTTGAGAAACACATACACACACACACAGGTCTATCTATATGATCATTTATTAATAACTGAATAAATAAGTGTGAATTTTTATAAGTTCCACCACATCAGTATAAGACTATTTGTATTATTTACTGGAAAGAACAATTTAAATTAAAAAAATAAATTTAATATGGTAAAATCAATTACTATAAATTTGTGCATAATAGATCAACATTTTGACACGCAGCTTTGTAGAACAGAACACTAGATAGAGCTTAACTGTGTTTCTAGCTCATTTTTTTCATTATGTTGCAAGGAAGTCATTAGAATAGGCTACCTGGACCTCATTGCAGACCTGCATTGACTGTATGACTCTACATCTCATATTCTTCATGCACATGCAGCAAACCCTGGTTTGCCATCATGACAGGGAATTGCTAGGAGTTGCCTAGTGACATAAGTGTTTCCCATGTCAGAAACTGCAAAACAAAGAAAAGAGAACACAACAATAGTTGCTTTTCCATAAACTATGTTCATTGTGACAACCAATCCTTTCAGCAATATTTTATTTAATAGCAATTCACTAATGGAAAGTGACCAGGAAGAAAAAGAAAAATGAATTATTGAGTGCTTTATATTGAGAGATCAGAAAACACTTTGAGATACGATTTACCATTAACCCACACAAAGGACATGGGCACAACAAGGGTGCCAGTGCAAAGGGATACTGCAGGACAGCTGGACATCTGTCTGTCCAACACCTCAGTGTACTTGTATATTTCCAATAAATATCTTAGCCACATGCTCTATATAGTTGCATAAAAATAAGATAATTTGCAAATAATGTAAATTAATTTTAAAATAGTTAAAATTTTATAATGCTTTACACATATTAAATTAGATAATATATTAAATGCCAACAAAACCAAAACCAGAATTATGGTACAGGAAACAAAAGTGTTTATTTAGGTATTTCAAAATAGAAGCAGTACAGCAATAGTCTTACTTGAAGAAATCCCAAGGCTAACATGAAATTAATTTAAGAAAGACTTATACAACTGGACTCTAAGAATTAGTAACTAATTTTAGCTAGAATGTTACTTCTACCTTCATGATAAAACACAACATGAAAGGAATTAACCATGAAGTCAGAAAGAGATTCTTTGGAAGTCTCAAGGCTTTTTGTTAAGAAATGGTTTTATAATAACCATTAAATGCTGTTCATGAAGATCTCTAGCTAGGTCTTTCATTATTTTAAATATATTTACAGAAGATACTATGAAAATAAAGGTTACATCTGACAATCCAAAGTATAGCGATCAAATTTAATTGCTATAATTTTCATTTACACCTGTCAGAATTCTTATCTGATATTAAACGTACTAAAATTAAAATAGAATGAAATGATTCCAGCATCTTCATATGAAAAAAAGAATGCAGAAGAATTTTAAAGTGAGAACCTTTCAAAGATCACCTTAAGGTATTAAAATTATAAAATAAATGTGTGCCATGGAATGAAAAAGACATCTGAATTGTCTATCCAAGGAATAAAGATGTCTTCATATATTATGGCTACAATCATGATATAGCTCATTTTTTACATGCAAGAGTAACCTAATCTTATTGTTATCCCAAACTTTCCTTTTAGAGAATCCATACAGTATTTAAAATGAATGTTGAAAATCATTTAATGATTAGATATAAGTAGTATGTAAATAATTTTACACACATTTTAAAAGTAGGCAAATCTCGTGTGGCATTAAACAACAAGCAATTTCCTTTGAGAATAATTACATGACACTAATGGAAAGCAGGTATTATAAGTTTGTGGGTTAGCAGTAAAAAGGTGTATTTATTGTTCTAAATTGTTGTTATATATTCATGATCACTTTGTACAAATTCATTGTGTTTGATTTCCATGATAGTATGTGTGTTTTCTATGAAAGTGTAATAAGGGTTACAGAGATGGCTCATTGGTGTGCAAGCCTGACTATATGAGCTCAATCAAATCCCTATCACTCATGTAAATTCTGCTGAAGGCCCTGTACATCTATGACAATAGCAGATGGAATCAGTCAGAAGAGTCCTGCAGCTTGTGGGCCTAGTAATAAGGCGTTTAGAACTGTAACCCAAAAAAAAAGGCAATGGAGGAGGGAAATATTGTCTCAAGCAATATACAAGATGGAAAGCAAAGACTGAAATCCCACAATTGTCCTCTGCACTTCACATGCATGCCTGGGTACATGAACATCCACATACACACAGACCACACAAATACACACATGAAACCAACACACACACACACAGGCACACACACGAAAATAATTGAATAAAGTATACCAATCAAAGCAAATTGGGATAAGTGTTTCTCAAGACAAATGATTATTCTATATGCTAATATGGAAGAAAGTATAGTAGTCTATGGTCTTTATGGGACAATATGTTGAAGCAAATCAGTTAAAAACATAATTTCCTCTTACCTCTTTTATTTTTATTTTTGCATGCATGTGATGGGGATATAGACACCTTTCCATAGCATGTGCAGCTGTGTACATGAATGGAGGAAACAGGTGAGACACTGGGCAGCCTTTTTCTGTTGCTCAACCTTACATTTTCTTTTCTTGTTTTAAAATTTAATTTATTAGTTTTCTTTTCAGCAAATACAGGCAGTTTGGTACCATTGTTAGGCTCATCTATGATCTACCCACTCCATTGGACCCTCCTTGTTGATGTAAATGGGTCGTGCATTGTGGAGTTAGCCCACAGTTATTGGTATGATAAATATCTCTGCAAATCATGACCCAACATGTGACTCTGACATTCTTTCCGCCCCCTCTTCCGCACAATTTCCCTGAGCCATGTTGGGTTCATTTTTGGTCTGCTTCAGTGATGAGGTGTTGGGGGCCTCTGAGGCTCTGGCTCTCTGATTTGGTAGGAGTTATTTTTTCTCTGTGTTGGTCTCCTTCCCCTTTGTGCTGGTATCTGGTTCACAGGAAAACATCACCGTTGCTTGTTTCGCCAATTGTCCTTAGTTTCAGTTGGGCCCCTTTTGAGGTATGTTGGGGCAGCTCTTTCCTTAGGATCTGCATCTATCTGAAAAAGAGAAGCAGATTCTCCAACGGAGAGTAAGTTAGCACCCAGAAAATTGAGATAACACTTACTTTTTTGATAGAGAGCTTGATAGGTGTAGGCCCTCTTGTACCCCATGATTGATGGTAGCTTGATATTGGAGAGTGGGCTTGTGTTTGGGTATGGTTCTGACTTGTATTCCAGCTCCAGCTATGGGTCTAGTACCACTGAAGGGATCACGTAGCCCAATCAAGAGCAGTTGCTTCCCCACCATGGCTGTGTGCCACTATTGCACTTGTGTGGGCATCACATCCGGTTATTTGTTGCTAATTAGGTTAGACAATGAGTTGCTTGGACAGATATTGGTCCTTTCCCCCAGTCACCCATGTAGCACCTTCTGGCACTAGACACACTGACTGTCTGGGGACTGACTCTCTCCTGGTTTCCAGCCATGCCATTCCATTTTATGTGTCAGCTGCGTATGGAGTCTTCAGCAATAGGGTCTTACCACTGGCCATCAAGTACACTAACAGAAGTCTGTCATTGTTCTGGGAAACCTTGTAGGTTTCTCTGATCAAAAGCTCATTGTGGATGTTAGCCCCAAGCTGGAAGTGGGGGTTACAGGTTTGTGCCCGCTAAGAAATTGAGGAAAAACATAACTAATATACAATAGTTAGAGAGGAGAGAGATAGAAGGGAGAGAGGGAGAGGGAGGGGGGGAAGATGTAGAAGATTTAGGTTAGTCTTGATCCTACCCTCTCCAGTGTCTTGTGGTTCAGGTGTTTCCTGTGAGGGTCTAGTGACGGTTTCTTTGGGTGGGGCCTCTCCTTCACCCCAGGACTGTCAGTGTTTTTGTCCACTAACCCCAGTCTTACCCAGAAATGTTGGTTCACACCTGTTGTCCTGGTACTGGAGATGCTGTGGCAGGTAGATTGTAATTTTAAGGCCAAGTTGAGCTAAATAAAAAGATCACAAAATAATTCTTTTAAAATATTGGTCTGGGAGATGGCTCAGAGGTGGAGGTTACTTGCTTGCAAAGCTTCTGTTTGTGATTTGATTATTCAGTACCAATATACAGCCACTTGCACAAAGTGGCATATGAATCTGGACTAAATGCACAGTGGCAAAAGTCCCTGGCCAATACATTCTCTCAGTTTGTCTCTCTCTCTCTCTCTCTCTCTCTCTCTCTCTCTCTCTCTCTCTCTCTCTCTCTCTCTCTCTCTCTCTCTCTCTCTCTCTCTCTTTCTCTCTCTCCTGCTCCTCCTCTTTCTCAAATGAAGGAATTACTACAATAATAAATGTCTTAAAGTTATCCTCATTTTTTTAAAATTCTTTTTGTTCATTTTTTATTTTATTTATTTATTTGATAGTGACAGACACAGAGAGAAAGACAGATAGAGGGAGAGAGAGAGAATGGGTGTGCCAGGGCTTCCAGCCACTGCAAACAAACTCCAGATGCGTGCGCCTCCTTGTTCATCTGGCTAATGTGGGACCTGGGGAACCGAGCCTCAAACCGGGGTCCTTAGGCTTCACAGGCAAGTGCTTAACCACTGAGCCATCTCTCCAGCCCAATCCACATTTTTATGTAAAGAAAATAACAAATAAGCAGACACAATTCACAACTCATTCATTCCTCACTACACTGTTTGCCTCTTCATGATCATCTTTGTATGGATTGACTAATTTCACATTTCCTAATCTCTATGCTTTTTATGTATGTTATTATTTCTATGTGTATCTTAGAACTATCACCAATTAATTCTATGAGACCAGCTCTATCTTGGTGTTTGTACTCCTAACTTATGAACAATATTTTTTGCTCTTGGCCATAGTGATATTTAAATTTTAACAAAAATATAGACAGGCAGGCACAGTGGTTTGGAGTGAGTAGGCCAGACCCCAGTCTCCTGGCTCCTCTCAGTTCCCTGGTCGAGGTATCTTAGGTCATGCTGTGAGTAGGCAGGTGTGGCTCAGACTAAATAAGACAGATTCTATTTCCTGGCTCCTCCCAGTCCCCTGGTTCTGGTAGGTCTTATTGTACCTTCTGTGGGCTGGCTGGTCCCTGTGTGAACTATAAAAACAGGCCTTTTGCTCTGGTATCCTAACTGGCCACTAGATACCAATATCCCTGTTTACCTGAGTCAAAAGGTACACAGGCCAAAGGACAAAAACTTGCTTCCTCCTCAATAAAATAGTCTCCCTAAAATAGGTAGAAAATAACACAAAAAAAGCCAATGAAAGTCAGAAAACATGGATTTCCACAAAGGGTGCCTAGTCCTTCTACAGAAACTTACAATGAAATCATAGAGAAATAAACAGAAATTCATTCCCAAAATGAAAACAAAACAAGGACTTCCGGTTAAGATGGCGGCGTAGGTACCACGCCAAAGCAGCCTAGGGGGGGAAAAGACCAAAAAAACTCAGTAAAATACACACTTTTACTAAAATGTGAGGTGTATAGGAAATTGAAGCGGCAGTGGAGAAGTAGAAGAGTTCCAGAGCATCCAGAGCCCGTACAGGCAGGAAAAGCGGCTCCGGCAGCTCGGCCAACCGCCGCGACCGTGGCACACCAGGAAGCCACCAGACTCGGCTTGAGCCGCAGGAAAAGCCAGGTGCGGGATTTTCCCCTCACACCGCGCTCTCCGCAACTTGGGACACGTGAGGGGAGAGCGGCAGCGAGCGGCGGAGGAGCAGACCGCGAGGTAGAAGAACACGTGGAGCAGCGAGACAACCAGAGCAGCCGCGGCTCCCTCCCCTCCCCCACTGCCTGAGCCCAGCTCCAGCGAACAGAGCAGTGGCCCGGGACCCGGCCACGCCAACTTGGGCTGACAATGGGACCCAAGCAGGAGCAGAGCTCGGGAGCAACATCAGCGGCTCCAGCACCGGTACCAGCGGCCCCAGCAGCAGCAGACCCAGGAGTGGCAGCAGCGGCAGATCCCGCAGCAGCGGCTTCAGGGGGAGCAGCGGCAGTGGACACAGCAGCAGCAGCTTCAGCAGCAGTGGTGGCTCCAGCAGTGGCAGCTACAGCAGCAGCAGAGGCAGCAGCAGCGGTGGCTCCAGCAGCAACACCTTCAGCAGCAGTGGCTACAGTCCCAGCAGGGGCAGCTTGAGCAGCAGCAGTTCCAACAGCAGGGGTGCTGATCTGCAGGGCCACACTTGCCAGGCTCGGTTTGCCCCGCAGGAAAAGCAAGTGCCCAGCTCCAGAAATCAGAACAGCAGCCCGACGACCCAGGCAGCAACTTGACTGAGACCAAAATCACCCAAGGTGTTGGGACAATAACACCTACACGTGTGTTATCACTGCCTCTGAGAGTGAACGCGGCCGCCTGTCCAGATGGCATCCGAAGAGAAGCCATGTGCATCGCCTTTCTTGGCCCTGACCCCCGCCGGCCCTGTGCGCCCCTCCCTGGACTTGCAAATCACCCACACCATTCCTCCAAATATCTGCTGCTGTGGCTTTTCTGGTGGTCACAGTCATAAGAGTCCTTGTGTTTGTTAAATTCTGGAAATTCCAAATAGCCCAGGGCTTGTGAATCCATGGGAATCCTGATAGCATCTCTGCTCCTGAGGGGCAGAAAGAGCCCAATGACAAATTTTAACTTGGAGACAATGGCTTTCTTTCCAATATATTATTCCTTTATATACAATTTATTGATTTCGAAGATGAGTGTGGGTTTAGAAAAGGCAGTACATATGTCTGCTGGCATATGAGTAGAACATTTCTTGGCAATATGTAAGAAAGTATTAACAGTTTTGCTCTTGGAGAGAAGGGGTTTTGATTTTTCTTTTAGTATTTTATTATTTATTTATTTATGAGACAGACAGAGAGAGAGAGAGAGAGAGAGCACACCAGTACATTTAGCCACTGCAAATGAACTCCAGATGCATGCGCCACCATGTGCATCTGGCTCAAGTGAGTGCTGGGGTATTGACCCCAGGTCCTTAGGCTTCTCAGACAAGTGCCTTAACTGCTAAGCCATCTCTCCAGCCCAATTTTTCTTTTCTTTTCTTTTTCTGGTTTTTTCAAGATAGGGTCTCGCTCTAGCCCAGGCCAACATGGAATTCACTATGTAGTCCCAGGGTGGCCTCAAACTCTCAGTGATCCTCCTACCTCTGCCTCCCTAGTGCTGGGATTAAAGGCATGCGCCACCATGCCCGGCTATAAGTTTTCATTTTTTAAAAAAATTTTAAATTATTATTTATTTATTTGAGAGAAAAAGACAGAGAGAGAAAGAGGCAGATAGAGAGAATGGGCACGCCAGGGCTTCCAGCCACTGCAAAGGAACTGCAGACACGTGCGCCACCTTGTGCATCTGGCTAACGTTGGTCCTGGGGGATCGAGCTTTGAACTGGGGTCCTCAGGCTTCACAGGCAAGCGCTTAACCACTAAGTCATCTCTCCAGCCCGAGTTTTTATTTTTTAAGAAAATATTTATTTATTTGACACACACACACGCGCACACACACACACACAGAGAGAGAGAGAGAGAGAGAGAGAGAGAGAGAGAGAAGGAGGGAGGAAGAATAGGTGAAGCAGGGCCTCTGTGCACTTTGTGTATCTGGCTGTATGTGGGTCCTGGGGAACTGAACCCTGGCTGCCAGGTGTTGCAAGCAAGGACCTTTAACCACGGAGCAACCTCTCTATTCTGAGTTTTGATGTTTCATTGTATGCATAGCTTGATTGCACACATGCGTCTTAGTTTAGAAAAGTAGAACTTAAAAAGTAGAAAAGAGGGGCTAGGGAAATAGCTTAGCCATTAAGGCATTTGCCTGCGAAGCTTAAGGACCCTGGTTCGATTCCCCAGGACCCACGTAAGCCAGATGCACAAGGGAGCGCATGCATCTGGAGTTTGCTTGCAGTGGCTGGAGGTCCTCATGGGGTGAGTGTGATGGTCGATCTTGTTGACTTAATTGGATCTGGGGTCATCGGAGAGGTATACCTCTGCACAGCTGTCTGTGAGCGCATTTCCAGGAAGGATTAGCTGAGGGGAAGACACTCCCCCAGAGCAGGCAGTGCCTTCCAGCAGCAGGGCAGATGGAAAGAGGCCTGAGGTCAAAGCAGGTCTTCGCTGCTTGTTGGGGAGCATTATCTACCGTCGCTGCGTCCCCTCTTTGCCATCAGAGCCCAGCCTCAGCTGGGACTTGCAGCGGGGACTGAAGAACAGTGGCTCTCCAGGCCATCCTCCGGGCCTTCAGGGCCAGATGGAGACTGCCCAGGTGTCTTAAGGTTATAGAGTGGACCGGAGAGATCTGCCTCACCCCTTCCATCATGTGAGATCACAGGCAGAACGTGTGGCCATGCATGAGCCAGAAAATAGACCCTCACCCATCATGGAATCTCCTGGCACCTTGATCTTTGTGGTGCTTTGAATCTGATGTCCTCCATAAACTCACTTTGTTTTTGGTTTGTTTTCGAGGTAGGGTCTCACTGTGGTCCAGGCTGACCTGGAATTCACTATGTAGTCTCAGGGTGGCCTCAAACTCATGGCGATCCTCCTACCTCTGCCTCCTGGGTGCTGGCATTAAAGGCAAAACGGCAAACTCATGTGTTTTGAATGCACAGTCCCCAGCTGATGGTAATTTGGTAGGTGGGGATTTGCCTGGTAGAGGTCTCTCTTTAGCCCAGGCTGCCCTGGAATTCACTATGTAATCTCAAACTCATGGCAATTCTCCTACCTCTGTCAAGCACTAATCTTTTTTTTTTTTTAATAAAAAAAGTGTTTTGTTTTGTTTTTTAAACATGGCTGTTTTGACACTAGGTAGAATAGATAAAGAAAGGCACCAGTTTCAGGAACATGCCAAAATGTAATGGAGTGAAGGTGCATAGCAATCCTGTGGGCCTATGCCATTTAATCATGACAGTGAGCTGCAAATGGCCGGCGCTTCGTCGACTTCATTTCAAGCCCTTCTCTTAATGTTCACACCCTTATATTAACACTGCTCTCACTTTTGGTTAGAGAAGCTTCTCTTTTCAGACGGGGGTGACCTTGGGATGACTCAGAAGGCACTGTGATGCTGACATGAAGTGACAGAGTAGTTCCCAGCACTGAAACATCTCAATCACACCTTCCAAGGCTCAGGGTCCAATGTGGAAGGGGTGGTGGAAAGAATGTAAGAGCCAAAGGAAGAGTAGGACTCCTTACAACGCGCTCCTTCAGACACTAAATGGCCTGGATATCCATGACCTCCAGTGCCTGACACTACCTACACAAGACCATCATAATAGGAGGAAAAGATCATGGCATCAAAATAAAAGAGAGACTGATTGAGATGGGGAGAGGATATGATGGAGAATGGAATTTCAAAGGGGAAAGTGGGGGAAGGGAGGGTATTACCATGGGATATTGTTTACAATTATGGAAGTTGTCAATAAAAAATTTAAAAAAAAAAGAAAACAAAACAACCAATGAGACCCTGACACACTAAAAAAAAAAAAAAAAAATCACTGAACTAGAAGAAAACCACCAAAGCACCAACAATTGTATCAGTGAAATTGAACAGAGTCATCTCCTAGAGAGCTCAGCTTTTGACCATAGGCTTAACTTGATTGAAGAAATCTTGGAACCCTCCAAAGAGACATGAATAAATTGAAGGTGAATAAAGAAATTGAAAATCTCAACAACCAGTTGATTAAACTTAATGAAGACTTTATCAAATATAAGAATTAATTCAAGGAAGCATCAAGAAATCAGAACTTGAATTGAAATCATATCTCCAAAAAGAAATGGACATGATGCAAAATAATGGAACAGAAAACAAAAATAAAATAGAAATTGTAAAATCATCTCTAGAACATCTTTCCAACAGAGTTACTCATATGGAAGACAGAATCTCTGACCTGAAGACAAAATGGAAGAAATCAGGAGGCCAAAAACTTTGCTAAGTTCAAAAACTAAAGTGAACAGAATATGAAGGAACTGTAGGATACCCTAAAATGACTAAACATCTGGAGATCATGGGTATACCAGAAGGAGAGGAAATCCAGGAAAGAGACATAGAGAAGATATTCAACAAAATTATTGAAGAAAAATTTCTAAATCTTTCAAAAGAGAGGCCCATACAGATACAAGAAGCACACAGAACACCAAACAGACTGCAATAAAGAAGTAACTCTTCAAGACACATCATAGTTAAAACAATGAAAATAAAGAGAGAGTGCTAAAAGCAGCAAGAAAGAAACAACTCATAACATGCCAAGGCAATCCCATCAGAATTACATCAGATTTCTCAACAGAAAGCCAAAAGGGCTTGGAATGGAACACTTCAATATACTCTACCCAGCAAAAATTATCCCTTATAATTGATGTGAAAGAAAACTTTCCAAGAAAAATAAAAAAGTGAACTCTATGATCATATGAATACAAAGCCAAACCTACAGAGAATACTTGAGGGAATACTTCACAAAGAATAGTCAAACAACCAATCTCAAGAGAAAACAAGATCAAAATAAACAAAAGAAACCAGGCTCCAATTAGTACATAAGACAAGAAAGCATCAAACCCCATAAAACACCTTATCATGGCAGGGATTAATTCAAACTTCATAGTAATATCCTTAAATACTAATGGTCTTAACTCACCCATCAAAAGAAAGAGGTTAACAGAATGGATCAAAACTGGTCTCTTCTATCTGCTGTTTTCAAAAATCCCACCTCACTACTAAAAATAGACCCATATTCAGGGTGAAAGTTTGGAAAATAATATTCCAAGCATATGGAAACTAAAAACAAATGGGTATTACTATATTAATATCTGATAAAATAGACTTCAAACCAAAGGTAATCAGATATCACAAAGAAGGCAATTTCTTACTCATCAAGGGAATGATCCAACATAAGCACATCACAATCATAAACATATATGTGCCAAATACAGGGGCACTGCAGTTTATAAAAGAAAATCTGCTCAACAATAAAACAGAAATAAACACCAATCCCACCAAATCATGGACGTCAATACTACACTATTATCAATAGACAGGTCATCCAAGCAGAAAATAAACAGGGAAACAATATAACTCAACAAAATCATAGATGAACTAGATCTAACAGATATATATAGAATTTTTTACCCCAACCCTACAGAATACACATTCTTCTCAGCAGCTCACAGAAACTTCTCCAAAATTGACCATATATTAGGCCATAAAGCATGACTTCATAAAGTCAGGAAAATTGAAGTAACTTCCTTTATCAAGTCAGATCACAATGTTTTAAAGCTAGAAATTAACTACAAGAGACACATCAAGAACTCCACCAATACCTGGAGACTAAAAAAGTACACTTTTCAACAATGAATGGGTCATGGAATAAATAAAAAAAAAAGAAATTATAAAATTCCTAGAATTTAATGATAATGAGAACATAACCTACAAAAACTTATGGGGCACAATGAAAGCCATCCTAAGGGGAAAATTCATAGCCCTAAATGCCTTCATTACAAAGACAGAGAGATTCCCAAATAAATAACCTGACTGTCCACCTAAAGGCACTGGAAAAACAAGAAGAATAAACCCAAAGAGCTCAAGATAGAAAGAAATAATCAAGATTAGAGCAGAAATTAATGAATTGGAAACTAAGAAAATAATTTGAAAAATTGATGAAACGAAGAGCTGGTGTTTTGAAAAATTAAATGGGATTGACAAACCCCTGGCCAATTTGATCAAGCAAAACAAAAGAGAGAAGTCTCAAATTAACAAAATAAGGAATGAAAAAACAGAGATCACCACAGACATCAATGAAATTCGAAGAGTCATCACGGCATACTTCCAAAACCTCCACCTCACAAAATTGAATAATTTCAAAGAAATAGATGAATTCCTAGACACACACCACCTACCAAAACTGAACTTAAAGAAAATTAGTCTCCTAAACAAATTTATCACATCCATAGACATTGAAAAGTTAAGCAAAAACCTCCCTAATAGAAAATTGCAGGGCCAGAAGGCTTCTCAGCTGAATTCTATCAAACCTTCTTTGAAGAACTGAAACAAATTTTTTTCCAAAATGTTTCACATAATTAGAGACTGGGGAATTCTCCCCAACTCGTTTTGTGACGCTAACATTACCAGAATAACAAATTAGACCGAGATGCAACAAGGAAAGAAAATGATAGGCCTATATGCCTAATGAACTTAAATGCAAAGATCCTGAACAAAATCCTTGCAAACCCAATTCAACAACATATCAAAAGCATTATCTATCTAGATCAAGTAGGCTTCATCCCAGGGATACAGGGCTGCTTTAACATATGGAAATTGGTGAATGTAATGCACCACATAAATAAACTTACCCATAAGAACCACATGATCATCGCAATTGATGCAGAGAAGACTTTGGCAGAATACATCACCACTTCATGATCAAACACTCAAAAGGATAGTCATGGAGGGTTTATATCTCAACACAATAAAGGCTAAACAAAAGCTTCTATAGCCAAAATGATACTTAAAGGGAAAAACTCAAGGAACTCCCTCTGAGACAGTAACAAGACAGGGGTGTCCACTCTCACTACTGCTCTTCAACATAGTACTAGAAGTACTAGCTCAAGCAATAAGACAGGAGAAAGAAATAAAAGGGATTCAGTTTAGAAAGGAAGAAGTCAAGTTATCCCTATTTGCAGACATGTGTATATATATATATATATATATATATATATATATATATATATATATATAAAAGGTGATAAATTCCTTCAGCAAAGAGGCAAGATGCAAATCAATGCACAAAAATCAGTAATTTTTCTATATGCAGAGGACAAATATACAGAGAAAAAATTAGTGAGGCTGTCCAATTTTCAATAGCAACAAAAAATTTAAAACATTGGAATAACACTAACCAAGGATGTTAAAGACTTATATAATGAAAACTTAAAAAAAAAAATATCAATTGAGGAGGACTTGAGAAGATGGAAAGACCTTTCATGCTCCTGGACAGGTAGAAGTAATATAGTGAAAATGGCAATTCTACCAGAAGCAATATACAGATTTAACACTACACCAATAAAAATACTGGCATCTTTCTTCACAGAGATTGAAAAATTGATCTCAAAATTCACATGGAATGGCAGAATGCCTTGGATATCCATACACATCCTCAACAACACCACTACCACCAGTACCACCACACACACACACACACACACACACACACACACACATATGTAAATAAATAATCTGGCAGTATCGCCATACCTAATCTAAAACTATATTACAAAGAAATAGTGACAAGAACAGCATGGTTCAGTGGTGGTTCTGGAATAACAACAGAAATGTAGACCAATGGAACAGAATTGAAGACCTAGTACTTAGGTCAAGTAACTATAACTGCTTGGTCTTTGACAAAGGTGTCAAAAATATAGAGTGGAGTAAAGACTGCATCTTCAACAAATTATGTTGGACAAGTTGGATGACCATGTGTAAAAACTGAAATTATAACCATTCATTTCGCCATAAACAAAAATCAATTCCAAAAGGATTAAATACCTCAATATAAGACCTGAAACTCTTCAACTATTAGAAGAAGAAATCATATGAACTCTCTACAGTATTGTACTGGGAAAAGGCTTTCTGAAGAAAACTCCAGTAGCCCAGGAAATTCAATAAGCACTCAAACAATGGGATCTCTAAACTGCTTTTGCACAGACAAACATACCATCAGCAGAACCAGTAGATTACCCACTGAATGGGAGAAAATCTTTGCCAGCTATACCAATGACAGAAGCCTAATATCTAGAATATACAAAGAACTCAGAAAACTAAACAATAAACAAAACCAAAGAACCCACTCCAAAAGTGGGGCAGATAACTGAATAGAGAGTTCTCAGAGGAAGAATTACTAATGGTTAACACACACTTAAGAAAATGTTCAACATCCCTAACCATAGGGTAATACAAATTAAAACAACTATGAGATTCCCCCTTACACCACGAAGGATAGTAAACATTAAAAAATAAAATGAAAATAAATGTTGGCAAGGATGTGGAGAAATAGTAACACTCATTCACTGTTGGTGGGAATGTAAGCTGGTACAACCACTATGGAAATCAGTATGGAGACTTCTGACAAGGACGAATATAGAGTTACCAATAGACCCTGTTATTCCTAGACATTTACCCTAAATGAACCACATTTTAATTCAGAGATGTTTGCACAACCATGTTTATAGCTACTTAATTCATAATAGCTAGGAAGTGGAATGAACCCAGGTGTCCATCATTGTATGAATAGATAACCAAGATGTGGTATATCTACATGATGGAATTCTGCTCAGCAGTAAGAAAAAAATGATACAATGAAATTTGTAGAAAAATGGTTAAACATGGAACAGATCACTCTAAATGAACTCACCCAATCACAGAAAGACAACTGTCTTATGATCTCACTCATCTGTAGTTACTATCTTGGATCAACCTGAGTTACTGCCACACCTAAATGGCATCTTGAGTCTTGGAAAATAGGGAGGGTAGGGAAGGGGGGAAAGGGAGAGATTTCTGTGGGGAGCACAAAACTAAACACAAATCAAACTGGTACCATAGAATCCTATATCCTGGAAGTAAGAATAAAAGGACAATCCCTTAATAAGCCCTTAGGAGCTCAGGGAGCACCTGAGTCAAAGGGTCCTGGAGAGGATGAGATGAAGCCTAACCTTAAATTTCTCCTGTTTCTCTTTCTTCCCTGCCTTTTTCTTTTGCTTTTTTCTATTGATACTGGCCTGTAATTCCCTGTACCAGGATGTGTTTTATATCCATAATGAGCTGTTGATCAGAAATACCTACTAGATCTCCCAAAGCAAACAAGACACACTTCAGTCAGAGCACTTGAATACCCACCAGAGGTTAATGATAAGACCCTACTACTGAAGACACCATATGCTTTCGGCATGTACCATGGAGGGACCTGGTTGGAATTGAGAAGAGAGCCAATCCCCAGACAATTAGCTCATTTAGTGCTGGAAGCTGCTACATGTACTTCCTGGAGAAAGTAGTTAACATCTGTCTGAGAAACTCAAAGTATAAGCAACTCAGAAGCAAAGAACCTGATGTAATGCTCACACTAGTGCAGTAGTGGCACACAGCCATGGTGGGTAACCAACTGCTCCTGGATTGGCTAACCAATCCACTCATTGGAGAGGTACCAATATCTGGAACTGGGAAACAAGTCTGAATCATATCCAGATAAGGATTCTGCTTTACATTGTCAAGCTCCCACTAATCTTGGGCTATAACAGGGTCTACACCCTTTAACTTCTCTCCAAATTTATAGTGGCTAACCAATTTAACTGGTGCTGACTTCACTCTCTGTTGGATAATCTGCTGCTCTTTTCCAGAAGGCAGCTGGACCTGAGGAGATAAACTACCTAGTGCATTCCACCCCAGCCCCAGGTGAAACCGCAGAAATGAACAAGAGTGCTGCTTTCTTAGTGAATCTGAGATCAGCACAAGGGTGACACTCAACACCTACCAAACTAAAGACCCAGAGGCTCCTAAGTGCCAATTACTGAAGTAGCCTTAAAATGTGCCCAACATGTCTAAGGGAATTTTGTGGAATAGGGGGTGGTAACGAGCCACAAGTTGGGACATTATGCACAGAGACTTTGCCTCTCCCCTGTAACTTACTGCTGACCCCATAATGCATAAACCAAATTGCCATGGAACTGACCTGCATCCTCAATGAGGAATGCCTCTCCAGAAAAGGGCAGGGAGAAGGGAAAGAATGGTACCAACTTGTGCTGTTTATATAGTAAATATCCATATCTAATAAGAATAAATTAAAAAATCTATCTATCTATCTATCTATGAAATTGAGGGCTAGAGAATGGCTTAATGGTGAAGGCACTTGCCTGTGAACTTTAAGGACACAGGTTCAATTCTACAGGATCCACATAAGCCAAATACACAGGTGGCACATGCAGAGTTCATTTGAGTGGGTAGAGAACCTGGCATGATCATTCTCCCTCTCTCTGCCTCTTCCCTGTATCTTAAATAAAATAAAATATTGAAAAAAAGAAATTAAAATGCATGCTCAAATTCCAGAACTTTGGACAAGACATGCAAAGTTCCTGGAGAAATAGCAGCAAAGTAATTTTGAAGTCGTAATCAGCAAATTGATCTTTCACACTGGGACTGTGTTACATAGTACTGTGAGGAATTTAGTTAATAGGTAAATGCCTTAACTCCTAAGCCATCTCTTCAGCCTCTAATTTAGTCAATATATGCAGTTGAGATGACCCAAAATATTTTATATATATATATTTTTTGTTTTTGGTGTCATGATTATAGTTTTGTGTATAAATCACTGACTTTTTATGAACTAAAAATAAGTAAATTGAGATATAAATAAAATGCTACTACTCTTTTGTCTTTTAATGCAGATTCTCCCCAGGTTTTCAATCAATACTCAAAGTCTTACTTAAGACTTTGGGTATGGAAGACTTAAGCAGATTTTATTGTGAAAATTTTCTGATGAACTCCAGCCAAGAAATGAAGCACAACATGAGTGATGTGTACAGAACTTCAAATTACTTAAAAGTAATACTTAAGGGCTGAAGATATGGCTTAATGGTTAAGACATTTGCCTTGCAAAGCCAAAGGATCTTGGTTAGAGTCCCTAGGACCCACGTTAGCCAGATGCACAAGGGAGCGCATGCATCTGGAGTTTATTTGCAGTGGCTGGAGGCCCTGGTGTGCCCATTCTCTCTCTCTCTCTTTGTGTGTGTGCCCGTGTGTGTTTGTGTGTGTGTGTATGTGTGTGTGTGTGTGTGCATGTGTGCTCATTCCCTCTCACACTCTCTTAACTAAATAAATAAAGTCGGGCGTGTTGTGTTGGTGCATGCCTTTAATCCCAGCACTAGGGTGGCAGAGGTAGGAGGATCATCATGAGTTCAAGGCCACCCTGAGACTACATAGTGGATTCTAGGTCAGCCTGAGCCAAAGTGAGACCCTACCTCAAAAAACAAACAAACAAAATAATAATTATAATAAAATATATAAGCAAGTAAAAATAATTAAAATAGTACTTAAATCAGGATTTACTTACTCAATAAATATTTATTTGGAATATCTGTATTCTGTTTTGCTAAGCAAAGGGACAAAATAACTTATTAAAAGTTTTCAAATGTTAGTCTTAAAGAGTGCCCTTTTTTATAAATATAGATTAGCATGAACAATTCCACACATTTTATTACAAACATGAATTGGTGACCACCAGCTACACTAATCCTAAAGAAATCGTTAGCTAATGATATTCAAGTATGAATGAGTAAGGTGAAACTGTGTCCAGGTGGAGCTACATTTAAGTTACTATAATACTTTAATATATTTAAATTTATTAAAGAGGAAGAAAAGAAAGCTAACATTATCTACATAAAGGGAAAAAAGCCATGAGTATACTTTCGGAAATAAAATATATTTAAAGGTGAAGAATTCACTTGTTTTTAAAAAAAATGTCACTAAGTGTCACTTTGGTTTATGTCTTATGATTATTTACTTACACAAAAAGTAAGAATCACTGGTATTTGCAGTAGGCAATATTTATTAACATGCACCATTATTAATTTTTTGAGAGGAATCCTCTTATCCAATTCTGTGAGAAATTCCGAGTGATTTATCAAACTTTAAGAGCTCAAGCCTAAGATTTAGAATGCCTTAGAACCAAGTGGAGCCCTGCTACTGTGGTTTCAATATAAAATGTTCTCCATAGGCTTATGTGCTTACTTACTTGGTTCCCAGTGTGTGATGCTGATGGAAAGGTTGTGGAACCCTTACCATGCTGAGCCTTGCTGGAGATAGTGGGTCCCTGGAGAGGCACTGGAACTAATGGCCTAGCCCCACTTCTGGCCATGACTCCGATCCTGACACTGCCTTCAACTTGACCTGCTTGCCTCTTGCTCCTGTTGTGGTGCCTCCCATGCCTTCCAGCCATGATACATAACTTCTCAGAATTGTACATCACATTAAACACTTCTCTTGTCTAAATTGCTTGTAGTCTGGTATTTGGTCACAACAATGAGGAAATAACTAACATACCAATCTGAACTCAATTTGCATAGTGCCACTCAAGAAGTATTTGGAATGATTTGAGTAATGTCTCCATTATTTAGCTTACTTTTTGTCGGTGCACTGCATCAAGAAAAGATAGGAGTTATGTTAGCCTCTTTTTAGGTGCATTATGCCACTTGTCTAAGAAAAGTTAAAAAACAACAACAACAACAAAAAACAATTACATAGTTGCTTGAATGAATTCTTCCTGAATATACACAGGAAGAATGGTAACAAGAGTTGACTCTGAGAAAAGGTACTACTTTGTGGTGGGTGAACAGAGGTCAATAGAGATCATTTCAACTATTTTAATTCTGTGGGCTTTTAAAGCCTGACTGATTTACCTATTGAAAAATCAAGAACTAAGATTAAAAAAAAAAATAGAAGGAAATTTTTAAACTACTATTTTTAAACCTTTTGTAATGTTGTGTAAATATAGCTTCATTTTATTCTAACACTGGAACAAAAGAGTAAAAGCATCAAAGCATGGAGCAGGCTGGATTCTCTGGTAAATAGTTTGAATCTTATGTATCAAGAGTGTTTACTACTGTCACTTCATTCACAAGCCCATTTGTTTGTATTTTTAAGGTTTGTAAAACGAAAATAAACCCATTTACTTATTTTTAATTGTTTTCACAAATATGTGCATGTATAAGTGTGTATGTGTGCAGCAGGCAGGGTCTTGTGCCTCTGGAAGTGAATTCTGAATGCTCTCTTTGCATCTGTTTTTTTTTGTGGGTGGTAAAGAATTGAAGCTGGCTTGGCAAGTGTCTGTAACCACTGAACTGTATCCAAAGCTCCCATCTTTTAGAAGAATTATGATTAAATTCAGTGAAATTTATGTAAGACATATTCTGTAGGGCTAATTATATGCCAGATACATTGTGTGGCTAACCATGATGGTAAAGTAAAAGTCTTTTTAAAAATTTTCTTTATTCAACATGAGATGCAACATTATGGGAGTTTAATTAAGTAAAACAAGTCAAATATATATAGTTATGAAGAAAATGCTATAAATATTGAAATGTATCTACAGTGATATTCTAAAGTCATGCTTATTACTGATGTCATTTATTACAGCTTAAACATATTATCAAATTATGTTTCATGGATTTAATTACTTTATTTTTTAGCAGCACCTAACATAGGGAGTAGTAACACAGAAAGAAAAATTACAACTTTTTTGTGTATATACAATTTAATATATGCATCATTTTTGCACATCAGTAAGAGAAAATTGGTGCCTCAGTGTTTTGTATGGAAACCAATTATGTATCTAAAATTATGCTGCAAACACATATCATAGATATATACAATGAATTTCCTCAAAATGGCTATATTTTCTACTTTCAATGAAAATCCAATTTCCATTTTAATAATGTTTTCTGCAAATACCACATGCACATGAATTTTTCTGTTAGAACAACATCAGTTCTACTCCCTTTGTAAATAAGGGTTTGATTTGTGTTCTATAAATTATACCTATAGTCTGTGCAATGGACTTTGTATACGAAGATGACCCTATTATGCAGCCATCAATTGGACAAGTATGTTCAGCTGCTTTATCAGTAATATTGAAAGTTTTTCCCTAGGCAATTTTAATTCATATATCCAATTTTTGTGAAAAATAGTATATTTTGTAAGATATGTTTGTTTTCAAACTGATGAGTAAACATTTGTGTTGTATTTTAGCTGGAACTTAATGTTGGAAACAGCATTGTTATGATGGTGAAATAGTTGGTAAAAAGTGTATTGAACTTTTACTACATATTAATGGCTATTGTATGAAAATTAATAATATTTTAAGTTATAAGTTAAGGAAATAACCATAAAATAGAACTTCTTGATTGGTAAAAGCTGTCCCTTTTTTATTTTGTAGAAATACATGTTTTTTTTTATTTTGTAGATATATATCTATATATATTATATAGTATATATATTATATATATGCTATTTTAATATATATAGTATATATATTGTACATATATATGTATAAATATATAAAATACATATATATATATATATATATATATATATATATATATATATATTCTCACAGACTAGTATTGTAAGCTATTTTTATATTCCCCAATTTTGTATGGGATTCTACAACAATAAAAACATAATAATTTAATTTTGATTGTATTTGATTCTGCTTCTATGCTTAAATATTATGAGTTATTTATCCATTCACTTTTCAAAAAATTGAGTTTTAATATTTACAAAAAGAGCATATAAATAGTACATCAACAATACATATGGCACAAGGTATGCTGGGATCACTGACATGTGTTAAAGCTCCTGACTTCCCATAGCTTATAGAGATACAAACTCAGTTCCCCATGTGTGTGTGAGACAAGCATTTTACACAACATTTTACAGCCCTTAAGTATTTTGAAAATAAAATATTCCCTGCTTAATTCATTTATAAAATTTTCATAAGTAAAATATAATATTAATAATGTTATCGGTAATATGATTTGATCTCAAATCTTCAAGCACTAATAAGACTACTTCTTGATAAACAGATATTTTCATACTTTTTCAATGTGAGGTAACACACACATTCTTGCTCATGCTAGTCAAGTATTCTGCCAGTGATCTCTATATCTCCATATTGGATTGTTGAGAAAGGTCTCGCTATGAAACTTAGATAGGCATCGAAATTGTGACCCTTGTACTTTGACCTCCAAAGTACTGGGGTGTGGGTTACATGCCTAAAAAACATACCTAGTACACACTTGTTTTTTTTTTTTTTTTTTTTTTTTGTAGCAGGTTCCTAATGACTTGCTTATGACTTGCTGTATAGATCAAGCTTCATTACAATTCATGGTGACCCTCTTGCCACTGCTTTCCAAGTGCTGGGATTACAGACAAGAGTCATTAAACCTGGTCCCTCAATATATACTTTGCAATTAATTAACATTTTCTTGTTTTTAATTTTCAAGTTATAGAATTGCTTATTGATTATTGACCTGTAGGATAATTGAGTAGATAAATATATATACTTCTATATTTAAAAAAATATTCAATGGTAAATTATGATATATAACCTTATCCAGTTTTTAGTGTTCATAGTTCCATCACATTTACATTGTTTCACAACCAGTAACAACACTTCCAGAGATTTCTCATCTTCTCAAATGGATTTTATTTTCAAATTTTTATTAACAACTTCCATGGTTATAAAAAAAAATCTCATGGTAATACCCTCCCTCCCCCCCCCCCACCTTCCGCTTTGAAACTCCCTTCTCCATCATATCCCCTCTCTGTGTGTGTTGGGCAGGAACAAGCTGGAGCCTTCAGGAGAGGTGCCTGAGCTCCAGGCACTAAGGACCCCCAGGCTGCAAGAGGCCACTCCCTCTCTAAGCTCAGAACTGTCACTTGTTACTTATTTTTTCTCCATTGCACTGTATTCCAGACCCCTGCCCAGCACGCTGGCACTTAGAAATCTAATGAAGTTAAACCGTGACTAGAAAGTATGCAGTCAGTGACTTACCGCTTATTAGACTGGCCTAAAATGATACAACAATTTTTACCACAAATACTGACTGTTAATACTACTGAAAATTCTATGCAACTGTTCTCTGCTTTGCTTTATTACCTACAGCCTTCATTCTATCATGCTATGTTGGACAATTAGGCACTTAAGCATTTACAAGGCTCTTACAGAAGTACTCAGCCAAGATCTCCTTTTATTCTCTGGTAAATAATGAAGGACCACTTGGGAGATTCATAACTTCATCATTAAATAGTCAAGAGCTCAAGAATTTGTGTTTGGAGCCAGGTGTGGTGGTGCACACCTTTAATCCCAGTACTCGGGATGCAGAGGTAGGAGGATCTCCATGAGTTCAAGGCCACCCTGAGACTACATAGTGAATTCCAGGTCAGCCTGAGTGAGACCCTACCTTGAAAGACAAAAACAAATAAACAAACAAACAAAAAAGAATTTGTATTTGGAATATTTTAGTATCTGTAGCAAAACAATATCAAATCTTAATGTTATCATTAGCTGCACATATTGATGGAAATACCAGAAGATTTGTAAGGAATATTTCAGCCTTGAGGCAAATATTATCATTAGTTTTGTATTTGTAACAATGGAAAGACAGAGGTGGAGATTTGTTCTTATCCTAGACAAATGTCCAGCAATCTTCTATTTGGGGAGACTCTCTCTTTCATTGTTCTCAGTGTCAATCTTGTGTTGAATCTTCTTCTCCCACTCAGTTATGATGTGAGCCATACACAGGAGGATCTTCTTGTGTAATGCACATATCTATCTTCATGTGGTATAAGTTTACTTCCCAAGTGTTCAATTTTATTTTAAACTTTTCTTCCTAAGAAGTCTGTTAAGAGAAACTTTTAATTGTGACAATCATAAAAGAAAAGTATTAAACCACTGATTACTTATGGTCATTTTCAGATGAGAAGTGTTACTCATGAGGAGCAGAATTTCTTTTGCCATTATTTTATGTAGTCTCTACCAGTATCCTCTAATCATATTTCAAATTTCAAACTGTAAAACTCCCTCCGCTATATATAAGATGAACTCTGAACATACAAATTCTGTTAATAAATTATGTGAACTGTTATAAAAGTAAGGAATGTATGCAAACAGGACAATCATACCACTCTAGAAACATCTGATTTTCTATAACCTATATGTAGCAGAGATTTTAAGGTCACATCTAAGACTAAATATGGAATACAAAGGCATTAAAAAGGCTTGAGAGGGCTGGAGAGATGGCTTAGCCGTTAAGCACTTGCCTGTGAAGCCTAAGGACCCCGGTTCGAGGCTCGGTTCCCCAGGTCCCACGTTAGCCAGATGTACAAGGGGGCACACGCGTCTGGAGTTCGTTTGCAGAGGCTGGAAGCCCTGGAGCGCTCCTTCTCTCTCTCTCCCTCTATGTGTCTTTCTCTCTGTGTCTGTAGCTCTCAAATAAATAAATAAATAATGAACAAAAAAAAAATTTAAAAAAAAAAAGGCTTGAGAGGTGGGTGAGTGGACAAAGCACTGTGGCACCAGTATGAGGGCCTGAATTTGGATTTCCAGCACCCACAGAAATGCTGGTTATGGTATTCGCTCCTGCAATCTTAGTGCTCTATAAGACGAGACAGGCAGACTCTTGTGACTAGCTGGCTAACTAGACTCTTGCTGCCTCGGTGAATCTGGTTAAGTGGGAGACACTGTCTCCATAAATAAGATGGAGAGCTATAGAGAGAGGCATCTGACATGAGTTTCCGGCCTCCACGTGTACATAGTCATGTACACCTAAAAAAACACAAATACTTGCAGCTACGTACATGAAAGCATACATAAACACAAGCACATACAAAGAAAATATTTATGAAAATATTTAAAGTTTGAAAAATGATACTATGAGAGATGATAACATAAAATTAAAAATATAACTGGCATATACTGTAAAAGAAGATAAAATATTCTCATTCTAAAACTGGGGTAGCATATGTACATTAGAACTGTGTATGTAATAAAAAGAAAACAGCAGTGTACTTTTTATTAGATTTGGTGTGGATAAAATACATTATAATTCTAATTATTTGTTCTGATCATAATTGTATATGTGTTCTTTTGTGGGGTTTTTTTCCTTATAGTCTTACTACTATTCAAGTAACTAATTGACCTCAATTATTGGATACTTTTTCCACAAAAATTCTCTGCTTTGTATTTAATTACATATTTTCCAAATCTCAAAACTACAGGCTTATATATAAGAGGCATTTACTATTTGTGGAGTAGAGGAAAACATGTATTTGACAAGGGCTAGATGCATATTTTTCATTAAGGCATTATATTCTTACTTATTAAAAGTACATGAAAATCAGATAAACTGAAAGATGGCACTTAACACTGAATATCATTTTTATAAAAAGGGTCTGGACACAGAGAGAGACAGAGAGAGAATGAGTGTGCCAGGGTCTCTAGCCATTTCATACAAACTCCTGATAAATGTGCCACTTTGTGCATCTGACTTTATGTAGGTACTGGGGAATTGAACTCAGGTTGTTAGGTTTTGCAGGCCAAGCACCTTAAACATTGAGACATCTCTCCAGCCCCTTCATTTCTTTATTAGTGTTTGATTATTTAAAGATAAATCATATAGTCAAAATGAGCCTATGTTTTTATTGTTAACTTTCTAAGTAAATTATTTCCATAGATTATATATATATTCATAATCTATGTATGCATATATGCCTTATATAGGCATAATTTTTTGAAAATACCTAACTGAACATTTGGAATGTTGTTAGGTATTTTGCATTAAAAGAATTCCACAGGGCGTGCTGCCACAGTTGAAAGGCTTTCTACCCAATATGTAGTGAGTCTAATACCTTCCACGCATAACTATATTAATGTCATTTCAATGGAGTTGAAATACTTCATATTGACTTACCACAAGTTTACCAATATGATTAATCTACAAAATGTTATAGTAATTGGGTCAGTTGGAAACTCTGTGAGACATTATTCAATAACTTTCATGCTAGGGAATTCTTGTAAAATTTTACCTTTCTTATGTAATAAATAATTAATAAACCTAGTGTTCACATGATCTAAAGGCACATATTCCTGTAAAATTTTAGTATGAATTCATTTATCACAATATAATGTTAGAGTTGCACATCATATGTGTATGTAGACATGCACATTTTTCTGCTGGTCATTGAAAAACCTATTGTTTATTAAGCAGAATTCACATGGATCTTTTTTGTTCTTGTTTCGGTTTTCAAGTTAGGGTCTCACTCTAGCTCAGGCTGAACTGGAATTCACTATGTAGTCTTAGGATGGCCCCTACCTTTGCCTCCCAAGTGCTGGGATTAAAAATGAGTGCCTCCATGCCTGGCCACATATGGGTCTCTTTATATATGAACAAATGAATAACTGGAAGGGCAGTGAGTAGATGTCATGTCACTTTTGCATTACATTCCTATCAAATAGCAGTGCTGCCTGACAAAATAGACACAGAAAGAATTCTTAACCACAATTACATTAAGGCTAAGCCTGCAGTAATCTTTATAATGATATAATACAATATTGATAGTAACAAAGTAATTTTTTAAATTTTCCCTTATTTTAAAATAATTCAAATCTTGGAAGAGTGATTTTTCTACAATGTGCACATATGATAATTTGATTTCCTTTCAGAACTACAAATAATAACATATGTTGTAAAAATACTTCATATGTGGCTACTTCTGAAAACAACTCAACTGACAGTTCTGAACAGTCTGTTGTTATTTATCATGGTTGACATTTATATACATGATGTGAATTCACTGGCAATGCAAATTATGCATCATAAAAAGAAAGATTAAATCAAATAAAATGCATAGTTAATTTTAAATCCCATGTTTTAAAAATAAACATTCCACTATCATTTATAAGGCCAAATAAAATAGTCTCGGTTACATTGTAATAAATGTGACTTCACAAAGGCTTACCAAATTGCTAACATTTAGAGGGTTAAATAAATAAAAGCTGTAATCTCAGAAGGTTGGAAGCTGTTATGTGACAAAAAATTCTCTAAATAATTTTAACAAAATATATCCCAAAGATAGTAAACCTACTTGTCTATTTTCATCCAAGTGGAAATAAAATAATCTTTTCATGTGAAAATATAATCCCTATGATGTATTCAGGTAACTTCAATGAATCTAGTTCCACAATAAGAAGAATATCTAGTTATGTAATATTAACACAAGTAGTTTCTCTTACAATATGATTCTCATTCCTGTGTTCCAGTCACTTTATTGCACTGAATATACAAATTTAACAATAGTAACTGCTCTTCTCAGTCAGTATTTCCTGACAATGAAATAACAATTGTGTTCAAGCACATCATAAACTATTTAATATCAGCTTTGGGATTGCCACAAAAGGTAATCTATAAGTGTTTACACCTTCGTTGTGGGTGACTGTTATTTACTTTTCTTAAATTTAAAATGAAATGTGTTTTCAGGGCTCTCAACAAATTGATATTATATACATGTCTTGACCAGGCAGGCCTCAAACTCTCTATGTAGCTGAAGATGAATTTGAACTTTTCTGCCAAACACTGAAAGTACAGGCATATGCCATCATACTAAGTTTTAAGTTATCCTGAGGACCAAATTCTGTGCCTCACGTATCCAGACAAGCACTACTGAATTATAGTCAAAGCCACTATGTAATGTTTAATGTTTTTAGTTGTTCATAGAAATAAAATTTTGATGAAAATAGTCTCTTTAAAAATATTTATTTATTTATATAAAAGAGATAGAGACAGAGGAACAAAGTGAATGGGCATGCTAGGGCCTCCAGTCATTACAAACAGACTCCAGACACATGTGCCAACTTGTGCTTCTGGCTTACATGGGTCCTGGGGAATCAAATCTGGGTCCTTTGATTTTGCAGGCAAGCACCTAAACCACTAAGCTATCCCTCTAGCCCAAGAATAGTCTATGCAGATGAATGTTTCTTAGTACCATAGTCCATGTTTTAATCAATAAATTGGGTTTTTAGTATTTAATTGAATTTTTTTGCATAAAATTTTAAAATCAATCTCATATATATGGTTTATTAATATTTTTCTCAATTTTAAACTGGCTATTCATCTGCTATTTTTTTTTTTTTTTGCTATGCAGTTACTTCTTATTTGTTATAGACATACTTGGCTGATTTTCCTATTGCTGTTCCTGCTTTCAGTATTACATCAAACAAATTCACTGCTAAAATATACTAAAGGTTTCCTTCATGTTTTCTTTGAAGAGTTTTATAGTTTCAGCTCTTATATTTAAGTCCCTAACCCATTTGAATTGTTTTTTTTTTGTATGATTAGTATAAAATATGCATCCTGTTTAATATTTCCATACATGGATGTCCAGTTTGTCTAATTATAAAGAGCATCTATTACCTTCTTATTGCATGGGCAAAACACCTGTACAGAACAGCTTATTTCAGCTTGAAGTTTTGAGGAGAATTTTCCTCATGATGGGGAAAGCATGGCAAGAACAGACAGATGGACATCAATTCTTGTCACATCTTACCTAGGAAGAAGCAACAAAATGAGCTAGGTAGTTAGCATTGGCAAACAGCTCAGGCATTTAAAATCCTAAGACCGTGACCATACCTACACAAGACCATCATAATAGGAGGAAAAGATGATGACATCAAAATAAAAGAGAGACTGATTGAGAAGAGGAGGGGATATAACAGAGAGTGGAGTTTCAAAGGTGAAGTGGGGGGAGGGAGGGCATTACCATAGGATATTGTTTATAATCATAGAAGTTGTTAATAAAAAATCAAATAAAATAAAAATCATAAGGCCCACCCCTAGTGACACACCTCCCCCAGCAAGGCTCCACCTCTCAAAGGCTTTACCAGCTGGGGATGAAGTATGGGGCTGAATAGCAAACTTCTGCCTTCAAACTACCACAGCATATGCAATAGTTACATGAAAAGAAATTCTATGTCATTCATCATCCTAGACAGGGAAATCAGTAACTGAATGATAATGGCCACTTCACACTTCTTAAAGTGGCTGATACCAGAGTCAAATGAAAGTAGCTGTTAGAGAGTAAGTGAATGAATTTAAGCCTTCTTTACCTAGTTATAAAAAACAAAAATGGTAGAGATATTATGAAGAGTGGTTGTGTTAAAACTAGAACTTCAGTATTATCCAGATATTCCCTATGTATGTATGCATCCATAACTGAAAATAGGGTCCTGAAGAGATAGAAATAATCCTATGTTTATTGAGACACTAGTCACAGTAGTCAATTTTGTGGAAACAGCCTCAAAGTTGGTTTGCAAACCAATGAAAAAAGGAAAGCTGTCACAGAAATGCAATGTACTTATTTTGGTCATGACAGGAAGCAAATTCCATTTCTTCATGTATTAGTTGTCAAATAACAGGTACATTTTAAAATTTGAATTTTGGCATTTTATAAAACTATTTTATCTTTCTTTTTAACTTGATAGCCTTTAATATTGAGTTTTATTTTATTTTATTTTTTTATTTTTTTGTTTTTCAAGGTAGAGTCTTGCTGTGGCCCAGGCTGATCTGAAATTCACTATGTTGTCTTCAAGTGACCTTGAAATTACAACTATTGTTCTACCTCCTTCTCCCAAGTGATGGTATTAAAGGCATGTGCCACCACTCCTGGTTAAAGAACTGTGTTTTCTTTATAGCTTATTTGAATATTTTATTTATTTTAACTAGAAAATATATTCTCTCCAATGTTTATTAACTTCTGCCAATCTGATAAATAATTTTCTTATGTTCTATAAAAATGTTTACTTTTAGCTGGGTGTGGTGGTGCACACATTTAATCCCAGCACTTGATATGCAGAGGTAGGATGATCACGGTGAGTTAGAGGCCACCCTGAGGCTACATAGTGAATTCCAGGTTAGCCTGGGCTGGAGTGAAACCCTACCGCAAAAAACCGAAAAGAAAAAAAAAAAAAAAAAGTTTCCTTTTGATCCTGTGCCAACTCTATGACATATCCTCAGAAAAGAAGTGAATCAGGTAAGGCAAGGTAAGGCATTAGCTTTGGCAGCTGAGAGGTTCAGCTATGTGAAACTTCAACTGACTCCTCCACCAAGCCTCATAACCAAGACTGAATTCTGAATTGACAGCTTTGCACCTGTTTAATGAAAAAAAAAAAAATTGTGTGAAGGTCAAGGCATTACATCATCACATGATTTTACCAGTGTGCACCACATAGTCCTTATTTTCCTCCACTTATAATCTTCCTTTCCTAGATGCTATTCTTTGTATTATATAAAGAAAACTTTTCTCTGTGAAATTAATTTGTATTTTTCTTAGGTCATGAGATTTTCTATAGATCTTTTCTAAAGTGCCACATAGTCTCACTCATCTACAGCACCTAACCTGAATCTACACAAGATACTTTACATACCCAGCAAGCATATCATGGACTAGACACTAAGATAGGTGGGGAGGGGGAGGGCAGCCGAGGGGTGGGAAACACAAATCTAGACCCACATGGCAATGGTACCATAAAGTTCTACTTCCTAAAAAGCAGACCAAATGGCTGAACTTTCACAAGGCCCTTAGAGGGAACACCTGAACCACAAGACACTGGAGAGGGTATGATGAAGACTGACGTTAATCTTCTACAGTTTCCTGCCCTCCCTCTCCTTCTCTCTATCTCTCTCTTTCTCTCTAGCTCTTGTATTACTTATCTTTTTCCTCCTTTTCTTAGTGGGCACTGATCTGTAACTCCCAGCACCAGCATGTGGCTATCATCCACAATGAGCTTTTGATCAAAGAGACCTACAAGGTTTCCTAAAAGAAAGAAAGATTTTTGTCAGAGTACTTGATGACCCACCAAAGGTTAGTGGTAAGACCCTACTGCAGAAGACACCTTATGTGGTTGACATGTAAAATGGAACGGCATGGCTGGAAATTGGAGGAGAGTCAGTCCCCAGACAGTTAGCGTGTCTAGTGCCAGAGGGTGCTACATGGGTGACTGTGGGAAAATGACCAATATCTGTCTAAGCAACTCATGGTCTAACCTACTTAATAGCAAATAACCTGTTGTGATGCCCACACAAGTGAAATAGTGGCACACAGCCATGGTGGGGAAGCAACTGCTCTTGATTTGGCTAACTGATCCCCTCAGTGGTACAACACCCATAGCTGGAGCTGGGGAACAAGTCAGAACCATATCCAAACATAAGCCCACTGTCCACTATCAAGCTACCATCAATCATGGGGTACAAGAGGGCCTACACCTATTAAATTCTCTATAAAAAAAAGTAAGGGTCATTTCATTTGTCCTTGTGCTAACTTGGCTCTCTGTTGGAGAATCTGCTTCTCTTTTTCAGATAGATGTAAATCCTAAGGAGAGAGCCACCCCATCATACTTCAAAAGGGTCCCAGCTGAAACTAAGAAAAATTGGAGAAATAAGCAAGGGTGCTGTTTTCCTGGTGAACTGGATACCAGCACAAGTGAGAAGGAGATCAACACAGAGAAAAATCAACTACTACCAAATCAGAGAGCCAGAGACCCAGAAGCCCCCAACACCTCATCACTGAAGCAGACAAAAAGGAACCCAACATGGCTCAGGGAAATTTTGCAGAAGAGGGGGTGGAAAGAATGTCAGAGCCACATGTTCGGTCATGATATACAGAGACATTTATCTTACCAAGAACTGTGGGCTAACTCCACAGTGCATGATCCATATACCTCAACAAGGAGGGGCCAAAAGGAAGGGGTAGGTCATGGATGAGCCTAATAATGGTACCAAACTGACTGTATTTGCTGAATACAAAACTAATTAATTTTAAAAAATGCAAAAAATAGAATCTTATATCTTCTATTTGAAAAATAATTTTATCAACTACTATTTTTTCCATTAACTTCTCTGATTTTCTTTAAATTGAAGCACTATAAAGGTCTTTGGTAAACTATACATACTAGCTTCTTCAAATCCATTCCCTAATTGAAAACTCATGTTTGTTGCTTCCATACCTCACACAGGTCCTATGAAATGCATCATTCAGCATTTTGCTGCCAAATTTAAAAACTCTTCTTAGACCTCTGCCAACTGCACTGCAGGATGTGTCATACTGATCCACTTCTTGAAAGAATCCCTTCAAAATTTTAAACTTAGAAAATTACAGTTTTTGTTTTTATTTATTTTGTCTCATATTTTCTAAAAATATAGGGGTTATAATTGTTGTTTTCATTCTATACATTGCTTTAATTACACAACTGAAAAGTCAAGGACATATTGAAAACATACAAAGAAAAACATTTTTATAATTAATATGATATGCATGCATAAAATATGTTGATATTATTTCAAACTCCCTGCTATGGGCTGGAGATTTTGCATAGTGGTTAATGCCAGGTTTGCTTCCCCAGTACCCACGTATGCCAGATGCACAAAGAGTTCATTTGCAGTGGCTAGAGGCCCTGGCAACCCATTTTTTCTCTCTCTCTCTTTCAAATAAATACAATATTTATAAAAGGAAATACACACTCCCTGTTAGATTGTGACACTAGATCAATTTCATAGTATTGTTATAGAAAAGCTGTGGGCCCAGAATGATATTTTCTCTACTTTTAAAATAATTCTTGTCACCAAATTACTTAATCAATATATATAGGCCATAATGCTACATACCCATAGAAATTTGTGACCATGTTGTGCATGTTCACTTGTCTGTATGCATCTAATGTTGTTTTTCCCTTTGTTCTATGTTTTATTTTTCTAGCACTTAGAATCATATGAAAGACCATTTTCTACACAGTCAGCCATACAAGTTTATATAAATGTGTCTTATATTAATTAATTTTGTTAATATAAGAATTATCTATTTTTAAAGATTAGATAGGTCTCTTCCTTCTTACCTCACAGTAAAGAAGAGAAGGATTAGGGGTATGATAGGAACATATTCTCTTTTGTTATCAGGGACAACCAAAGAAAGTAAGAAAGATGATCTGGTTAAGTCCCCTCCTGAGATTCTAATGCTACATTCTGGAAACTATATATAAATTTTATTTATTAGCACAATCCTTATCTAGCTTTTCTAGGATAGATTACTAAAGCAATATTTATGAAACATGGCATGCTGAAATTTTCATGTGAGCTATGAAATTATTGGAATAAAATAGGTAATATGTCATAGTAGATAAATATTTATGTGTGAAGAATACATGATATACTCAGGAACTTTAATTCAGTTTGGACCAGACACTGTTTAGCATTCTTAGAAAGGATCTCACATGTCCTGGGTAGGGGCTTTTCCTGTTCCTTACAATCCTCTATGTATATATACCTGAATTAACTAGACATTTTTAAACTGTCAAGTTTATAATTCCTTTAACTAGTGAATTTTTATTTTGTGTTAGTTTACTAACCCTGGTGTATATTTTGATATATTTTCAATCATGTTAATTATTCTAGAAATTTAAAAGTAATTTCCATGTAAATTGCTTTCTCTCTCTAGCTCTCTCTTTCTCTCTCTCTTTCTTCCTCCCACCATCCTTCTTTCTCTATTTCTTTCCCTTTTTTCTTGACTTTCTTTATTCTGGTTAAAGTGTATATATACATATGCATCAGAAATGAATATACTGTACACATTCTATAACCAAAGCTATTTTCCTATATATAATTATAGTTTTATGAAGATAAGAGAGATTTTTTAATTAATTAAAGTACCATTATTTAATCAATTAGATATCAAAATGAAGACCTTAGTTACATGGGATATTTGTTATGCAATAAAATAAAATTTATTTTAATAGTACTGATGTTATATTTACCTTTTCATTGCTGGGGAAAAAACACCCAACCAGAAGTAACTTATGGAAGGAAAGGTGCATATTAGGTTTACAGATTCTGCGGGAAGCTTTATCATGGCAGAAGAAGCTGGTTAACTTTATCATATGTCATAGCAGAGAGAGAACAGCCAATACTTGCAAGCCCAGCTGACTCTGAACACCTTATGGCTATATACAAGATCAGCCCCAGTGCCATATCTCTTCCAGCAGAGTTGTTCCTGCAGGAGACTAAGTAGGAAGCTTAATCAAAGATACCTCAGGCTAAGGGGCCATTTAGATTCAAAGCACTACAATTGCTAAGGCAATGTTGGCCTTCCCCATTGTGTTAACATAAACATTCATGATGCACAAGTAGTGGTGACTAGAACTCTTGGTCATTTGTCATGAATCCTACTCCCAAGCTATGACTGTAATCAGTAGGATCTTCACTTTTGTAACTTGTAGGAAAGAAAGGAAGCCACCTCCTCTTTGGGTATCGTTAATGAAGCAACAAAATCACAAATTAATCTCAATAATTGCATATACTTCATTCAGTAGTCTGTGTAAAAAAGTGGGGAATACATTCTGATTCCTATGTGTATATGGAATTATGATTATTGTTTTGAGAAAAAAATATTTGTGCATTTTAAACTATGAGCAGAAATATATATATATATTTATCCAAATGCCCCAGATAATGTCTGGAGGTCAATTTAAAATTTTGCTCTTGGCCTGGAGGGATGGCTTAGGATTTAAGACTCTTGCTTGCAAAGCCAAAGGACCCAGGTTCAATTCCCCAGCACCCACATAAAACAGATGAACAAGGTGGCCCATGCGTCTGGAGTTCATTTGTAGTGGTCCAAGACCCTGGCATGCCCATTCTCTCTCCCTCTCTCTCTCAAATAAGTAAAAAATAATAAAAATAAAATATTTAAAATACTGCTCTCTACTTTCTATTTGTCACAACATATTTGTATGGTTTTGTTTTCTATACCTCTTCTTTGGTCTTCTATGGTTTGGGTGAGGTTTCCTTTCTTTTTTTTTTTTTTTTTCCTATGCATTGTATTGTCTGTATAAGGTATGTTTCTTTAACTTATGCTAGCCTGCTTTATTGGCCATTCATCTTTTAAAACATATGCTGCAAATAATGTATTTTCATCTACATTTTAATATTTTGTAGTATTTTTGGTATACATAAAGATATTACATAGAAAATATAAAACCTTCATTATAAGCACTAAGGTTTCAGAGTATTTGATTCTTATTATATTTAATGCTGATTAAAGAAAATTTTGAAATTGGAAAATAAAAGAACCAATTTGGTAAAAGTGAACTATGTTGAGAAGCTCAGGAAAGTAAAAAAGCTAATGATTCTTTGGCTAACTTAGGTAATTTATCTATATATGGTGATTAAAACAATTGTAGTTCTACAAAATAATTTAAAATGTTAGACCAACCTATGTAATAAGTAGTGCTGAATCTAACAGAAGGTTGCCATGGAACAAAGGTGAAGTATAAAATTAGATTGTAAACATGTTTATCTCATGTAGAAATGATTAGTGAAATTTTTTGAATTCAATGAAACAAGAAATACAAATGTAAATAAGATATGAACTATAAAGCTTTTTGTTTTATCAAAAGCAAAGTGATAATTGGAGTTAGAGGTGAATGTAAATCTCTTAATCCTTATTTTCAGTGAAAGATTCACAAATATTTCCTTAATTGAGAAAATCTAGTAAGGCAATGTTCAAAGCTTTTATAAATCCTAGTGAAACTGAAGAGAGACCTATTAAAAAACGAGTTACTAGTATGACCATAACTAGATAGAGAAGGGTTGGGGAGGAGATGACTTTTTCAGTTTTTAATGCCATCTTAATAATACTAAAAAAAAAAAAAAAAGTGTTCCAATGTATGTGCATTCCTATTGATATTATAATAAAGCACCACGATTCCACGACCTAAAAAAAAATTATTTATTATTGTTAGGCTTCAGTGGGAATGTAAAGGTTAAATTGGTCAGGTGTGGAACACTGAGGACCATAAAGCTAGAGTCTTGCTGAGCAGTGATAAGAGGAAAGGTAGAACTTTGGGGAAAATAGCAAAACTAGTATTGGCAGGATCTGGTCTCTCCTCCTGTTGCCCCTCCCAGAGGAGCTGCCCTTTCCCGTAGTAAATTTCTCACCTTTCTGGGTGAGTAATGCCTCTGTCCATATCCCTGAATCTAATGCATGTAACTAAAATAGGCTGAGTTGTAAGGTCAGCCTCTAAGAAAGACTCTGCCTATGCAGAAAGTGCATCACCATCAGGGTGGGTAAAGAAGGAGAAATGGTAGACCAAGACTTTAAGTCCAGTTACTAGAGGTACTCTTTGCCTTCAGCTTGTTCAGTACTCTTCTCTGAAAGTGTACTAACCTCACACTTTTGCTGGCCCACTTGCTAATAACCGTTAGTTTTAACACAACCTGTGATTGGAGATGAATTTTCCTTTATTATCACAAGAACCAAGTATGCTGTGATTGAAGTCAGAGGGAATCTGAAACGAGACAAATTCCCCCACTCCTATTCATAAAATCATCATCTATTTTGGTAGATTTGAAGTCCAGCATGAGACTTACTTGCCTTGTTATTGTGGTGGGGCTTGTAGGAGAATCTGCTTCCTTGCCTGGTCTTCTGGCCACCTACATTCCTGCACTCATAGGCCCCTGTCTTGTCTTCTAACCTGACAATGTTACATCTCTCTTCTCATTCTTTTCTAGCATTAGCTCAATGAGGTGTGTGTGTGTGGGTGTGTGTGTGTGTGTGTGTGTGTGAGAGAGAGAGAGAGACAGAGAGAGAGAGAGAGAGAGAGAGAGAGAGAGTACATGTGTTTGAAAATAAAGAGAGACAGAGAGTGAATGGGCACACCAAGACCCATTAGCTGCTATAAATAAACTCCAGATGCATGCACAATTTGGTGTATCTAGCTTTATGTGGATATTGGGGAATTGAAACCAGGTCAACTGGCATTGCATACAAGTGCCTTAACTGCTGAGCCATCTCTCCAGCCCTCTCAATGACTTTAATCTTCTACCTCCACATTCAAATTTAAGGACTGCTGAGATTGCTTAGAGGTTAAGGTGCTTGCCTGCAAAATCTAACCTCTCAGAATGGGATTTAAAACACCCAAATGAGGTCAGGGAAAAATATTGAGTAAAGGAAAGATGAAGGGAGGGCTAATCAAAATCTAAGAAGATATAAAGAAATCATATGGAAGCCTACTTTTCTGGACAACGGGGACACTCAGGAGCTGTAGATTGTTACAAGGAAATTGTCAGTGCCAGGGATGGGATACCTTCTAGTGAGTTGTTGGCAGGGAGGCCCCTGATGCCCTCCAAACATTATAAGCCATTGACAAGGCCCTTGGTTTACAAGGAATAAATGGTAAGACCTTATTACTGAAGACTCCAAATACTTGGGCTGCAAGGTCACTGACAAATCCTGCTGGAACTGAGCTGATAACTCCTCCATATAGACCAGGTGACAGAAAGCTGGAAGAAGACATTTTGCATTCAGTTCAATGGGAGAGAGAAATTACCAGTGAAGATACTCAACAGTGGACACTGCCATCTTTAATTTTTGCTAGCCAGGCCAAATGATCCAATAGGTGCAATAGTGGCCACATCTGTCATAGTGGAAACCAACTGCCCTCTAATTGGACTGGAGGCTGGCTCCATGGGAGGGAATACATTCTTGATATTGAAAACCTACAACAGGGGTAGTCATAAGCCCTAGAGGTATAATGTCTGCTGGTGTCTGGCTAAATATATATACTATGCACATCAAACTGCCCAGTAAGCACTTCTCTTAATGTTCATACCTATATATTAATGTTACTCTCACTTTTGGTAGAGAGACTTCTCTTTTCAGATGGCAGTGACCTTGGGATGACTCAGAAGGCATCATGGTGTGGGAAGAAGAGACAGGAGTACTCAGCACTGCAGTATCTCTATCATACCTTCCAAGTCTCAGGGACCATTGTAGAAGAGGTGGTGGAAAGAATGGAGGAGCCATAGGAAGGGTACAACTTACAATGTTCTTTTCATGACCTCACAGTGCCTGACACTACCTACACAAAACCATCATAATAGGAGGAAAAGATCATTTCATCAAAATAAAAGAGAGACTGATTGAGAGGAGAAGGGGATATGATGGAGAATGGAATTTCAAAGGGGAAAGTGGGGGCGTGTGAGGGCATTACCATGGAATATTGTTTACAATCATGGAAGTTGTTAATAAAAAGAATATATATATATATATATATATATATATATATATATATATATATATATATGAAAAAGAAATACTTTTCTAGGACTGGAGAGATTGCTCAGTGGTTAAGTCACTTGCCTTTGAAGCCTAAGGACCCAGATTCAAATACCCAGTACCCACAGAAGCCAAATGCAAAAGGTGGTACATGCATCTGGAGTACCTTTTCAGTGGTTTGAGGCCTTGGTATGCCCATTCTTTCTCTCTCTCTTACTCTCTCACAAAAATTAGTAAATAAAAAAACCAATTTTTTAAAATATGAAAAAAAATCTAACTTCTCAGATTTGATTTGCCAGTACCCACTAGTCAGATGCACAGTGGCTCATGCATGTGGAGTTTGGTTGCATTGGCAAAAGGCCTTGGCATGCCCATTTTTTCTCTCTATTCTCCCTCTCTTTCTTCTTGAAGATAAATAATTGTAAATATAAAAGACAATCAACTTTGAAAGACCTTTTCTGGTGACACTACCTGGGGAATCCAGCATGATCTATTTTAAAGTTAGCCAATTGGCCACATTGTTCTCCTTTTCCACATAAACCAGTTCACAGGGATTAGCATGTGAGTGTCTAAGAAAGTCATCATTCTGATTGCAAAATTAATAATCTTAATTTTTAAATTATAATATTGAGATCATACTTTGGTAATAAAAGCAAATATTTTTATACTACCCCAGCATTTCTATAAATTCAGACTGTATTTTTAAAATCTCCTGAGGTATACATGCTCTTGGATCCTAGACCAGCTATAACAAATGAAAAATTTATGCATAGGATCTCATCAATGGGATTTTAGCAAGGGTCCTAATTACCTGAATTCAAATCTAATTTTGAAGTTTACTGCTTTATCAAACTAAAAGGGACTTAATAATATAGAGACTAGCCGGTGTGGTGGCACACGCCTTTAATCCCAGCACTCAGGAGGCAGAGGTAGGAGGATCACCATGAGTTTGAGGCTACCCTGAGACTACATAGTGAATTCCAGATAAGCCTGAGCTAGAGTGAGACCCTATATTGGAAAACCAAATAATAATAATAATAATAATAATAATAATGTAGAGACTGGTGGTGCAACAGGTCCTGGGGTTGATCCTCAGTGGAAATAGTTACTTTAAGATAGCTCAAAGTAGAAACACTTAGCATATTGCTCAGTTCCAATGAAATATTTTCTAGAATAATATAAATAACAAATAAAAAAGATTTTCAGATTCAAACTAAAGAGCAGAATATGTCATACACACAATGCATTTCTTCTTTAAATGTTTAATGAGCCATGTAATAATTACTGAAAAAGAACAGAAATAAAATAGAAAAAAAAATTGTGGTAAAGTCCATAGGTTAGAGAAAGGTAATCTGCATAGAGGAGACATTGCTCCCAGTATGTATACATACATTTTTTTTTCTGGTTATTTGTTTCTCTCAATATTTACAATGAATAATTTACATAGTCTACATGCAAATTTAATTTTAATAATCTGCTGCATCCAATATATGTGTTTTAACTCATAAAAAAGACTCACAAAAATGTTAAACAATTACATTTGTTTCTTTCTGTGTTGTTTATGCATGAAAAATCTGGCCACATCAATGATTCTTAATGAACAATCATTAATCACCTATGGGCAGACACTAGCAATAAAAGCAGAGTACATGGGAGGAATTGCAAAGTGTCCTTTGGAATTCCACTGAAATTTCAAATTCTTTCAAGTGACAGAAAAGTTCATGAGGATTGAAAATGAAAATAAAAAGCAGTATTTCAACTTTAATATGGGACCAAATCACACAGGAAAGGTATTTCCTCATTTATACCTTTGGGTCTTCAGAGGTCTTACTTTAATGGGCTCTTATATCTGTGGTGTGGAATTTATAACAGCTTTGAATTACAGTCTTTGTGACCAACTCTAATTTTTACTCCTAGACCATTATGTGTGTAAGGGCAGAGATTAGATCATCTGTTCCTTTCGTTTTTATGACTCATGCCCAGCAGAGCATCCAACATACAATAAGTGTTAGAAAAAGGTTCTCTTCTCCCCCTCTCCCTCCCTCCAAACCTCTGTCTCTCTCTCTAGTGGCAGAATGACTATTCCATAAAAGCTCTCACTTCTAAAATAATTTTTGTTGCTGTTTTAAACACAAATTCCATTTAACCAGAAAGTACTTGCATGCTGTAGTTTTCTGGTTTATACAATAGTAGATAGGAATATCATAAAATATTGAAAATTAATTTAAACACTATTTAATTGTTAATATGAATGTAACAGGAATATTTTCCTTATGAAATAATGGTATTAGAAAACATTAATTTGAAAATTTATTTAACTGAATATTTTATTGCCATTGGTTAATACTAGAAACATAGTGAGGAGTAATATATATAATTATAATCTTATAAATGTAATGTCAAAAATCATAATCTTAATGGTTAGAATTTTAAAATAAGGTTATAAGAGTTCAGTCACTAGTCACCTGGAACAATTATTTCCCAAATCTGTGCCATGCACTGCAATGTTTGTGAAGAATGCTTCTCTTATATTCTAATATTTTAAAATTCACAACATATTGTCAAAGAAAAGAAAGAATATAAATTTGTTCTGCTTTATTTTTATGCATCACAAAAAATAATATGATTTGGTACAGGAAATACACGTTAAAATAAGGAATTTACATTCATAATTCATTCAGCACTTACCAAGTATATATTGAAGGTCACTATAAAGATATTTTTACAAATCCTAGCAATTAAAATGAGTTCATGTATGCTGACTAAAGCAATCCAAATCCCCAGGGACAAAACATTTAAATACAAGTGGTGAGCACACTTCTTAGTACTAATTACTGAAATGTGCTGAGCAGAATTTTTGCTGTCAATGGGGGTGAATGGAGGAAGCAGGAAGACTGCTGGTAACACTAACAGTGATCACTGAGGATACGTATACTCTGCTACCCCAGGATTCAAACCAGTGTGCACTTATTATGTAAATAAATTTTTTTTTTCAAAAGAAATATGGAACCATATATTTTGCCTATGGCTTTCATGATAACGACGTTTGAGGAGCTAGTGGAGACTACAGGACATGTAAAAACTGAAATATTCATTAGATAAACCTCAATGCCAAATTATTTCCCATCATTTCTTTTGCTTTATTCTAGATAGTATTATATTATAGATAACATTATACTTTTTATTTATATGTTTACATAAATAATATATTTATTATTTATGTGCACATATATAATATGTACACACTAAACAGGAGGTATTCTACAGTGTTGTATATGTAATATTAGAAGACAGTTCAGTTACTCTGCCTATCTGTCCCTGCCTATGAGATAGTAATTATGAACTGTTACTAATAAATAACAGAGAATTCCATGTGAATAGCAGAGGTGGAAACTTTCTGTGATAGATATGATAGTGAAAAACTGTATCACACATGCTCAGCAACTTAAAAATTGTCATTTCTTTCAAGGTTATGTTTTAGGGTCCATGGATATAACACAGGGCCTCATGCAATACCATGCTACTGAGCCATACTTCTCATCAGTCCCTCACTTCAGTTTGAAAATACTGAAACAAAGTATTCCTATTACTATTGAATTGGATTGTATACATCCATGGCTACTAGTTTTATTTTCTACTTATAATACTGTTTATGTACAACTGTCTCTCACCAAAAGTCCTACCTTTATAAACAGAAATCCCTCATTTACAAATGATTAATTCAAAGTTATTAAGGACAATTTCTAAAAATCCCTTTTCTTATGCCATTAAGTAGTGGATATGGTCTAACTAGGAGCAGGCAGTGCTCTGACTACATAAATCAGCCAGCACAAAGAAGCATTAACACTTCTCCTGTACATGTTTGGAGTCACAGTGACCAAAGCAAGCAAAGTATGGCATTGCTCTATATGGCATGCAGTGCTGATCTCAAGCAGCATGGAAGAGGATGTTCACAGCATACTTGGAGCAATGATATGAGGCATATGCACATTCACTAGAATATTCACAATGGTTTCTAAGCATACAGTTATGCCTTCTCACTCCAATTCTATCTCTCTGATTTACAAATAAAGGACAGATCTTATGTTTATTTTATTTCTGAGAATTTCATATGTGTATATAAGGTATTTGTGTCGGGGTGAGATACCTCACAATACGCCATTGATCAGAGAGGTCTTTAAAACAATATAGACTAGTCTATTAATTTTATTGCCCACCAAAATTAGATGGTAAGTCTCTATTGCCTCATAGAACACAAATAAATCAAACTGGAACAGAGCAGGGAGCTTCCACCCGGATGCATACCTTTCATAACACTGGAAGGTGCTATGCAGGCTGCTGAGGGAGAAAAGTCACCTGCAGTCTTTTTACACAACAGTCCTGCCAGGCACTATATGTGCACTGGAGCAGTACTAGCATGACTGTTGTGGGGGTAACCAACAACTTTCTGATTGGATTTGAGCCCCTTTCTACAGGAGGGAATTCATAGCACTGTACTATACTGGTCAAGGATATCTGGCTCATACTTAGTACATTTCCTCCTTTTCTATGGCAGCTTTGATGCACTTCTGGCTAAAATCATGAGCTCCTGATTCAAAATAATCTAATTTCCATGAACTATTGGACTGTACCTTTATATTATCTGCTCTTGCTAAGCAGATGCAGTAAGATCATATGTTGAAGGTATGATTAAGCTACATAACAAGACTTTGTCTCAAAATGAATAAATAAGCAAATATGTATAAATACATAAATAAATCAAAACAGAATACTATGTTTTCTTCCTCTATCAGCAGTATGCTATTGATTTTCAGTATCCTTTCTTCCTTCCTAGGTGTTTCTATCTATGCTTTGAATAATATTAGAATTGTATGTGTATAGCAGAGCCTCTTAAAACTCAGATGGCTAGATGTTAGCATATAGGAGACTACCTATCCATATTTATTTATCACCTAAGAGAAAAGTAAAACTATATGCCCTTGGAAGCACAGCATTTAGTTATGGTTTATAGGCATGATAAAGGCAAAATTTGGAAATTGTTCTCATTCACATGTCAGAATATACTAATCCTTTCAGAGAATTCCATACCCATGAATACATTCACTTGTCCTTGAAACAAAAAGTAGTTGTAGTATTAGAAGAAAGGTGTGTTGAGCTTCTCAAGAAAAGGAAACCTGCAACTTTTCCAGAGGGCTTCTAATATATGTCCATTTATTGTTGCATTATTATGATGTTATATTTTAATCATGCAATTCAAGGTCATGAATGATCTTAATTGACAATGATGTATAAATATTTGAGACAGGTTTTAAAATTTTATTTTATGTGGCCATCGGTGTTCACAAATTGGAACTATCATGCCACTTTTTGTTTGTTTCATTCTGAGTCATACAGCATTTTATCTTTTAAAAATAATTGAACTATGTTAAAGCAAATCCTAGTAGTAATGAATAGAAATGTTCCATTAAGGGCAAATACACTGCACATATTGTTTTTATTTGATTGAAGATAACTGTATTCTCAGTACTAAGAAACTAATGTGCCAATGCTTCATAATCAATGAGATAATAAATAATAACTTACATTGTGTTTCTTTTGGTACTATTAGTTTGCATCCAGCTATACAGAAAGCTACCCAATTGTTTGAGATTTTGAAAGTTATTGTTAAAGTATATACTAAAGCAAATATATAATAAGATAAAAATAAAACAATTCCCATTTTATTGTAGTCACAAATATACATAATTATTTGGCCATAGAAATGTGAGGAATTATATGATTTGCTATAGTTTTATTAAATAAATTTTATTATAATGAGAATATATTTTCAAGATTTTTATAGTTATTGGCATTACTCCTTATATATTTTTGGCATTAAATTCAAGTAAGTCAAATGTGTTGAAAGTAAATCAGAACCATAATGGACTTGCTTTTGAGACACAAGTAATACCATGGCACTAGAATTGCTTCACATGAGGAACATCCATTTCTGCTCATTCTCTATTTTAGAAAGAAATGTTTTAAGCCTTCGGTCCAAAAATACATCATAAAAGGCAAATTATTTGATATTTTTAAAAAGCATAGTAACCTCAGTAGAGGATCAAAGAGAATACAGACAGGTGATTCAGTTTAGAGAGACTGAATAGTGGCTCTGCATAGCCACAGATAGTGATTTGGTATTACACATTTAAAGCACGAACTTCTGAATAAATCAACTGATAAGAATTCATTGCTAAAACTGTATTTTGTAAAAATCAAAATGCATGGGGACATAGTTCACAACTAACAACTGGATCCAAACCCACATAGAGCAGAAGTTCTTTGCTGCATTCTCAATGTTGCACTAGTAAAACATCCGAGGTGTTCTGAAACTCTGGAGCCCAGCATCACACCATGAACATTTATGCACTCAAAAATACAGAAGTGTGTGGCTAAATTATCAACAGGTCTTTAGTCAGAAGACTGCTATTCATTCTCAACAAATACTTGCGTGTTTATGAGAAAGCACATTTATGATTATATATCTTTTAAGCCTCAATTTAAAATTTCCCTGCAAGATCAATTCAATAAAAAATAACTAGTACAAATTTGTTGATTTCTAAAAATAAGAGTCATCTAGACCATATCTAAATGAAATTTAAATAAGCACATTTCTTGTTTTTTATCATGTTTAATAAAGCACTTAATAATATATCTGACTACAGAGATAACATAGTAATCATTATGTTTAAGGTGGTTGCAATTTAGTTGAGGATACAAGATTTAAATATTTACCCTGTAATTGGAATGAATAAAAAATAACAACTTAAGTCAAGTGTGGAGATGCACACCTTTGATCCTGGGACCTGGAAGGCAAAGGCAGGGTTGCTGTGGGTTTAAGGCCAGCCTGAGAAAACAAAGTGGGTTCTACATTAGCCAGGGCTAGGATGAGTCTGTACCTCAAAAAAGTGAAAACAGGGCTGGAGAGATGGCTTAGCGGTTAAGCGCTTGCCTGTGAAGCCTACAAACCCCTGTTCGAGGCTCGGTTCCCCAGGTCCCACGTTAGCCAGATGTACAAGGGGGCGCACGCGTCTGGAGTTCGTTTGCAGAGGCTGGAAGCCCTGGCGCGCCCATTCTTTCTCTCCCTCTATCTGTCTTTCTCTCTGTGTCTGTCGCTCTCAAAAAAAAAAAAAAAAGTGAAAACAAAAAACCCAAAAAGATTACAATTCACATGTCAAAAAAATGAAGAAATTAAACTTCCAGGTAAGATGGTATGGTGGTTTGATTCAGGCGTCCCCCATAAACTGAGGTGTTCTGAATGCTTGGTTCCCAACTGATGGATATTTGGGAATTAATGCCTCCTTGAGGGAGTGCATTGTTGGGGGCGGGCTTATGGGCTTTATAGCCAGTTTCCCCATGCCAGTGTTTGGCACATTCTCCTGTTGCTGTGGTCCACCTTATGTTGGGCTCATGCCATCGTTTTCCCCTGCCATGTGGAGCTTCCCCTCGAGCCTGTAAGCCAAAATAAATCTCCTTTTCCCAGATGCTACTCTTGGTTGGGTGATTTCTCCCAGCAATGCAAACCGGACTGCAACAGTAAAGTGGTACTGAAGAGTGGGATTGCTGCTAGACCCCTGACTGTGTGGCTTTGGCCTTTTGGAGCTGATTTTCAAGAGGAAAGTGGAAGGAGTTGAACTCTTGGCCTAAGAGATGCCTTGCAGTGCTCTAAGTACAGCTGGATGGATTATTATGGTCAGAGCTACAAGACCTGAATGCAGTAAGAACTATGGACTGTGAGGTTTGGCTTATGAGGGTGAGAAAGAGCTTTGCTTGGACTGGGCTAGCAGTTTGTGTGAGAAGCTTGCTCTTATGCCTGTGTCCTGAGAAGTTGTGCAGGGTTGCTTTGCGTAGAAATGAACTGGTGTGAGTAGAGCACAGAAAGAAAAATCTTTGGGTGAGCTGTTGCCCATTCAGCTGCAACTAAGAGATCACAACCTATGAGACTGGGCTAGCTGACCTGCGCTGGGGCAATAAGAAGAATGTAGACTCTCGAAGGGGCCTGAATGCTCAAAGAGTGTCTGTTCTTCAAAGTCTGCTTTATTCCCCCCTGGATTAACAAATTGGCACCCTACCTGGTATCGTGGAGTATAAGAAATGCTGGAAAGAGGGTCATTGAATTTGCAACACCGTCTTGTGTTTTGGAAATGGCCATGGGCAGTGTGATGCAGGTTTGCTGGTTGCCTGCATAGAGACCCCAAGGGGTCATGAGGATGAACCGTGGCTTGCAGTGGAGACCCAGTGGAGATGCTGGGACCATGAGATGGCTGCCAAGGAGAGCTGCAGCCCCAATGAAGTTTTCCAGGACTTTGAGTAGCCTAGCTGGAGGGGCGGAATCAAAATGCCAGAGACTTGTTACTGGTTAGAATTATCAGACTTGAGGATTTGTCACTGGTTAGACTTGCTGGACTTGAAACTACAGAGTTTGATATTTGCACTGGTTGTTTTAAATCTTGTATTGGTTGAATGTTTCTTTGCTATGCCCAATGCCATCTTCTGCAGTATGAATATTAATCTGTGCCATTATGGTTTTTTTGAGGTTATTTTTTGGTAATATAGCTCAGTTAAACAATCTTGGACTATGGGGATGTTTGAACATCATTGGAATTTATAAAAACTATGGGGATTTTTAAAGTTAGATTGAAAGCATTGTATTTTACATCATGAATGGATATCAATTTATGGGGGCCAGGGGTGGAATGTGGTGGTTTGATTAAGTGTCCCCCATAAACTTAGGTGTTCTGAATGCTAGGTTCACAGCTGATGGATATTTGGGAATTAATGCCTCCTGGAGGGAGTGTATTGTTGGGGGCGGGCCAGTTTCCCCTTGCCAGTGTTTGGCACACTCTCCTGTTGCTGTTGTCCACCTGATGTTGGCCAGGGGGTGATGTCCACCCTCTGCTCATGCCATCATTTTCCCTTGCCATCGTGGAGCTTCCACTCAAGCCTGTAAGTTAAGATAAAACTCCTTTTCGCAGAAGCTGCTCTTGGTTGGGTGATTTCTACCAGCAATGCGAACTGGACTGCAGCAGATGGCAATTTAGGAGTCATGCCAAGCCAGCCTAGGGAGGGATTTAAGCAAAACATCAGCAAAAATACACTCTTCTGAAAAGTGAGGAAGTATAGGTTAGTATTAGACACAGTGGAGAAGCCAGAGAGACCAAGATCCACCAGAAAGGAGAAAAATATCCAGAATACTACTGAGGCCATCCATGCACCCCCAGTTGCAGACCCGCCAGGTGCACCAGCAGCAGCAGAGACTAAGCAAAAGATTTTTTCACTCCATCAACTGTCTTGAAAAGTTAAGAAATCTGAAGGGAAGACATCTGAGATCAACCAAAGAGCTACTGAAAGTGCAAGCAACTCCAGAAGTCTGAACTCTTCCCATCCCCCACCATCAGGAGCAAACATCCAGCACTCAGCCCCCAGGGGCAGTGCAGCCAGCACAGCGGATCAGAGGCACAGCTGCACTGGCAGTACTCAGCATTGCTGAGATTGGAAGTCACCCCAAAAAGTAATGAGGCCTAATGACCAAAAAAATAAATAAATAAAAACCAAAAAACAGGTACATAGTCCTACAAGAACTAATCTCTCTTTCCTCCTTATCAGGGCAGGTTATTGGGTATATATTTTTGTTAGCTTTACCATTTTCAAATAATCTGTAATTGGGGGTTGAATATTTTGGCCTTATATATATATATATAAATATGTATATATATATATGGCTATATATATATATATATATAGTATATATTTTTATATAAAAATATATATAAATATATATAAATATATATGAATAAATATAAACCTAAATATATATATATATATATATATATATATATATATATATATATATAAATATACATACATATACACATAGCCTTTGTGTTTTTCTTCTGTCATTATTAGGGGCAGGGTCTGAACCAGATCCAAGTTGACCTGGAGCCCAATTCAGAACAGAAGTCTCTACCTTCCAGCTGACAAGATTAAGAGTGTAGAACAACACATACCCTTAGAGAGTTTGGCTTTTTATGACTATCTGTTTGTTTTAATCACAAAATTACAAACTTTGTGCTGGTTTTTATTAATTGCATATGTTACTCAGTTGAAGTTTAGAATTTGTCAGTAAATTATTCCACCTGGTCCACTAGCATATTTGATTATCAAGCAAACTCAACACCTAGGTTTACTTCTGTGCCTTGACTGGGGGACAAGAGCTACACCTGACACCTTGAACTAATATCCCAATGTTATATAGAGGTGGATTGCCACATCTGGGAAATGTGCAAAATGTGCAGATAAGTAGAAAACTCAAGCATCAAATCAATTCAGGATGCAAAATTTGCCACAATATGATACAAGAAACTCAAAGAATCAAGACAATACAATCCCACAAAAAACTATAAATCTGTCAGAAATGATCAACAATGAGAAAGTTTTAGATGAAATGCCTGACAAAGCTTTCAAGAAAATGATAGTATCTATGCTGAAAGAAATCAGAGGAGAAATGAAGGGAATCAAAAAAAAAAAAAAAAGAAAGAAAGAAAGAAAGAAAGAAAGAAGAAAACAAACTTCTGAAAGAGAACACAAGAAACCAGCTTAATGCAATAAAGAGGTTATTACAAGACATGAGTAAGAGTAGAAATATTGAAGAAAAACCAGGCTGAAATCCTGGATCTGAAGAACAGTCAATGAAATAATAATAATAATAATAATAATAATAATAATAATAATAATAAATAATAATAATAATAAACCTCTATAGAAAGTCTCTGCAGAATGCAGTATGCAGAATGGATGAAGGAGAGAACAGAATACCTAAACTATAAGACCAGGTGGCAGATCTAATACAATCAAAGAGAAAGACAAGCTAATAGCAAGGTATGAATGGGAATTTCAAGATATCCGGGATACTATGAAAAGAACAAATATAAAAATTCAGAGTATAATAGAAGGAGAACAATTTAAATCCAGAGGCTTAGTAGGTTTTTTCAACAAAATCACAGAAAAAAAAATTTTCCCAAATTGAGAAAGTAATGCCAATGCAGATACAAGAAGTTTTCAGCACACCAAACAGAAAAAATATGGAAAGAACCTCCCATGCCATGTTATAATTAAACTACTAGACACACAAACCAATATACAACATACAAAAATCAATATACATCATATAAATGGTCTGAAGGACAAAATTACAGGATCATCTCAATAGATGCAGAAATGGCATTCAACAAAACCTAACATCCTTTCATGTTAAAAGTATTACAGAAGTTGGGACTACAAGGAGTATATCTCAACATAATGAAAGCTATATATGACAAGCCTATAGCCAACATAATACTAAATGGTGAAAAACTCAAAGCGTTTCCACTAAATTCAGGAACAAAACAAGGGTGTCCACTGTCCCCACTTTTATTTAATATAGCAGTGGAAGTCTTAGCAATAGCAGTAAGGCAAGAGACACTCATAAAAAGGATACAAAGTGGAAAGGAAGAAATCAAATTATCAGTATAAAAGACCCTAAGAATTCTATCAGCCAACTATTAAAGCTGATAAACACTTTTACCAATGTAGCAGGATATAAAATAAATACACAGAAATTAGTAGCTTGCCTATATACTAATAACAAAGATATGGGTACTGAAATCAGGGAATCTCTCCCACTCACAATTGCCTCAAAAATAAATAAATAAATAAAGTACCTTGGAATAAACTAAGGAAGTAAAGGATCTCTACAATAAGGACTTTAAAACACCCAAGTGAGAAATTGCAGAAGATACAAGGAAATGGAAAGATATCCCATGTTCTCGGATAGGAAGAATCAATATTGTGAAAATGGCAAACTTACCAAAAACAATCTACACATTTAATGCAATCCTAATTAAAATTCCAATGACATTCATCATAGGAATAGAAAAAAAAATATCCTAAATTTCATTCAGAAGCACAAAAAGCCTCAAATAGCCAAAATGACTTTGAGCAACAAAAGCAAGGTTGGTGATATCACCATACCTGATTTTAAGCTATATTACAAAGCCATAGTAACAAAGCAGCATGGTATTGGCACAAAGACAGAGATGTAGATCAATGGAACAGAATAGAGGACCCAGAAATTAATCCAGGCAGCTACAGCCATCTGATTTTTGAGCAAAATGCAAAAAATATTCTTTGCAGTAAAGACAACATCTTCAACAAGTAGTGCTGGGAAAACTGGATATCTATATGTAGAAATGTGAAAACAGATCCTTGTCTTTCTCTATGCACAAGAATCAAATCCAAGTTGGTCAGGTCCCTTAATATCAGACTTGAAATCTCAAATTGCTAGAGGAAAAGTAATGGAAACCCTTCAAGGTACTGGCCTAGGTGATGACATTCTAAATATAACCCCAATTGCTCAGAAAACAAAACCACTAATCAACTACTCGGATCTCATGAAATTACAAATATTTTGTACCGCAAAGGACATGGTGAATAGAGCAAAGAGACAACCTACAGAATTGGAGAAAATCTTTACCAGTTACACATCCGGCAAAGGATTAATATCCAATATATGCAAAGAACTCAAAAAACAGAATAATAAGAAGTCAAACAACCCAATCAAAAAATGGGCTATGGAACTAAATAGAGTGCTGTCACAGGAAGAAATACAGATGGCATATAGACTTCTTAAAAATTGTTCTACATCCTTAGCCATAAGGGAAATACAAATCAAAACTACCTTGAGATTCCATCTCTCTCAGGTCACAATAGCTACCATCAAGAAAACAAATGACAATAAATGTTGGCAATAATAATTGTTGGATGTGTTAAAATTGGAACCCCTCTGCACTGTTGTTGGGAATATAATCTACAACAGCCATTGTGGAAATTAGTGTGGAAATTCTTGAGACAGCTTAAAATAGATTTACCATATGATCCAGCTATAGCACTTCTTGGAATATATCCTAATGACTCTTCCCACTACCTTAGAAATATTTCCACAACCATGTTTATTGCTGCTCTATTCACAATAGCTATCCACAGATGAATGGATAATATAGATGTGGTACATCTACACAATGGACTTCTATTCAGCATAAAGAAAAATAAAATTGTGAAATTTGCAGGGAAATGCATGGATCTGGGAAGGATTACACTAAGTGAGGTAACCCAGACCCAGATATCAAAATGTCACATGTTCTCTCTTATATGTGGATCCTAGCTCCAATTCTATAGACTTGTGTGTGATCTGGAACCAAAAATCAGTAGCAGAGGCCCATAAGCTAGAAAAAAGATATAAGGGAGGAGCAGAAAGGTCTTAGGATGGTATTGTACATATGTAAGTAGAAGAACAGATTACAGGGAGGGAAAAGGCCTAGCTATTTCAGGGGAAGAGATTTTATAAAACAAAGGTTGGGGGGGAGTCAATAAAAATTCAATATTTTCTGAATAAGACATATGAAAATCGACTTGCTTAAATAAGGACACATCCAGAAGCCATAGGCTGTTACTAGAAAATTTTCGGTGCCTGGGATGGGATACCTTCCAATGAGTCATTGGCCAGGGAGGTCCTTGTTGCCTCTAAAACATTACAGGCTATTGCCAAGGCCCTGGTTCCTCATGAGAAAGAGATGGCAAGACCCTATTGCTGAAGACTTCACATGCCTGAGAGGTAAAGCCACTGAGAAATCAAGTTGGTGCTGGTCTGAAAACATTCTCCCTATATCCCAGCCAACTAAAACCTGGAAAAAGCTGCACTGTATGCAGTCTTAGGGAGAGAGAAGTCATCAGCAGTTCAAACAGTGGAAACTGGAAACCTCAAGTTTGACCAAACAGGCCAAATGACTGAACTAGTGCAATAGTGGCATGTCTGCTCTGGGGGAAACCAACTTCTGTCTGATTGGACTGAAGGCCCACTCTATGTGAGGCAATATGTGCCTGATACTGAAAACCTAATCAAAAGTCTATGGCAGGGGAGGTCATGAGCCTTAGGGGTATAAAGCCTGCTCTTGTCTGGAAAAATGCATATATTACTCTCACCAAATTGCCCTCAACCCACTATACTTAATGTTCATACTCATAAATTAATGCTACTCTCACTTCTGATTAGAGAAACTTCTCTTTTCAGATGGCAATGACCACTGGGATGACTCAAAAGGCAATATAGTGCTGAGAAGAAGGAGTATCCAGCACTGAAACATCTCACACCCTCCAAGGCTCAGGGTCCACTGTGAAAAAGGTGGCAGAAAGAATGTAAGAGCCAAAGAAAGGGTACCACTCCTCATGTACAACTATCCAGACAGAATTTGGCTTCGATATCCAAGACCTCTCAGTGCCTAGCAATACCCACACTAGACCCTCATAATAGGAGAAAATGATGATGACATAAAATTAAAAGAAACATTAATGGAGAGAGGGAGAGTATATGATGGAAAGCAGAGTTATGAAGGGGAAAGTGGGGGAGTGGAGGGAAATACCATGGTTTGTTGTTTGTAAGTATAGAAGTTCTCTCTCTCTCTCTCTCTCTCTCTCTCTCTCTCTCTCCATATATATATATATATATATATATATAGTACATATATGGCCTAGGCTTACATTCTGAGTTTCTACCACTGTCAAAACCCCAGCTCTTTTCTTCTCCTTCAATGGGATTCCTCAATAATCACTGGATACTTCTGTGTGCCTAGTCCAACCAGCAGGAGCTTGGAATAGAACTCTTAAAACATCCATTCACTTAATGTTCTAATCAAGTTTTCTGGAATTTTATTCTATTTCAATCTTCCTTATTTGACTATATGCCTATTCTCCTCAAAAAAAGGAGCTTCTTGTTTCTTGCAAGGCAAGTTTCCTTTCTGCAGCAATGTATGCAAATAAAAGACAATGAAAACTGAGCGACTGTGGTTTCTAACTTCTGTAACTAAATACTAGATATCTTGTTTTTCCCCCATTTCATACGTACTGGCAAGAGCCTATAATCTTGAATATAGCTTAAAGGTCACCTTCTAGGTTTCTTAGAAGGACTATATATCAACAGTTTAAAGTTTGAGTGGGCTTAAAAGAAAAGCTTTTATGTGAAGTAAAAAAATGGAAATTTAGAGGTAGAAGTTAAATGAGAGTCAAAAAGCTGAACAGTAATGCTGTTGGAGGTAGATTTGGAGAATGCCTAAATTGTAAAATTAAATGCCCGGTATCTTGCCTATAAAGTGGAGATGTTGACTTTTCCAGAGAGGATAGCTTGTTTCACAGGGAAGACATAGTTTCTCTAGATTTTCACTTAGTTATAGAAAGATGGAAATACATTAAATGTACAGCTTTTACAGATTTGAGAACCATCCAAATGAAAAATGAATATGAATAACTTCATGGTACTTATTTGTTATACTTTTGTAAGAAACACAACCTTCAAATTATAGGTATAATCAGAAGGCTTGAAGGCAAAGATGAAAACATACAAGAAAGTTCTATAGCTCATGTTTTGTATTGTTCACTACTCCTTTCCCAGACATATGACTTCTATTCCTCTTGATCCCTTTTGCTGCATGATTCAGAAGACTCATAAAGAAAAAAAATAGTTCTACATGTGCTGTTTTCACTTAATGTTTTTCATATTTCATATTCAAATTAACACATTTTGAATATAACATAAGTGCATCGTATTGTAGCAAAGTATTCTGGTGAATGAATAATCAACAATGTTTAAAATTCATAGTTTTATGATATTTTTTTTTTGTTCTCATACCTACACATTGTTTTATTGCTACAGTAAGGCAAAATTGATGGGTCACTAAATTTAAACCTGACATTTTCCTAAATATATCAATTCATATACAAATATTCAGCTTTGAAACTTATTAAACATTTTCCAAAGCTTTATTCTAATATATACTCTCAACACTCACTTGTGAATATAAAACCCCACTGACTTGCTTGTCATAATTTCATTGACATTGCATATTCACAGGCTTCAATTGATAGCATCTGCTTTTGTAAGGTAGAGATAGTAAGGTTGGTCATTTGGTGGTGAGGCAAAAATTCTTACCCCACTGCAAATACACCCCCCCCACACACACACAACACACAATCACAGCAGTTTGATTCTGTTTCTCCTTCAGCACAACTCCAAGTAGATGACTCATAATAATCATAGTTCACTTACCTTTTATGGGAGATAATTTGAAGCTTTAGATAAATTATTTCCAATCTTTCTCAGTGATATGTATAGGATGCTAGGAAAATGCTTATTTTTATTAACAACTCTCTTCTTAAATTGTACACCAGAACCTACTTTGTCTTATCTATGGTTCCTACTTAATCCTCACTTCTAATCTTGGCTTAAAAAATATCAAGTGTTCCTGAACATCTGATGTCCAGTTCTCTTAGATCTTATGCAAAATCGTTCAGTAGAATTCAAATCTTACTGAAGATACTACCCTAACCTTAAACCTTCTAAGCAGTTCTTGCTCCTTTCAAATTTCCTCCCCTATTTTCTAGAATCAATTAATTCCACTCTGTCAAGTTATAGACAACTCCAGTGCACCTGAGCTGATTATGTTTTATCAAGATTGAACTTCAGTCACCTACTATGGAGACTGTCTAAATTTATATATTACTTATTGGCTAATTCCCTTCCTTAAATCATTCTCACAGTCTCCTACCAGAATTTCTTGCCTGAAAACTTAAGCCTCCATCTCCAAAAACCCTTACCTTGACCCCAGTTGAAAGCACTGAGCATTTAGATGATAAAACAGAAGAGTAGCATAATTTATTCAGAAACTACTGAGCACTGAAATCAATTGAGAGTTGATGATTGCAATAACATCATGACCTGGAACAAACACAGCAAGTAATATTAGAATATATATCCAATGGTCCTAATGTAAAAGGATTAGAAAGATAAAATTGTATATGCATATGTCATCCAGTGAATCTTGGAACATTTAGTGAACTTTAAACTCCTACCGCCATGTGAAAAACACATTTACTGAACACTGTTACAGTTTTCACTTCATTTCCTTTTCAAAAGCCTTGATATATGATACTTTTCTTTGGCTAGTTTTCTTGCTTGAAACCTAGAGCTTCTACTTAATCCACACTTCTAAACTCACACATCTCACAAAACTTTCCATTGTCACTTTGGCAATGTACCCTATGAGATCCCAGATTTATAAGGAATTTATCTTTAGTTTCAAAAAGGAAGTTAAAATACAAAAGGAGATGGACAGGTGATCAAAGAGAGAATGTTCTTGTTCTTTCACCCAGTTGATCAATTTTGTAACTGGCTATGTAGAAAAGTTTAATTTCTAGAAATTTCTATGTGTGCACATGTGCCTATTTGTATATCTAGATCAGCTTTGAAGGATCTTTCAAAAACTTAGGAGATATGGGTTCCTACCAAAGCTATATATAATAAAAATGAAATCTCTAGGGCCATGAAAATATTGGCCAAGTAAATGTAGAGTTACCAGTTGTATAAAAATGTTTCGTACGGTGATATCCATCAAAGGAGAAATCATGGAAAGTATGTTTTTCCATAAGGCAAGACAGTTTGTCAGCCTTTTAAGAATTTCAAACTTGTCTCTAAGACAATATCTCACCATGTCAATGATATTGACTTTCTTCAATATTAAAAGTATGAATCTTCCTTAGGATATGATGTACATAGAGCATTTTGTGTCAATATGATTCTCCTACTTTGACCAGTTTCAGTTAGTTGTTTTATTTTTCTTATTTATTTCTATCTACTGTTTAGATTTGGGGGGGGGGATTTATTTAATTAAGATGTGTAAAATAAAAATATTTCTAATACTTCTACTTTTACAATAAAATTTGCACAAGCAGTCATTTTAAATTTTATTATAGCATTGATAAGTAGACTAATCCATCACCCAAGGTAACCTCACCATTAAAATGATTGATTGTACCCAAACTGCAATTGGCTTATAACATTAAGATTTATTTTTCTTTTCTTCTTCATGTTTTTGTTTTTTATTTCTTAACTTTTTTTTTCAAGGTAGGGTCTCACTGTAGCCCAGGCTGACCTGGAATTCACTATGGTGTCTCAGGGTGGCCTCAAACTCATGGCAATTCTCCTACCTCTGCCTCTCTAGTGCCTTTAATTAAAGGTGTATGCCACCAATTTCTTAACTTTATTAGTAATGCACACAGTGTGTAGACACCCATGTTGGTACCATCATTAGCCACTTACCTGTCCTCCCCCTCTACAGGGACCCTCTACTTTGTGGAATGTGGGTCTTGAGTTTTGGGGTTAGCCATCAATTGTGGGTAAGAGGCAATGTGTCTGTGCAACATGTGGCTATAAAAATCTTTCCATGTTATATTTGTTAGGTCTACTTCAGTGATGAGGTCTTGGGAATCCCTGTGTTTCTGGATATCTGATTTGGTAGGAGTTGAGTGTTCTCTGTGTCTATCTCCTTCACCCTTGTACTGGTACCAGGTTCACCAAGAAAGCAGCACTCTTGCTCACTTCCCCAATTTCTCTATGGTTTCAGATGGGGCCCTGGTGAGGTGTGAGGGGCTGATTCTCTCCTCAGGATCAGCATCCATTTGAAAAATAAAAGCAAATTAGACAGAGAGAGACAGAGAGAGAGAGAGAGAGAGCGCACACTGGGCTTCTAGCCACTGTAAACGAATTCCAGATGAATATGCCACCATGTCCATCTAAATTACATGGATTACTGTGGAATCAAACCTGGGTCCTTAGGCTTTGCAGGCAAGAGCCTTACTCACTAGGCCATCTTTTCTTAGCCCCTCATAACATTAGATTTGATGAAGGACTTATCTTCTATGTGCATGTACTCACTACCAAGTCTTAGCTAATTTGAATATACCAATGTCATTTCTTTCTCATCTCATCATCATACCTTGTTTACAGAACAATTATTACTTAATTATCCAGAGACACCATGACCTTACTATGTATGCATGTATGTATCTATGTTTGTATGTACTTATGTATATGCATGCACATATGTATATGCAAACACACATCATGATTAATATATTGTTAAAATACTTATGTATTTATGCATTTACAGTCAAAATATATGAAGCACATTTACAAATTATGTTTACTTAATATCATAGGAGGATTCACTCAAGAGCAGTGTTTTCTACTGTCTTCTTTTTTAGAGACAGATTATACTTAGTTGGTCTGAAACTTGCTATATAGTCTGACTGGTTTCAGGCTTATGGCAATCCTGCCTTCCAAGAGCTCTTATTGCATGCACCATACCAGGATTGTAGTTTATTTTATTTAATAAAGTGTAATTTTCCAATTTATTGCTGCCTATCAGTTTCTTTTTTTTCTTTATTTTTTCTTTTTTTAAATTTATTTATTTATTTATTTATTTGAGAGTGACAGACACAGAGAGAAAGACAGATAGAGGGAGAGAGAGAGAATGGGCGCGCCAGGGCTTCCAGCCTCTGCAAACGAACTCCAGACACGTGCGCCCCCTTGTGCATCTGGCTAACGTGGGACCTGGGGAACCGAGCCTTGAACCGGGGTCCTTAGCTTCACAGGCAAGCTCTTAACCGCTAAGCCATCTCTCCAGCCCTTCTTTATTTTTTCTGAGGTAGGCTTCTCACTCTGGTCCAGGCTGATCTGGGATTAACTATGTAGTCTCAGGGTGGCCTCAAACTCTTGGCAATCCTCCTACCTCTGCCTCCTGAGAGCTGGGATTAAAGGCATGCACCACCACACATGGCTGCCTATTTCTTGATGAATTTATTTTTTCTATATTTTTCTCCTACAGAAAATAGGAAAATCAGTTGTGGGGAGCCGCGCTGGCTTCGTCAGGCTTTGCTGCATCAGCTTGTTTACTGCTTTTGTATCCTAATCGTTTGCACATGAGCATATGACGTTATCCTAACATGGCTGCTCACCTATCCCGATTGGGTGATGCAAAGTCGTCTGATGAGACTTAAGCCAATCAGACAACGTTTCACATCCACATGACATGGGTCCTTCTCTCTATCAGCTAGGAGCTCCCAATAAAGTGTGCTTGAGAAGAATCCTGTTGTTGTAGTTCTTCCTGCTGGCAGGAGGGGCGCAATAATCAGTGTGCTGTCAAAATACATTAACATAACTTCATGAAGTTAAATTGAGAATTTATTTCAAATATACCCATGTATAGGACTGTATAGGACGTTAAAAGTATAAGGTATTCTCACTGGGCATGGTGGCACACACCTTTAATCCCAGCTCTCAGGAGGCAGACATAAGAGGATTGCCATGAGTTTGAGGCCATTTTGAGACTACATAGTTAATCCCAGGTCAGCCTGGACCAGAGTGAGACCCTACCTCAAAAAGCCAAAACCTAAAAAAGAAACAAACAACAACAACAAAAGAATAAGGTATTCTGTGTTCATAGAATGTAATTATGCAAGAAATAATATATCAACTAAAATGAACAACATTTCTGACTGAAGATGGCTCCAAATGCCCTCAAACTACTACATATAAAGTTAATCATGGCCAGAAAACTTGGAAATGATATGTAGAATCAATATTACTGGGCACAGTCAGCTTGTACCCTGTATAAGGATGGTGTGATGAGGCAATTACCTTACACATTCAAGGTCTGCTCAGCCTGCCACTGTCTAAAGCTGAAATGCTGTAGTTGTCTGAAAGTCAGTTGTTCAGTTGAAGGTTCACCCTTGGGCTGCAATTTACTCACATGTTCACTAAGGGAAAGTTCAGTATGTGAGGAGGCTGCTGTAAGTCAAATTTCATTAACCAACAATGAAGACAAGTTTATGCCAAACTTATTTTAGTTTAATATAACCATAAATATCGAGCTACATAAAAGAGCAGGTTGTAAATTCATTCATTAATTGTAGCTGGTTTGCTGTTCCTTTAAAGTCGCTGAATGGAATTCAAAATTATAGAAATTTACATTATATTTCCTTAGTTACAGATATATCAATTTAGCTATGCAACGATTAGTCTAAGAATAAGTAGATGTCTTGTAGATTTTCAAGGAACATATATTTTGAAATTGTTTTATGATTTACTATGCTTTTAGCTATAGTAATCAGTCAAACTATTTCTATACTTAAGTAAAATCTTTTTGCTTAATATTCTGGTTTAGTGGAAAACTTTTATCAAGGATATGGAAAATTCATTTGCAAACTCATTACTTTGTTAAATCATCTGAACTACCTCATATTGTTTTTTTTAATAAAATGAAAATGCCAGCACTTTGTCCCATTCTTATAATGAACTTCAAATATCCTACATTAGAAAAAAAAAAATTCTTGGTGATGTCAGATTATTTTTAACAAATGGTTTGCAAATGAACAGAAAACTATAATTTATTCTCTACTGACATCATAAACTATATGAATTAAGCAAAAGTAGCTTATGAGTGACAGAACTATTCATTTAAATTATATACTAAAATTTATGGGCTGGAGAGATGGCTTAGCGGTTAAGCACTTGCCTGTGAAGCCTAAGGACCCCAGTTCCAGGCTCGGTTCCCCAGGTCCCACGTTAGCCAGATGCACAAGGGGGCGCATGCATCTGGAGTTCGTTTGCAGAGGCTGGAAGCCCTGGTGCGCCCACTCTCTCTCTCTCCCTCTATCTGTCTTTCTCTCTGTCTGACACTCTCAAATAAATAAATAAAAAATGAACAAAAATATTAGATTATATACTAAAATTTATTTCAATGGAGTATGTCTTTTAAAATTCATTCCACTAAAATTTAAATAATGCATTTTCTGCATAATGTGAATCCAAATATTTTCTGTACATAAAGTCATTTATCTGATTCAAAAGCTATTAATTATACTTGAATTATAATATAAATAATTTTATTTCATATAATTAATGTACGTTTGCAGGTTCTACTTTTAATACCAGAAATCATGTTCTTTTGTTATTTTTAATACTTAAAGATCTATGTAGAATCACAAAATACATAGTTTCTTCCCATATTGGTCACTGAAATATCATAATAGTCATATTGAGTAACAGTGGAAGCATGTTAGATTATGATGAATTATGAACTGGTCACATTACGTTGAGCCAGAAGTCAAGTTGAATAATCATGTTCTAAAATGCTCCTTGTCTTTGGTAGATGGTATTTAATCTTCTCTCTCATCATTAGAATGAGTCCCTTTGGCAAATCATATGGACATTTCTTTTAGTATTTGCATTGGTTTACTTAATGTACATAAAATCTGCTTAAAATTCATTAGTGAGCCTTCCTTTACCATATCATATATTAGTCTATTAGAAATGAGGCAGTCAAGCACTTCACACACTGATTGGATTGAATAGTAAACACACCCTTCTGTACAGTGCACCTAGAACCTGATAGGAACTTGTGACCCACACATACACAAAGCTATACTTATACTCCAGTTAATCAATGAATGAGCTGAACTTACTCTTTACCTTACTGACCATTATTTGGGTTTATAGGGTTTACAATTCCATGGATATACCTATTGTCTTTGTCACAACTCTCAGTAGGAATGTTATTTAGTTCCTTGAGTAATGTAAACTTCTTCCACATTGTGACTGTCTTACTTTTCCCACTATCTATGTTCTATGACAAGAATTCTAAAATATTAGTTAACCAAATAAATATTTAATAATAATATTTAATAAATAAATATTTGTGTTATTAGTCTGGAGTGATACATAAAAACATGCTCATTTGAAGATAGAAACATGAGTTAAATATAAACATGAGGCCTTTATTTATGAAATACGAAAGACCAAACCAAAATTGTCTATCTAAATGTCTACATTATCAAATTGCTCACTATGGTAAACATCGTTTCATAACTTTGACCTGGTTTGTTGTAGTCAGCCAAATCAGTTGCAGAGTAAATATTCTTTAGTATTTTAAGAAAATGTTCTCTGTAGCATTCATCTTGTACCAATTTCAACTGGGACAATCACAAACTATTTTGCATAATGCCCTAAACTCCATCACTCAGATATGCAAATTCTTCATGTGTTCCAGTATCATAAAATTGAAATGGAAAAGGAGTAATACAGCTTTTCAGAACCTGGAACTTTTTGTATGACAGAATCCTTTATCTCTGCTCAGTGTACAGGGGAGTATTACAATGATGAATGACTTCCAATTCTTCTACTTTTCTCTTCTTAGCATTACAAATTTCCATTCACTACACAACTTTGCTCTCTGACATATTACAGTTCTCAGATTGAAAGTCCCATTATGGGAGTATGTGAAACTTTTTGTCAGTAGTAAATCAAGGCAAGTTTAGTCAGTTTATATTTTCTGTCATTTTCTGACTTGTGTAGTACATTAGTATGACTAATGTGCCTACTTAAATAAATAATGTTTATATTGTCATTGTTGAAAAGTTGCCTCACATTAAATGACTAATTTCTCATTATAGATATAGGAAATTGCCTTTTGTGAAGATATGAGCCCTCAAGGGCTATAGTCTAAAATGACTGAATTTCACTCCTTGAACTTTAATTTAAATTCAGACTGAGATTCACAGGCAGATAGTATAACAAATTCAAGACAAGGCATACTTATTTTGCTAGACTAGATCACAGTTCTAATGAGTTTAGTCCTTCCTGTCATTTTGCATATGAATCAAATGATAAGCGAAATAGATATGTATTTTCCTCACAGAAAAAAAAAAAAAAACATCGAAGATAATGATTGTATACCAACTTAGAAAAAGAGAGACTGTGATAATTTAAAATATATTTGAAATGTTCATTTATCTCTTTCATCCCTGGCCTTATCTCCAAAAATCAGTGAGGAACATTTGTTGAGTCATTGTAGAGCCTGAAAATCAAAAGTTCTGTTTAATATCTTAGCAACAGAATTGTAGGCAGTAGCTCTGTGCATTGGGGGAAAAACAAAACAAAACAAAACAACAACAAAAAAACCCCTTGTATAAAAATGAAGAAAGTAGAAAGTAGTCACTCTAGAAACAAAAAGTAATTACTCAGCAAAATAAAAACAAAAAAACCGTTAAAATTTTGTTACCTGAGCCCTCAAAGAAGGAAAAGACTAATGAAAAACTAAGGGAATTGTTATACATTTCCTTCCACAGAAACTGTTATACTCAATTAAATATAAATATTTTGTACTTACACACTGATAGTAATGATGATGAAGCCTTACAACCTGACTTATTTGGTAATAATAGTTATCAGTGACTGCTGCAGACATGTGAATGGGCTCAGTAAGCCACAGTTCATGGTACTAAAAAGCCTAAATAAGCTCAACAGTATGTCTAGTGAGAGCCAAGGCCAACGGGAAAAGTAACTATGGCTGACCCAATTATTCCGCCTGTTTACTTTTCTGGAACCATAACATCTGCTTGAGGTGACGAATTAGTGGAGAGAAATGGTTTATTTTGCCTCATAGTTTTGGAAGTTCCTGTCCATTATCAGGCAGACCTGCTGTGTTGTTTCTGGTGGAAATTCCAGAGAGCCAAGGTGTGAGGTGCATGTTGTATCAAACCCATTTAATGCAAACTCAGGAAGCGAAATAAACAGAAACCTGGAGCCTGTAAGCCCTTTGAGAATACACTTCCCCTTACACACTAACTCTCAGGTTCCCACCACCTCCCACTAGTGCTTTGACACCTGGAACTTCTTTGTGCACTTTAGATCCTACCTGTAGCTTTATCTCTGTATCTTGATTTGTACACAAATGATATTAACTCTACAGGTTTCATGGAATTATAGAATTAATGGGAAAATACTTACTACTTAAAATCATATCTGACCATGATAGACAATAAATTTTAGGTAGAATTCTGCCACACTGATTTTTTTTTTTTCTTTTTGCATTTGGATTCGAAATCTCATGCATGTGGAAGCACATGTGTGTATGCCAGAGGTTGCAATTAGGTCTTTTCTTCAACTATTTTTCCACCTTAATTTTTCAGACAGGGTCTCTCACTGAACTTGGAGCTCACCTATTTGGCTAGACTAGCACACCAACAGGCCCTTCAGGATTCTTCTGTTTCCACCACCCTGACACTGGAATTACACCAGCATGCCAGGCTTTTATGCGGGTGCTGGGGATCTGAACTCAGGTCACCATGCTTGTGCAATGAGTACTTTACCAACTTAACCATTTATGCACTCCTAGAATATATATTTTATTAGTGTACAGTATTTTTAAAAATTAATTTGTTCCATTATGACATTTTCAGAAATGTATGTACTTTGGTCAAATTTACTACTATATATATATATATATATATATATATATATATATATATATATATATATGCTCACTGATCCCTTTCATTTCCCCTAGCAATACTTTAATTTTGTGTTGTATTCCACATAGATTAGCTGGGATTGGAGGAATCTCTCTTAACTGTGGGCAAGACAATCCCATAGGCTGGATTCCTGGACTGTGTAAAACAGAAAAAGCTAGCAAAGAACTCAGCATCCATCCTTATATCTGCCTCTTCCCTGTAGATGTTACAATGTGAGTTGTGGTTCATGTTCTTTATATTTTTTTTTTCCACACAATGGACTTCCTGTTAGAACTATAGAACACACAACAAACCCTTTGCTTTCATAAACTGTCTTAGATTGAGAATATTGCTCTAGTAATGAGAAAGTAAATTCTATCAACACCTGATTCCATAACTTGGGTAATGTGTGTAATGGAAAAAAAAAATCAGTTATGCAAGCTTCAACGTGGTATGATTGCTTTGGCTATATACTGAGGAGTTTTATAGCTGGATTATATGGTAATTCTATTTTTAGGGTTTTTTTTTTTTCTTTTTGAGGCACCTTAATATTGAATTCTAAAGTGGCTGTCTTATCTTACATTCTACTAATACTGAACAAAAAGTTTCCTATTCATCTTATTCAACATTGTTTGTTTTCTTGATGATAGCTTCACTATCTGGGATGAGATAAAATCTCTATGTACTTTGAATTTGGATTTTCCTGATGATAAAGGTGTTGAACAGATTTTCATTTACATTTCTTTCATTTACATTTCTTCTTTTGAGAACTATCTTTTCAATTTATTGGCCCATTTACTGTTTGGATTATTTGTTACTTTCATGTTTTATATTTTCCGTACTTTATTTATTTTAAAAATTAATCCCTTGGCAACAATGTTTCTCTTTTTCAGCTGTCTTTTCACTCTGCTAATCTCCCTCAATACATAATTTTAAGTAGTATGAAAACACTGAGCAATTTTCAGGGCATTTGAGTCCTATTTAGAAGGCTATTTCTTGTGCTTATATCTTCAAAAATTACTCCGCTGACCTTCTCTTGTAGTGTCAAATTAGCAGGTCTTACATTAAGGTACTAAATTAATTTTGAGTTGATTTTTATGCCAAGAGAGTAAGATTTAATTTTAGTCTTATACTGTGTATCCACTTTGCTAAACTCTCTCAACTAAATATGTTTTCAATGTATTCTAGCACTCTTATTGAAAATCCATGGCTGTACCTGTGTGGGTTATTTTGAATCTATTGCATTGGTCTATAGGTCTATTTTTGTACTAGTATCATCCTATTCAATTACTTTTGCTTAAAATTATATTTTGAAGTTGAGTGTTAACTATAGAATCTAAAATATTATGGATAATTAAAGAAATTGTTTGAATATCTATTTTATTTAATAAATATTCAATGTTTTGTTGCTCAGTTCATTTTTTAGTTTTAATAATATAGGTTTATATATGTGTGAATATGACAAAGAAAATAATTATTTTCAGTAAAGATGAGCTATAATTAGCTGCAATAATTATTAAAACTAAAATCAGTGCCTTTAAAAAAAAAACATTTATGGGCTGAGGACATAGCTTTCATTAAAGCATATGATACATGTGCATGAAGTATGGAGTTCAGGGTCACAGCACCCACATACATGTCTGGTTTAATGGTATATTGGAAAAGCTTGAGAGATAGGATTCCTCAGGGCAAGCTGGCTAATTAGTCTATAGCTAGGTGAGCTGAAATCGCTCTGGGTTCAGTGAGTAATTCTTCCTTAGTTAAAAAAAATAAGTAAGTAAAGGTGGAGAGGGGTTGAAGGAACTGCTTAACATAGACTTATAGCCACAACCTACATGCAGACATATATACACATATGCATGCACGAACTCACAGGTTCCCATACATATGAACATGCATATACACATATGCACAACCCACACAAATAGAAATGTAGTTCTATTTCCGGTTCACTCTCTTCTAGAAGTTTATTCTTTGTGCTGTATACTTTTTGGAAGCCAGATTCTGGGATTAACCTCCTCCAAACATCTACTCCGTGCTTATGAAGGAATTATAGTGACCTCTACACAGATAACTGAGGCTATGAAAGGAGAAACTGAGTGTTCATAAATTCATTTCATGGGATAAAATACTTAATATAAAACCTAGTATCTAAGAATTATGAAGTTCATTTTAACATCATACTTAGAAATAACTGTAAAATGTAATAGTTTTAATAGTAGTAATTCTTATATCCCTTTACCTTTAAATTTATTAAATTCACTTAGGATCATTTTCCTTTATTTTTAATTAAAAATGTACTTACTGCTACACAGAAGAAAAAGAAAAGGAAAAACACTCAAACTAATAACATGAATCTCAATGTCACAGAATTCTTTGAAATCAGAGGAAGTTTTGATGGAAGAAAATCCTTGCATTTGCTCCAGATGTGGCTTATATTAATGCATAGTTCTATGTGTTAAAGATTAAGTTGGAGAATGGTCCAAGTTGATAGTGCAAGCAGCATTTACCAGTCTTTCTGTGACTTGGAATCAAAACAAAGGAATAATCTAGCAACATGGGTGATTGAAGGAAAATGCTTAATTTAAAAAACAGAGATTTTATGCTCAGAGAAGCTAAGTATTGGAATAGAGAGCAAGAAAGCAGGCATGTCCAACTTGTGATGTCAGTCTACTTTAACAGAGGATAGGGTAGCAGAGACAAAGGAAGGAGAGGCAAGTGATCACAATAAGGAACTAGATGCTGTGCAGAAATGCATTCTGAACTTATCTCTTCTAAGAGCAGCACAGCAGGAAGGAGGAGAAGTTGCTTTTGTGTTCTGACATGTGATCATGACATAGTAACAGGGAAGCATCTTACGACTGAGCTTATTACTCTGGTACACATAAGAATCTATATTTCCCTTTCCCCTGGAATTCAATGAAAATATTACTCCATCATTTCATTTGACAGCTGGTATAGTTAACTTTGCATGGCTGGGACAAAATATCCAACCCAAACAGGTGATAGAAGTAAAGGGTTTATTTTAACTTATACTCTCTAGGGGAAACTTCATGATGGTAGAACAGAGGGTGAACAATACTGCTACTGGAGCCTGGTAAGGGGGAAGATGGGCACTAATATCCCCAAAACCCGCCCCAATAATATATCTCCTCCAAGTGTCTGCCTCTCAAATTGCTGCCAGCTGTGGACCAAGCATGAAGAATGCATGAGTTTCATTCATAAAAGACTTCTAGAAAGAAAAATAGAAATCAGTCATGGTGAAAAATGAAGGCAATCTGAGATTTAAAGGCTTCCCATCATCATAGACAGAAAGAATAAATATTATGAAAATGGCATGATCTAAAAGAAATCTATATTCTCATGGCAATCCCATGAAATACCAATGTCTGTCTTCACAGGAATGGCTATGAAGATAAACTCTGGCATTCACATGTAAGGACCCAAAGAGACAAGCCATCTTGAACAAAAAGATAGACCTTGAATTCAAATCACATAGTGTCATACTGAAAAAAGAATACCTGAAGGAAATAAAGTCACAGGAAAATAGAGGTTCTTGCCTACCCATGTTTATTACGGCAGAATTCAACATATGTATATGGAAAGAGGTATTTATGTTTCTATAAATAAATCTAGGAACCATATAAATAAGAAAATGCAAGTCACATTTGTATGTATGTGACCTGCTAATGACCTGCTAATTTGACTCAATATGACAATTTCCAGTTGTATCTGTTTTCCAGAAAATGACAAAATTCCCTGAATCTTTATGGCTGAATAAAGCTCAACTGTGTGTACAAACCTCATCATTTATTTATTCAACTGTAAAATATCTAGGCTGATTACATAATTAGCTTTGCTAATGGCTGTGCATTGGGCATTGATTTTCAGGTATCTGTGGGGCATATTGCCCTACAGCCCTTTGGGTAAATATTCAGAAGTGGTATAGTCGGGTCATACAGTGGTCTCATTTTTAGTTCTTTGAGTAACCTATATTAGTCCATAGTGGCCAACATAATTTGCATTCCGTTCCAGCAGGGTATAAGTGTTCTCTAGCGCCCATGTTTGTCAGCATATTTTGTTTATTTTCTTAATGACAGTTATTTTGACTGGTGTGAAATGAAATCTCAATGTGATTTTAATTTCTATTTCCCTAATGACTGAGGATGTTGAGCATCTTTTCATATCACCATTCATATTTAATCCTTTGAGACATGTCTGTTCATTTCATTAGCCCATTTCTTCACTGGGCTGTTAACTTTCTTTTCTTTTCTTTTCTTTTTTTTTGGCGGGGGGGGGGTTAAGTTTTCCAGTTCTTTACATAAAATAGATATTCACACCACATCTGAGCTATAGAATACCAAAGGTTTTTTTGCATTCTCTAGGTAGTCTCTAGTTGGATTGTTCCCAGTCGTGGAAAAGCCTTTTATTTAATAAGACCTCACTTATGAATTATTAGTGATATTTCAAAAGCTTCAGGATTCCTTTTAATAAAGTTCTTGCCATTTATATCCTGAGATTATTTGCTGCAAGTTTTTTGTGTTTGCAATATTACATTAAGATGTTTAATCCACTTTGAATTGACCTGACAGGATGAGAGATGTAGCTTCATCCTTATATTAATTATTCATTTTGCCAGCACCAATTGCTGAAGAGGTTCTTTTCTCTAATGAATACATGTATTTTTGTGAGTTTTCTTAAGAGTTCACAGTCCTATTCCCATTGATCAACATATCTGTTTCTGTGCAAGAAGCATGCTGTTTTTATACTGCGGCTTTGCAGTATGACTTGAAATCAGCAATTGTGATGTGTCAAGCATCATACTATTTCTCAAGATTGATGTGGACATGTGAGTTCTTTTGTGCTTCCATTTGAATTTTAAGATTTTTTTCTTTCATTGTGAATAATATCATTAGAATTTTGAATATGTACATCTCGTTTGGTAAACTAGCCAATTTTAATTATATTTTATTAATCCACAAGCTTCAAAAGTCTTTCTTCTAGTGTATTCGTCAAATTTGTTCTTTAGTGCTTTAAATTTTACATTACAATTTCTTTCATTTCCTAGGTTAGGTTATCATAGGATATTGCACTTTTTAATGTTTTTAATATTTTATTTATTTATTAGAGGAAAGAGGCAAATGTCTACAGAGAGAAAGAATGGATGTTGTGGTGGTTTGATTCATGTGTCCCCCATAAACTTTGGTATTCTGAATGCTAGTCTCCCCAGGTGATGGCGATTGGAAATTAAAGCCTCCTGGAGGGAGTGTATTGTTGGGGGTGGGCTTATGGGTGCTATAGCCAGTGTCTAATTGCTAGTGTTTGACACACTCTCTTGTTGCTATGGTCCCCCTTATGTTGTACAGGGGGTGAGGTCCACTCTTTGCTCATGCCATTATTTTCTCTGCCATCGTGGAGTATCCCTTTGATCCTGTAAGCCAAAATAAACCTTTCCTTTTTTTTTTTCTTCCTCCCACAAGCTGCTCTTGGTTGGATGATTTCTACCAGCAATGTGAACCTGGCTGCAACAATAAACTGTTACCGAGAAGTGGGATTTCTGCTAGACACCTGACTATAACAAGCAATGACATAGAATCAGTATAAATCTCTTCAGGGATTTTAACTTGACTTTATCAAAGTCTTTTTCTTTATTTACTTCAACTTATAATTTTGTCCTGAAACTATTACCATGAGAATTTTGTTAATTATTATTACTTGAATATTTATTGATTTTCAAATTTTGACTATTCTTGCATGCTTGACATGAAACACATATTGTTATGGTGAACAATCTTTTTGTTGTGTAGTTAAATTTATTTTATGGGATTATATTGAGATTATTTTTGTAGTCAAGTTCATCTGGGATAGTGCACTCTAATTTTCTATTTTGCTTGTGTCTGATTTTACTATCAATCTAATACACATACATTATCAAATGAGTTTGGTTGCACCTTTTTTAGTTTATTTAATAGTTTGAGAAAATTTGGTGTTTTGTTTAAGGTCTGCAATAATTAATCTGGGGCTGGATTTCTTTGGTTGGGAGACATTATTACTGATCCTATCTCATTGCTTGTTATAGATTGATACTAAAGTCACCTACTTTTGTCTTGATGAGGTAAATCTGTGCATTTATATTCAGTAATGTTTGTTCACCAAGGAAGTGAAAGATCTATACAACGAAAACATAAAAACACTCAAAAAAAGAAATTGAGGAGGGCTTGAGAAAATGGAAAGACCTCCTATGCTCCTGGATATAAACTTATTTACATTTTCCTCTTTCCAGTCTTTTTCTGCTTCACACTGTATATTTACTGATAATCTCATTTATAAAGTATTCAAAACTTTTTAACATTATAGATTTGACACAATTTTAATCTTCTTGAATTATGAAACTAAGAGAAAAGGTTTGGAACTTTTCCATAGACTCCATTCACTCTTAGAAATTTCCAGATGTACCAATTATAGGTTGCCCTATTTGCCAAAGTTATTTCAAAATGATTTTATTACTAAAATTATTTCTCTAAAATTACATTTGCATTATCTACAAAGACTATACTAAAATAAACTCAAAGTGTATTGTTTTCACTAATTAATTGGTAATCATTTAGGAAAGTAAAAACTAAATTTTCTGACCAAATTCAACTTTGCCTATATTCCAAAACCATATATAATAGGTAGTTAGGAATCACAGCTCCTCATTGCTAGGATCAATGTACACCATTCTGGATGAACTAAGCTTCACTGTGATAATAAACTCTAAAATATAAATGACTAAAAGAATATATATATATATATACATATATATATATATTAGATATAGATATAAATATAGATATAGATTAGATATACACATTTGTGTTTGTGTGTGTGTTTCATTCATGCTATGTGCAAATTTTCAGATGGATTTGTCTTTTATTATATCCACCCCTAATACCATGCTAGCACATCAGTCTCCATACAATACTATGTCAGTGAGTGTGATCTTGAAAGAATAAATATGATAAGTTAAATATTGGCTCCTGAAAGTTCTGCCTGGAAATCGTGCATATACTTTGATAGTTTTTTTAATGTGTAAACCATGCCACCTTACCTAAGATATTGGCAAGTTCAAACATATTTTCTGTCCACAGGACAAAAATCCCAAAAAAGAAAAGAGAAGAGAAAGAAAATGAAACAGAGTATTTTGAGCACCATGTTTTCCATTTAAAAAGTTTTCCTAGAGCTTGAGAGATTGCCTAGTGGTTAACATGCCTGAAAAGCCAAAGAACCCAAGTTCAATTCTCCAGGACCCTCGTAAGCCAGCTGCACAAGGTGGTGTATGTGTCTGGAGTTCATTTATAGATTCTAGAGGCCCTGGCATACCCATTCTTTCTCTCTCTCCCTCTTTCTCTCCCTCAAATAAATAAAAATTAAAAATAGTTTTGCTAAAAAGCTAACTTCTATATATATATATATATATATTGACAAACAAAATATTTAAGATATATAAAGTTAACATTACTATCTAAAATAAAATTAATTCCAACTTGCTTATGAAGTTGCCATCACATATAAACACTAGTCTCCTTCTTCTCCTTCTTTATTTCTTCTTGCTTTTGTGTTGTCTCTCATTACTTCAATATAAACCAAAGAGGATACAGATACCATACATCTTTGTCTTATCCAGCAATTTATTCAGGCTGTGAGAGAATTTCATCTTGGAGATAGAAACCAAGTCATCAGTAATATTTTAATTTTAAGCATTATGAGCAGCTTGCATCATACTAATTACCCCATAGCACTGCTGAGGAAAGTTACTCTTCCATAGATATTTATATATAATCAAATATCAGAGGCATGCAGTAGAAAACAATATCTAAGGAAGGAAAAATCTTATAATGAAGAGAATATAAGAAGTTTCTAACAGTATAAATATTACTTCTTCTGTGAAGTGCATTTATTATTATGTTAGTTGGAATTAGAGCCTAAGAATTTTTGCAATAATATACTATGAAGAGTAGATTAATATGTTAATTACCAAATAATAATTTTGGCTATAACATGCCTGGAAAAAATCCAATTTTGAGAAATGAAATGACCAAGAAGTTTTAACTCTAAGAAGAAAACCTAAGAGCCCAATAATAATGTTCCTAAAATTAAATCTATTGTTATTCTCACTTCCCCTTGAAAAAATGACTAGTTCTTATAGCAAGTACTTACTAATGGTAATATAAAATCTGTACAAAGGGGAAATGTTTTAGTCACTTCACTCAAATTTTTCAAAATGTGATTTCAGGATCTAGAAGGGTTAGATGCCTACTAATGTCCTAAGATACCAACTATGAATACACCAGGAACACTAACAATGAGGAGCAGAAATAACCTGTTGTACATTCCAAAGACGACAACTATGTCCCACTTGAATGGTCTTCCTACTTGAAAGAAGGTGAACTCATTGAACCTCATTTTTATACAGGAGAAATAAAAACAACCCCAAACCTCCCATGAGTAAAACAACATATTTTCATATGTACACTAAGCTTGTTACCCAGAACATAAAATCTCATGTGGAAGATCCTAAGGTGACCAAGAGCAAAGTCAAGAGTAAAACTAGATCACCAGAGGATGTGTACACATTGCAATGCATTGGTGTTATTAAAAATAGTGTGTCATATTGTGGTTTATATATTCATGAAAACAAATGAAGGCTTGTACGTATTTGGAATAAAACTGGACTTATTAATTTAAAATTAATGCAGAGAAATTCTAGTAATAGTAATCACAATTTTTATAGTTAGTAAAATAAGTGAATTTAACAAAATATTTAATATGGTAGAAGATAATGAGCCTCCCCAGAATCAAAGATGAATGAGGATCCTGAAACAAGGACAAAATGATAGATTATAATTTAATTTTAACGAATCCCAAAAGGTATGTTAACAATGTAAATTTCCAATATAAATATTTGTTGCATAATGGTAGTAAGAATGATTTTTTTGGGCTTCTGGGATGGATTAAAGTTTCAGGTGTTTGCCTGAAAAGCCAATGGACTCAGGTTTGATTCCCCAGGACCCAAGTTATCCAGATATAGAAGTGGGCACATTCATTTGGAGTTCGTTTGCAGTGGCTGGAGGCCCTGGCATACCCATTCTCTCTCTCCCTCTTTCACTGTCAAATAAATAAAATAAAGCAAAAGAATGATTTTCTATAGGAAAAGAATGTCAAAGACACAGTACTTGAAGAGATAATCAGATATATGTAAAAAACTCAATAACTGTCATTCATGAAATTAAATGAAGAAAGGATTCAAATACTCAAACACACAAACATGTTCACTCACACTTGTACACATCAGTACTTTTGTAGAACTTCTGAGGCCACTGTTTGTTCCTTAAAAAAAAAAAAATTCTGTTAACAACAACAACAAAAATGTTAAATGCTCCTTTCATTGCTTTATAATATATTTCTTCCATATTTTTGTGATAAACTATTTTTCTGTGTAATAACATGAATGGGGAGATGGCTCAGTGACTAAAAGTGCTTGCATACAAAGCCTGATGGCCCAGATTTAATTCCCCAGTACCCACATAAAGCCAGATGCCCAAGTTCATTTGCAGTGGCAGGAGACCCTGGCATGCCAATACTCACTCTCTCCTACTCTATCACCTTTCTTTCTAACTTTTTCTCTTTTCTTCAAATAAATAAAATATATTTTTTAAATATTGATTTCTTATTCAGGCAGTGATGTCTATACTATAAACTATATGAATTAACATTATAGTAGAATATCAAAATAATTAATTTTGAACTGAAGTGTCAACCATTTATTTGAAATTTTAAAAAAATTAAAGTATTTTATTTATTTGAGAGAGAGATAGAAATAGATAGAGAGAGAATGGGCAGGGCCTCCAGTAACTGCAAACAAACTCCAAACACATTCACTACCTTGTGCATCTGCCTTATGTGGGTACTTGGGAATCAAAACTGGGTCCTTAGGCTTTGCAGGCAAGCACCTTAATTTCTAAGCCATCTTTTCAGCCTATATTTGTTTTTCTTTCTTTTTTCTTTTATCAAGTAGAAACTTTGTATGGACACATATATGTTGATACTATCATTTCCCTCCTCGTTTTCCCAACTCCACCGAGAACCGTCCTTAGGGAAACTGTTGGTATTCATGTAGTTGTAGGTTATGAGTTGTGTAGCATTCAACCCTTGCCAGGTTGGTTGTTTTTATTAAGATTGTTTCTATTAATTTTTGTTCTGTGCTTTGTATTTTAGTTTTGATGGTACTAGCTTGATCTGTATGCCAAAATACAGTTATTAAAGGATGAGGATACGCTCTGAGATATGTGTCATTCTATTTTGCTTGGTGAATAACAGGGTGTATTTACATAAATCTGCAGAGTATATATCAGTTGGTACAGCTGGCATATTATCACAAAAGTGCTGCATTTAGCAAGTACGTACCTGTAACACAGTTGCTAATATGATTAACAGTGTTTTATAGATTACATAACTTTCAATGTTTTCAGGTACCTGGTAGCCCAGTGTTTTTTGTTTTTTTTAATACCTGTGTCACCATAACTATACACATTATACTAAAATACTTACATCACTGGAAATTTTGTTCTCCATTATAAGCTTATAGCATCATTCTATTCATGGTTTATAATTGACTCAAATGGTATTATGTAGAACATGGCTTTACATGAATTACTTACTACTAAGAAATGAAAAAGAAAACATAGAACTTTTCAGTTGGTTTTCAATACGATCATTTCTTCTGCTTAGTCATTCAGGCAGGATAATTGAAAACCCCTTATACAAAATGTCAGTGATGGAGAACATTTTAATTTATAGTTATACAGTTAAAAATCAACTTATTACAAAGAAAAATATCTTAGGAACAACTTGGAAATTAGACATAAAATGCCAATAATTTTTGCTACTTTTAAAGTGCTAGGTCTATAATCTTTTGTTAGTCTTTACATGCCACAAAATCAATATTATAAACAAATGTCAAATATATCTTTTAAATCCACATGGCTTCTTAAGGTCAACTTATCTCCTTTAAAAGACAATATGGATTTAACATATATGAATATATCAAAACACCTTCAGGTTTATGCACTTGTAATATTATCTAATATTTTTAAAAACTCAGAATTATTAGTTATCCTTTTATGTGACATAGTGAGTGCAAAATTATGCTGCAAACATTCTGCATTTTTCTCATTTTTAAAATTATCTATCTTCATATATTCAGTGTTTTAGCATAAGCTATCAAAATATTCTACTCTGATATTTAAGTAACATAATTATATGCTGTCAATATTTTTCAATAACCGATTCTATGAACATATATTAATTTCTGCATTTTACCATGTAATTGAGGCTCTAACTATAATCTTTCATAGAAATATTAAATAGCATATGTCTCAAAAATACTTAAATTTCATTTGCAAAGATTGTTCCAAATATCTGTAAAAAGGGACTGTTTGTAGGTTGTCCAAGAGCAATGAATGCATTCATTTTCTAACTGCCTACATGTGTGAAAGAGTTTGTATGCTTTGTAGGCCTGCATCTACCAGGGCTGTCATTTATGTTTGCTGGAGGTGGAAAGAACACAGTTCCATGTTCTCCATTTTGGAAATGAACAAGAAAGTTTTATAGTATACAATTTGATCTGCAGCTGTATGTTTCCAAAATCCCGGAACAGGAATGTCAAGGAAGCACTGACTTTATGCTAAAATGACTAAAGTTTATATTATCTTAATTTCAGTATTATTTTCTAAGTAACCTTATTTCAAAGACATATTTTGGAGTAATATTACTTATTAATTCTTCTGTGCTGTCTTTGATTAGCATTTTCCTATACTATCACAAAAATAGAGTTGGGTCGAGAATTCTTAAAGAAGATATGATTGTCTGGGTTGTAATTCTGGAGTTTCACCAGCTTGGCATTCAGCAACCTTCTCAGCCACTGGGAGAGTCTCAGGCTGTGTGGAATCATAGCAGAAGAGCAGAAATGGAGGAATGTATAGAGGAAAGGGAACGATCTGATGGAAACAACAAAGAGGCAACCTCACTGTATATCAACCTGTGACTGATCGCACTGGAGTTCCTAAAGAGCAAGAATTTGCACACATGAGTGATGGACTAATGGACTTTTAAAGGTCCCCTCACCTCTTTGAAGACTAAAACACCAACATGAGTTTGGATGGGGAAAAATTTTGGGCAAAACAATGCATCTTCTAATTATTTATATTACACGTTTGTCTAAATACTACACTTTGACAATATGCTGCAGGGTATGTACAGCATATAAAATAGCTCCACATTGAAAATTCCTAAAGGACTATATCCATAAATATTAAAACTCAAATTATTTAAATTAATAATAGCATTTTCAATGTGCTCTGTATATTGTGAAGCAATTCAGTAAATTCAAAATATACTAATAAAATATGTTCCATATAACTAATTGTAAAATATTTGATTAAAAAAATCTTAGAAAGGAATTGCATCACTTAGAACTATAGAAATAATTAAATACTTTATCATTTTGCCTATTTTGGCTGAGCCAACAAAGTGAAATGAGTAGAAGACAAAAATCTATGATTCTGATTTGTTAAAAATTGTCTAACATTCTTCTTTCAATAAAGATAAAATAAATTGCATGATGGAACTCTGAAGAAGGTCAAAGTCATACATTTTGAGGAGCTAAAAGTAATTTTAACTTACAGTGATATTATCACTAGCTAGATATTCAAGTTTTTACTTCACACACACATTTACATTTTCATTTCTACTTAAGCTTTAATATCAGTCCATTACATTTGTTAAGAATGATCAAATCCATCAATTTAGTTAACCCAAATAGAACCATCCATATAAAAGCCACCAAGAACAACTTGTTTTTACTTTTAAAATGTTAGTGAAATAAAGGACTTATATAACCTACTAAGGAATATTGTTAGCTTTTTTGTTTTATCAATAAAATATTTTTAATTCATATTATTTTGTATAAAATATACTGATAGCTAGATACAACCATATTTTACTAAGTATCTTTGTATTTGCATATCCAATTACTTATCTATTTTTAGCCATATTTATCCTTGTGCTTTTTAAGAATATGGTTGGTAGGTAGCCTTTGTTTCTCACCATCCTTTGGGAATTATTTTTATTGGAAATAAAATTCTCATTTAAGAGGGTATGTCTTTCTCAAAGCAGTCTGCATCCAATAACCAATGCATCTGGAGTGAAAATCCATGTCTATTTTCTTTAATTTGAGGAAAGAAAACATTACATCATTTTTACCTCAGAGGCCCTTTTAGGATTGGTAAAGTTTTCATCAGAAATTCCCTTTCAGAAGGCTCAAAGAAATCAACCTGAGACAGAGATCAAAACTTTTCAGTATATACTCACACCAAGACCTTAATCCTAGACTGTCCATTCTTAGTGACTTTCTCCAGGTAATCAATGAAACATCAAACTTACATGCTCCATAAAAATCTGACTTTTGCATGTATACATATATACATATATATTTATATGGATATGTACATATATCAAACAGATCTGAATATTCTTTCCCATGAAGTACTGAAATTACCACTATAGAACAAAATCTACTTTAATATTCTGATACATTTTTCTTTACCTTGAAAGCATAGTTTGTTTCAGAGCATGCCTTTACAATCAGATTCCTCCACTTTCAGAGACCTTGAGGAATGGTATCATGACTTATAAGTGTACTTCACGGAAGAAGGTACACCTTATTTTAGCAAATTTACTGTTACATCTTTTCACTGAGCACTCAAAATGATTTGGTTAAATCATTAATATGGTGGCAAGTTTTTATTATTTTGAAAATCTCTTCATTTTAGTTGCATGAAGCTTTTGCTGACTAAAACAAGAAGGAAATACCAGATTATTTTGATGAGTATTTAAGGCTGATGCTGAATAAATAATTTTAAGTTTTAAACTTTAAGTACTACAGATATTATTTCTTTCTAATGTAAATCAAACTTCTTTTGAACTGATTATTCAGTAATAATAAATAACAGATAGGTACTTCTAATATTCTTGAGAATATATGGAGAGACTTAGTGTTTTATATAACATGCTAGAATGAATATAAAGGTGAATAACCGGTATACTTAAGAATTTCAAGCCGGGCGTGGTGGCGCACTCCTTTAATCCCAGCACTCGGGAGGCAGAGGTAGGAGGATCGCCGTGAGTTCAAGGCCACCCTGAGACTACAGAGTTAATTCCAGGTCAGCCTGGACCAGAGTGAGACCCTACCTCAAAAAAAAAAAAAAAAAAAAAAAAAAGAATTTCATCAGGATAGTAGCTAAAATTCAACTTGCAGCACATTGCAATTGAGTAGTTATTATCTGCCTCACACTTCCTCCTTCTCCAGTCAAGCATAAATCAACTAAAGCTAAGGTACAGACTTTGTTTTAGCATAAAAATCAGACTAATGATGCTCAAGTGATTGGTAAACATAGTAACATGAAACTGCAATTATCTTGCTGACAATGTACCTGCAGTAAATCTCTATAGGTATTCCTTCCATATACATACATGCATGAACCCATTCTTTTTCTCTCCTACTTTCTCCATTCTATTTTATTGGCTAAGCTAAATTAAAAAGTGATACAGAGGCTGGAGAGATGGCTTAGCAGCTAAGGTGTTTGCCTACAAAGCCAAAGGACCTTGGTTTGATTCCCCAGGACTCACCTAGGAGATGCACAAGGGGCAAATGTGTCTGGATTTCATCTGCAGTGGCTGGAGGCCCTAACATGCCCATTTTCTCTTTCCCTCTCTCAAATAAAGAAATAAATAATAAAGTTTTTAAAAAGTGATACAGGAGCTGGGAAGATTTCTCAGAGGTTAGAGACACTTGTTTGTAAAGCCTGCCAACCCCAGTTCAATTCCTTAGTACCCAAGTAAATCCAGGCACACAATTGTGCATACAACTGGAGTTTATATGCAATTGAAAGAGGCTCTGGCATGCACAAACACACATACATGCACACACATGCAAATAAACAAAGTATGCTAAATGAAAAAAGTGATGCAGGGCTGAGAGACTGGGCTCTGGATGGGCATAGAACATTCCAAGACAGTGGCTCTCAAACAACCCTAAAGCCAGTGGCTTAAAATACACAGACACAAACAATGGCAAATTATGAAAGACTGATTTTAAGAGAGTGTATTAATGAAAGAAGAAAAGCACCTAAACTGAGGAGGGAAGCCCAGTGCTGGGAAGAATCATGAAAGGGAAAATCCATGTGGCTACTTGGACCAGATCTTTTTTATAAATTAGACATCAGTTAGATTAAGCCTTCATTGGTTGGTGTGCCTAAGAGGAGCACTCAGAATCAGAGAATATACAGCAAGGTTGGGGACCAGGCCATGAAAAGTTCAGGAAGAGCTTAGCAGGAAGTACCAGGAAGCTTCTCTTTATCACCATTTTGGATAATACTGAATCAAACTGGAGCTCCAGTATCTCTAAGGCAGGGCAGCAACCATGTTATTTTGGGCCTGTGTTCTTGGCTGACTTCCTGCAAAAGATAAACACTTTGTTCTTAACCTGCATCAAAAGGACAGGAAGCTACTATGTGTCTGTGGAAAAACATGGAATTAAGGAAAGATGAAGCCTTAAATGTATCCCAGAAAGCAGATTATGGGCTGTGACAGCTACTGTAATGAAGTGAGGTCATGACAAACAGAAATATTCCTGAAAGTTATGACAATTTTAAGGAGTAGACACATTAGGATTGGATATTACTTTATTACTGTGTCACTAAAGGAGTATCAAATATGTCTCAACCCAAACAATTTTGTAATGTTATCCCAGATATTCTAGTTTTAACTTAACCTGGAAAATTTGTATTTTGGACACTATGTTCTACATTCATTTCATTCATGCTAATAGATCATTGGCAGATTAGCAGACAATTCTGTAAAATTCTGAAAGGGAGTTGGATAGCTTTGTTAGGTACTTTAGGGTGACTGGGCTCTGAAAGCAAAAAGTAGAAATTTCCTTAAGTCTGTCTTTTCAATATCCACTTTACTAGAGATCAGAGAAGGATTTCTCCTCTCCTTATCTCTTGACTAAAGGAATTATCTATATTGTTTTTACAAAAGCAACTTGAAGCGGGCATGGTGGCACATGCCTTTAATCCTAGTCTTGGGGAGGAAGAGATAGGAGGATCACTGTGAGTTGGAGGCCACCCTGAGACTACACAGAGAATTCCAGGTCAGCCTGAGCTAAAAGTGAGACCCTACCTCAAAAACACAAAACCAAACAAAAAAACAACCTGAGCCCCTCACTGGGTGGTGGGGGGGGGGAAGTTTTCCTTTCCTAAAATTTAAATCTGATCATGGTATTTGTGTTTGGCTAAGCTCAGCCCCAAAACTTGGTGTCAGGCTTGGCCCATTTCTGAGCCAGCCTGCTGAGTCCAGATCAATCAGCCCTTCGAAGCCTACCTAAGCCTGAAGGTAAAGCCTACCACATAAGATTTTGAATACATCCTTACCAGGTGGGCAAGACCTTTTTTGGGGTTGACACCTCTCTTGAATTTCTAGATCACTGCCCCAGTAAGTCCCCCACCCCTTCACACACACACACATCTTGACCCTGCTGGGATGAGATGGGTTGGGGCAACCCCTAGTCCTACCCTCCTCCCACATGGGCTGCCCACCCCTTCCCTGCCTTCTACATGGCAGAAGCTGTCTATAATTTTTCCTTTTCTCTGAATGAATGTAATAATTTAATAATGATCCAGCTCAATCTTGTTTTATTGCAATTTCTTTGGTAAAAACAGATGTAAACTCAGGATTGGGAGTTCAAAGACCTTTCTTGAATCCCTGAAAACCCTATTACAATTCCTATATGGGGTGAGGGTAGCATAAAAAAGCACACTAGAAAGCCATCCATCTTTAAGGTTTTTTTTTTTTTTTTTCTTTTTCTTCTTATTTTTTAAAACCAGGATACAGGAGTAAGGAAACAGTTGATCTGTCAAGATGGACTTACATTCTTGTAATTCTGTAAGGTGATAAGCAGATATATTGGGCCGAGATGAAACATCAATAAACAGAAGCCACAAAGTCCTTTGTGTTTTCCATCTATAGGAACCTCACATGAACATGATTCCAAGGCTGGAGTGTCTGAAATGGAAATTGTAGTTTCTGACACACACTCAGCCTTGGAAGGTTGGTTTAATATTCTTCCTAGACCAACCTTCCCTGGTGCTAATGTAGCTCTCCTCATTGAAGAGCTACTTGAGGTGGAATCAGGAAGGATGGAAAACCACCTAAGCTAGTGTAGGTAACTGGTATAATGATGAAGATTCATTCACTTTTCTGAGGCAGTAAGTAGATTCCTCCTCTAGCCTTCATCCTCATCCTTCTCCCTCCATCTTTTGGCTTCATTAGTCCCTTCTTTGTTCCACATGCATTCAAATGTCAGTTACTTCATTGAGGATTTTTACATGTTTTTGTCCCTGATTTGTATCCCTGAATTTTGGTGTGTTGCTCTACTACTCAGATATCTGTGAGAAAGTTTACATACAACTTACATAAAGCTTAAGAAATTATCTTTGTGTAGCTAATACAGCTGGGGAAAATTGAATGTGTTGAATAATTAGAATCCATTGTTACCATTCTACATCAGTTTAAAACAGCTTTTCAGTCTTACCTGATCACTAAGGTGTTTGAATACTAGAATCAGTTTTCTTAGCCTCCTTTAATAAGGTACTAGGAAATAATAAACATGAATTGAGGGAAAGCATATTTTCAAATATATAAGAAGTGTAGTTCATTTTACAAACAATTCTGCTTTACCTCATTTTAGGTAAGATATAGGGAAAATAAATAAACAGTAGTTTTACAAGCTCTCTTTCCTTGGAGGCTATATAAAAGTAGAACTAGGTAATACTTGATAGGGAAGATAACACCCAATAAAGCCAAATTTAGGAAAAGGCCATGCAGTTTAATATATACCAGGCTGTTAAATGTAGCATTGTGACATGAGTTTCCTCTGTATAGATAAATCACATAGGGTCAGACCTCAGTAGGAGCCTGTTTTCACTTCTATCATGACCATTTCTACTTATGTGCTCTGATTGAAATTGACCTACTGATAACATATATTGTATGTTATAATACACATTAACATATATTTCCTCCACAATTAAACGACCAGCGTTTACACATATAAATCAGCTCTTATTTTCATATTATAGTACAATCACCATTAACTCAAAGAGAATTATACTTAAAATGTCTAAATAATTGTACGAGCTCTCTCTGTAAGAAGATTGACTGCTAGGGTGGATTAAAAGCTTTCAGAGAAATCCTCGGTTCATTTATATTACAGTGGGAGATTTGGTTTTCCTGCCAACAGAAATTGCTGTTTTATCCAGTTTGTGTTTCTAAAGGACATCCTAAAAATATCATTGCCTTTAGGACATTCAAATGTTATGAAACATATATACAGCTTACTTTCAAAACCTTCTTCTTGACTCTCATTTAATAGTGCCTTTTTGAAATTGTAACAAGTTATCTTTAAAAGTTCAATATTGCCTGATAATCTGTAGACCATGAAATTCTATACATATTTAGCATCTATTGGTTCATTTTCCATTAAAAATACTATTTCAAGGGCTGGAGAGATGGCTTAGCTGTTAAGGTACTTGCCTGAAAAGCCCAAGGACCTTGGTTTGATTCCCCAGGACCACATAAGCCAGATGCACAAGGTGGTACATGCATCTGGAGTTTGTGTGCAGTGGCTGGAAGCTCTGGCATGCTCATTGTCTCTCTCTTTCCCTCTCTCAAATAAATAAATAAAAATAAAATATTAAAAATAATTCTATATCAAGTGCATCAATGCATTGTGGTAACTCATGTCTTTAATCCTACTGCTGGAGAATCCATGATAGAATTACAATGATTTCTAGGCCACTCTAGGCTACACAATGAGTTCAACTGGATTATCATGAGATCTTGTTTCTAAAACAAATGAAAGTACTGATTTCATAAAAAGTTGTTTTCATCATACATCAAGTTGCTTCACATTTATCTTCTAAATCACATTGTATTATCATTCAAAATTCTTAACCATCAAAATTCTATCATGAACTATCATGAAGCCAGCAATCTCAATATTTGTTTCATTATCGTTCTCAAAATTTTACATCTAAACCTCCAAACTACAGTTAAAAAAAATAAGTAACCAAGAATACCAGATTCAATCAAGTAATTTGACATGGAGAAAGCTTATACATCAATTGCTAATACTAAATAATGATAAAAAGAACATAAAGATAAATTTTTTTTGAGCATCTTCTGAATTCTACATGTTTTTACAATGAGCATATTTACAGAAATAACTATTTGTATTTTTTCCTTTTTTTTTTACTTGTGGTAGGTTACGGGCAGTGGAAAGCAAACACCACAGTTGACATGCTAAAGGAGCTATGAGAAATGGCCCTGTGCTTACTATGCCTAGCTTGAGTAAAGAGGACCCTCCGTCACTAATGCTGTCCAAAAGACTCCTTCCCTGAAAGTGTTCCCTGCAACTTTGGGCCTGCATGCATCGGGCTGCACCTAAGCAACTCTGAACAAATGGACTGAGAGCTTTTTCTTGACAAGCACATCGTGATGCCTCATTTCTACTAAAAAATATTCAAAAACATATCAGAGAATGAGAAACACAGGCTCATTAATACAGGCTAAACAAGATTTGGGTGCATGCACAATAAAGCAAACTATGTTCTATGAATTCCTGGGAGTGTTTAAGGTTCTAACAGATGCATCATGGGCAGAAGAGAAAATCTTACGTAATCCAACTTTTCGAAACACAGAACCAACCATACTGCTTCCCTTGACAACCAACTTCTTCATCTAAACCTTATAAAAAGAACCTCAAACAGTTATATGGGTTCTTGAGAAGTCTGACTCTGATGCTATCTTGCAGCATATCTGATCTTCTGCTTTGCTTCTGAATAAAAGTTCTTGCTGCTTAACTACTTAATGTATCTCTTCACTTCTTTGAACAAGAACCTGGGAACACCCGGCAGAGACCATCATTAACAGAAGGTAGGAGTATCAGAGCTGTGTTGAGGGCCATTAGGGAAAGCCATCTCCTCCTGGCAAAGCATAGCTATTTCATAGGTTTACTTTTCATTTTTCTTTTTAAGATACTCTGTTACATGAATGAGAGATGTGTGCTATCACTGGCTCTGAGTAGATATAAGGCATTTTAAACTGCCCCCAAGTTATAACTTCACAAAAAGGCACAACTGTCTCCTACTTTAAGAGTTATCCCAAATAGGGCTCTCAATCACCTGGATGCAAGACCCTCCTCTCCAACCTTAGGAAAACTGACACAACTAAACACATGTTAGAGAAATGGGAGGAAATTACTCTTTAAATCGGATAATACACTTACACACCTAATATACTCTCCTCACTGGGTGTATGTCTTACAGATTTTCACTGCTGAGCTTGTTCTATCTCAGTACAGCATTTCCTTTTCCTTCTTTCTGTCTCTTTTTTTGTGAACTGGCAAAATCTTAATGGTGCATGCCCTGCTAACTCTGGGAATTCTCCTTTTGGCTGTTAACCCCGTCCCCACTGCAGCCACTTGCAACTTAACAAGCAGGGTTCTCGTCCCTCTTATCCATCTTCCTGCTCCTTTCCAGCTACCAGGATTTGTAGCTTCCTTAGCCCATTTTTTTTTATTTACTGTAATAAAATGGTTCTCCAGATTCCTTGTGAATCTACTTTTAAATTCTTTTATCTACAAGACTACAAACCCACAAAAAGAGAACTCATGTTCATTAAAATCAAAACTATAACAAACTTCTTACACACAGAAGTGTGAAATGCTGTATTAACTTTTCTTTGACAGAAGAGCAAACAATTCACACGTCAGGACACAGATGCCAAAACAAAGCAAAGTAATAATATGACTATATCTTGGTAGATTAATGATTTTATTGTGCTAATTTATAGAGCATGGGTGAATAATTACAAGGGGGGGGATACTTACAAAACTTGGATTAAGAGTTACTTATAGAACAAGGGAGAGACATTACTTACAGATCAAGGCAGGATTACTTGCAGACCATGAGTGTAGGGTTACTTGCAGAGCACAGATGAGGGGTTACTTACAGAATATGGATGAACACTTATTACAGGAATATGGGTGAACCCAAAGCTCCTGCTTCAACACAAAGCCCAACATCATCTTGGATGATGACCTTATGGAAGCTAATATATGGATATTTGGGACTACTTTGTGGGTACAACAGTCTTTCTTGCTTTTTGGTTAGGCTTTTAAGTCAGGACTTAAATGTTTTCAATGCTTACAGAACTTCCACTGAGTCAGGGGCCTTCCAGGTTTTTATCTATGGATATGAGAAATGAAATACACAAATCACAATAGGTAAAGTTTATAAATATTTGATTACAGAGTTTAAGAGAAGGAAAGAAGACAGAATTGCTATTTAGCAGAAGGGATCCTCAAAAGTGAGATACCATTAAACAAGATTTATTTTAGGGAAGAAGGTAAATCAGAAATCTCCTAAGTTGGGAGGGCTAAGTCTTGAGGGGGTAATTTTCTTTTTTTTTTTTTAGTGTTTTTTTTTTAATTTTATTTATTTATTTATTTATTTATTTGAGAGCGGCAGACACAGAGAGAAAGACAGGTAGAGGGAGAGAGAGAGAATGGGCGCGCCAGGGCTTCCAGCCTCTGCAAACGAACTCCAGACGTGTGCGCCCCCTTGTGCATCTGGCTAAAGTGGGACCTGGGGAACAAAGCCTCGAACCGGGGTCCTTAGGCTTCACAGGCAAGCGCTTAACCGCTACACCATCTCTCCAGCCCTTGAGGGGGTAATTTTCATGGTAACATGGATAGAGTTCACCTTGCACAAAGACCTTACTAGATGTAGGGATGGTCTTCTCAGTGCAATTCTTATGCCAAGTGCCTAGGAATCTGGTAGTTATAGTTGTATAATTTTTTTTTAAATTCTCATTTTTAGAATAGGGGAACTCCTTTAAGAAAATAGAGATAAGGAAAAACCAGGCCTCATTTTGCCATTTCTGGCTTCCAGCAAAGTAGAGACTGCCATTGAAAGAGAGATTTGGAAAAGTGGATAACTTTTACAGATGCAAAGTCATCCTCTTTTTTTTTTTTTTTTTTTTTTTAATTTTTATTAACATTTTCCATGATTATAAAATATATCCCATGGTAATTCCCTCCCTCCCCACCCCCACACTTTCCCGTTTGAAATTCCATTCTCAATCATATTACCTCCCCATTACAATCATTGTAATTACATATATACAATATCAACCTATTAAGTATCCTCCTCCCTTCCTTTCTCCACCCTTTATGTCTCCTTTTCAACTTACTGGCCTCTGCTACTAAGTATTTTCATTCTCACACAGAAGCCCAGTCATCTGTAGCTAGGATCCCCATATGAGGGAGAACATGTGGCGCTTGGCTTTCTGGGCCTGGGTTACCTGACTTAGTATAATACTTTCCAGGTCCATCCATTTTTCTGCAAATTTCATAACTTCATTTTTCTTTACCGCTGAGTAGAACTCCATTGTATAAATGTACCACATCTTCATTATCCACTCATCTGTTGAGGGACATCTAGGCTGGTTCCATTTCCCAGCTATTATAAATTGAGCAGCAATAAACATGGTTGAGCATGTACTTCTAAGGAAATGAGATGAGTCCTTTGGATATATGCCTAGGAGTGCTATAGCTGGGTCATATGGTAGATCAATCTCTAGCTGCTTTAGGAACCTCCACACTGTTTTCCACAATGGCTGGACCAGATTGCATTCCCACCAGCAGTGCAGAAGGGTTCCTTTTTTTCCACATCCCCGCCAACATTTATGATCATTTGTTTTCATGATGGTGGCCAATCTGACAGGAGTGAGATGGAATCTCAATGTAGTTTTAATCTGCATTTCCCTGATGACTAGTGACGTAGAACATTTTTTTAGGTGCTTATATGCCATTCGTATTTCTTCCTTTGAGAACTCTCTATTTAGTTCCTTAGCCCATTTTTTGATTGGCCTGTTTGATTCCTTATTAGTTAACTTTTTGAGTTCTTTGTATATCCTAGATATTAATCCTTTATCCGATATATAGCTGGCGAAGATTTTTTCCCATTCTGTATGTTGCCTCTTTGCTTTTTTCACTGTGTCCTTTGCGGTGCAAAATCTTTGTAATTTCATTAGGTCCCAGTGGTTAATCTGTGGTTTTATTGCCTGAGCAATTGAGGTTGTATTTAGAAAGTCTTTGCCAAGACCAATATGTTGGAGGGTTTCCACTACTTTTTCCTCTAGCAGTTTCAAAGTTTCCGGTCTGATGTTAAAGTCTTTAATCCATTTGGACTTAATTCTTGTGCATGGCGAGAGAGAAGAATCTATTTTCATCCTTCTGCAGATATTTATCCAGTTTTCAAAACACCATTTGCTGAAGAGGCTGTCTTTTCTCCAATGAGTATTTTTCGCATTTTTATCGAATATCAGGTGGCTATAGCTACTTGGGCTTACATCTGGGTCCTCTATTCTGTTCCACTGATCTACATGTCTGTTTTTGTGCCAGTACCATGCTGTTTTTGTTACTATGGCTCTGTAGTATAGGTTAAAATCAGGTATGGTGATACCACCAGCCTCTTTTTTGTTGCTCAGTATTATTTTAGATATTCGAGGTTTTTTATGATTCCAAATGAATTTTTGGATTGTTTTTTCTATTTCCATGAAGAAAGCCTTTGGAATTTTGATAGGGATTGCATTAAATGTGTAGATTGCTTTAGGTAAGATTGCCATTTTCACGATATTGATTCTTCCAAGCCAGGAACAAGGGATGTTTCTCCACTTTCTAGTGTCTTCTGCAATTTCTCGCTTGAGTGTCTTAAAGTTCTCATTGTATAGATTCTTTACTTCCTTAGTTAGGTTTATTCCAAGGTATTTTATTTTTTTTGATGCAATTGTGAATGGGAGTGATTCTCTGATTTCATCCTCTGTGTGTTTGTTGTTAGCATATATGAAGGCTACTGATTTCTGTGTATTTATTTTGTATCCTGCTACATTGCTGTAGGTTTTGATTAGCTCTAACAGCTTGCTAGTAGAGTCTTTAGGGTCCTTTATGTATAGAATCATGTCATCTGCAAATAGTGATAACTTGATTTCTTCCTTTCCAATTTGTATCCCTTTTATGTGTGTCTCTTGCCTTATTGCTATGGCTAAGACTTCCAAAACTATATTAAATAGAAGTGGAGACAGTGGACACCCTTGTCTTGTTCCTGATTTTAGTGGAAAAGCTTCCAGTTTTTCCCCATTTAGTAATATGTTGGCGGTAGGCTTGTCATAAATAGCCTTTATTATATTGAGATATGTTCCTTCTATTCCCAGTCTCTGTAGGACTTTTATCATGAAGGGATGTTGGATTTTGTCAAATGCTTTCTCTGCATCTAATGAGATGATCATGTGGTTTTTGTCCTTCAACCCATTTATGTAATGTATTACATTTATAGATTTGCGTATGTTGAACCATCCCTGCATCTCTGGGATAAAGCCTACTTGGTCAGGGTGAATGATCTTTTTGATATACTCTTGTATTCTGTTTGCCAATATTTTGTTGAGAATTTTTGCATCTATGTTCATGAGGGAGATTGGTCTGTAATTTTCTTTTTTTGTTCTATCTTTGCCTGGTTTTGGTATCAGGGTGATGCTGGCCTCATAGAAGGAGTTTGGTAGGATTCCTTCTTTTTCTATTTCCTGGAAAAGCTTAAGAAGCAATGGTGTTAGCTCTTCCTTAAAAGTCTGGTAAAATTCAGCAGTGAATCCATCCGGGCCTGGGCTTTTTTTAGTTGGGAGATTATTGATAACTGCTCGGATCTCCATGTTTGTTATAGGTCTATTTAAGTGATTAATCTCATTTTGATTTAATTTAGGTAGGTCATATAGATCAAGGAAATCATCCATTTCTTTCAGATTTTCATACTTTGTGGAGTATATGCTTTTATAGTATGTCCCTATGATTTTTTGAATTTCTCTGGAATCTGTTGTGATGTTACCTTGTTCATCTCTGATTTTATTAATTTGTGTCTCTTCTCTCTTTCTTTTGGTCAGATTTGCTAAGGGTTTATCAATCTTGTTTATCCTTTCAAAGAACCAACTCTTTGTTTCATTAATTCTTTGGATTGTTCTTTTTGTTTCTATTTCATTAATTTCTGCCCTAATCTTTATTATTTCTTCCCGTCTACTACTTTTTGGTTTGCCTTGTTCTTCTTTTTCCAAGGCTTTAAGGCGATGCATTAGGTCGTTTACTTGCGACCTTTCTAATTTCTTAATATAGGCACTTAAGGCTATAAATTTACCTCTTAGAACTGCCTTCATTGTGTCCCAGAGATTTTGGTATGTTGTGTTCTCATTATCATTTGACTCTATAAATTTTTTGATTTCTTTTTTGATTTCTTCATTGACCCACTCATCATTTAGTAGTGTATTGTTTAGCTTCCATGATTTTGTGTATGCTCTGTAGCCTTTCTTGCTACTGATTTGTAGTTTAATTCCATTGTGGTCAGATAGAATGCAAGGAATTATTTCAATTTTCCTGAATTTGTTAAGATTTGCTTTGTGTCCTAATATATGGTCTATTTTAGAGAATGTTCCATGTGCTGCTGAAAAGAATGTATATTCTGCAGCCTTTGGATGAAAAGTCCTGTATATATCTGTTAGGTCCATATCTTCTATGACCTCATTTAGTCCAGATGCCTCTCTGTTTATTCTTTCCCTGGATGACCTGTCAATTGATGAGAGTGGGGTGTTAAAGTCACCCACCACCACCGTGTTTGGTGTTATCTGTGACCTTAGTTCTAATAGTGTTTGTTTGACGAATTTGGGAGCCCCCATGTTAGGTGCATATATGTTTAGGATTGTAATGTCCTCCTGTTGGAGTGTGCCCTTAATCAATATAAAGTGACCTTCCTTATCTTTTTTGACTAACTTCGGACTAAAGTCCACCCTGTCTGATATTAGGATAGCAACCCCTGCTTGTTTTCTAGGCCCATTTGCTTGAAACACCGTCTTCCAACCTTTCACCCTAAGATAATGTCTATCCTTTGTAGAAAGGTGAGTTTCTTGAAGACAACAAATTGTAGGATCCTGCTTTTTAACCCAGTCTGCAAATCTATGTCTTTTCGTTGGGGCATTGAGACCGTTGATATTAAGAGATATTATTGAAAGGTGTGTATTTATGTTTGCCATTTGTGTGTGTGTGTGTGTGTTACTTGTTCTACCTGTGCTCTCTTCTGTTAACTGGTATTTGAGTATGGCTGGTTTTTTCTAGGTTCCTTATATGTGTGCTTTTCCTTTTGTTCAGCATGGAGGATTCTATCAAGTATTTTCTGTAGAGCTGGTTTTGTCTTCAGATATTCCTTTAACCTGCTTTTGTCATGGAATGTCTTTATTTCTCCATCTATTTGGATGGATAACTTTGCAGGATAAAGTAACCTTGGTTGACAGTTGTTATCTTTCAGAACTTGGAATATATCACTCCAGGCCCTTCTGGCTTTAAAAGTTTGTGTTGAATAATCTGCTGTAATCCTGATGGGCTTGCTTTTGTAGGTAACTTGATTTTTCTCTCTAACTGCTTTCAATATTTTTTCTTTGGTTTGTGTGTTTGGAAGTTTGAGTATAATGTGGTGAGGAGAGTTTCTTTCTGGGTTTTGTCTGGCTGGGGTTCTAAAGGCTTCCTGTATCTGTATTGGCACCTCTTTCCCAATTTGGGGAAAATTTTCCTCTATTATTTTGTTGAAGATGCCTACTATGCCTCTGGAGTGGAATTCTTCTCCTTCTACTATGCCCTGAATTCTTATATTGGATCTTTTCATAGTGTCCCGAATATCTTGAAATTCCCACTCATACTTTTCTATAAGTTTGTCTTTCTCTTTGTTGGACTGCATTAGGTCTGCCACCTGATCTTCTAGCTTAGATATTCTGTCCTCTCCCTCATCCATCCTACTGGTGAGATTTTCTACAGAGTTTTTTATTTCATTAACTGTGTTCTTCATTGCTAGTAATTCTGACTGGTTTTTCTTTATTATTTCTATTTCTCTATTTATGTCTTGTATTGCCTTCTTTATTTCATTAAATTGGTGTCCTGCCTCTTCTTTGATTCCTTTGATTTCCTCTTTGATTTCCTCTTTGATTTCTTCTTTGATTGTTTTCATGTGTTCTTTGACCTCTTTGAACATATTTATAATTATTCTTTTGAACTCTTTCTCAGGCATTTCCTCTAACTCTCACTGGAGGACATTTCTGATGCATCAATACTTTTAGGTGGATTTATATCGTCTTGCTTTTTAGTGTTTCTTGTGTTATAATGTATATATTTTTGCATCTTGGATTAAGTTAATGCTTGGATTTTCTAGCTAGCTGTGTATTCTTAGCTGTATCAATTGATTTGATGTAATATATTTTCAGGGTAGGACCTTAAGGTATTAGGTGTGGCTCTTAAGACTCTCAGAGTATCTACAAAGATGTTCTTAGGGGTTGAGTTTCCCTGCTATAGGAGTATTCAAGCAGGCTGAGTGGAATAATATACTGGTAGATTCTAAAATTTAACTAAACACTACCCATTCCATCAAAAACAGCCCCGAGTATGTATGCAAGAGTAGTTATTATAATGACCAGATCCTCTATCAACAAAGAGGCTTAGATTTCTGGTCTATTGAGGTATCCAAGTCAGTTTGTGACCAAGTGAGACCCTTCCCTGGTGCAATCCCAGTTACCTTGGGTGATTGTGGTCTCAGTCAAGTTGCTGCCTGGGTCGTCGGGCTGCTGTTCTGATTTCTGGAGCTGGGCACTTGCTTTTCCTACGGGGCAAACTGAGTCGCTGCTGTCGCCTCTGCAGCTGTTATAGCTGCCTCCCCCGGAGCCCCCACCACTGCTGAAGCTGCCGTTGCCATGTCCACCGGTGCTGCTCACCCCAAAGTCGCTCCTGGGTCCGCTGCTGCTGGGGCCATTGGTACCGGTGCTGGTGCCGCTGAAGTTGCTGCCGAATTCTGCTCCTGCTTGGGTCCCGCCGTCAGCCCAAGTTGGCGTGGCCGGGTCCCGGGCCGCTGCTGTGTTCGCTGGAGCTGGGTTCAGGCGGCGGGTGAGGGGAGGGAGCCGCGGCTGCTCTGGTTGTATCGCTGTTCCACGCGTGCTTTTACCTTGCGGTCTGCTCCCCCCTCCGTTGCTCGCTGCCGCTCTCCCCTCACGTTTCCCGAGTTGCGGAGAGCGCGGTGTGAGGGGAAAATCCCGCACCTGGCTTGTCCTGCGGCTCGAGCCGAGAGTCCGGCGGTTTTCTGCCGCTCCGCGGTTGCGGCGGGTAGCTGAGCGGCCCGGAGCCGCTGTTCCCGGCTGTGCAGGCTCTGGATGCTCTATAACTCTTCCACTTCTCCGCTGCCGCCTCAACTTCCTATACACCTCACTTTTTAGTAAAAGTGTATATTTTGCTGAGTTTTTTTTGGTCTTCCCCCCCCAGGCTGTAGAGAGATGAGTGACATAGAATAACATGCAAGGGAAATAGTCAATAGTAAGCAGAACTTGGTGAAATTGAGAAATATCTACAATTAGATCTGCTAAATAAACAGAAGTCCTTACCAGCAAATAAGTGCTTGACAAAGTGGTGGGGAAGGAAAAATATTCCCATCATCAGGGTTTTAAGCAAAAGAGAAGCATAACGTCTTGACAAGGGATACAAGCTGGCGTGGGCAATGCTAGAGAATGAAGACCTGGTGTTTGCACACTAGCATACGGAACTTGGGAGTCATTTTAAAAGAGCTTTTATAGTTAATCCAGGTGGAGCAGAAACCTCTTAATCTCATTTTTAAAAGTCTGAAAGACCCCATTATTTATAGGCTAAGTAAAAAAAAAATACAAAAAAAAAAAATAAGGCTGTCCCAGGAAAACAGTTGTTTTAATCATAGATGTGAAGACAAAGTTCTACATGGGAGAGAGTACAGGAGCTGCACTGTGGAGGTCAAGAGGGAACTTGAAAAGTTGATGCTCAAGCTCTGGGCTAGTGGTGGTAAATGTCAGCAAGAGGTGCAGGTAGAAGCCTGCATTGTATGTATCAGATGTACTGCATCATCCAATGCCATTATTTTCACCCACCAGCACATACTGGTTTGGTTTAACTACTTTTTACAATGTCAGAGGCACTTGAAAATACCTTTCCTGTGCCCATGAGTACTAACATTAACAACTACTGGTGCTATAAGGTACTTTGGGGGGTGATTTTCAGGCTTTGTTGGTCTGAACTCTTTGAGGTGCTTCTTCCTCTTATGGAGTGGTGAGCATCATACAGAGAACAATGATAGAAACCCAGTTCAGTGGAAATCATAGTGGGTGGAAGTCCGGGTAGGGTATTATCCAGCAAATAGGCTTTCCCAAATAGATCTTCAGAGAGAAAAGAGCATAATACCTACCTGAACCTGACCTTCCCCTACCCCAAGTAAGGTGAAAACTGACAAGACAGGAAGGGGAAAGAAAAAAATATATTTGAAGCATCTCTAATCTCTCTCAGATAGGAAAAATAAATATTTACCATTGACTTGTGATGTCTGTAATTGTTTTGTCTTGCTTTATATTGCTTTTACTTTGGTTTTCACAGGTCACTTAAAATAGTTTCCTCTCTTTCTCAGCGTGTTTCTTGTTTTCTTTTTCTTTTCCAAACTCAAATGATAAACCAATAATGTGGTTTTTTTTGAAAAGATAAAAAAGATTTACAAACCACTAGCAACACTAACCCTCCCACAAAAGGGAGAGTACCTGAATTAGTACTATTTATGGACTAAAAGAGGATATTACAATAGATATCTCTGAAATAAAGACACCCTTTGGAATATTTGAAATATTATACTCTAATAACTTGAAAAGAAAGAAATAGATAAATTTATACATAAATATAACCTCCCAAGATTGAACTAGTAATGTTATATGCAGGGCCCATGACTGTGTAATGTTGTTGGCAGTTTATCCCCTGCAGGTTGCAAAGCACATTCCAGCCCTACTGGAAGCAGGCAGTAGGAGCAAAGCTTCCAGCTCACTTTCAGATTGGTGTCTTTCCCTGTCTTACAACCAAAGCATGCAGTGTATTCAGCCATAGGATGTTACCATCTAATTTTGGTGAGGATCCAAAACTAGGGACACTGTCCAGTATTGGTTTGGAAGTCTCAAGGGTCTTGGTGAAGCAAAACTCACTGGGCTGTATTCTACCTCAAAATGTATGACAAGCATAAGTGATGAAGACTATTAGTTAAGAACAGCTATAAATTTTATTTTACTTATTTATTTATCTGTGTGATGGGAAACATTTGCCTTGGCATGTGTGTGGAGGTCAGAGGACCAAATTTAAGTAGTCCCTTCCCATCCACCTATTTTGAGGAAGGGTCTATTGTTGTTTTCCACTCTGTTAATAAGATTCTGGGAAATTGTCATGCCTTTGCCTTCATCCTCATTGTAGGTAGAAATACTAGGATCAAAGAAGCACACCACAGCTTTTGGATTTTACATGAGGTTTGAGAATGTAAGTTTAAGTGTTCAGAGTACTATGGGAAGTGCTTTATCCACTAAGCCTTCTCTCCTACCTGAAGAAAAATTTGAAAAAAAAAACACATTAATTTATGAAACTAGTGGAAACTTATTAAATCATCAAAAGTAAGATGACAAATGTTAATTAGCAATTCATAAGAGATATAAATATTACATATTTAACTGAAAGTAATTATATTATTATATACATGAGTGTTAATGCTTTAAATAAGTAGAAGATGCCCAGCAAATTTCTAAGATGAAAGTATAATGTCAACAATTTTCTTAAGAGATTGTGTGAAAATATAAAGAAATAGGAAGATAATGAAGTCTATAATGATGGACCTGAGAAGTATAAGTTACATGGCCTTCCATGTGACAAATATTACAGAGGAAATAGAGTAAAGAATAGTCATAAATATTTTAAAAGTGAATTAATGGAATTGAATAAATTGATGCAGATCTTTTTTTTTTTTTTTTTTTTTTTTTTTTAGAGAATTGAGGATAAATAGAAATAAATATCATGGACTGGAGAAATGGCTTTGTGGTTAAGGTGCTTCACAAATGACCCAGGTTTGATTCCCCAAGACCCATGTAAGCCAGATGCACAAGGTGGTACATGTATCTGGAGTAAATTTGCAGTAGCTGGAGGCTCTGGTGTATCCATTCACACTTTCTTTCTCTCCCTCCCTCTCTCTCTCTCTCTCTCTCTTTCTGCCTATGCATCTTTAAAAAGTAAATAAAGATCTAGTGGAAGTGGGAAAAAATATTTTTAAAAATTACTAAATGAAAGAGAAATAGGAGATAAGCATCTTTTAAATATTTAATAAGTTATTGATTTATTAGATTTTAAAATTCTGCCACTCTAGGACAAGCAAACATTCCAAACTGTTTGGAAAAGATAAAACCCATACATAAGAGCAGGAGTCAGAAGAGAGTTTGATGACCTACAAAATACATGCAATATACCCAAAGTTTTGAACAGAGATAACTTCCAGCCAAGATGGTGACTGCCTAGTTGTGCTGTAGATACCTGGGAAAGAAAGGCAAGAAATTCAGGGTTATCAGGGCCTTCTTGCCAGTGGGAGGGCATAGAGTGGGGAAAAACAGGGAAGCACGCAACCCCCCTGGGTGGGTAGTCTACCCCCACACATACAGCTGCCGTGTCCCGCACCCGTGCCCCATGCCCTGCGCTGTGCGGCTGTACTCCAATCACGCGCCCACCAGCCCATCCAGCCTGCTGTGCTGACTTGGGGACCTCCACCTTTGTGCTCTGATCATGTGCACTGGCCAGCCACACTGTGCTCGATTTGCATGCCCACAGGGGCCACCTCTGCCATGATTAGGCAGCTGCCAGACCCCCTGCTGCTGTGCTCTGATCTCTTGCCCGCTGGCCAACCTCTGCTGTGTCCTGATCCTGTGCCTGCATCAGCTGCCTCTGCACTACAATTGCACGTGCAGAGGGCCCAGTCCCACAGCAAGGGCCACACAAGCCCACACTGAGTCACTAGCACCAGCTCAGGTGCCATCCCCTACCTGTCCATTGCCACCCATCCCCCACTCCCTTGAGGCGGGAGAGCTCAGACTGTTTTGAGGTCCCAATGTTCCCAGCCAGAGTTTGGGCAGCTTCAGGGCTTGCTACCTCAGTCCCCTTTCAAACTCGAAGGCAGGCAGCTTTGGTGCATTACTGGGTGAGAATTCAGGCAACTTTGGCACCCCTATCAGGCTATAGATAGGCAGCGTTGGCAAGAGAGCAAAAACCCAGGCTGCTTGCAACTGCCCCAGGCTGCCTTGGATTCTCATTAAGCTAGATCCCAGGCTGCTCCACCCACCTACCTGCCCATACACTGACATGGGTAGACCACAGCGCAAAAGAAGTAACATCTAAAATAAAATGCAAGAAAATCCAGACAGATCATCCAGTCCAACAAGGATTACATCTAACCAAAACATAGAAGAGTGTTTAGGATCAGAATATCAAGTGGAAGTTATGAGCAATGCAACCCTGACCAACCTACTGCTAGAACTTGCAGGAAAGCCACAAAGGTCAGATAATCGTGTGGATGTTACCATCACTAAGCTAGAGCAATATGATAAGACACTGGAAGGAATTCAAAGAGAGCTATGAGAGTTGACGGAGAGTGAAAAAAGAGAGGACCTTAAAACTCAGCTGGCCACACTAAATGAAAACATAAAGAAATGCAAGGATGATTTCCAAGAATTATCAAGAAAATCAGAAAACGAGGTGAAAAGGGAGCTGGACAGAGTCATGGAAGTGATACATAGGAAAGTAGTAGAAAATGCAAACTTAATTGAACAAGTCCAAAACTTGCTAGAGGCTCTCAAGAATAGAGTCAGCGAAGTGGAAGACAGAAACTCTGATCTGGAAGACAGGATGGAAGAAACAGTTCAAGAGTCCAAAAATTTCAGTAAGTTCAAAAGTTCTTGTGAACAGAACATGAGGGAATTTTGGGATACATTTGAACGTCCTAATATCAGAATCACTGGACTACCAGAAGGAAAAGAATTTCAGACCAAAGGCATGGAGAACATATTTAACACTATAATTGAAGAAAACTTCCCCTGTCTCTTAAAAGAAAGGCCCATCAATATACAAGAAGCAGGGCTGGAGAGATGGCTTAGCGGTTAAGTGCTTGCCGGTGAAGCCTAAGGACCACAGTTCGAGGCTCGGTTCCCCGGGACCCACGTTAGCCAGATACACAAGGGGGCGTACACACCTGGAGTTTATTTGCAGTGGCTGGAGCCCTGGCATGCCCATTCTCTCTCTTTCTGTCTGTCTGTCTGTCTCTTTCTGTGTGTCTGTGACTCTCAAATAAATAAATAAAAATAAACCAAAAATAAAGATACAAGAAATAAACAGAACTCCTAACCAACTAGACCAAAGGAGAAACTCCCCAAGACATATTATCATTAAGACTCTAAACATTGACACCAAAGAAAAAATCCTAAAAGCAGCTAGGAAAAAATAGCACACCACTTTCAAAGGAAACCCCATCAGAATTACTTCAGACTTCTCAATGGAAACCCTGAAAGCTAGAAGGACCTGGAATGATACTCTCCAAACGCTAAGAAACTCTGGCTTCCAACCCAACCTACTCTAGCCATCAAAATTCTCCCTTATAATAGATGGTGAAAGGGAAACTTTCCATGACAAAACTCAGCTTTACAATTATATGAACACAAAACCAAACCTACAGAAAGTATTCCAGGAAATTCTCCACAGAGAAGAAACAAATAACCAAACACAAATGCCTACAAGAAGCAGATCACAGCAACCAAACCCAGAGTAGAAAGAAAAAATTTCAAATTCCATGGAAATGCCAACACACCTCTACCACCACAAGATGGCATGGATCAAATCAAATCTCAAAGTCATCACCCTAAATATTAATGGCCTTAATTCACCCATCAAGAGACACAAGCTAACAGGGTGGATCAAAAAATTAGACCCCTCAATCTGCTGCCTTCAAGAAACCTACCTTACCATTAAAGACAGAAACCTCCTTAGGGTGAAAGGGTGTAAAACAATATTCCAAGCAAATGGGAATAAGAAACAAGCAGGTGTAGCTATATTAATATCAGATACAATTGACTTCAAACCAAAAACAATCAAAAAGACAAAGAAGGCTACTTCCAACTTATAAAGGGAACAATCCATCAGGAGGATATTACAATCATAAATCTGTATGCACCAAACACAGGGGCACCACAGTTCATAAAACAAAACCTACTTGACAATAAAACAGAAATAACCACCAACACCATCATAGCTGGGGACTTTAACACACCATTATCACTAATAGACAGATCATCCAAACAGACACTCAACAGGGAAGTAAGAGAGCTCAACAAAACCATAGATCACTTAGACCTAACAGACATCTACAGAACTTTCCATCCCAAATCCACAGACTACCCATTCTTCTCAGCAGCCCATGGAACATTCTCTAAAATAGACTGTATCCTGGGTCACAAAGACTGCCTCCACATATTCAGGAAAATCAACATAATTCCCTGCATGTTATCAGATCATAATGCTATAATCCTAGAAATCAACAACAAAAAAAAACAACAAGAACCCCAATGGCAACTGGAAACTGAATAGCACACTCTTAAACAATAAATGGATAGTGGATGAAATAAAAAAATGGAATTGCAAAATTACTGGAATTGAATGACAATGAGAACACATCATACCAAAACTTATGGGACACAATGAAGGCAGTCCTCAGGGGAAAATTCATAGCACTCAATGCCTTAATAAAAAAGACAGAAAGATCCCAAATCAATAGCCTAACCATCCACCTAAAGGCATTGGAAAAACAAGAAAAAATCCAATCCAAAGAGCTCTAGAAGGAAAGAAAAAATTAAAATCAGAGTAGAAATTAATGAATTGGAAACCAAGGAAACAATTAAGGCAATTGACAAAACAAAGAGCTGGTTCTTTGAAAAAATAAACAAGATTGACAAACCTCAGGCCAATTTGATCAAGTAAGAAAAAAAAAGAGAGCCTCCAAATTAACAAAATTCAAAATGAAAAAGGAGAGATCACAACAGACATAAATGAAATCATCAGAATCATCAGGACTTATTTCAAAAACCTCTACTCCACAAAACTGGAAAATGTGGAGGAGATGGATAAATTCCTGGATGCATACCATCTACCAAAGCTAAACTCAGAGCAGATTAATCACCTCAATGAACCCATCACACTTATGGAGATTGAAAAAGTAATAAAAAACCTCCCAAAAAGGAAGAGTCCAGGACCAGATGGATTTCCAGCCGAATTTTATCAAACCTTCATGGAAGAACTTAAATCAATCTTTCTAAAACTGTGCCACACAATTGAAGAACAGGGAAAGCTACCCAACTCCTTCTATGAAGCTAGTATCACCCTAATCCCCAAACCAGGCAGAGATGACACAAGAAAAGAAAACTACTGGCCTATTTCCCTAATGAACATAGATGCAAAGATCCTGAACAAAATACTCGCAAACCAAATCCAACAACACATCAAAAGCATTATCCACCTTAACCAAGTATGATTTATCCCAGGAACACAAGGGTGGTTCAACATACAAAAATCTGTCAATGTAATACACCACATAAATAAGCTTAAACATAAAAACCACATGATCATTTTGATAGATGCAGAAAAGGCCTTTGACAAGATACAACATCACTTCATGATCAAAACATTGGAGAGAATCGCCATGGCCAGTTCGCATCTTAACATAATAAAGGCAAAATACAAAGCTCCAAAGGCCCAAATAATACTTCATGGAGAGAGACTGGAGGAATTCCCATTGAGATCAGGAACAAGACAGGGATGTCCTCTCTCACCTCTGCTTTTCAATATAGTTCTGGAAGTCCTAGCCCAAGCAATAAGGCAGGAGAAGGAAATAAAAGGGATACAATTTGGAAAGGAAAAAGTTAAGTTAGCTCTATTTGCTGATGACATGATTGTATATGTAAGAGACCCGAGAGACTCCATTCCAAAACTCCTGAAGGTGATTAACTCCTATAGCAAAGTAGCAGAATACAAAATCAATGCACAAAAATCAGAAGCATTTCTGTATGCAAATAACAAAGATACAGAAAAAGAAATAAAGGACATAGTCCATTTTCAATAGCAACAAAAATAAAATAAAATATCTTGAAATAACATTAACCAAGGAAGTAAAAGATATATACAACGAAAATATAAAAACTCTCAAAAAAGAAATTGATGAGGACTTGAGAAGATGGAAAGACCTCCCATGCTCCTGGATAGGCAGAATTAACATTGTGAAGATGACAATCCTACCAAAGGCAATATATAGATATAACACAGTTCCCTACAGTGTTCTTCACAGAGATAATGATCTCAAATTTCATATGGAAAGGCAGAAGGCCTCGCAAATCCAAACATATCCTCAGCAAAAGAAATACCTCTGGTGGCATCACCATACCTGATCTAAAGCTATACTACAAAGCTATAGTAATAAAAACAGCATGGTACTGGCATAAAAACAGGAGTATAGACCAATGGAATAGACTTGAGGACCGGATTTTGGGTCAAGCAACTATAGCTACTTGATATTCGACAAAGGCCCGAACAATATAGGCTGGAAAAAAGATAGTATCTTCAACAAATGGTGCTGGACCAACTGGATACCACATGCAGGAAATGAAAACTTGATCCACACATTTCACCATGCACTACACTCAAATCCAAATGGATCAAAGACCTCAACATAAGACCAGAAACTCGAATACTACTGGAAGAAAATTTAGGAAATACTTTCCATGGTATAAGAATGGAAAAAGACTTCCTGAACAAAACCCCAGTGGCTCAAGTTCTTAAACAGTCACTCAACCAATGGGATCATATGAATCTGAAGAGTTTCTTTACAGACAAGCATATAATAAGCAAAGCCAATAGAATACCCACAGAATGGGAGAAAATATTTGCAGGTTATCCAACTGATAGAAGCCTTATCTCTAGAATTTACAAAGAACTCAAAAGTCTAACCAATAAGAAGACAAATACCACACTCACAAAATGGGGTGCAGAGTTGAACAGGCAATTCACAGAGGAAGATATACAAATGGCAAACTCACACTTAAGGAAATGTTCATCATCCCTAATCATCAGAGAAATGCAAATTCAAAAAACTATGCGATTCCACCTTACCCCAATAAGGATAGCCAACATGAAAAAATCAAATGAAAATAAATGCTGGCGAGGATGTGGAGAAGCAGGGACACTCATTCACTGTTGGTGGGAATGCAGGATGGTACAACCACTTTGGAAAGCAATATGGAGACTCCTGAAAAAGCTGACTATAGAAATACTAACAGACCTAGTTATACCCTTACTGGGCATCTACCCTAACATGTTTGTAGCGGCTCAATTCGTAATAGCTAAAAGCTGGAATCAACCCAGATGTCTATCATAAGAAGAATGGATAACAAAGATGTGGTATATCTACACAATGGAATTCTATACAGCAATAAGAAAAAACGAAACAAACAAATTTGAGGAAAAATGGTTGAACCTGGAACAGATCATTCTCAGTGAATTTACCCAATCACAGAAAAAAAAATCGACACATAGTCTCACTCATCTACAATACCTAACCTGAATCTACCCAAGATACCTTACATACCCAGCAAGCACCTCATGGACTAGACAATAGGATGGATGGGGAGGGCAGGGAGGGCATCAAAGGGTGGAAAACAGTAATCTGGACCCAAATGGCAATGGTACCATAAAATTCTACTTGCTAAAAGACAGACCAAATGGCTGAACCTTCACTAGACCCTTACATGAAACACCTGAACCACAAGACACTGGAGAGGGTAGGATCAAGACTAACTTAAATCTTTTACATCTTCCTTCCCTCCCTCCCTCTCTCCCTCTCCCCTCTATCTCTCTCCTCTCTAACTGTTGCATATTAGTTATGTTTTTCCTCAATTTCTTAGTGGGCACAGACCTATAACCCCCACTTCCAGCTTGGGGCTACCATCCATAATGAGCTTTTGATCACAGAAACCTACAAGGTTTCCCAAAACAATGACAGACTTCTGTCAGAGTACTTGATAGCCAGTGGTAAGACCCTATTGCTGAAGACTCCATACGCAGCTGACACATAAAATGGAATGGCATGGCTGGAAGCCAGGAGAGAGTCAGTCCTGTGTCTCGTGCCAGAAGGTGCTACATGGGCGACTGGGGGAAATGACCAATATCTGTCCAAGCAACTCATTGTCTAACCTAATTAGCAACAAATAACCTGATGTGATGCCCACACAAGTGCAGTAGTGGTACACAGCCATGGTGAGGAACCAACTGCTCTTGATTTTGCTAACTGATCCCCTCAGTGGTACTAGACCCATAGCTGGAGCTGGGAAACAAGTCAGAACCATACCCAAACACAAGCCCACTCTCCAATATCAAGCTACCATCAATCATGGGGTACAAGAGGGCCTACACCTATCAAACTCTCTATCAAAAAAGTAATTTTAAAATCAATTTTCCAGGTGCTAACATACTCTCCGTTGGAGAATCTGCTTCTCTTTGTCAGATAGATGCAGATCCTAAGAAGAGAGCTTCCCCAACATACATCAAAAGGTGCCCAGCTGAAACTAAGGACAATTGGCGAAACAAGCAAGGGTGAATGTTTTCCTGTGAACCAGATACCAGCACAAAGGGGAAGGAGACCAACACAGAGAAAAATTAACTCCTACCAAATCAGAGAGCCAGAGCCTCAGAGGCCCCCAACACCTCAGCACTGAAGCAGACCAAAAATGAACCCAACATGGCTCAGGGAAATTTTGCGGAAGAGGGGGTGGAAAGAATGTCAGAGTCACATGTTGGGTCATGATTTGCAGAGACATTCATCATACCAATAACTGTGGGCTAACTCCACAATGCATGACCCATTTAAATCAACAAGGAGGGTCCAATGGGAGGGGTAGATCATAGATGAGCCTAAACAATGGTACCAAACTGCCTGTATTTGTTGAAAAGAAAAATAATAAATTAAATTTAAAAAAAAAGTTTTGAACAGAGATAAACCAAAAAAAAAAAAAGAAAAGAAAAGAAAAAAAAACCTTATAATCCTTTCCTACTGCAATAGGTGGGAAGTTGAATATTGCTATTGTCTTCATACTGTTGAGAGAAGGCAACACCCATATAAAAGGAAAGAGTTTCTTTCAGCTTAAATTCCTGAGAGGATTTTTTTCATTGTGGTAGAGAAATCATAACTGACCAGAGGTTGGCCATCACAGAATAGCAACAGCTGCTTGGAGATAACAGCAAGAATGAACTGACTCTGGCAAGGGAGGATTGGGCAGTAATACCTGAAGCTTGGCTCAAGGGATACATCTCTTCCTGCAAAGCCCCACCACCAAAATTCCCACCAGCTGGGATTAAGAATGAGGGTTGTGGCTGGAGAGATGGCTTAGCAGTTAAGGTAATTCTCTGTAATGCCTATGGACCCAGGTTCTATTCCCCAGTAAGCCACATGTACAAACTGGTACATACATTCTGGAGTTTGTTTGCAATAGCTAGAGGCCCTGGTGTGCCCACCCTTACTCTCTCTCTTTATCTACCTCTTTCTGTCTCTCTTTCTCTCTCTCACACACAAATAAATACATTAATTAAATGAAAATGTTTTAATAAATGAGGGTTAATTACAAGTAAATGAGACTATGGGGGAAATTTTATATTAAACTATCACATTTCTCTCTTGCCCCACATAAACTCACAACCATCTCATGATGGAAAATGTCTTCAATCCTTAGAAAAACTAGTTCCAAAAAGATTGAAAGACACAGGATCAAACTATCATAACAATAGATCCACTTCTTTGGTCCAATATTCTATTGCTGCCATTTGTTTCATTGCTGGAACAAAACACCAGACCTAAATCAAAATTTAAAGCAAAGAGTTTATTTTGGCCTGAAGTCTAATGGGAAGTTTATCATGGTGGGAAAAGCATCTTTGATGAATTTATGTCATCAAAAATTTTATGCTACTTAATATGTACATATATACTCATGTATGTGATCTGTGGATGGGGTCTTAACTGCTTTCAGAAAACTTAAATATACATTGTAAATAAAGTTTATGTAAAATCTTCTCAAATACTAGAAGACAAATGATAAAAAAATAAATATGACTAATGTTAAAAGTAGTAGGAAAAGAAAAGAAAAATTTGTTCTACTTATTCATAATAATCAACCAAATTTGTAGAGATTAGACATGTGTTTTATGATAATTAAATAAGTAAACTCGGGCTGGAGAGATCACTTAGCAGTTAAGCGCTTGCCTGTGAAGCCTAAGGACCCCGGTTCGAGGCTCGGTTCCCCAGGTCCCACGTTAGCCAGATGCACAAGGGGGCGCACGTATCTGGAGTTCATTTGCAGAGGCTGGAAGCCCTGGCGCGCCCATTCTCTCTCTCCCTCTATCTGTCTTTCTCTCTGTGTCTGTCACTCTCAAATAAATAAATAAAAAATAAAAAATAAATAAGTAAATTCACCACTTATAAAATATAAATAACAATATTAATAGGAAGTTTTCTTTAAGGATTTTTAAATGAACTATATAGGGAAGTGATTAAGAAATAAAAAGAAATTTATTAATATGGATATTTGAAAGAAAATCAGTGATGTAAATTATTTTATAATTTCAGTATGAAGACTTGGTAAGTGATTTGTTCATTGTGCAATAGGCAGGCAAAAGGAAGCAGTTAAGAGTTTCAAAAAGGTGAAAGAGAATGCATTTTATGTTCAAAATTAGACATTAAAGAAGACAAAAAAGTATAAAATTAAATCAAAGGGAAACCTGTGTGTGGAGATTTTGTTTTGAAATAATGGAAAGCATCAAGCAAATACTAAAGTTGAGGAGGAACTATGGAAACAGATAATTAAAACGCAGAGTCAGGCTTGGCCTATCATTGAGTGTGTAATGGGTACATCACACTGAATGGTTTAAATACTTTATATGTTTTCTATATGTCAACCATTTCTTTTTTTAAAATAATATATTTTTATTTATTTGAGAGAGAAAAAGAGACAGAGAGATAGAGAATGGGCACATCAGGGCTTCCAGACACCGCAAACAAACTCCAGATGCATGCTCCACCTTATGCATCTGACTTACGTGGGTCCTGGGGAATTGAAAAGAGGTCCTTTGGCTTCACAGGCAAACATCTTAACCACTAAGCCATCTCTCCAGCCCAGCTATTTCTTCTCTAGATAACTTTCTGAGAAAGGTGCTACTAAAATTTACACAGAGAAACAGAGGTCCACTATGATCCTAAAAATAAAAACTGAACACAGGCCACCTATGATACTCACACTAGTCCCTGCTATTTCTTAAACTTTATTGAAAACAAAACTGTGCTAAGAACCTAGCTGAGACTGGGGAAGATTATATTTAAATAAAAAGGAAAATTAAAAGTAATTCATATTCATTTCTGGGAGCTGAAGGAAAGGAACCATATATACGAAGCTTTCAATCACTACTGTGTATGAGTTAAGCTTTAAAAATAAATTAATAACAAAAATGGAAGCTACATACCAAAACATTCCTTTTGACCTTGGAGAAAAAAGAATTGTGAAAAATGTTTCTCTGGGCCAGATGTCAGTACTACTGGATATATACTCTCTAGTTTCAAGTGTTTGAAAGAGAAACAAGGATACTGTTCTTAATGATAGGTAAGCTTTGTAGAGACAGGATGGACTGAATTAGAACACATTATTACCAGCCAGGGTTATGTAGCAATCTGTGGCTACAGACCAAGAGAGTGATGTCTGATTATGAGAACATTTAAGGTTAGATTCAAGTTAAGTCTACAGTGACACAGACTGTGAAAGAGATTAGTTAACAAACTACAAAGAAAAGTTGAATGTTCCAAAAACGTGTAATTTCTGCTTAAAATGTTAGGAGAAGCAGCAAAGACTTTGGTTCAACATGCTTCCTTAATATGAAATGAAAGCATACATTTGTTTTAGGGCTGACCAATTAGTAGCTGAATGACTACATCAAGTGTCACCTCTGGGTACAAGATTCAGATTTGAATTCCATTTCACAGTTTTAAGACCTTCTGGATCATTAAGGATGCTCTAAATATTTAAGTGAGGGAACTGAATTTTAAAGGAACTCTTAATAGCTTTGTTGTAATCTTGGAGGATAAAGACAATTTTGTTTTGATCTCCTAATCACTTACCCTCCACATTATTAAAAAGAGCAGTTGGTTTATCAAATATTGATTTCCTGAACAGGAAGAACAGTCCTTGGGGACATTATAAACTGCCTTGAAGCTTTCAACCTTGGTTATTTTCTTTTAGAATCTGTCATTAGTCTGGATTCCCCTGTTTTAAAGCCATGAACATGAATGATGAGTAGTGTATTTTCTGCCACTCTTTTACTCTTAGTAATAACATGGTTTTATTAATAATAGAAGTACAATGACTATACCTGCATATGTTTTCTCTGTTGTAATGTATTTATTGAAATGTTTTGGTTTTATTTTTTTGTTTATGTTTATTTATTTGAGAGTGACAGACAGAGGAAAAGATGCTGAGAGAGAGAGAGAGAGAATGGGTGTGCCATGGCCTCCAGCCACTGCAATGGAACTCCAGATGCATGTGCCCCCTTGTGCATCTGGCTAACCTGGGTCCTGAGGAATTGAGACTTGAACCAGGGTTCTTAGGCTTCACAGGCAAGTGCTTAACTGCCAAGCCATCTCTCTGGTCTCTACTGAAATGTTTTAATGATGAACCAGCAATATGTAAAGTGCATATGTTATCTCTTTTACACTCTCAAGATTCTAATTTCTAGTTCAATCAAAGTGAGCAATGTTCCCCAAATAAACACAGGGAGAAATATGTATGGCAAAATGTCCAACCAGATATATTTACTCATAGGCATCCATAATAAAAGAGGTGTGAGTTTAGGCACAGAAACATGTCACCTACATAATAGTGCTTTCTCTTTCTCTCTCTCTCTCTCTCTCTCTCTCTCTCTCTCTCTCTCTCTCTCTTTCTCTCTCCTTCTCTCACCCCTCACCCTCTTTTCCTGTATCCCCTCTTTCCTACTTTCCTACTCTTCTTTCTGGCCTCCCTTTTAAACTTTTTTTTTTTTTTTTTTTTTTTTTTGCCTAGATCTGGTTTAATTGATTTCCTTTTTGGTGTAAATGACTAAAATGCTTGCTTTTGCTAATGAATTCTGAGTAAAAATTTTTAAAACATCTCCAAATTATTGTCCACACTCCATGATGCCAGTAGTAACAGAAGTTAAGAAGCACTGTGGCACTGACCGAGCTCAATATGACAGTCCTCAAGGAGTCTAAGAATTATAGCATAAAACTAGAATGAGACCAGTAGAGAGAAGAAGGAGTTACCTGACAAGTTAGGAGAAGACAGAATATTTGTAAGGTGGGGAGCATGGAGATACGGGATAGAGAGACTGGGGAGGGAATTAAACAAAAGTTAAGACAACACGAATCAGTTACAATTAAAATGCTCATTTTGACTATCCTTCTAAAAGGTATAACTACCAGTAGAGGGGGAAGGGAGACAGTCCAGAGAGAAGGTATATTAACCTTAAAACAATGAATTCTGGATGATAAGCCCCCAGGCCAAGAGTTGGGTTGCCCCCCACAGTAAGCTCTTGACCAGGGAGATCCATGTGTTCTCCATACAATGCAGGCCATTGCCAATCAATTTGCACAGAATGGGGTCACAGGAATACCATGCTTGGAACAAAAAGTAAAACTAGATCCCTCCTGGCTAGCCCTCATAGTGATGGAAACCCCTATAGGAGCTGCTGGGAGAAAATTGTGACCAATAGCATGAATAAACACCGAACCTTGCAGGCTATGAAATCAACCAACTGGACTAGAAGTACAAACATGTGCAACAGTGACACACAGCCTCTGTAGGTAACCACTGTTCTCTGACTGAATATGAAGTTCACTCAGTAGGAGAGAAATCCTATCTTATACTGGAAACCAAATAATGTTCCCATAGTCAAAGAACTCACAGACTTTAAAGAGAAGTCTCACTGATCTCTGGAGAAGAGTGGGTTTTCACACCAAAAATCCTTCAAATAACTTTTACTCCCTATACCCAAGATGCTGTCACTCTTGGTTGGAGAATATGTTTTTTTTTTTTTTTTTTTTTTTTAACATATGGCAGGGAACATGGAAGGGAGCCAAGATCCATTGATAAGACAAGAAGATAACTTACTACCCACCGCAGGATTTGCCACCACTTCCACATCTTCTAGGGCTCAAGAGAACTTGCAGTGGAAATGGTTCCATGAATACTGCCTTTACTGTTAGCCTGACAAACAACTCCAGGGTGATAATGGCAGACACAACAATCAATCAAAACCCACCAAAGCAGAAATCTAGAGACTACAAAGAACTCCACACTAAGTCAGACTGTCAATAGGCATTCCCCAATGTAGGGATGCTGGCTGCTAGGACTCACTTTTTCTTTTTCTTTTTCTTTTTCTTTTTTTTTTTTTTTGGTTTTTTGTTGTAGCATCTCCCTCTAGCCCAGGCTTACCTGGAATTCACTATGTAGTCTCAGGGTGGCCTCGAACTCATGGCGATCCTCCTACCTCTGCCTCCCAAGTGCTGGGATTAAAGGCATGCTCCACCATGCCCGGCTTACTTTTGCTTTTACTGTCCTCAACTTCAGGTGGTTTGACCTCATCCCCACTCATCTATCTTTTTTATTTCCAGAGCCTTCTATGACAACTCAACACTCTTATGACACACTATCACACACTTATTATTTTGCTATAGGCATAAGAGTTAAGAAAAGTCTGTGAGAGCCCTACATTTGCAGAATCTAGTCTCTTGCTAGATTCTCAGACAAGACATGTAGGATCTGTGGGCTAACACAGAACAAGGAACGCCCCTACACCCCCTAGCTGTCAGAAGTGTCATAGTAGGAGCTAACCTAGATAGAAGCTCCACTATCTAACTTCATCTTTGCAGGGAATGGATGCAAATGCATTGTGTATTTCCATGATCCAGTGCTCTCTTCCACAATAGCTTGTTATAGATAAGTGTTTTAACATGAGTTTTAACAGAGTAAATTGGAATCTCTGATACTCATGGAACTGGTAGACACATGGATTTAGAAGTCATGGTGTAACCACTGACAGTGGGAGCCACCATATTTGTATAAATGTTTTTCAAAAAACTAAAAATAGAAATAACATATATGTTCCAACTATATCTTCCTTGGGGATATATATCAAAAATAATAAAAGGAAGCCTGTAATATAAATACCTATACTCCCATGGTTATCACTATACTATTCACAATAGGCAAGCTATGAATTGTCCTTTTTTTTTTTTTTATCAACAGGTAAATCATTAATGAAAACAGAGCATACATAAACAATTGAATATTAATTAAACATAAAGAAAAAAATCTTTGTAGCAAAATGATGTGATGCTAGACAAAATAAGACTGGTTCAGAATGAGAAAGAAATCATGCCTTCTCTCATATGGAATCTAAAAATAAAATGATATGGAACTAGGATAAGAGAACTACCGGGGGGCTGGAGAGATGGCTTAGTGGTTAAGCGCTTGCCTGTGAAGCCTAAGGACCCCAGTTTGAGGCTCCATTCCCCAGGACCCACATTAGCCAGATGCACAAGGAGGTGCACGCATCTGGAGTTTGTTTGCAGTGGCTGGAGGCATCAAGTGAATCTATTGTGGGAAACACAAACCTGCCTTGCAAAGTAGTGACTCTCTCTCTCTCTCTCTCCATATATATCTCAGATAGATAGATAGATAGATAGATAGATAGATAGATAGATAGATAGATAGATAGATAGATAGATAGATAGATAGATATTGGTTTTCTGAAGTAGTGTCTCACTTTAACCCAGACTAACCTGGAATTCACTATGTAGTCTTAATGTGGCCTCAAACTCACAGCGCTTCTCCTACATCCTCTGGAGTGCTGGGATTAAAGGCATGCTCCACCAAACCCAGCATATGACTCTTATATTTAACACTGAGAATGCAGTCACTGGCTCCCTCCTCCCTTTGTTAATTTAGTCCAGTAATGCTCTTCCCACATGAATAGGCCTGAGAATGATTGTACCAACTCTTGCATCACAATTCCGTTTTATACAGGCTTCCTTGACTTTTGTAAGTTTGCTTAAGGCTTTGTAAGGTGAAGGGATGAGTTTTTCAAAGGAGAGGACCCGGGCTAGAGAGATGGCTTAGTGGTTAAGCGCTGCCTGTGAAGCCTAAGGACCCTGGTAGAGGCTCGGTTCCCCAGGTCCCACATTAGCCAGATGCACAAGGCGGCGCACACATCTGGAGTTCGTTTGCAGTGGCTGGAAGCCCTGGCGCGCCCATTCTCTCTCTCTCCCTCTATCTGGCCTTCTCTCTGTGTCTGTCGCTCTCAAATAAATAAATAAAAATAAATTCAAAAAAAAAAATCAAAGGAGAGGACCCTTCACAGACGCCTGCGCATTGCCAATAACATTGGCAGGCTTTGATTTCTAAAGGATCTCATACTGCTCTGATAGAGCTGCAATGTGAAACAGCTATAATGAAAAAGAAAACCAACAAGCCAATGTAAATGTGGGTAAAAATGTGATTTGTTAATAAGCAGAACAATCTCTTAACACATTGAAAACAATGACAGAAAGGTAATTACATGCCCCAATAACAAATGGTACTGAAGTGCTAACATAAACTGTATTTTAAGAAATAAAGAGATAGCTCATTTGGCAAAATTCTTTTCTCACTAACATAATGACCTGATTTTAAGCCCCAGAATCTATGCAAACAAAACAGTTTGGTGTGGTAGTGTGAAATAGTACTTCCAACACTGGGTATGTGAGGAAAAGAGGGTCTCTGGGCTCATTGTCCAGTCATTCTAGTCTAATTTGAGAGATTTAGGCCAATGAGAGAACCAGACCAATGGGAGACCCTGGGTCAAAATAAAGGAGAAATTTTCTTTGCAGGATGACACCCAAGGCTATCAAGTGGCCTCCATATCCACTTCCATGTGTGCATGTGAACACATGTGCACACATAAACACACCAGGCATTAAAATTACATTTTAATGTATTTTCCTACTCTTACTGATTTTAGACTCATAAAATAGCAGTATCTCCCAAATTTAAACATCATTGCCTTTTCTATATGATTCAATAATCTAATATTTCAGAATCAATGCTTTACAAATGAATGAAGTTACTAAACTCCTTGGTGAATACACACTAAACATTTTGAAGTATGTAAGCTAAAAGTGAATGATGTAGTGTTTAAAGAACTCTCTCTCTCTATGTTTATATGTATGTCTCTCTATATGTGTGTAAATATATATATATATATATAGTTAAAGTGACTCACATGATGTAGTTATTTAAATAAGAATATATAAAAATTGAAGAACATTAAACCCATGACTGAGATTATTAATTTGTTCTTTTATCTAAGTATGTATAAATATAACCTGTATCTATATGTGTATGCATAGTACCCTATCCTACCAAAAACAATATGCAGAGTTAATGTAATTTTAATCATAAGTCTAAAAACATTCTTTCAAGAAATAGAAAGGTAAATCTTAAAATTTATATGGAAGCACAAAAGGTGCCAGATAACTAAAAATCCTCAGAAAAATAAGATGCTGCTGGGAGGTATCATCTGACTTCAAGCAATACTAGAAATCCTTGATATTAAGAACAGCATGGTTGTGGCACAAACCTAGACATTGAAAACACTGGAATAGCATAAAAGATCCAGGAGTGAAACCATGTTACTACCATCATCTGAATTTTGGAAAGAGGACAAAAACACACATTGTACAAAATACAACATTTTCAACAAGTGGTATAGAGAAAACCTGATATCAACATGGAGAAGAATGGATATAGACCCTTATGTCTTACCATGCACCAAAGCCCACTCCAAATTGATTAAGCACTTCAATGTAAGACCTGAAACCCTGAAACAACTAGAAAAAAAAAACTAGAAGGACAAGTGGTCATTTGATTCAGGTGTCCCCCATAAACTTAGGTGTTCTGAATACTAGCTTCCCAGCTAATGGAGATTTGGGAATTAATACCTCCTGGAGGCAGTGTATTGTTGAGGGTGGACTTATGGGTATAATAGCCAGTTTCCCCTTGTGAGCCTTTGGTATACTCTCCTGTTGCTACTGCCCACCTGATCTTGGTGAGGGGGTAAGGTCCACCCTCTGCTCATGCTATTGTTTTCCCCTGCCATCATGGAGCTTTGCTTCAAGTCTGTAAGCCGAAATAAACCCTTTTATCCAAAAAGCTACTCTTGGTCAGGTGATTTCTGCCAGCAATGCAAACCTGAGTGCAAAAGACCACTTCAACATACAGCCATACAGAAGGACTTTCTGAATAGGACTGCAGCAGCCCAGAGAAAAGGCACCATAACAACAAATATGGTCTCATGAATCTAAAATCTATTGCATACCCAAGGAAGTAATCAACTGAGTAAAGAGATAACCTGCAATATGGAAGAAAAAATTTGGCAGCTATATATCTGACAAATAATTAATATCAAGACTATGCAAAAAATAAAATAACTCAATAAAAAAATAGAACATGGGGCTGGGGAGATTACTAGTGGTTAAAGCACTTTCCTCCAAATGTCTAACAACCCAGGTTCAATTCTCCAGTACCCACATAAAGCCAGATTCACAAAGTGATGCATGCATCTAGCACTCATTTGCAGTGGTCCTGGGACAACCATTTTTTCTTTCTCTCTTCTGTTTACCTTTCTCTGATTGCAAATAAATAAAAATAAATAAATACATAAATAAATAAAAGGTAACATAGAACTCAACAGAGAGTTCACAAAAGAATACATTCAAAGGGCTAAAACTAATTTTTAAATGTTCAACATATTTAGTCATCAGGGGAATGAAAATTAAAACTACTGTGAGACTCTATCTCACCTTAAGCAGAATGGCTAACATGTTCTTTCTCATATGTACATATTAGTTTTAGACCATTATTTAAGATGGAATAAAAGTGAGTGTTTAAAGACAGGACTCTAGAAAGTGTCCAGGAACAGGGAACGAAGAGAAGGGAGAGCAGATATTTAAACAGAAAGACAGAGTACAGTGAGCAGAATGTCTAAAATGGTTGTTGCTATAAAATTCCAGTGTAAAGGTGGGGAGACACTCCAATAAGTTTTTGGTCAGGCAGTCCTGGAGTCTCCCAAAACAAAATAAAGTACTGTTAATACTCTTGGTTACTCACTCAGAGTCCATGCTGAAGGCTCCAAATTCATCAGTGTAGCACACTAAAAATCAGGCTGGAAAAGAGCTGGCAAGTGCAAAGCATTGTTTGCTGCTGGAGGAGAAAAGGCTTCAATGCTAGAATCAGCAGTGACTCCTGCAAGCCTCCCAAATGACCAATCAGGCAAGATATATCCAGTGGCACAATAGTACTGAATCAGTTTTGGAGTTACCAAATGATTTCTGGTTGGTTTTGAGAAGTCTGTGAAAGGTAATTCATGTCTTCCACTGAAAAACAAGTTAAAAGCTACGGCTTGGAAAGTCTTAGTCCCTAGGAGAGATGCTGTTTGGCTAAAAGGCTATGCTATTCATCAAATTGTCCTCTAAATGTTTATGTTTATACACATACTTAGTGATGTTCTCACTTTTGGATAGAAAAGCTTGTTTTTGAAGATAGTGATAGCAAGTGGGGAAATCCAAGACTCTTCAAGGTGATAAAAAGTAGTGACACTTGAATACTTAGCACTGGATGAGACTTCTCTGCCACATCTCCAGGACTCAAGGAATATGACAAAGGAGAAAGAATGTTAGAGCTGCCCTCACCAATGGCCAGAGAAAATTTTCTTTGGTGATACTGGTGCATACAGAGGCTGCTCAAAACTCACCAAGGTGCTGAAGGCATGAAATTGTTGAGAGCTAAGTACTAAATGATGCATCTTTATCATGTTCTCCAAGCCTCAGTAAACAATGAAGAAGAAACAGCAACAATTTAAGAGCCAGAGGGTGGAAAAGCATGCATTGGGACACTATCCTCTGGACATGAATTGATCAGAACATTTATGATATCTTAGTGAAGTTCATTACCTCCATAAGACCTGAACAACATTGAGATCATCAACATTGTGGCATATATAATAGAGGAAGGCACAAAAACTGAGACACCACATTATGAAAGAGTCTACTTGAAAAAGAGGGGTTTCAGAAGAATGAACGTTGGGGAAAGGATCAAAATGGAGTAATGGGAGGATTTATAATCAATGTTCATGCATAAGTGCTCAATAAAAACAATTTCTTAGGGCTGTGGAGATGAATAAGAGGTTAACAATACTTGCTTAAAAATCTTGTGAACCTACGTTCAGTTTCCTATTACCTACATAAAACCAGATGCATAAAGTGTTGCATGGATCTGGAATTTGGTTGCAGTGGCATATGCCTTAGCACACCCATACTTTCTCTCTCTCCCCATCTATTCACACATACACACACACACACACACACACACCCTCCTTCTCTCCTTCTCTCCTTCTAAATAAATAAATAAGTGAAAAATATATAAAACTTATTCTTCTGTCTAAATATTTATAGCTATAACATATGCCTATATGTGTATGTGTATCATATTACCACCTACTTCTAAATAGCTATTAAATAAAAAGTGTTATATACAACATAAAGAAAATATGGTGTATGGTTAATTGTCACAATAAATAAAATGAATTATTTTAATGGTAAATATTAACATTATTTGAGTAAGTTTTCTCCATTTTAGATAGATTGGGCATATTTCCAAAATGGCTATCAATAAGGTCTTGAGGCCTTCATATAATGTGGAAGTCATTGCGCACTTGTATATATGCATATTATTTTCCTCTTACATTCTAAAATTTTTATATTTTACTTCTCTCTCTCTCTCTCTCTCTCTCTCTCTCTCTCTCTCTCTCTATATATATATATATATATATATATATATATATATATATATATATATGTGTGTGTGTGTGTGTGTGTGTGTGTGTGTATATATATATATACATATATATGTGTGGTGTATCAACTTTGCTGATCATATTGTTTTAGGCTAAAATTGAGTAGGTTGGAAAAGTAATTAGAATCTCTTAGAAAAAATTCTATTAATATGGTACAATAAGTTACAGTCAGATATTTTAAATAATATTTTACTTCCATGCTATCTTGTTTTTTAAAATTAATATGAATACTTAATTTTGATTAACCTTCCTTATCCCCTCTACTCCCCCATCTCCCTTCCCTTCTCACCCTATCTTCAGATTTGTTGAAACTAAGTACACTTGTGTGTAGTAAGTTCTTCCACTGTGTTATTTATTATGTGAATTTCTAAGATGAACCATTTTCCTAAATATACATGGGAGTGTATGTTTGAGTGTGCATTAAAATATTAATATATCTTTACATAAACGGACTTATTCTTCCCAATAATCTCATGAAGGAATTACTACTTTTACTTCATCTACAGGAGAAGATTATGGGGTTTAATACGGTCACATATGATTGGCTTAAGGTCATTGCTGGGCTCTAAACCCAGGCTGCATGTGGAAAGCATCACTACTTTAAATATTTATGCTGGCCCTACTTCCTAACATTACAATACTCATTCAGACTAATGATTTTGTGTAATTATGATGACTAATTTCTCATCCCATTGCCTTCATTCTAATTAACAGGAGTCTCGGCATTGAATAAAGACAGAACTAAAATTACTCCCATAGTTTGGTCTTCAAACACTTTTTGAGTTTCATTGACATACACCTTTTTTTTTATAAACACAATGAAATTAGCCACTAGTTTTCCCATTTTGCAAACTAATATTTGATATCATATAATACAAAACAATTGAGTGCTTTATGACACTTTCATAAACATATTGTACTTGTCTTATATTTCCGTCCACACTCTCCTTCAATGTTCTTATCACATTTGCATCAATTCTATCCTTCAAATAGTCTTTGATCTCCTTTTATATATCAATACAAACAAGCTAAAATAAATTTGTTGATATCCTTTAGGTATTAGGGACTATCACTGTTATTTTAATGAAAAAATGTGTTGAGGTGATATGAATTGCTCTGGTCTGCCATGCCTTTCATTTTTTAGATGAAAATTGTTATCGATTATTTATTTGCCAGAAGAGAGAGAGAAAGAAAATTGGCATTCCAAGAATTCCTGCTAATGCAAATAAGCTCCAGACTCATGTATAACTTTGTGCATATGTATACCTTTGTTGATATGATAGTTTGGCACTGCTGAAACCATGAGCTAAAATAAATCTTTCCTAATCTTAAGGGTATTGTTTTGTATTAGCTGTTTTGCACACAGCACCATGTAAGTAACTAATGCAGCGTCTGTTTGGAAAGACTCCTATTCTTACTCTGAACAGCAGAACAGAACTTTAGGTCCACAAAACAAAATGGAAGACAGTATAGAGCAGGAGAGGTGGCTTATCAGTTAAGCTGCTTGCTTGAACAGCCTAATAACCCTGTTTTGATTCCCCAGTACCCACATAGAGCTAGGTGCACAAAGTGGTGCATTCATATGGAGTTTGCAGCAGCTAGTGGTGCTGAAATTGCACATATTCTCTCTCTCTCTTTCTCTCTCTCTTTCTTTCTCTCTTTCTCTCTCTCCTTGAAAATAAATTAAATATTATAAAAACTAAGTTTGGGGATGGAGAGATGGCTAAGCGGTTAAAGTGTTTGCCTGCAAAGGCTAATGGCTTTGATTCCCCATTACCCATGTAAAACTAGGTGTGCAAAGTGGTGCATGTTATCTGGAGTTTGTTTGCAGTGTCTGGAGGCCCTAGAACACCTTTTCTCTCTATCTCTCTCCTTTCTATATCTCTTTGCTTGCAAATGAATAACTAAAAATATTTCTAAAGAAATAGGGCTGGAGCCAGGTGTGGTAGCACACACCTTTATTCCCAGCACTCATGAGGCAGAAGTAGGTAAATGGTCACAATTTTGAGGCCACCCTGAGACTACATAGTGAATTCCAGGTAAGCGTGGGCTAGAGTGAGACCATACTTTGAAAAACCAAAATAAATAAATAAATAAATAAGTAAATAAAAGAAAGAAATAGGGCTGGAGAGAAGGCAGTACATGCTATTAGAGTTCAAGCATCTGTGTGCTTATGTTCAGCATCACATTTTTTCCATGTAAAAGTAGAAAGGAAGGAGAGAGCAAGTGAAATCTGTTTCTGACAGGGTTCTAAAAATCCAGATCCTGGCAAAGGAAAAGGAATTAAATTTTATATTATATTTTGGAGGTGGCAATGTTACCTTCATTAACTATGGAAATGTGGTACATGCATATGTGAACAGCATGGCCCGGGATAACTGGGAGCTGTTTTGAATAGAGGTTTCTATCCAGGACCGAGGTCAGTCTTACACTGTCTAAAATGCATCAGCCTGGGGCTCTGTGTTATAGAGGGAGATGTTTACTTCTTGTGGGATAGGCATAAAGACATGAGAGAACCAGAGCCCATGCTGGTGAGACTATTTGGCAAGCATCCAGAGAAGGAAAGTATTCAAAACCTGATTAGTCTGAACCAAGGCAAGAGATCATGGCCAGTATAAGTGTGTGATGAAAATAAATATAAACAGAGCTGGAAAATGGCTTGGTGGTTAAGTTGTTTGCCTGAAGAGCCAAAAGTACCCAAGTTTGATTCCTCAGGACCCATGTAATCCAGATGCACAAGGTGGAGCATGCATCTGGAGTTTACAGTGGCTGAAGGTCCTAGTGTGGCCACTGTCTCTCTCTCTGTCTCTTTATATCTCTCTCTCAAATAAATTAAATTAAAAAATAAATATATACAAATAAATAATTTAATAGATTTTACATAGAGGTTATTTATCGGCTATCACTTCAGTGGAGTGACAGCCATAGAATAACTATGAACACCATGACAGTGCCATATTAAAATAAATTAGTTGGATGAATGAATAACAAAGATATTACATATTGACATCATTGAGCATTATTAAGCCATAAAGCAAATATAATAGCTCATTGTGTTAAGTGCAATCATCCAGGTACAGAAAGACCAATGCTGTATGATCTCACTCATACGTATAATGTTAAAATTGTTGAACTTAGAGATCAGGAGTAGCAGGGTGATTACAAGAGGTTTGGGAGAAGAGGAGTGTTGGAGAAGGTGACAAGATAAACTGCATAAAACATAACAATTAGTAGTAGAAAGTACTAGTATTATATTGTACAATTTAGTGAAATAAGCAACAAATTTATAGCCATATTTAGCCAGCTGGAATATGGGATTTTTGAATTCTTTCTACAATAAAGAAAATGTAAGTATTTTGGAAAATAAATATATTTTATTTGATATAAACATAAAATGTGTACTTGTATAAATAAATCAGCTAATACACAATCTATATATATCATTTTCATATTTTTACTCATCTGTTAAAATTAATAGAATTAGCAATATAATATTTAAGAATCCACTTGATTGCAGCAAATACTACCCAGGATGTTTTACTTGGTATATGACTCTCAGGGTGTTCATGAAGACATCACAGAACAAAACTGCAGAAGGATCTGCCTTAATTTCAATTCATTTTTCTGACATGTGCACAGGCTCCTCTAGCTAACTCTGATGTACCCATTCACTATCCCAGTTCTATAAACTGTTAAATATTTCGAATTACAACTTTAGGTTTAACTTCAGCAATCCAAGCCTGCTGTATTCTTTAACTGGACCTTTTTATAGGCACTGAGAGATTTATTTTACTAGCTGCATAAAATGCAAATACATTTATACTTTGAAGAGAATATTTTAATCAATTTTCTTGAACTTATATATCCTTAGGCAAACATACTTCTAACATATGCAATAAAAGTTCAGAAAAAATTAATGGTAACTTTAGAATCAATAATGCTAGAAATTATGTGAGATTTGCGAAAAGTGCATGCACCGAATGTGAAGAGTTTCATTATGTCTGTTCCAACTGTGAATATACAGAACTGTATGCTCACTTTGGATCTTTCTTCTGCATCCACCACACATGGGAGATAGTTCAAACAAAGCTTACTTTTGTATATATCTAAAATTAGTTCAAATATCTGTAATTTCTTCATCCCCATTTAGATCCCAACCATAACTGTGCTTACTCCTGTTAATTCACTATATTATCTTACTTTACCATATTTATTTTTTTCTTTTCATGATTTATTATGATTTAAATTATTTTGATATTATCAAAATATTTGATTCCCAACCTCAAGTTTTCATGATCTCCAAAACCTATATTTAAATGAGCTTCATAGGACTTGAGAGATGGCATAGTAGTTAAGGTGCTTCCCTGCGAAGCCTAAGAACCAGGTTTGATTCCCCAGCATGCATATAAGCAAGATGCACAAACTTGCTCATGCATCTGGAGTTCTTTTGCAGTGGCTGGAGGCCTTATCTGCCCATTATGTCTTACTCTTCCTTTCTTTTTTTCTTTCTCCCTATCTCTCAAATAAATAAATAAAATATTTTAAAAAAATTAGTTTCATATAAAATTATTTGCAATTTTGAAGTTGAAACTAAAATTAATATTTATTAGCACAGCTAAACATAACAATCTTACTATACCATATGATTTGTAAATAACATAATTTTATGAAAATAGGGATACTTTCAAAACAAAAATAAGTAAGTGTCCTTTTTAAATATTTATTAAATCTCCTTAAAACATAGCCTTAAAAAACACATAGTTTCTCATATCTACCTCTCTATTGAGTTTGTTGATATCTTTGGTTTGAGTATTTGAGAAACATCCATTGTCACACAGAAGCACAGTGGGAAAAAAGAGCCTTGCTGATTCTTTGTTTTACTGATATATTCTGGGAACCCTGTAAACCTTGAAATTATGCAGACTCTGTTACTGGATATTCCTTGTTAACTTGCACTACCTTCCTAATTTCATCCTTTTTACTAACTTTTTGAAAACATTAATCCATGCATGGCATTCAATGTGATTTACTAAATGCCAGTACTTTTACTTTGTTATAATGTAAGGCTGCTTTCTCAGTTATAAGATATATTTTATTTATATGTCCAAATGAAGGAAGAAAATGCACTTCAATACCAGGTTTCTGCAGCAAGACATCCCAGGTTCCATTCTAGGGTATCAAAGCTATTATTGAGTGACAGGATAAGTTTCCTCACCTGTCCATGCCTCAAATTGTCCTTCTATAAAGAGTAATAGAGTCTGGAGAGATGGCTTAGCAGTTAGGGCACTTGCCTTGCAAGCTTAACAACCTGGAGTAGATTCCCCAGTACCCATGTAAAGCCAGGAACAAAGTGGTACATACATCTGGAATTCATTTCCAGTGACAGGAGGTGCTGGTGCACCCATTCTTTCTATCTACCAGTCTCTCTCTCTCTCTGTCTCTCTCTCTCTCTGTCTCTCTCTCTCTCTCTCTCTCTCTGTCTCTCTCTCTGTCAAATGTATCATTTAAATAAATAATTATATTTTATTTGTTTATTTATTCAAAAAAATAAGTAAAATATTACAAAAGAGCAACTGATAGTTCTTGATGTCATATGAATGTGAAACATCCCTAATAGGCCCACCTTGTTCAGTGGCAGATTCAGCAGGTTGTAATAATTTTAAGAGGTAGACCTTTGCTGTAGGAAATGGGTTATTGGTGGTGACCTTGGTGTTTTATAGCCCAGCCTCACTTTCAGTTCATGCTGTGCTTTAGGACTGTGTATGCAACATGATTAACTGGCCTCTTACTCATTGCCACCTTGCTTTCTCTACAGTAGAAAGTATTTCCAGAAATTTAAGTCAACATAAATCCTTCGTTGTATTTGCTGTTTCTTGTCAGTAGTTTGGTAACAATGGACTGTAGTAACTAATACAGTTCTCTTTCTGTAGATTCTTTATATATATATATATATATATATATATATATATATATATATATATATATATATAAATGTATATAATATTTGCATTTATTATACACTGAACAGAAAGTACAAAGTATCCCATCTCTCTCCTTCAAATGTTTCCCCTACTTAAAGTTTTTTTTTTTATTAATATACAATTCTCTCGTTACATACAATGTACTTAGTTTAAATAATAGCCATAGTTTACAATAAGCTTATGGTCTAAGAAATTAACAAGAAGGTGTATGTACTTATAGCTTATAGCAAGGATTGAAGACTTGTTAGGTTATATATATGCACAAAGAAAGACACAGGCACATGCATAACTGAATTGTTTCTTTTGGTTTCTTTTGTGCCATTGTTTTTTACTTTTCCCAAGATGGAAATGAAATTACGGTATGCTCTTCCATAGCAAAATAGTAACTACAGTGTGTTTTAATTCATATTTGTAGCAGTGATTTAAGAATTGAAAATTATGGGCTGGAGAAATGGCTTAGTGGTTAAGTTCTTGCCTGTGAAGCCTAAGGACCCTGGTTGGAGGCTTGATTCTCCAAGACCCAGTTAGCCAGATGTAGCTGGAGGCCCTGGCATGTCCATTCTCTCTCTATCTGCCTCTTTCTCTCTTTGTCTGTCACTCTCAAATAAATAAATAAATAAAAATAGACATTTTTTAAAAAAAGAAGTGAAAATTAGCAGCTAATATTTATACTATGTGGATCTTTGACAAAAGCTACAATTTTGAAAGCTATGCAGATTGTCAAAATGGAATCATTTCTACATATTTAAAGTTTTTGTTCATTTATATTTATTTATTTATTTGAGAGCAACAGACATAGAGAGAAAGAGGCAGATAGAGAGAGAACGGGTGCGCCAGGGCCTCCATCCACTGCAAACAAACTCCAGACTCGTGCGCTCCCTTGTGTATCTGGCTAATGCGGATCCTGGGGAATTGATCCTCGATCTAGGGTTGTTAGGCTCCACAGGCAAGAGCTTAACTGCTAAACCATCTCTCCAACCCATTTCTACATATTTAGACATAATAAGTGATTATCTATTTTAGCTAAACCACTAGTAATTCCTTTTATTAATGGAGTCAGTGTTTCTTACTCATTTTGTCATCCTTTCATGTTCTCTGTTCTTAAAATAAGTGAGAAGATTTCTGCAAGGAAAAGAAATACTTCAACATAGATCTTCAAGAGTGAAATCTTCTTTGTAATGCCATACTAGTTATCTAATCTTTGAAAAACAAAGAATATACCCAAATATCTCAAAACGAAGGTTAATTTTTGCAGTGCTGTTATAGGAATTAAAAATTGATCAATGAAAATGTACAGATCATTTAACAGAGACTTGAAATGATGTTTGTCTTCTTGTATCCCAAACACAAACAAAATACCCACTCACATATTCATACCACGTGCACACATATACATCAACTTCCCTTTGTCCATTTTCTTACTGTAGCTCCAGGGATTCTAGACCAGTGCAGTCTGGAAATCTTGGTTTCTGGTCTTTTCTCAGTGGCAGGATGTGAAGGTGAAAGTATTGAGTCATTTCTTTAATTTTATCTTTCCCAGACAAATCTCCATCTGTATTCTTCTATAAAATTCTTCTCAAATATCTACTTGCATGGTTATGCTCATTGTTTGTTCATATATCTTTTGGAATCTGTTTCTAATAATTCTATACAAACACATATTTTGTATTTCCTAACCTTCTATATGTGTATAAATAAAAGTACAAGGTATAAGCTGAAATTTTCCAAAATCAGTTTCAGATGAATGAGTTTTCAGTTTATAATAGAAATGAAACTTCAGTTTATGTTTCTTATAAGCAAAATCTAGCAAAACATAATAATTTAATGTGCCATCCACTGTACTGATTTTTTCTTCTGGAATGAAACTAGATATCATGATTGTATTTCAAGGGCTCATAATCATTACACTTTTTAATTACTATGGTAAAGGCGAAACCAGGAGGAAACTGAGAGATCATTTTTAATAACCCTGAACTTTTCTAGGTAGAATTGACTCTCTAAAAAGTTAAATGTGCAGTCATTCCACTAGATACCAGAATATCTACAGTAGTACATCCTACAGACATTTAAATTTTACCTGTATTTTTAATTGTAAAGTAATTAACCATCTATTCACAGTAAAGAAGGCTTATTTATTCATTTGCAAGGAGAAAGAGAGAAAGAGAATACGCATGGGCACATCAGGGTCTCTAACCACTGCAAACAAATGCCAAATGCATGTGCCTCTTTGTGCATCTGTCAGGTACTAGGAAATTAAACATGGGTGCTTAGGCTCTGGAAGCAATTACCTAAACCAATGAGCCATCTCTCCAGCACTTTAAATTTTTTATACAACCAAAGAAAATACAAAATATTTCAACAGCAACTAAAAACATATGAAACATTTCCTTACCTATTAATTTTGTATTTTTAATTGAGTTATTTATTTGAGAGTGAGGAGGTGAGAGAGGGAAAATACAGAGAAAAAGAGAAGGATTTTAAGTGTATGGGCATGCCAGGGCCTTTTGCCATTGCAAAGAACTCCAGATACATGCTTAAACCAGTCAGGCTTTGCAAACAGGCACTGTTAATTTCTGAGCAATCAATCAAACCCCTCCTTTACCTTTTTAATGTAAAGTAGTTTAGTTTCTTTTTCTTTTTTTTTTTTTGTTTTTGTTTTTGTTTTTCGAGGTAGGGTTTCACTCTATCCCAGGCTGACCTGGAAAAGTAGTTTCTTGGAAAAAAAAAAGATATACAATAGTTCAGTACAGAGCAGAATACTGCTCTTACTAAATATCTTTTAGATTGTTAAGCAGGTGTTATTCTTGTATGATTGGGTAGCTTCTAAATTAGATTCAGTAATTTACAAAAGACTAATTCAAGTTAACTTAAGTTGGATATCATGTTAGCTAGGTTGATTTGGAGCTTGAATTCACACAGAAATACATTTTTTAACTGGTAAACATAAAGGAATAGATAAACATGGCCCTTGTATGAAAACTGTGCCCAGGGACACACTAGTCATCAGGAAGAGAGCTTATGCTTTCTGTCTACTATTCAAGATGGTGGAGAGCATAAAAACATTGAGATAGTTTTTAAGTTATTGTGTTTTATTCATCTAGAAACATATAAAAGTAAATAATATTTGACAGTATTATATTAAAGGGAATTACATTAAGCTACCTGTACATAAAACATGGATTTTGGGTGATAAAACTTTATCTGACCCATATAAACATTATATGCAAGCTATAAAATATTACACTGTTGATTTCCCACAGCATCTGCTGTGTGAGCAAAACAGGGAACATTTCTGTGTTAATCTCATGCAAAACATAAAAATGCTTCCCAATGTTGAGAAGAAAACATGATTTTGTTGAGATCATTGCTGTCTCAATGGAAATTTCTACTCTTTGCTTTAAGTAAGGGATATGGGGTAAGACAGAGTTAGCCAAACCCTCTCCTTGAATATACTTTCACACATGCAGAAATTACAGGAAAATATATATTCAATTTTGCATATTTGATATAAAACAGTTTTAATAAGTATATTTATATAAGACTGCCTCATTTAAATGACATACAGAGCAACATTTTGAAAAGTTATCAATTATGGATACACAATCTGGGTCTGTCATTTCTAAGAAGGTATGGTCAAATTTAAATGGAATTGGAGCACAAATTTTTATAAAGAAAAGAATGGTTTTGTGTCAATAAAATAATCCGATTTTTTCTTTTCTAAATCATTATTATGTTTTAGTATAATTTTAAGCTGCTTAGTGCATGACCTACTTACAGTTCCATAGCTTCTCTGCTTCTGATCTATAAGTCGGATAGTTCTGGGACAATCAGAGATCTTTGTCACGTCCATAGCTCTACTCACCGGTTTCACCATGTCATCTCACCTCTGCCTACTGAGCAAGCTTCCTCTGACATCTTATCTTTTCACACTGGCAGTCACAGAGAGATAAGTGAAGATCTCTATCTATGTTATTGAGGTATGCTCACTTTAGTGTCGGCACACAACAGAAAAATTATATTCTCAATCATAACTTTATGGAATTTAAACTTTTTCAACAACCTACTTTGACTTTTCTTTATTAGAAAAATATATATTTATGTGTAGTATGAATACATGTTTAAAATAATAATGAGAACCAGGAAGCCGACTGCCACCTTTATAAATTATTACTCAGAAGTTGTACAGCTTCAAGAAAACACTTTACTCTTACAATGTCTCAAAAATTGAAATTGCACATTTCTTTCTACACTCAGCTTATTCAGCAGTAAACTTCAAAATTTAAAGAGACTATCAGAGTACTCACTTCAGAATCATACATATATTTTCATTCAAGTAAGTATACAATTTCAGACTGTTTCCAACATGCATTTATTCAGACAAGTCAAACAGATGTGTTTGCTAAAATTATTTGTTAAAGAAGAGTTATAGAAAGTCCAAAAGCAACATTCTAATTACTTTTCTTTTTTATTCTTTAGAACCTCTACAGTGTTCCAAGGTTTATGGCTTTCATTCCCTCAGGTTAGATCCATCCTGTGAAAAAGAGAAAAATTTTAAAAAAGTAGAAATCACAAACAAATATTTGTAAGTCAATCAAAATTAGAGGAATTTGACATATAAAATGCATGAATGTGTGAGTTGTCATAAATCAGCAAGCTTAAAGGAGGAAAGACATGAAAAATATACAATTATATGAATTCTAAAAATGATTTTAACCCCATATCAGATAAAGGGGTTGGATAGCCATTAGAATAGATCTAGATCATCAAACAGACAGGGCAGAGAAAGGCTGAAGGATTTCAGAGAGTGTCTGGTATTGATCTTCTCAGCAACCTGTGAGTCAAGAGCATCTACTGTATATAAGTGTTGAAAAAAGATGAAGGGTTTGGGAGAGTTGAAAAGAATAATTGGCTCTGTAAAAATGTGAAAATACACCAATTATGGATAAATAAAAAGATTTTTTCAGTAGATTGGTTACAAAGGTAAGGTTCAAAATCATACATTTTGATGAGGCAATTAACAGGGCTACACAATTTGGCCTTGCCTACCCAGAGGTGGGGACATTAACCTGAAGAATAGACATTCATTACTAATGAGAGCAGACAAAAGAGGAAAGAATGAGAGGGTGCATTAAGGTAAGCTATTTTTAGTTGTCAGACAATCTATTTAAAGGATCCTTATAGTAATAACAATCATGAAGGTTGAAAAAGCATATATATATATATATATATATATATACATATATATATATATATATATATACATATATTACACTTGTCTTCCACAATTCACATTACCATTTTTTTTTCATTTTTAATCTGTCTTGGTGTTTTTGGAGGGGGGTATTGCCATGTTTAGAAAAGGTCACACTGACCTTTGAATGTTAATCTGTATCCAATGTGCCACAGTTCCTAATTGGCACACCTTAGTTCAGCTATAGGTTTCTTAAATGGCATCACCTGGGGACAGACAGTACATATATTTTTATTTTGCTCTTCTGGAGGTTTCTATAAATTTAAAATCTGAAGGATTAAACTTTACAAAAACTTACTGGAATGAAGTGTTGCTTTTACATAGCTATATTCAGTTTGTAAAAATGCAAATAGCTACACACTTATGATAATAGACTTGTTTGAATTCATTTTAAACTTCAATGATAAGCTTTAAAAATAAATGAGAAGTTTAAGATCAACAATCTGTCTAAGAGCTTCTTAATCATCAGCTTATACAGGTTTTGTTTGTAATATTAAATCTTTCTCCGAGTCTCGTATTAATCCGCCTCTAAATTACGGACTTTAAAAGTGAATTCCAAAAAATTTTGAAATTGATAATTCTGCACATCTTTTATTTTTCCTGCCATATCTATGCACTTCAGCTGTGATGCTGGATTTGGAGAGATCGGATGGAAGAGCACTTGATCTCTCATCAAATGTGCAGAGATGATTAAAGTTTTATTGCATGCATCAATCATGGCAATGTGTAATCATTCAATCACATATATTAGCAGTCTTCCAAGCCTTGAGAAATAAAGTTACAAATGATGAGAAGCTTGACTCAAAGTATCATACTTTGTCAATTTACATTATACATTGTAATTAGAGTAGAATCAGATCAGGAATTCAATGCAGTCATATTAAAGAGATTTCTTTAAATAAATAATTGCAATATATGAAAGAGGTTATTGTGATATTGATAAGGAAACTGTTACAATAAGAATTCTATGACCATGAAATCAGTCACAAGCATTAGTCCAAATGGCATTTTATTTATAGATAATATTAACAAAAGCCATAGAGAATAAAGAAAATAAAAATAAAATAGCATTTAATTTTAAATTTTTAATTATGTTATTATATTATTAAATATCTACCTACATAGTACTACTAATGCTTATTTCCCCCAATAAATAGATTGAAGATTTTTATCCACATATATGGATTTTGCTATTGTGTGAAAACTGAATCAAGTGTTGCATGCAAATTGGCATTAGGAAGCACATTTATATGCTTGTACAGAATTTCATGTACATTTGTTTGCATTTTCGTTTGATTTTTATGTCTATACTTTTAATTTTCATCATAAATTTACATATTTATTTTACATTTACAAAGTAACTTCTGGTTCTGCTCAATCTGTCAGATCTGGCCAACACCTTAATGACCCTTTGTTCAAAACATATTCACAGCTCTTCTTTCTGAAACTTGACCTGTGATTTTTCTGCATCTATGTCTTCAAGATCCTCAGAATACATAGAAAATAGAGGATGGCAAAAATTATCTACTGCACAAATGCATTTCTTCCTCATTACTACCTCCTGAATGTACATATGCATGCCATTAACTTTCATAACAAAAATACATTTGATCCAGAAAATTTAATGAATATAAAGAATATTATCAAATGGAGATATTTAACATTTAATTATACACAAACTCTAGCAATATTTTTTTAAGTAGAACAGAAGCACTTTTTCAATTTATGTATCTTTTAGTTACCAATAATTGCAATATATTTTACCTGAACAATATTCACAATTTAATCTAACAACACTGGAGATATGTGTCTTGTCTATAATGGGCACACTAAGAGCGCAAGAGATTAATGATTGTAGCCCTTGCTTGGTGAGTGACAGTGGGAACTCAGATGCAGAACTTTTCCTTACATGATCCATGTTCTTTAAATTGTAAAGTTTTTTTTCTACAACTTATAACTGTTTTTATTATTTTTGTTACTGTTGTTTTTATTCATGATAAGGTCTTGCTTTGTAGCCCAGGCTGACCTTTAATTCACTATGTGGTCTCAGGGTGGCCTTGGACTCACACCTATCCACCTACCTTTCTGCCTCCTGAGTGCTGGAATTAAAGGTGCATGCCATCACACCAGGCTGCTAATTTTAACCTACCACAATGATTATTTTAAGAATTTGCCACAAGATGCACCCTCCTAAGAACAACACAAGTATCATTGAACCTTCATGGTATTCTTAGGGGTTGGGATCTGTTATTGTCTCTTATTTTATAGATTAAAAGCATACCCATTGGTGTTAAATTTACACAGCTGACTACTTTCTGTGACAACATGAAATTTAAGCCCAAGTAGATTGACTGGTTTAACAATCATAAGTGAATGAAATGCAACTACATGGTGATGAATAATGATAAAGGCACTTAAATTAAGAATAAGTTTTCTACATGCAGTAAATGATGGTCAACAGATGCACATAGAACAGTCTTGGAAATCACTCTGTGAATGAAGCACTTGCACACAAGCATATGGACTAGCTGGCCCAGTGAACATAATGGTAAACAACAGACTGTCTCAATCAATAAAGAGGAAAGCAAGGACTCACATTCAAAAATTGTCCTCTGATCTGCACATGCATGTGCACAGAAGTACTCATCATATGAATATGCATGAACACATGTGTGGTATATATACCACTTATGAACTCAGGATATGTGTTATACTTTATTCAACTTTTGATAAGTATTCTACTGCTACCATCATTGTAAACATTCTTGCTGCATAAATGTCTGCATTCATGTTAGTTTCAACATAAAGAAAGAATAGGTGAAGTATAAATATCCATATATGTAGATTTAAAGTACTTACTGAATAATGTCACAAAGCTATAAATCTAAATCACACTTAGCAGAGTGCAGCTGTAATATCAGCACTTGGGAAATAGAGGTGGGAAAACTTCACATAGTGAGGTCTAGGCTAGCCTGCAATAATGAGACTGTCCTCTTAACCTGTTGCAATGTAGACTCAGTTGCAGTGGTCTGGGCCATTGCAATTCCTAAATAAATAAGATATATGTATATATCTTATGTATGTATATGTGTATATGTATATGTATATATAGTAAATTATATAAATTATTTGTTCAGCAATCATGTAACTCCTAACAGCTTCAGAAAGGAACCATAGAAACATGGAAACCCTCCATATCTACATCTCCAGGTTCCTTCTAATATCTCCAAATGCTGAGCCCTTGGGAAGCACCACCTGAACTTCCTGCGGCTATGAGAAGACAGAAATGTCCCCAAGCATTGTGGGTGCTCCCAGCAGGCCCTGTGGTGGGTCTATGTGGACTCCAGGCCTGGCATCACAAGTTCTGTCACCAGAAAAGAAGGCTCACAATGCAGAGATCCAGTCCACTCATTAGTCTCTTGGAAAGGTCTTAGATTATTTCTGTGGCTTCTGCCATTTCCCTGCATACCACCCCCAGGCTGCGTGTCACATTGCCTGTGTTCATATTTTCAGCAGCTTTCTGTTGTAAAGTATTATACTACAATGCGAGCCACAAGTTTTCAGTTAGCAGTGCATTTACCACTTATAAATAGTATCCTAGCTGCATTTAATACTCACCAAGTCCAGAAAGAAACTATAACATTCATGAAAATAATATTTTTTGAAAATTCTGCTTGGGTGATTGAATTAACAGATTTGAAATCTAGATGCTAACTTGACACTGTTCAACTTTTTGTTGTATTCATTTCACAGATAGCTTCTGAGCCCATGGACATACACTAGACTCTCTGTCCCAAAACTAGACAAAATTATTTTTTTTTAATTTATTAAAATCTAACTATTCAAAGACCCTCTTCTGTCTTGCTGTGTTCAGTACCTTCATGATCTTTCTCATTTAACAGCATTCCATGGAACACCATTGAATTCAATTTTGTAACTGAGTAAAATATGAGTTTAACATCTGTGGTGGTTTGATTCAGGTGTCCCCCATAAACTTAGGTGTTGTGAATGCTAGCTCCCCAGCTGATGGAGATTTGGGAATTAATGCCTCCTGGAGGGACTGTATTGTTGGGGGCGGGCTTACGGGTATTAAAGCCAGTTTCCCCTTGCCAGTCTTTGGCACACCCTCCTGTTGCTGTGTCCCACCTTATGTTGGCAGGGGGTGATGTCCACCCTCTGTTCATGCCATCATTTTCCCCTGCCATCATGAAGCTTCCCCTCGAGCCTGTAAGCCAAAATAAATCTCTTTTTTCCCAGAAGCTACTCTTGTTGGGTGATTTCTACCAGCAATGCGAACCGGACTGCAACAGTAAAGTGGTACCGAGGAGTGGGATTGCTGCTAGACACCTGACTGTGTGGCTCTGGCCTTTTGGAGCTGATTTTCAAGAGGACAGTGAGAGGATTTGAAACCTTGGTCTAAGAGATGCCTTGCAGTGCTGTAAGTACAGCTTGATGGACTATTCTGGTCAGAGTTGAAAGACCTGAATGCAGTAAGAACTATGGACTGTGAGGTTTGGCTTATGAGGGTGAGAAAGAGCTTTGCCTGGAGTGGGCTAGAAGTTTGTATGAAAAGCTTGCTGTAATGCCTGTGTCCTGAAAAGTTGTGCAGGGTTGCTTTGCGTAGAAATGAGCTGGTGTGTGCAGAGGGATATGGCACAGAAAGAAAAATCTTTGGGTGAACTGTTGCCCATTCAGCTGCAACTGGGAGATAACAACCTTTGAGACTGGGCTAGCTGACCTGCGCTGGGGCAACAAGAAGAATGTAGACTCTTTTGAAAGGGCCTGAGTGCTCAAGGAGTGTCCTGTTCTTCGAAGTCTGCTTTAATCCTCCCTGGATTAACAAATTGTCACCCTACCTGGTATCGTGGAGTATGAGAAATGCTGGAAAGAGGGTCATTGAGTTTGCAACACGGTCTTGTGTTTTGGAAATGGCCATTGGCACTGTGAAGCAGGTTTGCTGGTTGCCTGCATAGAGACTCCATGGGGCCATGAGGATGAACCGTGCCTTGCAGTGGAGACCCAGTGGAGATGCCGGGACCATGAGATGGCTGCCGAGGAGCTGCCGGCCCCGATGAAGTTTCCCAGGACTGTGAGTAGCCTAGCTGGAGGAGCAGAACTGGAATGCCAGAGTCTTATTGCTGGTTAGAATTATCGGACTTGAAGATTTGTCACTGGCTAGAGTTGCTGGACTTGAAGCTACAGAGTTTGATATTTGCGCTGGTTGTTTTAAATCTTGTATTAGTTGAATGTTTCTTTGCTATGGCCAATGCCATCTTTTGCAGTGTGAATATATATTCTGTGCCATTATGGGTTTTTTGAGGTTGTTTTGGTATTACGGCTCAGTTAAAAGATCTTGAACTATGGGGATATATGAACATCATTGGAATTGATAAAAAACTATGGGGACTTTTAAAGTCAGACTGAATGCATTGTATTTTACATCATGTATGGATATCAGTTTATGGGGGCCAGGGGTGGAATGTGGTGGTTTGATTCAGATGTCCCCCATAAACTTAGGTGTTGTGAATGCTAGCTTCCCAGCTGATGGATATTTGGGAATTAATGCCTCCTGGAGGGAGTGTATTTCTGGGGGCGGGCTTATGGGTATTAAAGCCAGTTTCCCCTTGCCAGTCTTTGGCACACCCTCCTGTTGCTGTGTCCCACCTTATGTTGGCCAGGGGTCTTACCATGTGCCCCACCATCCTGAAGCAGCTGGCTTGATAGAACGGTGGAATGGCCTTTTGAAGAAACAGCTACAGCACCAACTAGGTGGCAACAGCTTGGAGGGCTGGGGGAGTGTCCTCCAGCAGGCTGTATATGCTCTGAATCAGCGTCCTATATATGGTACTGTTTCTCCTATAGCCCGGATTCATGGGTCCAGGAATCAAGGGGTGGAAATGGGAATGGTCCCACTTACCATCACCCAAGTGACCCGTTAGCTAGAGTTTTGCTTCCTGTTCCCGCAACCTTACACTCTGCTGGACTACAAGTCTTGGTCCCAGAGGGGGAGTGCTTTTGCCAGGAGACACAAAGAACATTCTATTGAACTGGAAGCTAAGACTTCCCCTGGTCACTTTGGGCTCCTAATGCCCTTGAGTGAACAGGCTGAAAAAGGAGTTACAGTGTGATTGCAGGGGTGATTGATCCAGATTACCAGGGGGAAATTGGGCTGCTCCTCCACAATGGAGGTAAGGAAGAGTATGCCTGGAGTGCAGGAGATCCTTTAGGGCATCTGTTAGTGTTACCATGTCCTGTTGTCAATGTCAATGGACGACTACAACAACCCAATAGAAGTAGTATGATAAATGGCCCAGATCCTTCAGGAATGAAGGTATGGGTTACCCCTCCAGGTAAAGAACCAAGACCTGCCGAGGTGCTTGCTGAAGGTGGAGGGAATACAGAATGGGTAGTAGAAGAAGGCAGTTACAAATATCAGTTAAGGCCACGTGATCAGTTACAGAAATGAGGACTGTGATTGCAATGTTTCTGTCCTGCCTTGATAACAGAGTGTTTGTATCTACACCAATATTAAGATTATATCATTAGCTAACTGTTGAATTTATATTAGACCCATTGTATTAGAGACTAAGCTTGTGTTGGGGGGAAGATTTGTGGTTCTGGTTGTATGCGGGATAGTTCTGCCATGTTAGGCAGAATTATGAGCTTGTTACTGTTTTCATTTGGAAATTAAGTATGATGTAAGGAGACATGATTTGATGCCAAGTTGACAAGGGGTGGACTTGTGATAGTTAAGGTGTTGTCAACTTGATCTGTTTAGTAATCCACAGGCTGTTTCTAGGAAGGATCAACCAAAGGGGGAGGTCTTTCTCCCAGGGTGAGCCCTCCCCCCGGAGTCGGTGGCCCCGCTCAGAGAGGGACTTGATATAAGGAAGCTCTGGGTAGAAGAGTTCCCTTTTTTCCTTCCTTCCTTCCACTTGGCTGCTAGAGCTGCTCCCTACCTTCTAGAGTGGATTGAAGTCCAGTACGGACTAAAGACCAACATCAACTGAAGACCCACGTGGATAGAAACCCAGCAGCTCCTCATGAAGCCTCCAGGCTTTCCGGCACCATCTGCAGTGCCGGGTAGGGACTGCTGAGGCATCTGGCCACGTGGACTGAGCAGCTACCAGGTTGGGTGATTCTCGGGCCTGCAACTGCTATTGGACTACTGTAAGCTAATCCAATAAATTCCCTTTTTAAAATAATTTATTCTAGTAATTCTGTTCCTCTAGAGAACCCTGACTAATACAACATCCATATCCAAGCCTAGTATCCATAGCTCTATTACTATTCAAAATACTAATGAATGGACAATGAAGATGCTATGTCACCCTACAAATGTGTGAATTTTTAATAGAAAGGTTGTCAAGATAGAACACATTCATAGTTTGAAAATTAATGTGCTATTTTTTAATAATATATATAATGTCACAAATCATTAATATAATTCAATGAATTTTCATGCAGTTAGTACAATGAAATGCATATATATATGTACATATACATATATATATATGTAGTATTTTCTATGAAGGCACATGTATATATAAGTTATTAGATGAATTAACCATATATATACTGAGTTATTAATATATTTAGTAATATTTTAATATATGTAATATATAATACATAATTGTAACTATTATATTTAGTAATATATTTCATGTAGCAAATAAATGCATGTATTTAATATATGTTGAAACAGATTGCCAGATAGTATCTCACACTACAGCCCAGGCTGTCCTGCAATTCATTATATAGTCTCAGTGTGGCCTCAAACTCATAGTGATCCAGCTACCACTGCCTCTGAATACTAGGATTAACGGCTTGCACCACTACAACAGGCTGATCCATTTTATGCAATCTAGGCATGTATATATTTTTGTAGAAGCATAAGTGTGAATATTTTCACTTTATATGTGCATTTTGTATATTTAATGAATGATACCTCAGTGTAAGTCACTTGTTGAAATAAATATGACTAAGGTTTTCCAGTCCACTGTTCTTTTTTCTGTAACAGCAGCAAGTAATGTCCATGTATTGCAGATTTGTTTTTTATATTTTATTTGTTATTTATTTGACAGAGAGAAAGAGGCAGAGAGAGTGAGAGGGAGAAAGAGAATGGGCACACCAGGGCCTCCAGCCACTGCAAACTAACTCTAGACACATGTGCCACCTTGTGAATCTGGGTAAAGTGGTTCCTGGGGAATAAAATCTGGGTCCTTTGGCTTTGCAGGCAAGTGCCTTAATGGCTAAGTCATCCTTCCTGCCCCATTGCAGAATCTTATAAATTTCATCACTAATGTACTCTTTTATGCTAAAGAATATACAATCAAAACCTTCACTAATGCCAATTATACAAATGTTGATAAATCATTAAACTAGTTGTCTGTCTGGGATTTGTAGATGAAATAAGTGTGCAGATGCATTCAATCTTAAGGTCTGTACCACTTTAGAATTTATTGCTACATAGTATCTTGAGGCAAAGAACAGTAACAAGAAAAAAAAAATGATAGTATATACATGGTAGCATTTTTTCCTTGTTTCTTTTAAAAATCCATGATAATTAAAGAAAGCCAATATTCCATACACTTCCATTCTTCCTTGCCTTACATTGTTGGTTAGCAAAGAAAAATAGCAGCCGTAGTCCAAACTAAAAAGAAACCGTAGAAAGTAGAAAAATGTTGTTCTATTTGAAGTCTTTTTGAAGTAGAAGAATAAAATCACCCCCACCTAAGCCTCAGACTTGGTTTACTAGGTACATAGCCATGCCCAGCTATTTACATGGGTGCTGGGGAGCTAAACTCTGTGATCTCAGGTTGATTCAGGTCCTCATGCTTACATGCCAAAATTCTTAACAACTGAACCATCTCCTCAGCACTACAAATGTTGTTTTTAACTAACTTTGCCTCTTCTTGCAAAAAAAAAAAAATCAAAAACACATCCAGTACATATCTCTATTAGTTTTTCCAAAATAATATTCTTTTGATTTGAGAATGAGGAAAGGCACACATGTCCAATGTTCCAGAATTATTCTGGAAGAAACCTAAAAAAGAAATATTTAAATGACTAATTTTCTTAAAAGAAAAATAAAATCACGTTCAAAGTAAAATGATTCACACTTCTGCTTTTTCTATACAAATCCTAAGAATTAAATTAAATAAATTAACATCTGGGAATATTCTCTTAAGTACCTCACTCTTAGGTTTGGTATTTCAAAATGCTATTTACTTAAATAATAAAAAGTTTAATCAATTAAAAATACAAAGATAACATAAAAGGATCTCAATTTTTTATTGAAGATTCTTTAATCATTAAATATGGGCTAATATATGTAGACACACATATTTAGCTCAACATGCTGAAACATGACAGTACATGTGAATTTTGTCTGTGTTATTAAAAATGTGAAATACTATCTCATATTTTAAAATAACAAATTGTAAACACTTTTGAATATTATTATTGGCCTTCTAGGATATAAGGGTATTGTCATTTGAATGTACAATGTCTGACCTACATAAGTTCATGTGCTTAAAAAATTAATTTCCTGGTGGTGGAACTGTTTGGGATTATTGTGTAAATCCTAGGAGGTTAAGACTTCCTGGATGAAGGGGTCAATGAAGGTAAACCTTGAGGTTTTATAGTCCAGGGCAACCCCCTGTTCTCTCTTTCTGCTTCCTGTTTGCAAAGGTGATGGGATGAGAAGTATTCCCACTCTTATGTGTGTCCATACCATGAGTAAACTACCCCTCAAAACTGTAAGCCAAAAAAGAAACTCCTTCCCTATGTTGCCTCTGGTCAATACAATGAGAAAGTAGTTAGGGTAAGTCACTTCGGGTTGGAAACCTGCCCTAATCTTTACTGATAGAGTCATCTTAAATAAATTGATTTTTGAGCTACAGAGATGGCTCAGAGTTTAAGGTGCTTGCCTTCAAAGCCTAACCATGCTGATTCAATTCCCCAGTATCAAATAAAGCCAGATGCACAAGGTGGCACATGAGTCTGAAATGTGTTTTCAGTGACTAGAGGACCTGGTGTACCCATTCTTTCCCACCCCCATCTTTCTCCTTGCAAATAAATAAAAAGTATTTTTTTAAAAAACTGATTTTACATATATCACTGATGAGAAAATGAGGCAATTTTAATAGTAAGATTGTGTGTAAGCAGATGTTTCAATGTATATAATTTGTGATATACCAGGACATTTAACACTTCATTTATTGATATTACTTATGATCAAATAAGTCCAAAAATGTTCATATGCTTTCTTCTGTGTCATCATCACATTGTAAAGCATTCTTTCAAAGCTGTCTCTTGATCTCTTAAGAAGATATTGTACACAGAAATCCTAGTTATTCCACCTATTTAATTTATTTATTAGCACAGTCTTATTATTAAAACCCTGGGATCACGAATGTCAGGAAATGTCTTGGCACATGATCAATTAAACTTTAGACTCCAACTACATACATAACTCCTATCTCTGCAGTGACTAAAAGAAGGCAAGCTCTTCAGGCTTTGGTCAATATTGTTCTTTGTGCTGCACATCCATAACCTCTTAACAAACTATATATAAAAGTATGGCTCTGTGTTGCAGCGATTGCTTAGTGGTTAAGCACTTGCCTGTGAAGTCTAAGGACACCGATTGGAGGCTCAATTCCCCAGGACCCACATAAGCTAGATGCACAAGGTGGTGCATTCATCTGGAGTTCTTTTGCAGTGGCTGGAGGCCTTGGCATGCCCATTCTCTCTCTCTCTCTCTCTTTCTCTGCCTCTTTCTCTGTCACTCTCAAATAAATAGATAAAAATAAACAAAAACAACTTATAAAAAGTATGGCTGGAGAGAGAGCTCAGCAATTAAAGGTGCCTGTTTACAAAGCCTGATGGGCCTGGTTTGGCTCCACAGTACCCATGTAAAGCCAGATGCACAAAGTGGCACATACATCTGGAATTCATTTGCAGTGGCAGGACCCCCTATTGTGCCTATTCTCGCTCTCCTTCTGTCTGTCTTTCTCTCAAATAAATCAATCATATTTTCAAAAGTAGATTACTTTAGCTTGTAATAACTAAACTTGATAAATTTTTGTTTTGCTTTAAAATAGAAGTATTTTGGCATTTCCTTTCAGATTGGTTTTTTGCTCATTCTATGTATTAGAGTTTGAAATGAAAGTTAAGTTTATATGTGTATATGTTAAAGTAGGTGGACAAATTTAGATATCTGCTATCAATTCAGCCCTGTTTTATAGTATAGCATATGCTTGGGCTTCATAAATAAAACTGACTCTAAAACTCACATGAAAAATGTAATCACTTGTGGATTTCTGGTTAAGATGGTGGCATAAGTACCATGCCAAAGCAGCATAGGGAGGAAAAAGTTTAAAAAAAAAAAAAAAAAAAACAGCAAAATACACACTTTTACTAAAACGTGAGGTGTATAAGAAATTGAAACAGCAACAGAGAAGTAGGAGAGATCCAAAGCATCCAGAGCCAGCACGGGCTGGCAGAAGCATCTCCGGAGAGGCGAGTCTGCATGCCAGATCATGGCGGCAGTGCTCATCTTGAGCCACAGGAAAAGCCAGGCAAGGGGATTTTCCACTCACACCAGAGCTCTCCACAAACTCAAGAAACGTGAAAGGAGAACAGCAGTGAACAATGGAGGAGCAGATCACAAGGTAAAAGAACACATGGAACAGCAGGTGAACTAGAGCAGCTTCGGCTCCTTCCCTTTCCCACCACCAGGGCAGTCCAGAGACCTGGCCACGCCTACTTAAATTGACAGAGAACCAAAGAGGGACACAATCAAGAGCACAGCTGAGACCAAAATCATCCCAAAAGGTAGTTGGATTACGCCAGGTCAGTACCCTCCTAGTAAACCTGGTATATATGCCTGAACCAGAAGTGCTAATGCTAATTACACATTCCAGATCAGGATAAATTATATGTTAAGTCAGATGGATGGTCAAATTTGCCATTCCTAAATAAGCTGCATTTTGGGCTTGTTATTTGTTGCTTCTTGAATTATAGTGGCTTTGTTTACTCTTCTGTTATACATTAGGGAAGGGTCTCACCTGGAAACAAGCTGACTTGGAACCCACTACAGACCAGAAATCTTAATTGCCTTGTTGTCAGGATTAAGGGAGTGGGTGAGGCACCACACAGCTTAAGAGACAAACAGAGGACCTGGTTGCCATAATACCTACTCTTGGATAAATACAATGTGCTGTTGTGCACTGAATGTGTGCATTGTATCATTAAATTTTAGAATCTGACAGTAATTAGTTCCATTTAGCCTACTTGAATACTCTCATGGAAGGCACACCCAATACCTAGAGTCACTTTTTTGTAGATACTCTGAGAGTCTTCAGAGCCACACCTAGTGCCTTAAGCTCCTACCCTAAAGATATACAACATCAGATTGATAGATACATCTCATAATACCCAGCTAACTGGAAAACCCAATCATTAAATAATCTAAGATGCAAAAATATACACATTATAACACAGGAAACACCAAAAATCAAGACCATATAAATCCACCAAAAAGTATTAATGCATCAGAAATGACCTCCAGTGAGAATGAATTAGAGGAAATGCCTGATAAATATTTCAAAAGAATGATTATAAATATGTTCAAAGAACTCAAAGAAATCAAAGGATGCAAAGAAGACACAGGATGCCAATTTAATGAAATAAAGAGGTCAATACTAGACAAAAATAAGGAAATATAAATAATAAAGAAAAATCAGTTAGAATTACTAGCAATAAGGAACATAGTTAATGAAATAATTAAAAAAAAAAAAAAACTCTGTAGAAAATCTCACCAGTAGAATGGATTAAGGAGAGGACAGAATATCTAAGCTAGAAGACCAGGTGACAGATCTACAAACTTATAGAAAAGTATGAGTAGTAATTTCAAGATATTCAGGATACTATGTAAAGATCAAATATAAGAAAGAATTCAGGGCATAGCAGAATGAGAAGAATTTCACTCCAAAGGCATAGTTGGCATCTTCAACAAAATCATAGAAGAAAACTTCCCCCAAATTGTGAAAGAGGTGCCAATGCAGATACAGGAATCCTTTAGAACACAGGCCAGACAAAACCTGGAAAGAACCACTCCTCACCATATTATAATCAAACTACCAAACATACAGACCAAAGAAAAAATAATGAAAGCAGTTAGAGAGAAAAATCAAGTTACCTACAAATGCAAATCTATCAGGATTATAGCAGATTACTCAACACAAACTTTAAAAGCCAGAGGGTGTGGAGTGATGCATTCCAAGTTCTGAAAAATAACAACTGTCAACCAAGGTTACTTTATCCTGCAAAGCTATCCATTCAAATAGATGGAGAAATAAGTACATTTCACAATAAAAGCAGGCTAAAGGATTATTTGAAGACAAAACTAGGTATACAGAAAATACTTGAAAGAATCCTCCATGCTGAAGAAAAAGAAAAGCACACATATAAGGAACCAGGAAAAAAAAAAACAATATTCAAATACTAGTTAACACAAGAAAGCAAAGGTAAACCCTGAAGAACTAAAAAAAAAAAAAAAAATGGCAAAAATGAATACACACCTTTCAATAATATCTCTTAATATCAATGGCCTCAATGTCCCAACCAAAAGACATAGGTTTGCAGACTGGGCTAAAAAGCAGGATCCTTCAATTTGTTGCCCCCAAGAAACCCACCTTTCTACAAATGATGGACACTATCTTAAGGTGAAAGGTTAGAAAACAGTGTTCCAAGCAAATGCACCTAGAAAACAAGCAAAAGTTGCTATCCTAATATCTGATAAGGTAGACTTCAGTCCAACATTAGTGATAAAAGATAAGGAAGGCCACTTTAAATTGATTAAAGGCACCCTCCAAACAGGAGGAAATTACAATCCTAAACATATATGCACCTAACATGGGAGCCCCCAAATACATCAAACAAACGCTATTAGAACTAAGGTCAGAGATAACACTAAGCACAGTGATAATGAATGATTCAACACCCCACTCTCATCAATTGACAGCTCATCTTGGGAAAACATAAACAAAGAAGCATCTGGACTAAATGAGGTCATAGAAGGAATGGACCTAACAGATATATGCAGGACATTTAATACAAATGCTACAGAATGTGCATTCCTTTCTGCAGCACATAGAACATTCTCTAAAATAGACCATATACTAGGACACAAAGCAAATCTTAATAAATACAGGAATATTAAAATAATTCCTTGCATTCTATCTGACCACAATGGAATCAAACTACAAATCAATGGCAAGAAAGGGTATAGAGCATATACAATATCATGGAAATTAAACAACACATTACTAAATGATGAATGAGTCAATGAAGAAATTAAGAGGCAAATCAAAAAATTTATAGAGTCAAATGATAATGAAAACACAACATACCAAAATCTCTGGGACACAATGAAGGCAGTCCTCAGAGGTAAACTTATAGCTTTAAGTGCCTATATTAAGAAATTAGAAAGGTCACAAGTAAATGACCTAATGCTTCATCTTAAAGCCTTAGAAAAAGAAGAACAAGGCAAAACCAAAATCAGCAGATAGGAAGAAATAATAACTATTAGGACAGTTAAATTAATGAAATAGAAATTAAAAAAAAAATCCACAGAATCAATGAAACAAAGAGTTGGTTCTTTGAAAGGATAAACAAGATTGATAAACTCTTAGAAAATCTGACCAAAAGAAAGAGAGAAGAGACACAAATTAATAAAATTCGAGATGAAAAAGGTAGCATCACAACAGATACCAGAGAAATTCAAAAAATCATAGTGACATACTGTAAAGGCATATACTCCACAAAGTATGAAAATCTGAAAGAAATGGATGATTTCCTTGATTTATATGATCTACCTAAATTAAATCAAGATGAGATTAATCACTTAAATAGATCTATAACAAGCATGGAGATCCAAACAGTTATCAAAAATCTCCCAACTAAAAAGAGCCTGGGCCCAGATGGATTTACTGCTTAATTTTACCAGACCTTCAAGGAAATGCTAACACCATTGCTTCTTAAGCTTTTGCATAAAATAGAAAAATAAGGAATTCTACCAAACTCTTTCTATGAAGCCAGCATCACACTGTTACAAAACCAGGCAAAGACAGATCAAAAAAAGAAAATTACAGACCAATCTCCCTCATGAACATAGATACAAAAATTCTCAACAAAATATTGGCAAACAGAATACAAGAATATATCAGAAAGATCATTCACCCTGACCAAGTAGGTTTTATTCCAGAGATACAGGGATGGTTCAATATACGCAAATCTATAAATGTAATACATTATATAAATGGGTTGAAGGACAAAAAGCACATGATCATCTCATCAGATACAGAGAAAGTGTTTGACAAAATCCTATAGAGACTGGGAATAGAAGGAACATATTTCAATATAATAAAGGTTATTTATGACAAGCCTACAGCCAACATACTACTAAATGGGGAAAAACTGGAAGCTTTTCCACTAAAATTAGGAACAAGATAAAGGTGTCCACTCTCCCCACTTTTATTTAATATAGTACTGTAAGTCATAGCCATAGCAATAAGGCAAGAGACACACATAAAGGGGATACAAATTGGAAAGGAAGAGATCAAGCTATCATTATTTGCAAATGACATGATTCTATATTAAAGGACCCTAAAGATTCTACCAGCAAACTGTTAGAGCTGATAAACACCTACAGTCATATGGCAGGATACAAAATAAACACACAGAAATCAGTACCCTTCATATATTCTAACAACAAATATACAGAGGTTGAAATCAGAGAATCACTCCCATTCACAATTGCATCAAAGAAAATAAAGTACCTTGGAATAAACCTAGCCAAGGAAGTAAAGAATCTCTGCAATGAGAACTTTAAAACACTCAAGCGAGAAATTGCAGAAGACACTAGAAAGTGGAGAAACATCCCTTGTTCCTGGATTGGAAAAATCAATATTGTGAAAATGGCAATCTTACCAAAAGCAATCTTCACATTTAATGCAATCCCTATCAAAATTCCCAAGGCATTCTTCATGGAAATAGAAAAAACAATTTATTTGGAATCACAAAAAAACCTTTAATATCTAAAATAATACTGAGCAACAAAAAAGAGGCTGGTGGTATCACCATACCTGATTTTAACCTATACTACAGAGCCATAGTAACAAAAACAGCATGGTATTGGCACAAAAGCAGACATGTAGATCAATGGAACAGAATAGAGGACCCATATGTAAGTCCAGGTAGCTACAGCCACCTGATATTTGATAAAAAAAAAAAATGCCCAAAATACTCATTGGAGAAAAGAGAGCCTCTTCAGCAAATGGTGCTGGGAAAACTGAATATTTCTCTGTAGAAGGATGAAAATAGATCTTTCTCTCTCTCAATGCATAATAATTAAGTCCAGAAAGAGGAAGAGACGCTGCTGAGGTTGAAGGCTGCCCTGCATGACCAGCTGAACCTCCTCAAGGTTGAAGAACTGCCTTTGCAGTCAATGATCAGTGGTAGAAAAGGGGATGAGATGCCGTCTTCTCAGCCTGCATGGGAACAGTCACAAGATATTCTGATGCAAGTGGACAACGAAGTTTCAATCAATCAAACTTCACTGACACTGAGCACAAGGAGTCACCTGATGGAAGAGGAGGAGGGGGAATCAGAATCCTAACGAGACAAGAGCAGTGGTTACCTTTACAAGTTAAATTTCAAGGAAATCATCTTATCGTTGGCCCTATGGGCTACTTGAAAGAGAAACAAAATCTATAGGAGGATGTGTAATGATAAAATGGCTCCATCAATAACTTAAGCTTCAGAATGTTTGAACAAAACTTAATGATATAAGCCAGGAGTGGTGGTGCACGCCTATAATCCCAGCACTCGGGAGACAGAGGTAGGAGGATCGCTGTGAATTTGAGGCCAGCCTGAGACTACATAGTGAATTCCAGGTCAGCTTGGGCTAGGGTGAGACCCTACCTTGAAACACCAAAAAACAAAAACAAAAACACAAAAAAAAATTAAGGACATACAAAATCAAAGATGCAGTATCTTACCATTGAGCAGCTTGGATGGAATTTGACAACTGATCAGATTCAGTAATTTTGTTCAAAACAAAACTTCCTCTGAAATGTCCTTGAAAAATATCTAGTTTGTGTGAAAGGGCAGAGCTTAATGCAAGCCAGCCCTCCCCCACCCCCCAGTCCATGGTGCCCCTTTTAAGAAAACCATCCCCGGCTATTTGCATGCCACTGATCATGCAACACAGCACAGTTAGGGGAGAATTTAGGAGAGGAATGACAAGGAAGACACGGCCACTTCAGAGCACAAGCTGTGTGGAAACATATTGTCTGCCAGACCGCTGTGTGTGGCTGTTACCACATCTCCTTTGAAAGATCCCTGGTAAAAAATGTGTTTGGAAATAAGTTGCAGATGAGGAGCCATCATGGAGTTTGCAGGTCTCCAGATGCAAGAGGGACAGGAGCAGGTCCTCCTCTCAGGACGCCTAACAGGAGAGGAAATGTCCGAAAAAGGGATCCCCACACTGGAGCTGGGACTGTGTCACTGACGGCTACGGAGAACTATTTGTGCCTGATGCTGAGGTTCATCTTGGCATGTGGTGCCTTTCCCAAAGCCAGTTAAATCACCACTTAATTTGGAAGACCCATTTGCTCTGTGCAAGCAACATAGGAGGCCAGCACAAGAAGCTTCACAATCTCCAGCACAGTTTATGTGACTGACAGATGACAGGGGCACATTTGTGGTGGGTGTTAGTCAACATCCCATTAAGGGAATGGGGAGATTGCCTAATGGTTAAGGTGCTTGCCTACAAAGACCCAGATTAAATTCCCCAGTACCCACGTCAAGTCAGATGCACAAGGTAGCACATGCATCTGGACTTTGTTTACAATGGCTAGAGGACCTGGTGTGGCCATTTTCTGTCTCTTTCTCAGTAATTAAGGAAAATATTGTTTAAAACATTTCATTAAAATTATGGCAAAATATGTTTACTGGGAAAAAAAAAAAAAGTATTAAGTCCAAATGAAGTACAGACATTAACATCAGACCAGAAACCCTAAAACTGCTAGAGGAAAAAGTAGGGGCTACCCTTCAACATATTGGTCTTGTCAAAGACTTTCTGAATACAACCCCAATTGCTCAAGCAATAAAACCACAGATTAATCACTGGGACCTCATGAAGTTACAAAGATTTTGTACTGCAAAGAACACTGTGAATAAAGCAAAGAGGCAACCTACAGAGTGGGAAAAAATCTTTGCCAGCTATATATCTGATAAAGGATAAATATCTAGGATATACAAAGAACTTAAAAAGTTAACTAATAAGGAATCAAACAAGCCAATCAAAAAATAGAGAGTTCTCAAAGGAAGAAACACGAATGGCATATAAGCATCTAAAAAAATGTTCTATGTCACTAGTCATCAGGGAAATGCAGATTAAAACTACATTGAGATTCCATCTCACTCCTGTCTGATTGGCCACCATCATGAAAACAAATGATCATAAGTGGTGGCGGGGATGTGGAAAAACAGGAACCCTTCTACCCTGCTGGTGGGAACGCAATCTGGTCCAGCCATTGTGGAAATCAGTGTGGAGGTTCCTAAAACAGCTAAAGATTGATCTGCCACTTGACTCAGCTTTAGCACTCCAAGGCATATATCCTAAGGACTCATCTCATTTCCTTAGAAGTACGTGCTCAACCATGTTTATTGCTGCTCAATTTATAATTGCTGGGAAATGGAACCAGCCTAGAGGTCCCTCAACTGATGAGTGGATAATGAAGATGTAGCACATTTATACAATGGAGTTCTACTCAGCAGTAAAGAAAAATGAAGTTATGAAATTTGCAGAAAAATGGATGGATCTGGAAAGGATTATACTAAGTGAGGTAACCCAGGCCCAGAAAGCCAAGTGCCACATGTTCTCCCTCATATATGGATCCTAGCTACAGATGATTGGGCTTCTGTGTGAGAAGGAGAATACTTAGTAGCAGAGGTTAGTAAGTTAAAAAGGAGATATAAAGGGAAGAGAAAGGAAGGGAGGAGGGTACTTAATAGGTTGGTATTGTATATATGTAAGTAGAAGAATAGATTAACTAGGATAAAAAGGCCCAAAATGAGGTCAGGGGAGGAGATTGAGTAAAGGAAAGGTGACATGAGGGCTAATCAAAATCTAAAAGGATATAAATAAATTATATGGAATTCTCAGATTTTGGACAATGGGACACTCAGAAGCCATAGATCTTTGCCAGAACATTTTTAGTGCCAGGGATGGGATACCTCCCAGTGAGTAGTTGGCCAGGGAGGTCTCTGATGCTCCAAAAACGTTATAGGCCATTGCCAAGGCCCTTTGTTTTCCACCAGGAATAGTTGGTAAGACACTATTGCTGAACACTCCACATACTTGGGCTGCAAGGCCACTGAGAAATCCTGCTGGAACTGAGCTTATAACCTCCTCCATGTAGACCAGGTGACAGAAAGCTGGAAGAAGCCATTCTACATGCAGTTCAATGGGAGAAAGAGATACCACCAGTGAAGATTCTATACAGTGGTCACTGCAAGCCTTATAATTGGCCAGCCAGTCCAAATGAGCCAAGAGGTGAAATAGTGGCATGTCTGTCATGGTGGAAACCAACTGCCCTCTAATTGGACTGGAGGCTGGCTCCACGGGAGGGAATACATCCCTGATACTGAAAACCTACAACAGGGGTAATCATGAGCCCTGGGGGTATAACGTCTGCTGCTGTCTGGCTAAATGTATTTTCTATGTTCCTCAAACTGCCCAGTAAGCACTTCTCTTAATGTTCATATGCTTATATTAATGCTACTTTCATTTTGGGTAGAGAATCTTCTCTTTTCAGATGGCAATGACCTTGGGAAAACTCAGAAGGTATCATGGTGCTGGAAAGAAGTGACTAGAGTACCAAGTAACATTTCGATCACACTTCCAAGGCTCAGGGTCTAATGCGGAAGAGGTGGCGGAAAGAATGTAAGAGCCAAAGGAAGGGTTGGACTCCTTACAACATGCTCCCTCCAGACATAAAATTGTCTAGATATCGATGACCTCATAGTGCCTGACACTACCTTCACACGACCATCATAAGAGGAGGGAAAGATCACGACATCAAAATATAAGAAAGACTTATTGAGATGGGGAGGGGATATGATGGAGAATGGAATTTGAAAGGGGAAAGTGGGAGAGGGAGGGTATTATCATGGGATATTTTTTATAATCATGGAAAATGTTTTTAAAAAATTGAGAAAAAATAAAATAAAATAAGATTAAAAAAAGAAAGTATAGTCACTTGTCTTTACCATGTTCCTATACTGCTCACCTCTACTTAGCAAATGTTACCTCAGCTTGTTGTAACTGTTTAGTTAATGCTTATGGCTCATCAGTCTGTTAGTATATTTTAATCTTATTTCACCTGAATTACTCAATATTAGCATGAAGATCCACTATACTTCTCATTACAAACCACACCACATGTTGGCACTTATTTCTGTGGTGTAAATATAAATGCCCTGGTTGATTTCAAGCTAAAAGTTAATCTTGGGATTGGTACAACATATACACCAGGATGAGATGGTTCCAACTTGAGACAGCTGCAGACAACCCAGCTAGTCTGATGTCAGGGAGCCACTCAAAGTTATTTATACCTTTGTCCCTCTTTCTTCCTTTGCTGGCTACCTTCTAGGTAACTAAATTTTACTTCAGTTTTTGTATTGTAATGTCCTTTGTCTTGTTTTGTGTTATTCAACTTGAAAGAAAACCTATAGTACTACTTTAATAATCTCTAATGATTTTAGGCCATAAATTAAATCTATTTCCCTAGAAGTCCTTTCTTACTTACTACAATAGGCTAGACATGTTTAAATGCTCTATTTTGTAATTTATTACTAAGAAAAGTGGTTTCTTGGATCAAAGCTTTAAGTGCAAGCCTCAAAATAATAGACAACTGAAAAAGAAACGCATATGGGAAACACTTTGGGATATTGGTTTGGGCAAAGATGTTTTTGTTAAGACTTCAAAGCACAAGAAACAAAAGCAAACTAAACACAGAGAATGACATTAAACTCAAAAGCTTCTGAACAGCAAAGAAACAATGAACAGAGTAAAGAGAAAACATGCAGAATAAGAGAAAGCATTTGCAAATGTTTCCTCTGACAAGGTTTTAACATTCACAGTATGTATTAGGAACTTAAAATCTCTCTGGTAAAAGGAAAAAAAAAAAGACATTCAGGAAAAAAAAAATTGGCAAATAATCTGAATGTACATTTTTATTTATTTATTTTTTTTAAATTTTATTTATTTATTTATTTGAGAGTGACAGACACAGAGAGAAGGACAGATAGAGGGAGAGAGAGAATGGGCGCTCCAGGGCTTCCAGCCTCTGCAAACGAACTCCAGATGCTTGCGCCCCTTTGTGCATCTGGCTAACGTGGGACCTGGGGAACCGAGCCTCGAACCGGGGTCCTTAGGCTTCACAGGCAAGCATTTAACCGCTAAGCCATCTCTCCAGCCCAATGAATGTACATTTTTAAAGGTGGAGCAGTGTCTAACAATCACATGAAAATGCATTCAGTCTCATTAACATTAGGGAAATTCATGTACAAGCAATGCACAATGAGTTGTCACCTCAGTCCAAAAGAATGATCATCATCAGAAAGACAAAGATCACAACTGCAGGTGAGTTGACACAATGGGACTCCATATAAGACTGGTGGGTATACAAATTGGTAAGCTATATAGAGATGATTCATTAAATGTTAAAAACAGAACTATCTGATACTCTAATTCTGCCACTACTAGGTTTAACTACTTTAAATATATATACAAAAAGATGAACTAAGCATGTCAAAGAGAAACTGTATTCCATGCTCATTGTTGTGCTACTCACAGGAGCAAAGATAGGAATTAACACAGACTTTTAACAATGAATGAATGGATGAAATGTGACACACAAAACACAGCCAAATATTATCCATTACAAGAATAAAATATCTCCATGTTAACATGGTAAGCTTGGAGTACATTGTGTTTACTAAAATAAATATCACATTGAAAGCCATATTAATAAGATAAGATGCCATCCATATGTGTAAACTAAATAATTGACTTTAATAGAAGTACATTGAGAAAATGAGGCTATGAAAGACAGGGAAGAGTTATGGACAGGAATGACAGAAAAAAGTTGGCTGTTGTGCACAAAATATTTCTATTAATAATTTCACAGTATAGTAGCAATGGTTGAGGAATGTTCACAAAATGTACCAAAGTTAGTAGAAAGGATTTTGAATATTCCAAATCTATAAAATTATAAAAATTTCAGAGGACAAATAAGCTAATTACTCTGATTTGATCCTTATTTATGTATATATTGAAATATCATCTTATACTTCATAAATATGCATAAATTTCTTTGTACTTTTTTCTTCATTTATTTATATAAATGTCATATCTTTGTTAAGTATCTTACCTAGTACACATTGAAAGAAAGGGTTTATGACAAAAACAAATTCATATGTATATATGGATATGCAAATATTACTTATGAATATTGCATTTTAATGCAAGGCTAAATTTCTAAGCTCAATATTTGCTAGACCAGTGGTCCCTAACAGGATAAAAATTTAGACAAAATCTGAAGTTCCAAAAACAAAACATAGTGTTGGGCATGTTGGTGCACACCTTTAATCCCAATACTCAAGAGGAGAATCTCCATGAGTTCAAGGTCACCCTGAGACTACCTAGTGAATTCCAGGTCACTCTGGGCTAGAACAAAACTCTATCTCAAAAAAAAGCAAACCAAAAAAAAAAAAAAAAAAAAAAGTTCCAAGTTAAGTAGTAGTCAACTGAGGAAATTCACCTGCTCAATTAAAAGGCCTAGTCTACTAAAAATAATACTGACAACCGGAAATTGCCAAAGAAATCTTGAAAACTCACACAAAGTGAATACATGATTTAATGAAGAACATCATGAAACCGTATTTAATTCATAGATAATGGTTTGATGAAGGGATTTTCACACCTTCTGTGCTTGTTGAACATATCTTACGTTGTAACTGAATTGTTAGTCAACCTCTGAAATATGGATGTCATGCCTTAATAAAGTATAATTAACACAGCATATGTGAATATATATTTAGCAATAATATGCAGTGTAGATATCCATTGAAATCATTCTCTTCAACACTACTTTTTGAAGCAAAAATCACAATCTCTAGATCAGACTGACCTTGAACTTATGATCCTTCCATGTAGTTTCTCAAGTGCTAAGATTTAGGTATGTATCACCACATGTGGTTTCTCAACTCAATTATAAACATATGGCATGTGAATCAAAATAGGAGACTCATTATATACCCTATCTAGCATTATAAAACAAGAGTAACAAGACTAAGTTTCTATTGATGAAACTGTATAATGTTAAAATAATTACATGATGATCCCTGCTTATAATGTTAGTTCTACCAAGATATTCCCTGGTAACTAGCTTTGCATTAATAGCTTTACATTCTTTTAACTAAATAAGAGATGTTCATTTGGAATAAGGTATTATTTTAACACATGTTTTTAAAAGCAATCATGAAATAATCTTAAAGAAACAACCATAGCCTGCCTCTGGCTCTGTTTTATGAGCTAAACATAAAAGAAGTAGGGAAAGGGATAAGACACATTGTCTCCTCCATACTATGTATTCCCCTCCTCAGCTAGCTAATCTGTTTCATTTTACCCTTTGCAAGCTGGTCATTTTTGTTGGTTGCCTACATTATTTCATGTATTCAGTGTGAAGGCCTATGTTTTCAAAAGCAGCTAGCTGTTGATGGAGAAAAAGAAAAAGAGAGAGAGAGAGAAATAAGATTTGTCTTATCCAGCTCCATCCTAAACAAGGTGCTATGATTTCTGTGACTTTAGCTTGACAAGTAAAGCCCTAAGCAGGCAGGGAGTATCACAGCTTGTCACTGTGAGGCAACAGAGTGGTAAAGACACGAGATAGTGTAGAAATAACCAAGCATCCAGGTAACTAATTAAGATTAGGAATGAGCAGTGAAAGATATTTTAAACCCAAATATAGCCAATCCTTCCATATCTCCCATAGTTAAAAAAAAAAAGAAGCAAATTATTGCCATGCAGTTTCCCCATCTTTGGAAAGGCAAACTTTTCTCTGCATTGAAAGCAAGCAGGAGATGAAATGAAAACTGTAAGTGAGGCAAAAATATATAGGTCTATCTTTGTTAAACAATTTGGTACCATACAAAAGCAATAATAAATTAATCAAATTAAATTAAATATTCCTGTCTCTAATATTATAAAACATGGTTCTTGTTGCAGTCCGGTTCACATTGCTGTTAGAAATCACCCAACCAAGAGCAGCTTCTGGGAAAAAGAGATTTATTTTGGTTTACAGGCTCAAGGGGAAGCTCCACGATGGCAGGGGAAAACGATGGCATGAGCAGAGGGTGGACATCACCCCCTGGCCAACATAAGGTGGACCACAGCAACAGGAGGGTGTGCCAAACACTGGCATGGGGAAACTGGCTATAAAGCCCTTAAGCCCGCCCCCAACAATACACTCCCTCCAGGAGGCATTAATTCCCAAATCTCCATCAGCTGGGAACCTAGCATTCACAACACCTAAGTTTATGGGGGACACCTGAATCAAACCACCACAGTTCTTTCCCCTCTTTCATTCCTCTCCCTTTTCCCAGCATATAATATGGGGACGCATTTTTATATATATTCATATATATGTATGTATATATATTCCTTGAATATATTTGATATTGTAACAGGCAGAATGTAATATTGAATCACATGGAGTCTAACTTCTTTGCTGTTATATTTTTCCACCTCATTCTCCACCATACTTTCCCTTCCTCATTTTTCCCTTTTATTTCTACCACTTTATTTTCTTATTTTTTTTCCATATGTCAGTTGTTCAAAAATTACATAATCTATTATTTTTGTATTAGACTCTTCTTAAACAGAATTGGTTACATGAGAATATTTCATGCAAGTATAATTATATATGGTATGTTTTCAGAAATTATTTATTAATGTCATGCCAAGAAATATAAAGACAAAATGCCATAGGGTTTACTTTCTACTTCTCCTTACATTTCCATCCATACCTGAATATATTACCAAATCTAGTTATTTCCTGATTCATAGGTCTAATTTTCTCCAATGAAAATTGATAGATGCTGAAACTGTGAGTCATCTATGCAATGCATTTTTATTGTTTTTTTAATTAAGCATAGACAAAACTGCAAGCCAATTGAAAATAGTTTAGTAATGAAGACAGTATGAAACAAAAATATAACCCTATTATCAAATAATTATAGTAATACAAAGCTCACTCCTGCTTTGTCACTTTCTGTCTTTCTCTTGTGCTGCCATGTCTTGCTTGCCAGGTTGCTGAGGATCCGGGGATGAGTTGTACTTACACCATCAGTAATGCCCGAGACTCAGTGCCAGGACGCCTAAGATGAGATAGGAATACTGAGCAGGAACAGTTGTATGGAAGAATTCTTTATATTTAATACTTACAACCTCCCAGCAACTTTGCACTAAATGATCAAACATGTGTTCACTTTTCTAGTCATCTACATATAAGTGGACATCATTGACTTTGGCCTATTTTTCATTATGGCTTCTATTTGGATACAAACTTGCCTTGAGCTTATAAAAGCGTTTCTGTTGCAACCCCAAACTTATGATCATCTAGGGAATCAGAAAGTTCTGGGTATTTTAGAGGTCTCTAAAGAGACTTTTTAGCCCTGAGAATTAGTTCTCACAGGAATTGCTTTGAATATATCTAGCTATGTTCCATCCTATGAACTAGCATGTGACCATTTGTCATAGCACTTTTATAATTTCTTTCATTTCCAGTCTTGTGATTTTTTTTTTTTTTTGTTCTGTGAACTAAATGCAAAAGGCTCAATGAATTACCTCAATGAATACTTTTTTAAAGGGAAAACCTGGCTGTGGATATTTCTTGTGATTTCCAAATATCATTGTCATTGGAACAAGGAATAAAACTAGTAAAATATAAGCCAATGACCCAATTCTTCACAGTTCCAGTGATCTTATTACTTTCTTCTTCCAGTACTACCTGCTGGTTTATCTTTGCCTTTTTTCAGATTTTCAACTATTTCAGCTCTCCTTGTCAGAGGTGAAAACTTGCTTCTTTTCTGACAGATTCTGAGCAGCACATTCAATATGTAATTGAAATCCTTTTCCTTTGATACTCACTCATAGGAATGATAACGCAATGAACAAATGGAAATTCTTGGTCTGCACACATCAGCCCTACAAATCCAAACATACCACAGTTCTCTTTCTGTTCCCCTAATGATACAAAGTCACATCAGGATCCAGTTGATGGTCTTCCTACTAGCAATGATGAACCTCAGGATAGCCATAGTTCAAGATTCTAGAGAGTCCAAGTAGCCTATGCTTAAAAAAAAAAAAGACATTGTATAAGATTCAGTCCCAATCATTGATCCAGTTTTTCCAGAATGTAGGGCTATTTCCAAGAATATTGTCTTCTTCTCAAATTGATTAACAGGGAAAAAAAAAAAAACAATAAGATATATTGTAACTCTCCATTTGTGTCTTGTAATTCTATACTACATCAAACAAATTGCTCTATTATGCTCATTTTGATCATTGTCATTTCTTTGGTAAGTGAGAATGAGTCATTGATAAATCTGGATTGGCTAAAAAATATAGCTAACTGTGCATTCTTTTAAAAGAGACCATTTTTTATATAAAAAATATGGAGGTCAAATAAAAATACCATTACCATATCTAAAAGGGAAAAGTGTCTCTGCTTTCATGACATGTAACATAACCTTTGTTGGCATTCATGGAGAAAGCATCATTTTTTGTCTGTTATAGTGACTTCTTAGTCCCTTTTGTAGGTATTGCTTAGTGGGTCTCAGGGAGGTTTAATATACAGTTACCAGTAAAGGATCACCTTGCTATGGTTTTTCTTTTCCTAATATGCCATGAAATAATTTTTATAAAAAGCCAAATTATTAGGAGATTGCCAACTACATTTATAATATAAATCTCAATTTCATAATAGATTCAATAAACTTTGTCACTTTACAATTATAATTCAAGTTCAATAATAGTAAAGCCTATATACACAATCTGAACAGAAACATTTCTAACAATTGCAATAGCCATAAACTCATACTCACTTTCCCAATTTGAGAAAAATTTTCTTCTATAATTTTGTTGAAGATACCTACTAAGCCTCTGGATTAAAATTCTTCTCCTTCTGTTAAACCCTGAATTCTTATCTTTGCTCTTTTCATAGAGTCCCAGAAATCTTGAAATTCCCACTCATACCTTCCTAACATCTTGTCTTTCTCTTTGTTGGACTGTATTAGGTCTGCCACCTGATCTTCTAGTGTATATATTCTGTTCTCTCCTTTATCTATTCTACCGGATAGACTTTCCACAGAGCTTTTTATTTCATTGACTGTATTCTTCAGAGACAGCATTTCAGCCTGGTTTTTCTTCAGTATTTCTCTTTCCTTACTTATGTGTTGTAATGACCTCTTTATTTCATTTAGCTGGTTTCCTGTGTTCTCTTTCAGAACTTTGGTCATCATTTTCTTGAAATCTTGTCAGACATTTCATCTAAAACAGTCTCATTGATGATCATTTCTGATGGATTTATAGTTTTTGTGGAACTGTATTCTCTTGATTCTTTGAGTTTGTATTATATTGTAGCGAGTTTTGCACCCTGAATTGATTTGATGTTTGGGTTTTCTACTTATCTGCAGTGTTCCCAGATGTGGCAATCTACCTCTACATACTCTCAGGATATGAGTTTAAGGTGTCAGGTGTAGCTCTTGTCCCCCAGTCAAGCCAAAGAAGTAATCCTAGGTGTTGAGTTTGCTTGCTAAACAAGTATTCTAGTTGACTAGGTGGGATAATTTACAGACAAATTCTAAACTTCAACCAAGTAACATACACAGTCAATTAAAACAAACACATATTCATATAATGCCAACATTCCTAAGGGTGTGTGTTGTTCTACACCCTTAATCTTGTCAGCTGGAAGATAGATATTTCTGTTCTGAATTTGGTTCCAGGTCAACCTGGATCTGGATCAGACCCTGTCCTCAATAATGACAGAAGCAAAAAACAAAGGCCCTATATATATGAAATCACCAAAAGCAATAAAATTCAACCCCCAAACAGAGGTTATTTGAAAATGGTAAAGCCAACCAAGAATATATATCCCATAACCTGCCCTGACAGAAAGAAAGATTAGCTTTTGCAGGACTGTGTACCTGTTATTTTATTTTATTTTTTTGTCAGAGAGCCATGTTACCTTTTGGGGTGACTTCCAATCTCTCCAATGCTGAGTGTCCACCTCGATCCCTCTGTGTTGCGCTGTGCAGCTGTACCTCTGATCTGCTCTGCTGGCTGTGCTGCCACTGGGGGCTGAGTGCTGGAGGTTCAAGGTTCTGATTGTAGGGGAGGGGGATATTCACACTTTTGGAGTTGCCTGCCCTTTCAGTTGCTCTTTAGTTGATCTCATTGTCTTTCCTTCATATTTTTTTCACTTTGCATAAAAACTGATGGAGCTGAAAAGCCTGTTGCTTGGTCTCTGCTGCTGCCACCCCTGACATGCCTGCTGGGGCTGTGCCAGGAGAGTGGGTGGGGATCCTGGACATGATCGCCTCGTGGGGACTCTGGTCATTTTTCTCCTTTCTGGTGGGTCTTGGTTTCTCTGGATTCCCCACTGTGTCTAAGAATAACCTATACTTTACTTTTGAGAAGAAGAGTGTATTTTGCTGGTGTTTTGCTTAAATCTCTCCCTGGGCTGGTTTAGTGTGGCTCCTAAGCCGCCAGCTTACCCAGAAGTCCAATAATGCATTTCTTATGCATGGTTGAGTAAAAGTCATCAAAGTTTATTCAGAATTTATAATGTTTTCCAAAGGTAACCAAAAAAGAAAGAAGAAAACCTCAGTGAACTTAATTCTTAGCTTTATTTTTATTAAAAGTACCACATTTTGAACACAAAAAAACATTAAAAGCATTAAGGCACTTAGATATCTCATTATTTTAAATAAATCCATGGTTGGAATTTAAAACATTTTAAGAAAAATAGTGAGCATTAATTTTACTAATACTTAATGTTCAACAATTTGGATTTCCATTTTATTGGTATTTATTTATTTTTTATTGACATTCATTTATTTTTGGATATGAGACAAGAAGTATTTAGAAAGTTTATTCAGAAATAGACACAAATTGGCTGGAGAGATGGCTTAGCAGTTAAGCGCTTGCTTGTGAAGCCTAAGGACCCCGGTTCGAGGCTCGATTCCCCAGGACCCACGTTAGCCAGATGCACAAGGGGGCACACACATCTGGAGTTCATTTGCAGTGGCTAGAAGCCCTGGTGTGCCCATTCTCTCTCTCTCTACCTATCTACCTCTCTCCCCCCCCTCTCTCTCTGTCACTCTCAATAAATAAAAATGAACAAAAAAATAAAAAAAAAGAAATAGACACAAATATTTATTACCTCTGTATTCCCAAACTATATTGAGATGTTGTTTTTCTTTCTGACCCAATCTTAGAGGACACTAGCATCAGTGTTTGCAGACTAATCATTTATCACCCCTGATGTATCTATCAATATCTCAAAATTTAACTTTTACCAGAGATTTTGGTTCTTGTTGAAGAAAGTGGACCAAGGAAACAGTGATTCTTTTCAAATAATCACTGAATGAATTTCCCTTCAAAATTGATTGGTGTTTTTTTCTTTAAAAACTGAGTTAAAAATCAGAACCATAACACACCTGTTTTATAGTTTTAGTCCTCTCAGTATTAAAATGGGATATATGTAGGGAAGCCTTCCTTTTTCACAGGAAACACACTCTCCTTTCCACTCTATGCTGTACATGGAACTAGTCACTTCTTATCCACATGAGTTTTTTTCAGCTCCTCTTGTCGCCCACAGTACCTCCTTTCTTTGTGCTTCACATCTAAGACATCTTCCCCTGTCCTTAGTCAACCATCCAAGTTTTCTGATGCTCAAGTTTTCTGATGATACAATGCCATAGATGAGAAAGTGGAGAACATTCATTTCATTTTCCTTCAGCTCTTCAGTTAGTACTTCTTAGTAACTTCACTCTGAATCCAATCTTTGTATTCCTAGAACAATCACCGTGCCTGGTTTCTCTTCTACAGGAAAACAACACTCACATTAATTTACTTGTCAATCTCTATAATATGTTTATATATTTTATATTGCCTCACTTTTATTTTCTAATCTCTAAGACTGCATTGAATATCAGACCTCAAAACTAACTTTTCCACATTATTTTTTTGATATGTGCTCCTGTCATTGTTGACCAGAAAATACACATCCAACCACATTATCTTCTCTCTTTCATAAGTTCCCAGTATTTGCCATTCCTTTTTTTTCTGAAGTTACAACCAAACTTTAATTTGGATGTGCTCTTGTCAGTTTCATATAAGTACTCAAAATGTAAAACCCAAAATTCTAGACTGCATTTTCTTTCATCTATCTCTGTGTTTATTTTAAACCACTGGACAATGAATTTCTCCACAGTGGCCATCTCTTAATTAAATTTCACAGGCATTTTAATACATTATAATGGTTCTAACAAAAGTTTTAATGATGCCCTGGTCGAGTCATTCAGAATTTTCTTTACCTTCCTATGTATGTTTTTGGTTAAATTTCTAACTCATACTGACTCTTCCTTCTCACATTTCTGTCATGATAGCTTTGAATGGGAAGGTTTTGATATTATGTTCAATTCTGAATGATAAGTAAATCACCAGGGAATCAAGTTGACAACTGTTTTCCATCACTTTAAAATTATTAGTCCATTATCTTCTGGCCATTATTAGTGCAGCTGTGAAGTGTACTGTCTGTCAAGCGCTTGCTTCTCTCAGTAGCAATGTGCCTTTTGTCAGTTTTACTTTTTATGGATGCTTCTACCTTATTATGAATAATTAGAATTGTAGATTATAAACATTTTCTCAGTCTCTTTAACTCTATTGTACCCTTTTTTTTCCCTCTTAAGAGTAAGGCACCACATAATAGATAAGTTTTCTTCATTTTATAATAGTACATATCACACTTGCTTAAAGGTACTTCTATTATTGTTGCTGCTATAGGAGTGCGTTATTTAGCATTCTCACATGATGATAAAGAACTTGAGAAATTACAATGTGTAAAGCTTTTTTGGCAGAGATGAATTTGTAGGCTCCAATTCATGATGAATTGCCACATTGCTAATGAACTTCTGTCTCCTCAGGACATCAAACAGGAGTGCAAAGCCACTCACCTCATGATCCAGGGAGCAGAGGAGACAGTGGAGGAACTGATAGTTCACCATCCCATCAAAGACGTACCTGTATTGAACTCTGAATCTCCCTCAAAGGTTCCATCAACTCCAATAGCAAAACTTTAATCACCAAGCCTCTATCTAGCACATGGTATTTACAGGGCATGTAGCTTCCACGTAATAGCATGTCTTAATGCCACTATTTTACCAAACACAATATTAATAATGCTTTATTAAATTTCAGTGAATCATCCATATTTAGTAGTTCTAATCACTGAAAAGGTTTTAATGTTGATTCATTCAACTGAGAGGCAAAACAAAACCTGAAAGGTGCCATTTGCTTTTATGCAATTGTATTTTTCAAGAACAACTTATAATTGGTATTCTGCACTCCCACTGCATCACATTAGTATATGCAGGTGAATGTGGTATAAATTTGGTACTAACAAGATTAATTAGAAAGTTCAGGTACACATTATAATATTTCTCCTCAAATTTTACTTCAAATTGAACAACATCCTTATGATTATTAAGAAGATCTATTGCTTTTAAAAAATATTTTTTTCTATTATTGTTGAGCAAAATGTTACCTCATTTATTTGCTTACAAAGAAGAGAAAAATATATGCTGATTTTTTTCTGTTCACTTCTATTTAAATGAGTAAATTAGAATGTCTAGAGGACTGTGATATCTGTGTTAAATCTTAATAACTGCCAAGCATGATTCATTTGGTTCCTAAATCGTTGTTTCAGTTGGCAAGAGTTCCCTGAAATGTGTTCTTCTTTCCTATACATCATGATCTCAGATGAATCTTGCTATGTAGTATGTTTGCTTTACTTGGTATGTCTTCACCTTCGTAGAAGAAATATTTCATCTACTAATCCCTAACATTAATTGCTTTAGAAATATGGTATTTAGAATTAACAGTCTTGGCATTGTTTTGTTGTAACTATTGTTACATAATTATTTTCCAGCGTATTTCAGTGGATACTTAAAATGTGTTTATTTCTCAACAAGAAAACAGTCTGAATTTTTAAGTTACACCATGTTACATACATTATAAATAAATAAATTATACTCTGTTCTTTTTTTTTTTGCATGTGTGTATGTAATGCTGTGTGTGTGTGTTTGTGTGTATGTGCATGTGTGAGCATGTGTCATGCACATTTATTTTTCAGGCAGAGCCACATACACTTCTTACATTGCCCCTGAGGAGAAGGTTGCCTATCTTCCTCCATCTCATTTCTTCCTGTTCTTACTTTTGCTGGGGTTTCTTACTAATACAGGAGCTTTCCATTTCCTTGTATTCTTTTCATTTTGTTTTTTTTTGTTGTTGTTGTTGTTGTTGTTGTTTGATTTCTTTTTGTTGTTGTTGTTTTTGTTTCTTTTTTTTTTTTTTAATACTCAGTAAGTTACTCAGTTCCTACACAACCCCACAACAGGGAGAAACAGGAAAGCAAAATAGAAATAAATGGCTGTTAATAAGGTTTTGGAGCTGCTGGGATACCTGATGTTGTGGCACTGAAAATTCCCACAAGGCCTGCTCGCTGCTATTCAGCTATTGGCCCAAGCCCTGACTAAACCTACAGCCCCCTGAATACCACAACCTTCTTTGTTGCCACCTACCCAGCCGCTGCCATCTTAGCCACCACCACCATGGTCCTTGCTCTGCCCCTTGTTGATGTTTTTTGTAAGCCTTAGGAAATATTTGGTCTCACCTCCTTATAGAACTAGGGCTATAGACATGCATGGCCCTACCCAGCTATTTATGTGGGCATTAGGGATCAAATTATAGAGGCCTTCCAAGCCTCCTCAGCCCCTGCTGCTTGTATAGAAAGTGCCTCTCACCATGAATCAATCTTTCCACCACAATTTTTCCTTTTATTATTATAATTAATTATTATTAACAAAATATTTGTATGGATACATCATATGTTGGTACCCTTTTTTCCCTTGTTCCTGCCCCCATCCCATTGAGGACCCTCCTCAGTGGGGATGCAGGTGTTCCCTATGGAGCTGTGGGTTATGTACTATGGGAGGAGCAGTCAGTTATTTATTTTAGGGGGAGGGAATGCCTCTGGGCATGATGTCACAACCTTTCTGCCCCTATTATTTTTCTTCAGTGATGAGCTCTTAAGGGCCTCTGGATCTCTGCTTTCGTATGTGTTGATTATCCTTAGGATCTGTCTCCTTCATCCTGGCACTGATTATCATGCTCACTATGGAAGCAGCACACTTGCTCATCTCCCCAGTTATTCTGGTTTCAGCTGTGGCTTGGCTAAAGTGTGAGGGGTAGTTTATCTCCTTGAGTCTTGCTGCCTTCTACAAAAGAAGAGACTCTCCAGTGGAGAGTGAAGTCAGCACAGTTTAAATAGTATAAGCATTATTAATTAAGGGAGAATTTGGTGTAGATAACCTCTATATTAGCCAAATGAGAGGTTGACACTGGAGAACATAATCTTTGTCTTCATAAGATTCTGATCTGGTTCCCAGTTCCAGATATGGGTTCCTTTCCACTGAGCAAATCTCTTAGCCAATCAGAAACCTATTAATTACCCACCAAGGGTGCAACTATCACACTGGCAGGTACTTCTTATCAAGATGTGTGCTGCTGAGTAGCTTAGTCCTCAGGTTGCTCAGACCATTGTTGGCCACTTCCTGCCAGAATCTCATGTAGCACTTTCCAGCATTAGACAGGCTAACTGTCTGGGGAATGGCTTTCTTCTGAATTCTAGCCAGGTCTCTCCATGCTCTGTGTCAGCAGCCTATGGTGTCTTTAGCAAGAGGGGCTTACCTTTTGCCTCAAGTGGGTAATCAATCAAGTCTTTTGACAGAAGCCTGTCTTGTTTGGGGAATGTTGTAGGTCTCTTCAATCAACAGCTCATTGTGGGTAGCAACCAATTTCTGGTCCTGTGAGTTACAGGCCAGGCTAGAGACAAATATATCTATATAATCTATATCTATCTATATCTATATCTATAAAATCTATATCTATATCATCTATATCTATCTATATGTATATCATCTACTATCAGTATACATACACATGTATATGTATATTTGAAGCTTTAGTTTCATACCACCTTCCCCAGTGTCCTTTTTCCAGGTGCTCCACCTGACTCCTGTTAGGAGTTATAACTTTTAGTCTATCTCCATAGATAATGATTTCTATAGTACCAGTTCATTTGGATTTAGTTTTCTGTTTGTTGCCTATCAGTAACATGAACTGGTCCATGTTAGTAACAGAAGATGAGAGAGACCATGTGGCATTTGTCTTTTTGTGACTGTGTGAGTTTTCTGAATATGATCTGGTCAAAGGCTGTCTATTTTTCTATAAATTTTATTGCATCATTTTTGCTTAATGCTGAGTAGAATCCCATTGTGTAAATGTACCACAAGTTCATTATCTATTAATCCAATGATGATGGATACCTGGGTTGATTATAGTTTGAGCAGCTGTAAACATGGTTGAGCAAATATCTCTGTAATGAAGCATGGAACATTTAGGATAAATGCCCAGTAAGGGAATAACTGGGTCTATTGGTGCTCTATATTCTTTCTTTTTAGGAATATCTGTGATTTCCATACTGGTTATACAAGTTTACATTCCCATCTACAGTGGATGAGGGTTCCTCTTTCCCCACATCTTTACCAACATTTAATATCCTTTGATTTTTCAATGATTTCTATCCTTACTGGAGTAAAGTAGAATCTCACAGTTTTGTTTATTTTTAACTTGTATTTTCTTAATAATTAGGGATGTTTAATATTTTCTTAAGTGTATGTTGGCCATTTGTATTTCTGAGAACTCCTAATTCAATTCCCTGCCCAGAGTGGGTGGTTTGATTTTTTTTATAGTTTAAGTTTTTGAGTTCTTTATAGATTATTGATATAAGGCTTCTGTCAATGATATAGCTGGTGAAAATTTTCTACCGTTCTGTGGGTAATCTATTGGATCTGCTTATGGTATGTTTTCTGTTCAAAGGCTTTTTAGATTCATGAGATCCTATTGGTTAAGTAATTAGGAATTTCCTGGACTACTGGAGTTTTTGTTTATTCATTTTGTTTTTTCAGTATGTCTTTTCCCACTCTTATATCATGCAGTTTTCTTCCTGTTTTTTATCCTAGTAGGAGAAGACTTTCAGGTTTCACACTGATGTCTTTAATCCATTTGGTCCTAATTTTTGTGTATGGTGAGAAGATTGAATCTAACTTAACTTTTCTACATATGATTATCCAATTTGTCCAGCACCATTTCTTGAAGATGCAATCCTTTTATTATTAATTTTTTATTTTTATTTATTTGCAAGCACAGAGAGAGATAGAGAGAAGAGAGACAGACACAGAGAGAATGTGCAGGCCAGGGCCTGTGGCCACTGCAAATGAACTCCAGGTGTGTGTGTCCCTTGTGCATCTGGCTTAAGTGGGTCCTGGGGAATTGTACCTTCTGGGTCCTTTGGCTTTGCAAAAAAATGCCTTAACCACTAAGCAATCTCTCTAGCCCAAGATGCTATCATTTCATCAGGGTCACATTGGTTGTGTTTTCTTCTTCGGATTGAATTTCTGTTGATTTCTCTGGAAGCTTCCATTGCAGAACAGGCATGTTTTCAGGCAATGAAGCCACAGGTCACACTACACATGCAATCAGGAAGCAGGAAATGATGAATGCTGATGGTCCCTTTTTATTTCATATAGAAACCAACCCATGGGATGATGCTGCACATATCTGGGGTGGTTCCTCATTGCTTAAGTAAACCCTCCCGGAAAGATTTTCATAAGTAAACCCTGAGATCTGTCTACATGGAGATTTTAAATCCAGTCAAGTTGACAATGAAAATGAATCACCATGTCATATATGATTACCTCATCATCTGTAATTACTAGTTCATGTATGGTGAGCCCATTCACCAGATTAGATATGAATCCCCCCCCCCGAAATACATTCATGTCATAATTTCTAATACTGATGAGAGACTTTCAGATAAAATGTAAAAGTAATGTTCATATGTGATTATCAGTCTGTATTATGTGGAGAAACACTAAATGGTACCTGCAACTCCCAGAAGGAGACAGGAGATATTAGAGATGCAGAAGTGAAAGTGATGTGAAGACAAAAAGGGGAAAAAATTATGCATAGAGCAACAAGCTGCACAAATGTGGTGGTCATCAGAAGCTGAAGGAACACGTTTCCCCACAATCTATATCAAAAGTACCCTCTGATGAATCCTCTATGTTACCAAAGTGGTAATTGGTTCAGACTTTTATTGCCATTCCAGAAATCTAAGAGAATAAATGTGTATTTTGGCAAGTACATGTTACTTAGTACAGCAGTCAAAAAAAGACATGTATTCAACATAAAACTAATCCATTCTCTTTTATAATTTAGAAAAGTAAGACACAAATACTGAGTTTCTTTGCCAAAGGTCTAAGAGCCACATGACGATACCTCTACATATATAAACCTCCCTTTTGTGTTATTCATAGAAACTCCAAAGAATTCCACATATCATTCAATTTTGAACACAAGGGCAGAATTCTCTCTTGAGAAATGTTACTATTCTGTTGAAGAAAATCACAGTACAAATGTACTGAAAATAACTGAAGAATACATAAAACCTCTTGCAATTTTTCTAGAATTTCTGAATATCCCTCAAGTCAACTTCCTCAATTAATTTCATTAATCTACTCTAAATACTTAAAACTGTATTCTGGGGTCATAATAGGTGGCTTTGTAGTTAAGATGTTTGTCTAAGGACTTATGTTCAAGTTTCCCAGTCCCAAATAACCAGACACAAAGTGAGGCAAGTGTGCAATGTTGCACATGTGCACAAGGGTGCATAAACATCTGGAGATCATTTTCAGCAGGTTGAAGGTCCTGGAGCACTCATTCTCTCTCACCCACACACACTCTCTCTCTCTCAAAAGAAAAAAAAAAAAACAGTATTCTTGAATCAGATATCTTAAGGGAAGTAAGCAGATTTCAAACAAAAAAAAAACTATTAATTGAGATTAAACCAGTCTACTTTCTAGAATTATATTGCATAAACTTCTTTTAAACTATTTCTTACATTAAGCTATTCTATTTTTAATGAGAGTACTAAAAAGGAATACTTAAGATACAGAAAAAGCTATTCATTTTATTTCAGTATGAGTAGCTGGGCAGTTAAACTTCCTGGTTAGATTTCTCTGTTTATTTCTTGATGTTATCTATTACTCTTTATTTTAAAAGGGACTATAATACATAACATTAAATTTCTAGTTGCTGCTGAATTCTTTTTTCAACAACACAAATGTGCTGATATGGCATGAACATACCAAGCATATTTGTCATCATAGAAAGGCATTCACAAGTTCAGCAAAACTAAATTCTTTTTTTCAACTATTTTGTTGTATATGATTCTCATCTTGAAAATGGCCCATTGAACAAAAATTTCTAACATAAATATAATCTTTGATGGTATAGACTTCTTTGTCTCTGTTTCAAATATTATTTAACCATGTATAGTAATTAAGAAATGAAAATGAGGGCTGGAGAGATTGCTTAGTGGTTAAGCACTTGCCTGTGAAGCCTAAGGACCCTGGTTCGAGGCTCGGTTCCCCAGGACCCACGTTAGCCAGATGCCCAAGGGGGCGCACGCGTCTGGAGTTCGTTTGCAGAGGCTGGAAGCCCTGGTGCGCCTATTCTCTCTCTCTCCCTCTATCTGTCTTTCTCTCTGTGTCTGTTGCTCTCAAATAAATAAATAAATAATTTTAAAAAATGAAAATGAGCTACAGACAAGTTTAGGAAACATTTTATTTTTAGAATTCAATTATGCATACTAAATCCATCTTCTCAAAAAGCTGTATTTTTCTTTCTTAAAACAATAATAAAATACTGCTAATACAAGGCAAAAGCTTAAATTGTCAGGTATCTCTTATACTCACCACTGTATGAAAATAGGAAGAGGTTAGATTAATTCTAGTTCTTTAACTTAGAAGAACAACTGAAGAAAAGATGTTACAATGCAATTACTAATAGGTCTTTGACTGGAAAATAATTACCTTTCATTAAAGATATCATAAGTCATCACCCTTTCAGTTTAACATGAGTCATATATATTCATTATTATGTTTAATTTACTACTGGGTATAACTTTAGTGCTGAGCAGAAGTATATAACTGTTCAATTATAATTTGAATCAAGAAGTATGTTTCTAAAAAACACAAGTATGAGAGAAGCTATAATACTGCTGAAAGATGCTGATAATTCAAAACTTTTATCATTATAAAATTGATAATAGTAACAACAATATTTCTATATATATTCTACACACAATATCATATCTTGGGGTAAACATTAAAATAAAATTAATCATCCAAAGTTAATGGACAAAAAATTTTGGCAATCATTTTCACTCTCCTAAATTACTTTAAAATGTAAGATGATGGGCTAGGATGATAGCTTCTCAGTTAAGGCATTTGTCTATGAAACACAAAGGCCTAGGTTTGATACCCCAGCACCCGCATAAGCCAGATGCATAGGATGGTAAATGTATCTGGAGTTTGTTTGCAGTGGATTGATGCTCAAACACAGCTTTTTTTCTCTCTGTCTCTCACTCTCTCTCTCTCTCTTTCTGACAAATAAATAAAATATTTTTTAAAAGTAATATGAATCGGGGTGTCAGCAAGTTCATGGACTGGGATTTCCAAGATGACCAAGAACAAAAGCAATGATTTATCAATACTGGGGAGACCTAATGAGAAGAAGTGAAAGTCAAGTGCCTATCACTGGACAAGTTCTGTTTCTCATGTCCACCAGGGCTCAGGAAACATTGCAGAGGAAGTTGAAGATTAAATGAGTGTTGTTCTCCATGATATCAGAGATTGTTCTTTATGGAGATGGCAGTAAACACTGAGGAGACTCAAAATCATCAAAGCAAAATAAGAGGCTGCTGAGAGCTCAACACTACTGGTGAGTGTGGAAAAAATGTAAGAGACATTGCAAAAATGAGTGTGGAAAGAATGTAAGAGACACAAGGTGAGAAGGTTTACTGTGAGGCATTGCTTTCCCCATAGGAATCAAGTGGTGCATTCTTGACCTCATAGTGGCTACTTATATACCTACAGAGGGTGTCCTCCATGGAATGGGGATGGGGGAGAAGGGACATAAGAGTATAATCCAATGGGTTTACTTTGAATTTGAAATATGTTCATATATTAATGTTCCCAATAATTTATGGAAATGGAAGCATTTAAAATAAGAAAATATTCTACAATAATGATATTCATATCAAAATATACCGAATACAAAATGATAGTATATATAAGAACTGCAATAATAATAAAATTATTGAAATTTTTAGAAAGAACAAACCGCAAAAGATACTTCACAAAGCATTTCATTCTCTAGAGAGTTTCACAGAGTTTTCTCTTAAACATTTTTATTTATTTGTAAACAGAGGAAGAGAGAGAGAGAAAGAGAGAGAGAGAGAGAGAGAGAGAGAGAGAGGAGAGAAAGAATGTGGCTACAACAGGGTCTCTGGCCACCAAAAAAGAATTCCAGACCATGCTTACTTCATACACCTATCCTTACATTAGTACTGTGGAATAGAAATCCCAGGCCAGCAAGCTTTGCAAGCAAAAGCCTTTAATCTCTAAAGCCATCTTCACAGTCAAAAGATTTCAAAGTAGCAAACTTCCTCCACATCACACTGTTTCCCTGGTATAGGCTTACATTGTCAAGTCACACAATAGTATTGCAACAGTGCCAGCCCACTTACCAGGGAACTACAACAGCCAAGATCTCCCCATGACCTCAGTAAAACACAAGTGAGAATTTTCAAATTAGGTTTAATATTTTCTGGAAAATTTGAAGCAATAAAGTAATATATTTGCAGTTCTAAAGTAATAAATGATCTTGAACAATGAAAATAAAATATTGAATTTCAAGGACAGAGACCTTCAGGAGTGTAATGCTAAAATATTTATAAGATAGAATACAGTCATATGGGCAATCATTGACTAATATAATTTATGATTATAAAAATTTGTTCAAAAGGTTTTGTTGCAGCATATAGATATAAACTTATTATATGTAATTGGTGTCATAATATATGAAGAAGTTCAGGAGAAAATAGATGCAGTGAATGCTTCCTGTGAGTGGGAATATATTATAAAAGTGGACTTGTTTTCATCATGATTAGGAAAAAAGAAGCCATTACAAATATGTTGAGAATACAACTTCAGTTTTTATCCTTTTTATTCTCCCAGAATTCAAACGAAAATGAAAAATTATTAAGCTTGTTCCAAGCCTGTGAACAAGGAAAGCAGAATAGCAGTGATCGTTTTGGACATATTTGGAGCGTGGAAAAGTCATGTTGAAAAATAGAGAAGCAGTTCCAACGACCAAAACTTAAACAATGGGAGAATGCAGACTGAGTGCTTCTTATTGGTGGAATTCTGAAAAAATTCAAAGGTCACTAAAAGTGCAGAACAGACATGGGCCTGGGCGAAGTGACTGGGTAGCTGAAGGATGCATCAAAAACAACTTTGTAGCCTTCCCAACCTTAGCCATACCTGCACAAGAGACAAGTTCAGAGCCCTGGGCCTCAGAATATAACTCATGATATATTTTCTAAAGAATTATATAGCATTTCTAAGATGCTAGCAAGTTTATTAATCATTGTGCCTCGAATCAGAAGATATAAGGACATCCCAGAGCCTGCTTCCAATCTAAATCCTTGGCAATTCAAAAAACACATATCTCACACAGAGAACCAAACATGAAATTCTCTGTAAGGACTGTGGAAATACACCTGTATGAGAGAGCAAAGGAAACTCTTATCTGTCATATATATATATATATATATATATATATATATATATATATATAATCAAACATTAATAGAACAAAATGGAAATGAAAAATTTATAAGCCCACATGCAATAAAATTGTTTTAAGGACAATAATGTGTATATGAATGCAAGGACTATAAGGTTATTTAAGAGAAGTATACTCAGTGTATGTATTGTTTCTCTGTTTTGTTTTGTTGTTTTTTGAGACAGGTCTGGCTAGCCTTGAACTAGTTATGAAGGGTTACTTTAACTTCTCATCCTTTACCTTCACCCCCAGAATGCTATTATTAATGTGCACCACTATGCACAAATTGTGTACATGAGATAATTCTATTTTTCAACTGGTCTGGGTGATAAAATTCCCAGATATCGAGTTGAATGTCAAATTGCATATTTCTGTATTAAATGGAATATATAAATATTTCTTCTTTTTCTAAGGGAATTTAAAACATATTACAAGGAGGGCTGGAGAGATGGCTTAGCGGTTAAGCGCTTGCCTGTGAAGCCTAAGGACCCCGGTTCAAGGCTCGGTTCCCCAGGTCCCACGTTAGCCAGATGCACAAGGGGGCGCACGCGTCTGGAGTTCGTTTGCAGAGGCTGGAAACCCTGGCACTCCCATTCTCTCTCTCTCCTTCTATCTGTCTTTCTCTGTGTGTCTGTCGCTCTCAAATAAATAAATAAAAAATACAAAAAAATATTAAAAGGAGTCTCAATAAAGCAGAATGCAGGTAAGAATATTAGAATATAAGGTGACTGAAGAGATGGTTTAGCAAGAAAAAATGCTCATTACACAAGCATGATGACCTGAACTATATCCCCCGGCACTTGAAAGCCAGGTAGGGCAGTGAAGGCTTGTAGCCACAGTGCTGGGGAGGTAGAACCACAAGGGCTTTCTAGCTAGCTAGTCTAGTTAAATCAGGGAACTCTAGTTTGAGTGAGAGAACCTACCTCAAAAATTAAGTTAGAGAGCAAATGATGATAACATTCATCTTCTGTCTCTGGCCTCCACATGTAAAACCTCAGAAACACATACACCCACTTGCGCACATGCATGTGTGATAGTTAAGGTGTTGTCAACTTGATCTGTTTAGTAATCCACAGGTTGCTTCTAGGAAGGCTCAACTAAAGGAAGAAGTCTTTCCCCCAGGATAAGGACTTCCCCCAGAGTGGGCGCCCCTCTCAGAGGGGAACTTGATAAAAGGAAACTCTGGGTAAAAAGAGCCCCTTCCTTCCTTCCACTGGACTGCTGGAGCTGCTCGCTACTTTCCAGTGTGGACTGAAGAACAGTGTGGACTAAAGACCAGCATCAATTGAAGACCCACGTGGGTCAAAACCCAAGGCTCCTCAGGAAACCTCCAGGCTTTCCGGCACCATCTGTAGTGCCAGGTAGGGACTGCTGAGGCATCTGGACATGAGGAATGAGCAGCTATCAGGTTCGGTGATTTTTCAGGCCTGCAACTGCTATTGGACAACTGTAAGCTTATCCAATAAATCCCTTTTAAAATAATTCATTCTAGCAGTTCTGTTCCTCTAGAGAACCTTGACTAACACAGCATGCACTCACATGTGTGCACACACACAATGCAAACAAAAAGAATGCAAGCATACTCCAGATAAAATGAACTCTGGAAAATTATATATATATATATAAATATATATAAAATTATATATATATAAAATTATATATATATATAAATATTTATATATATATATAAATAAAATTAAAAATCTCTTAGAACACAGAGATAAAGTTAAAAATAATTCCAAGCACTCGGGAGGCAGAGGTAAGAGGATTGCCATGAGCTCCAGGCCTCCCTGAGACTACATAGTGAATTCCAAGTTAGCCTGAGCTAGAGTGAGACCCTACCTTGAAAAACAAAATAAATAAATGGGAGACTTTTTTTTTTGTTTTTTTTAAAGAAGGGCTAGGGAGCTGGTTTAGTGATTAGGGATATTTGCTTCTTAATATGAAGTTCTCGCAGACCAGAGATGGGCAAATTCAACTCCCCAGAGCCCATGTTTAAAAGGTGTGAATGACCATGCACATCTATAATCCTAGTCTGATGGAAATAGAGACCAGATAATCACTGGAGCTCTGTGATGAGCAGTAGCTATTGCATGAGGAGGAGAACCCTTCTCCAGTACTATACAGTTGAGCAACAAGAGTAGGCCATCAGATGTTCTCTTTCATCCACATGTATATCATGTGATGTGAACATATGGGCACACATATCCATATACCCTATGCCCCACACATACTATTCATGTACTCTACATACCCACACAAGCATTAACGATGAATCTAGGCCATATCACATATGCAGAGAAATAAATGTTCACTTTTTAAATTCCATTACAGGGAATACTCAGTAATATAGGACAATGTTTCAGATAGGAAGAAAACAAATCTAGAAATTATATCTAACAAAATGGCATCCAAGCTGGGTGTGGTGGCACATGCCTTTAATCTCAGCACTCAGGAGGCAGAGGTAGGAGGATCGCTGTGAGTTTGAGGCCACCCTGAGACTCCATAGAGATTTCCAGGTCAGCCTGGGCTAGAGTGAGACCCTACCTCAAAAAATTGAAAAACAAAAAAACAAACAAAATGAATACATTTACAATGTGAACAAAAAATTGGATACAATAATTTAATTATTTTAAAATATATTGATTAAAGGCAAATATAAGATCTATGAGAAAATATATAGCTCTAGGAAGAATTCTTAGGAAACAAAATATGGCATACTTTTGAACAAATGATGACATTAAAGACAGAAAATATATTAGAAATTGTACTTTATAACATTCTGTGCTATATAGTAATATACAGTAAAACTGAATCAAGTTTCAATTTCTATGGATAAATGTTGATGACTTGCTTTTGCAAGAAACATTTTTTTTCATTTGTGTCTCCGTCTTACAAATAGAATATAATGATTTTATTTGTAATTGATAAGGGTTTATACTTAAGAAACTAAAGCAATATTAAGTGAATAGAAATACATAGGTTGAAGACAGAATGAAGTTTAAGTTCACAATTGTTTTATTGTATCATTAGAAGAAGTATATGATGAGTTAAATGTTGGGACACATCTTTATTTCAATCATATTTAAAAGTGATACTGATGTCACCAGTACTCCAAGCATTGTTCTCAGGGCCTGGCTGCTACCATAAAGTAAAACACACCAACAGAAATAAAGTAGACAAACGAGAATAATTAAAATTGACAAACAGAAAAAAATGGAATACATAAATAACTATTAAAATTAAGCCAGTTTTCTGATAAATCATTTATCTTATTTTTTTTTATTATTTGAAAGAGACAGACAGAGAAAGAGAGAATAGGTACACCAGGACCTCTAGCCGCTGCAAACAAAATCCAGACACATATACCTCCTTGTGCATCTGGCCTACATGGGTCCTGGGGAATCAAACCTGAGTCCTTTGGCTTTGCAGGCAAGCATCTTAACTGCCAAGGCTTCTCTCCAGTCTTGGTAAACCATTTTTATAATAGGTAGACTCATCATACCTTGTCAGCAAAATAGTAGAACTTCCCATATTTGCTATATATTCTCTTCCTTATACTAAGCTCATCAAAAGACCAAATTTCACAATATTTCCAGGGTGAAGATTCATATTCTAATACACATCTAAAGTATAATAGCAATGTTCTTTGCTGCACTATCCAACATACTACCTACTATCCATTGATTCTGATCTAATACTAAAAATGTAAGTTCTTCAACTGTGAAGATTATTAAGTATATTTATTTTGATTATTTTCACTTCATAAATATACTTTAATATGTTGATCTCAACAAATATTTACCAAACAAGTTTTAAAAAATGGATTTTGATCAATATGTTGCATAGTTACTTATATTTTCTATTATATTTGCTTATTTTTGTATATTTAATATTTTTATATTTACTTATATTTTCTGTTTAAATATTCCATTTAAATATTCATTGGTGCAAAATAAAAATTCTTACATAGAAAAGTTGATAATGGTACTTAACATGTTGTTGTTACTAGTTGTATATCAGATAATGTTGTTGTTACCTAAAAATACTGATAAATTCTAAGCACTACTAATTTTAAAATTCATTGTTGAACCAAAGTTATCAAGGAAGTTAAATTAAAGGACAAGTATCTCTGTAGAGAAAAAAAAATACTTAAAGTAAGAAACTTAATTCCTTAAAAGAAGATACCTTTTAATACTCACTTAGGAATTTAAGAGGTTATGTATATAATCCTTGCACTCTGGAGGCCAAGGTAGAACCATTGAGAGTGTGTGTGGTCAATGTGACTACAGAAAGGTTTCTAGAAGTATCTGCACTACATGAGGAATGGCCTCAAGTCAGCAGGCAAGCAACCAAATAAGGAACATTGAATTCTGGATGCATTAAATGTGAAGTTAATCACACCAATATTTTCCATCATCTTCATAAACAAAAGAATATATATATATAGATATCCACATATATACAAATATATAGTGAATCATCATTTTATGGATTTTCAGTAGACAAGTGATAGCATATGTGATGGTGGATAAGATTCTACTGCCTGTTGATGTCATATTGATATTGATTTATTCAAGTACACTTACTGATGATGAACTTGTCTAATACTGGATTTCTCTGAATGAATTCCCATCACCAATTGATACATGACTGTGTGTAATATAATCTCTAAACAAACTTCCACATAAAGAAGGAAACAGAGAAAAAGAACATATTAGGAAATATTTGAAAATATTATGAAGTATTATTCCAGAAAAAAATAAACTAGTGGGACAATAGGTGATGAGAGACCCGACTGTTAAGATCTTTAAGTCCTGTATTCTAGAGAAGAACAACTGAAGTAGTATGCAGAATTACTATCATTTCAAAAATCTATGGAGCTGAAAAGTAACAGTGTAATAGTATAGAAGCATTTTCAGGATAAAGGATCATGACATGAAATGGAAATTGTCAACTAAACCAACTTTGATAAATTTTCATTAGTTTAACTTTAAAACAATCCAAGGCCTACCACTACTTTCCACAACAATTTCACCATTCAAATAAATAAACCCAAAATGGCTACCTGCCTTTTCAAGTTTTTCTTTTTTTTAATCTTTTTTTTTTTCTACTCAGACAAGTGAATTCAATTTTTATGTTATCATCCTTCAGTACTTTGTTAAAATTACTTTATTTTGTCAGGCAAATATTTCTCAAAATAAACTTTCAGCAAAAATAAAATCTATTTATCATCATATTACTGTCCATGATTGGTCATATATATTAAACTAAAATCAGATATATTATGGGAAAGGAGATGTGTTGTGAACAAAGGCTTACATAATCCAAGCCTTTCAATCAAAATAGAAAACAAAAAAGAAAAGAAGGAAAACCACCTATTCCTCACCCCTACCAACCAGGTCCCCCTCCTCCTAGATGCATGAAAGAAAGCCCTGGGCAGGAATACAGTGTTGTTGAGTGAACCAGCTCAAGCAGCCTGCATCTACCTCACCCTGTATCTTTCCTATATATTCTTTGTTTGTTTGGGGTTTTTTGGCTTGTGAATAAAACTTCTTGTGACTTTAAAAAATTACTTTATTTAACATTTATTGCATGTACACATATATTAACAATTTCACCAATGTTTCTATCTTAGCTCCTCAAACCATGTTATCTCAGTTATAGAGAAAATAAGATGCTAGTTATAATTTTTCACCTAGTAAACAGTGTATTTTCAGCATGTAAAATATTTTCTTTTCTCATTTGCAAAATGAAAATTCATCTCTACATGGTTTGTTAAAAAACAAAACTCAAAAATGTCTATACACACACATGCACATACACACACACACATATATATGAATTAGAAAATATATCCAAAGATTCTAATATTGAAGACATGTCATGGACATGGCATGAAAGAAAAATAACATATAAAATGTGTGGATGGCTATGAGTAATTTGTTGATAAACTGAGAAGTAGAGTGAACATAAGAGAGCAGTCAGGGTCCAACATATGCATGACATATAAGAATCTAATACTCCTACAAGTTGATGTTGTGAAGGAGGAATCATCTTTGGGGTTTCTGGCTTCTTAAAGCCAGTAAGTTGCTTGGTAAACAAATAATTTTTGAACACTCTTGCATTAAGCAAACAAAACTCAACAAATAAATCTAGAAAATGCATTTATATACTTATGTAGATTTCTGTATACTAATAAAACCACATGTTTATTTGACTTTTATGTACAATAGATAGTATATATTTTAACTTAGATAAAGCTAATGAATAGTAGAGAAAAGGAAAAGTAGGATTGAAATAAATTAGGAGCTTAAAGATGAAATGATGATTGTAAGAAAATAGAGCCATGTGTATGATTAATACTTGACCTATAGAATGAAGAGTTAGTAAGACAAAAGTCAAGGAACATCTATTTTTACAACACATGTCTGTGAATCTATTTCTATTTTTATATATTTCTGGTGAGGAAAGAAGTTATCTAATATTGATTAATTCAATTAAAATAATAATAATGTACTCCTCAAAATATTAAGTAATTTATCCATAACTATCATGCTTAGGTACAGCCTGGAGAGATAAGCAGCAATGAAGATTATCCAAAGAGAAAATTGTGAAAACAAAGTGGGCCGACTCTCCTACAGTGTTATGGGTTTCTTGGAGCTGAAACAGAAGAAGGAAAGCAGGAGAGTAATGCATCTTGTAGAGAAGGCCTCAGAAACAAGCATTTTAAGCAGCCAATAAATCAAATGCTGGGCAAGTGTAATCCGTGAAGAAACATGCCAAAGCTTTAGAGCCAGGGAGGTAAGCATGTGGTGCTGTATTCCACACCAAAGTGTTCCTGCAAACATTAGGAAGAACAGTTAAGGCCTAAGCTAAGCTTGGAAAACTTTGGAAACTGGGTCAAAGGCAAAGAAGAAAAATGCTACCAAGGCTTTAATTTCTAAGATTCTTCTCTCTTTGATGAATGTGAGTGATTAAAAAATCGTAAAAGTTTACATCTAAAAAGGTCAGTGCCGGAGGATGTTAAGGGAAATATTTGAAACTGGGTCTGGTGAATAAGGTCGGATGCAAATATACAAAAATTGAATATTATGTCAGTTATTTTCTGGATTCAAGAATATTACTTACCCCAGAGTTATAAAAAAAAATAAATTTTGTACCTGATGCAAATACTGTGGGTTCATTACTACTGCCTCTGAGTCTTGCACTGTGAAAATGTGTTTAGTGAAAATCCAATCCTGAGTGCTGTTTCTAGCCAAAGAAAAATCAACACCACACAGCTTGTCATTCCATCTGTACTTGAGTATTTTACAATAATAATAATACCAATAAAATTCTCCAATAAGGCCAAATGTAGTGTGTTCAATTCTGAGTCATGATCACTGGATGGTCCTAAGATATCATAAAATAAAATTTCATCTGTGGGTAAAACAGATATCTTCTCTGTGGACCATGTGTCATGGCTGCTTTTGTTTAGGTGGAGTGCGACTGTGAAATATTAAACAGTCCATCTAAGTGACCTCTAATGGTCCATTCAGTCCACATTTAACATGAAACAAAATTTGTGTCTCAAGAGAGAATGATATAGTCTATCTTAGTTTCCTTTGACACTTTATAAAACATAGCTGCAATAAAGGACCACATAGAAAAATTGGGACTGGTCCCACCCTCAAACCACAACTGCCTTTCACCCTTTCCAGCAGGTGGGACACTGAAATTTCTGATAGGTGGGCCATGCTGGGAACACCCAGTTTCCCTTGTGGTTGGTGATTTTAGAAACTCTAGATTATCATATGATAAACGTCTCCCTTAAAAATACTTAGAGACTTGCCTAAAATACAACGCTTTAAGTAATATGGATATATTTTATTTTTACAATTGATTTTACTAACTTCCCCAAAAATATCAACAGGAATGTTTTAAAATTTAATGGGAAAAGAAAAATATATAGAAAAATGATGAAAAGTAAGAGACAGGAGACAAAATCTTAGGAGACTCCTTCCTTGTTCCAAAACTACAGAAGGAGGGGAAAAAAAACTTCACCAAAATAAAAAAAAAAAAAAAGATCTCTTATCAAAAAAAAAAAAAAAAAAGTCGTATTGGATTTAGAACAGTTTCAGGGCTCGAAAATTGCCACATTAAAGTTCACCTCCTGTATCAGAGTTTTGATTTCCAGACCAGATGTAAAAAGCCTGAAACTTCATGAAATTCCAGTGTACTGACACTGACAGTGAGATTGGAGGAAGTTGCAGAACTGCCTGGAAATTCATGGTGAGCCCAGCAAAAAACAGCAGAACAAGAATCCAGAGTGAAACACTGCCTCACTGAAGAATAAACTTCAATGAACTAAGTAATGAACCCAAACTAAGTAATGTAGTGTCCATGCACTGTCCATCTGATTGAGTCCCAGGACAAGAAATGAGTGTGAGCTAAGATATTTTTAGTTACAAAAATCCTAATATTTTAAAGTATATCCTCATAACATGCCTTCAATATATGGTACATGTCTCCATTCTTTTTGTATGAGCAATTTTTGAGTAAGTGTACAAATAAGCTTATGATATTTGGTCCCTGCCTAAATCCCTCAAGTGTTTTTCAAAGTTGTTAGTCTTAGACAAGCCAAATCTCAGTGAGGTGTTAGTCTCTGACAGATAATCAATTATAACCTGAAACATCATATTTTCAACCAGTCACCTATGCCAACTTAGATTTACAGATATTGATTGACTGTTACAGGTAAAAGTAACATTGCTAAAAATTGTTTTCTTTTATACTTAACTGCATTTTAAAAAAAATTGTTTCTTGATAAAACTTTAACCTAAAGCACTAATCCTCAAGCTAACTAATTTAACTTACTTAAGTCAACAGGGCACACATTGACTAATAACAGGGAAGTACCTGAGATAAAAGAAATTGATACATGTATCTGAAGCTTAAGCTTGTAGCAAATCTCTTCACTGTGCAATTCCACTGAAAAGAGCAATGATAATATTATTATTATTTATAACAGTGAACAAGGCTGGGCATCTCAGTATTTATAGCAGATCTAATTCTATTATTTCATTTCCTACAAGTGAGAGTAACATCATACTAACTGGGGTCTTCTGGTCCCATTTATCTTCTATAACACTTGGCATGTAAAGATACCTCAACTTCCATATGCTGCCCTCAAGTCAATCATATTTATATGCACAATCTAGGGTAAAATGCAGAGAGCTTACTGTTCACCACCTAAAGGTAGTTTACTTTACAGATTGGGCATTCTAAGTTTTTGTTTGGACTAAATTTATTTTTTGTTTATTATTTTTATTTATTTGTTTGAGAGTGACAGACAGAGAAAGAGGCAGGTAGAGAGAGAGAGAGAGAGAGATAATGGGCATGCCAGGGCCTCCAGCCACTGCAGACAAACTCCAGATGTGTGTGCCCCCTTATGCATCTAGCTAAAGTGGGTCCTGGGGAGTTGAGCCTCGAACCATTCATTTGGACCCTGAAAGATGTGGTAGAGGTGGCCCATCTCTTAGTAGGCAGTTGACTATCTTTTCTTGTTGTATTGATGTATTCTGGAGCTCCCGGTTAGTAAGATGAAACAGATTCTCTAAGCAAAAGTGAGAACAGCTTGGATTAAAGGGTATTGGCATAGTTATTTGAGAGATTTCATGATGTGTTCACTTACTCTGAGCCAAAGAGCAGTGGTGATTCTCTCTGGAGTCTATGAGTTTCCTATTCATGGGGATATGACTTCTTTATAGGTTCTTTCCCACTGAGCAGGTCTCATATCCAATCTGAGAGCAGTTGGTTAACCACATAGGTTATGTGCCATTGATGCAGGATCCTCTGCTTATTAATACTGTTGGTAAAAATTGTCTCCCAACACCTCCCTTAGCAGTTTCCAGAATTATATGGGCTATCCATGAAGAAACTGGTACCCCTCTAACTTACAGTGTAGTTTCTTGATGTCCTGTGAATTCTGACTGTGATGTCTTCAGCAAGGGTATTACCTTTTAGCTGTAAAATGTATCCAAGAACTTTGGCAATGGCCTGCATTATTTTGGGGACCTCATAGGTCTCCCCAACCAACAGCAGATATGGAAGAGGTGGCAAGTCTCTTGGTGTGCAGACTGTTATCTTCTTGTCTTATTGATAGATTTCTATTATACTCAGTAAATTTCTGCCACTTGTAAAATATAGCAGATTCTCTATCCAACAGTGAGTGCAGCTTGGCTTATAGGGGGCACACCCTTCCTAATTGATGGTTATATCCTATAGAATGCTACCGAAGAGGAAGGTTTCTATTGTACTGATTCATTAGTTGTATATAATACCCCACACCCTCCTTTTCCCCTAGTTCCCCTGAGACCCTTTCATCTCCTTTATTTTATCTTTATTTCTGTCCCTCAACTCACTTGTGTAACCCCTTCTCCCCTTCCTCCCTCCCTATGTCCCCTTTTTCTTAGCTTCATTCTAGTTCAATGTCAATACTCCTGATGCTTACCGCCCCACACAGTCAACTCAAGCTGGTCCAGGTTAGGAACTGCATATGAAAACACAAGGCACTTGACTTTCTGAGCCTGTGTGACCTGATATAGTATGACTTTTCCAAGTCCATTCATTTTCCTAAAAATTTCCTTATTTTATTTTTCCCTCACCATTGAGTCGAATTCCATTGAGTATATGTTCTACATATTTATTAACCATTCTTATATTGGTGGTGGGCTGACTCCAATTCCTATTTATTGTTAATAGAGCAGCAATGAATATGGTAGAGCAAGGGCCTCTGTGGTCAACAGTAGAATCTTTAGGGTATATGCCCCAAAGAGGCATTGCTAGATATAATGGTAGATCTACTTTCAACGTTTTGTTATATTGATTTCCATAGTGTTGTACAAGTTTACACTCCCACCAGCAGTGGATGAGGGTTGCTCTTTCCCCACAGCCCTGCTAGCATTTGATGTCATTTGATATTTGGATGATTGCCATTTTGAGTAAAGTAAAATAGAATCTCAAAGTCATTTTAATTAATATTTTCCTGATGGCTAAAGAAGTTTAACATCTCCTTATATATTTATTGATCATTTGTATTTCTTCATTTCAGAAATTTCTATTCAATTTCATGACCCATTTTTGAGTGGTTGCTTTTTATTAGTTATGTACACAGTATGTATACATTCATGTTGATACCACCATTAGCCTCCTCCCTGTCCTCTCCCCTCAGCAGGGAATATGGGTCATGCATTGTGGGGTTAGCCATAAGTTGCTTGGTTTTTATTATTTAGTGGTTTGAGTACTTTGTAGATTATAGATATTAAACCTTTGTCAGGTGCAGAGTTAACCATGATTTTCTCCAATTAAGTAGGTTGTCTATTGACTCTATTAGTAGTTTAGTTATATGTACTTTTTTTTTACTTATTGGTTTCATGAGTTTCCAATAGTTAAACGTTTATTTAATTCCTTAGCAACCATGGTCTTACTAAAGAAGACTTTCCTTATGCCTTTCAGTGTTCTCCCTTAGTTTTCTTCTAGTCACTTTAGAGTTTCAGGTCTGATATTGAGGTCCTTGACCCATTTGGAGTTGATTTTTTTTTTCTGAAAGGTAATGAGAAAAAGGTCCAAATTTAATCTTCTACATGTGGCTCTCCAGTTTCTCCAGCACATATTCCAAAATTTCATTTCTTCATTTTATGGGTTTTCCTGTAGTAGTTTAAACAAGTTTCAGATGGATAGGGAGATGACTGAGTTGGTAAAGAGCTCCCTGTACAAGTATGAGAACCTGAATTCAATTCCCTAGCACCTACATAAAAGACAGGCATGGTGGCATATGTTTTTAAATCTAATACTACAGAAGCAGAGACGAAAGGATTCTTGAGGGCTACTGGCTAGATAGATTAGTCAAATCAGGGGCCTCCAGTTTTTGTGTGAGATCCTGTTTCAAATAATGAGGCAGGCAGCCATAGAGGAGTAGACCTCATGTCAACCACTGACCTACATATGCATCTGTAGTCATTTGCAAACACACAAACACATACATGGAGAATGTATAACTATGGAAATGTATGTAGTTATTCCAAATTTGTCACATTTTTGGATTTCTTAGACTGAAAATTTTACATTTTGTCTTTTTTTACATTTTTTGTTTACTTTTATTTATTTGAAAGTGACAGACTGAGAGAGAAAGAGACAGATATATATATATGGAGAGATGGGCACGCCAGGGTCTCCAATCACTGCAAATGAACTCCAGATGCTTGTGCCCCCTTCTGCATGTGGCTAACGTGGGTCCTGGGGAATTGAGCCTTGAACCGGGGCCCTTAGGCATCACTTAGGCAAGCACTTAACTGCTAAGCCATCTCTCCAGCCCACATTTTATCTTTTATATAGTAATAATCAGAAGAAAAATCATCAAAACAATGTCTAAATGAAAAAGAATTAGATTTCATTGCTTATACTTTAAGCAATACTTTCAGAGTAAGCTACACATCTTGGAAGAAACATGTAGAACAAGATGAAGAATTTTACTTAAAAATTATTTGAAATTTAAAAGCAATGCACTTAAAAGTTGTCTCTCTGCTGCTTTTACTGCTGTGATGTTGGGAAGTTTGTTTATAAAGTATGAGTGCAAAAGCCCATCACAATGAAAAAGCAGACTTTGTTGTTATAAATGTTCCAGAATTTATTTTGTTTCAATTCTAATAGTAGTTGCATAGTCTAAGATTAAAGTAATTTGCTGGGCTGGAGAGATGGCTTAGCCATTAACCTCTTGCCTGTGAAGCCTCAGGACTACAGTTCTAGGCTCAATGCCCCAGGATCCACGTTAGCCAGATGCACAAGGGGGCACATATGTCTGGAGTTTGCACTGACTGGAAGCCCTGGCATGCCCATTCGCTCTCTTTCTCTCTCTGCCTCCTTCTCTCTGTCTGTTGCTCTCAAATGAATAAATAAAAATAAACAAAAAAAATCATTAAAAAATAAAGTGATTTGCTGATTAATTCCTGACTTATGATAACAGTTCTTCATGGTTTAGTCTTTGTGGAAAGAAAAGAGAGATTAAGAGAGATATTCTTATTGGATTAGGGGCAATCCCTTCTTTCCCCATTTCACCTTAATTACATGTGAAAGAACTAACTCTAGGTATAACCACATTGGGGGGTAGGAATCCATTATATAAATTTTACTATTCAATGATATCAACCAGTGAAATTCCAGTTAACCCATTAACATGATAAATAGAGAAAATCATGACATTAATTTTCAAAATGTTTTGAAAACAAAAAAAAAAAACCTAACAAACAAAAGAATTCTTAACAAATGATGGAAAATTAGCAATTTTAAACATTTCTAAAGATATCTCAGAATCAGATATTCAACAAAAAAAAAAGGCATAAAGAGATATCATCATCAAAAGTATAAAGCTTTAACTACAGAAATAATAAAAGGATTCAGGAAGATATAAATAATGGGAAAAAGACAATGAATATAACTATAAATTAATTCTGGCTGTATAACACAGAATGATAATGTTTTCTGAGATTAAAATAAAAAAGTACTGCCTGAAAATAACATAAAAGACTTAGAGAAAGTAATGAAGTTAAAGTGTTCTAATGCCTCTGTATTGGTCACATTGTCTGGCTAACTAGAAAATACCTAATTTAAATTAAACTGTAATAATCTAAATGTACTTGATTACCAAAAAATAAATACTTTGGAAAACACAGAGAAAAATTAAACATGTAAGTAGAAAACCATAGAAGGGAATGATTGACAAAATAAGAAAATATTGCTTAAGAAGAAAAATAAGCCAGGAAACCAGGAAGAACATGAATTTGCTGATGAGCAGAAAATATATCTCTATTACTGCAAAGCTGAAGTTCTAACCCTTCATGTTCATCTGCATAGAATGGAAAAAAGCCTAATTTTCACCTCAGACCCTGTTTCCAGGAGCTCTGAAATCTCCTTTGAGATACAGGAATACCACATAACAGATAGTGGTAAATACATCTAGGTAAACATCTCAGTGTATACTTACCAATGACCATTATATATTCTTTATTTAGATGTATGTAAATATACAGAGATAGATTTTCTAGTGTCATGTATTTTGTTCTTGACAATGTTTCACTTTGTACCCATGCATTTCTTGCTATTGCTTTCCATTTCTGACAACTCTAGAATATTCTGGTTAGATAGTGAACACTATAGACTTCCACGGTGGTCTAGTAGTTCTTGGATGCAAATTCAGGTTGATATTCCACTGTGATAACGGAACACGGGTGGCCTCTCATTTTTAAGTGATGCCTCCTTATATGAGCTATTCTGGATTCTATGCTCCCCCTTCTCCTGACACACAGCACAGTAAACTACTACCTGTAGGCATTATTGAGCCCAAGAGTCATTTTCTCTGGGAAATTTTTTTTCACTATAGTTACCAATAATATAAGAACTCTTTTAACTCCTTTGATCCTTTCCTTATCATGTACTATTTTCTCAAATATAGTGTCTTCCTTATCTGATTGGCCATCTGCACCTCTATAGTATGGACCCCATAAGGGAATCACCTGATTTGCCTCTGCACAGCTACCCAACCATAAAGTCTATTGCACTTAGTAAATACTATGTAGATAGAGTAATATAAAATGCTTAATATATATGTAGGGAAATTCAAGTTATCAAATCATGGGAACACACTATTAACAGCAACATATAAAGGATGACTAAAGGCTATGCACATTGAAATTGAAATACAATAAAGCTATCTTGAAGAAATAAAACTAGAAGACTTAAGAGTGTAAAATGTGATTACTAAAAAGTACAAGGAAAAACATGTGAAATTAAAAATCATATATGTAAGGATAATGGTAACAGTTATGATAAAGTTTGAGCTTTCTGTCAAACTACACAGAACAAAGTGAAAATATGGCTAATAATTCAAGAAGTATATTACAAAGTTGTTTTGATTGTTGTTTTTGGTTGCACAGTTGATACATTGAAAGTGAAAATGAGAAAAATAGCCATACAAGGGTAATTAAATAAGGAATTAGAGACTCTGTGTCATTTAACCATATTAATATTCATCCCATAATAAATAATTTTATTATAGCTAATAAATGGTAGGACTGGCATAAAGAGGACAGAGAGTTTTTTTCCAAGAGAAAATCTTTTTTATTGATTACTTGAATATGAAATGGTAGAAGATTTAAAGAACTAGTAAAATGTTCACATTTAGAGAATATTTTCATAGAGAGAAATATGTATCTAAGAAGACTGAAATCTTAAGTAGATAAAGATTAGGTAAGTGTTAGGTAGACCTTAGAGCTGAAATAGTACAGTATTTAAGAAAGCTTTCAATGAAGAATGGTCATCAATGCTGCAGAGAAATATAAAAGAAGAATGAGTTGAAAATTGGTTTCCCTCTAATTTTAATTTTTACCATTTTCAGTTAAATGAAAAATTGACATATCCTTGAATAATTTAAATTTAAAAATGCCTCTGATAAAATATTAAGAATGCTTCCTGTACAGACTTTGAACTGAATCACTTAATATTCACCAAGCTTTAGTTATTGGACATGTTGACTTAGATTTCATGAGCATTAACAGTTTATATATAGCTGCTGAAAGGATAATTGTCAGTATTCAGAGTTCTTTAAATGGTAGTATATTCTATTGATGCCTATCAAGTAACATGTATGCTGAATGAAATTCTAAGCTACCAGTAAAATTTATTCAAAAATTTGGCATATATAACACAAATAAAAAAAATTAACAATCCCAATTAATTCTGAGTTTTCTTTTCTTTTTTCAAATCATAGTAAGTATTGTTTAGCATGTTAAGATTTAACAAGTCAAATTTTGTGTTTATTTTAGGATCCCACACAGCTTTTGTTAAATCAATTAATGTATATCAATGTTTTGTTTTTGGAAAAAATCTTTTCCTTATGTTGGCAACAAGTTATATGTTCAGGTTCTAATAAGGAGAAGAAAAAATGATAGTGAAAACAAATAGAATGTTTGACCTTCAACCATTCATTTCATTAAAGAAATTAATGGTCAATAAAAAATGAGAAGCAAAGGTATAGCCTGAAGTGAGCCCACTTCTACATTCAACTATTTTTTAAAATTATTTATTTGAGAGTGAGAAAGAGGGAAAGAGAGAGAGAGAATGGGCACTCCAGGGGCCTCCAGCCACTGCCAACGAGCTCCAGATACATGCACCCCCTTGTGCATCTGGCTTACGTGGGTCCTGGGGAATCGAACTGGGTTCTTTGGCTTTGCAGGCAAACACCTTAACCGCTAAGCCATTCCTCTAGCCCCCATCTTTTTTTTTTTTTTAACATCTAAAAGATTGACCTGAACTGTCCTTTCACACATCAGAAAACATATATGAGAAAATGATTCAAGGGTATGTAATAGTATTGGACAATAGAGAAGTAAGGTGTGCTTATAAGGGTAGATTTAAATATATTTCTATTTCTCAACTTAACTCTTCTTAAGGGGAAGGAGCATGTTTTAAAATGCTCACATTTTAATGCTTACTTTTGCACTTGAGCAGCTAAATTGTGTTTCCCATCCCCACTGTTATCTAGACATATTTTCTCAAAGTTGGTGTGCGCCTTCACTTCTAATCTCCAGGGTGCATTCCTTATTATCATTCTGCTCAATATCTCTGGCACATTTAAATTTTATGATATCATGAATATTTATTTTATTTTCTTTCATATCATAAGTCTTGAAATGTTTCTCAGAATTCTTATATAATAAGATATTTTTAATCATTCTTTCTAATCACACTTGCATGGTTTCTTTCATTTTTTACACTTCTACTCCTCTAACAAACAAAAAACCTTAAAAGAGAAAATAAAGGCTTTTTAGGGATCATTTTCAGACCTCTTTTCTTCCCAATTTATAGGGTCACTTTGGACTATCTAAATCACAGGACAGCTTCAAACACCAGCTCTCTAACATGATTCCTTAATCTTCAACCCTCAGGACATAAACCACTCACACTAAATCTTTCTTCACTACTCTATTCAGAGGAATGCATTGTTTTCTAGCTAGAGTTCTCACTAATTGCTGCTATGCATTCTGTTTTTAGTTTTTATTCTGTAAAATACAACACAAATTTACCTACTGTCAGAAACCTCTTATTACTTAAGGGAAAAAAGTATTCTGAATTTCTGTTCTCATAATGTGTAATTTCCCATTATTAATTTTTACAATTTATTTAATTTTTACAATTTATCATGTGACATTGGGAACTCTGGAAAACGAGGCTCTTAATCTTTTTTAAAAATACTTTTCATAGATTTAGCACTTTGTTCTTTGAATATAGGAGGACACTTAGCTGTTTTCTTTGACAATGAAATATTTATCTAAAATTTCATGATCAACTATAAATAAATTGCCATGATGCAGTATCTCTAAACAGGAAATTGAGAGAACAAGTTAGCTTTCTTTCTTTTTTTAGAAAGTCAACTACATCTAATTTTATGTAATACTTTTGTTCAGCTTCCAATGTGATATTTATATGTAGTGTTTCTCTGGAACTACTTTTTTTGATTTTTATTTATTTATTTATCTGAGAGACAGAAAGAGAAAGAGGCAGAGAGAGGACAAGTGAAGGAGAGAGAGAGCAAGAGAGAGAAAGGGAGAGAAATGAGTGTGCCAGGGTATCCAGCCACTGCAAATGAACTTAAGTTGTATGCACCACCTTATGTATCTGGCTTATGTGGGTCCTGGAGAATCAAAACCTGGTCCTTTGGCTTTGCAGGCCTTCACTGCTAAGCCATCTTTCCAGCCCATGGAACTACTTTTTTCATAAGCTCTTCCTCGTGTGCCACAGATTTATTTCTAATGGTATAGGTTGAAAATAGGTGTTTTTTTGTTGTTTGCAAATTGAATATAGTTTTAAATATACTAGCGTAGTTTATTTAGTACTAAACTGAAAAAATGCATTAATAATTTTGGCATCCCTAAATATACTGTAGTATATTGTGTCATTTGGAGTTTCCCTTTTAAATAAATATTTTGTTTATTAATTAATTCATTAATTTTTATTTTTTATTTATTTTAGATAGGGAGGGAGAGAGAGAAGAAAGGGCAGATAGAGAACTGGAGCACTAGGACCTCCAGCCACTTCAAAGAAACTCCAGATGCCTGGATCACCTTGTGCATCTGGCTTTTGTGGGTACTGGAAAGTCAAACATGTATCCTTAAGGTTTGCAGGCAAGCACCTTAACCTCTAATCCATCTCTACAGCCCTGGAATTTCTTTTGCTTGCCTTTGTAAAAAGATATTTTGGTAAGTGTGTGAGAGAGAGAGAGAAAGAGAGAGAAAGAAAGAAAAAGAGGGCCATGTGTGTCTGGCTATATATGGGTACTGGGAAATTGAACCTGGGCCCACAGTCGTTGAAAGCCAGTTCAGCTTCTACCAAACCTCATTTGTTAGTCTTTGATCCACATGCTGGTTATATATCCCTGTGAATTCTATTGTATATTAAATTTTCTGTCTTTTGTGAAAAAATGTATGCTTTAATAATAGTCTTGCTTGGTATATGTTGCACTTACCTTCTTTCTGCTGGAAAAAAGACCACCCTAGAAGCAACTTATGGGAGGAAAGGGTTTATTTTAGTCAGTAGTTTTGAGGTGAAGGATCCTGATGGTAGGGAAAGCAGGACATGAGTAAGTAGCTGGCTCACATGTCATATATCAGTGTGAATGTAGTCTGTGTCCTGGTCTTAAAACTGGGCAAATAACCTTCTAGATCTGCTCCCAGTGACACATGTCTTCCAGCAAAACTCCACCTCACAAAGTGTCTACCTGCCCAGGATCGAGTATGAGGCTTAATCACAAAGAAGTGAGGTTATAGGGAGAACTTTACATTCAAACCACCACAGCAAATGCTAAGTTCTTATTACTACCCCCAAGAAATGCTTTTCTGGCCTATAAAGCCCAAAAGTGTAGCAATTATGAGCTTAGAGCATAACGATTTTCTAGGCAAGGTCATATTAATTCTTAGAACATTCTAGCTCTCTCTTCCTCTATTCCACTACTACTCATTCCCCTTCATTGGAACTGAGAGCTTTAGCCCAGGAAATTAAAATAGGCTCCAGTCAAGGTCTTTCTTTCTAATAATATATAAAAAAGCACAATCAAATAATATTTAAAGCCAAAAATCTAAATGTTGGCCCATGATTTAGGATTCAGGATGAGGTCACAGACTTAGAAGTTAATGTAGGGGAGGTAGAAAGTGGGCCAAAGCAGTGTACCACCCACAAGTGGGCTTGCAGGAATATTCAGAACATGGGGAGTATTGATGGCTGGGACTTATGGAGGTTCTAAGGGCAATGGTTTAAAAGGCTTAAAGAATCACTCTCCTTGGTGTATATAATATTCTGCAAATAGCTGCTATTCTCCAGACTAATGGAACTGCAACTAAAATAAGAGTTCTACTTGAATAAGTGGTTTCTTTTTAAATTAATTTATTGATATATTTATTTGAGAAAGATAACAAGAGGAAGAGAGTGAAAGAGAATGAGACAGAAAAAGAAAGAGAATGAGAAAGACAAAAGAAAGAAAGAGAGAAAGTAAGAATGGCCATGCTAGGGTCTTCATCCTCTGCAAACAAACTCCAGATGCAAGTGCCACCTTGTGCATCTTGCTTTTGTATGGAGCCTAGAGAATCAAACCTGGGTCCTTTGGCATCCCACGCAAATGCATTGACCACTAAGCCATCTCTCCATGCCATTACTAGGCAGTTTTTAAATGTTAGTATGAACTGAAGAGAATTTTTGAAGACGTCTTTACCTCCCAAGTGTCTAGGAATAGGGAAAAATGACAGTTATTTAGTATGTCTCAGAGGGGAGCATTTCTTTTCCTGTATTTTGAGAACATTCTATGTGAAAATTTAAAAAAAAAATCTTTTCCACTGCTAACAGAGTATAACAAGTTGCTTTACCATTCACATTATTTTGGTAATATTTTAGAAAACAGTTATGAACAGTGCATCAAAAAATATATACTAAACTTTCCAAAGACAATATTAGTTTTAGCAGCTTTACTGTTTATATGTATTTCAGGAAATGATGTTTAGTATTACCTTAAGAAAAATAAATAAAAAATGGAGATCTACATTATAATGAAAACAAGCAATCTAATTAAAAAAAAAAAGAATTCATGACAGTTAAGCCTTTAAGAAGATGGGGCTGGCTGTATGATTATAAATTCAAGGACTATATGAGACCTTGACTCAAACAATACAGGCTGCAGTGATGGCTTAGCAGTTAAGGCACTAGCCTGTGAATCTTAAGGACCCATGTTTGACTCTCTAGACATACAAGGTGATGCAAGCACAAGGTCATACCTGCACACAAGGATGAACCTGTGTCTGGAGTTTGACTGCAGTAGGTAGAGGCCCTGGAATGCCAATTCTCTTTCACACTCTCTCTCTTTCTCTCACACTTGCTCTCTCACTTAAAAAAAAAAAAGGCCAGTCTAGCCAGGCGTGATGGTGCACACCTTTAATCCCAGCACTCGGGAGGCAGAGGAAGGAGGATCGTTGAGAGTTCGAGACCACCCTGAGACTACATAGTGAATTCCAGGTCAGCCTGGGCTAGAGCAAGACCCTACCTCGAAAAACCAAACAAAATCAATAAATAAATAAGATATCACTTCACATTTAAAAAATAAAGAAAAGGCCAGTCTGTTGGATTTGCCTAAAATAAAATAAAGAAAAATAAAAATACACAAATATAGGCTGGGAAGATGGTTCAGTGGATAAAGTGCTTAACACATAATCATGAAAAACTGAGCCAGGATCCATACATTCTGTATAAAGCAAGCTGTAATGCTAGCATCTATAACCCCAGTGATCCTAGGGCAAGAAGGAAGGCAGACACAGGAGAATGGTCTGGAAGTTCACATCCCATCTATCCTAGAGAACATAGCACTGAACATTCAGACCATTCTGATACCCTGCTTCAAACAAAAACGACAGTCAAGACTAACACCAGAAGTTGTTCTCTGACATCCACAGGGGCATGTGTGCATCAGCACTACCACCCATCAATACACACACACGTATATGAAGACAGACATATAAATAAACAAGAAAATTGGTTCTCCTTAAACTGGCAGACATTTAACCTTAGCCAGATATCATTTCGATTCAACAAGGCTGTGACTGAACAGATGACAAATACAAATTTGACAAACACAATGACATAGATTTGTGGTTAAAAACATTGCTTGTAATTTAGAATTAGATTTTTGTTGCTGTTTTAGAAGCATAACTACAACTTAATCTATTGAAATAATAACTTGTTTACTTTTTACTTGGTTTTATAAGTAAGATGTAGTAGGAGGCTTAGCAAATATGAAAATATAATCATAAATGAATATTATTGAGAATGGACATATGTGTGTGTGTGTGTTTGTGTACTTCATCTAAATAACCAAAAACATACATTGGAACTGGTTTATATCTTATTTGATATTATTTATGCTTCTCTGATATTATTTTGTAGTGATGCCAATTGTGTTTGCTTCTTTGAATGAATTATTTTCAGTTTTTCCTTTTGGGTCATTAGCAAACTTAATTGATTCTCAAAAAAAATGTATTAGAAAAAATCCTAACACTTGTATCAAATGAATTTCTGTTGTTACCCTGAGCTTCTCTTTTAGTTTAAGAGATTCAGCTTTATAAGCTCTCTTTTTATATTTAGAGCAAAAGAAATTTGACATTTCCCCATGAAGCATGCTTATTCTTTAACCTTCTATTCTCAAAAGTTTAGTTAATTGAGAGACTTGCATGCTCCAAGCCTGCAAATACAATGATAATTTAATAAGTCTTTTCCTGACATTTGAATGCCTTACACTCTAATGGAATTATTGTATTCACAGTCAACATTAAATATTAATTAAATGTTGTAACATCTAAGGACTTATTATTTTATATACTTATTTTTCTCCACAAGGATGTTAATTTCTATGAAAAAAATAAAACTACTTTTCACTGTCTTGCAGATAAATAATATTTTATCATTATTTGATTCAGTCAAGATAATGGCTCAGAAGTAAAGATTTATCACTCTGTATCCCACACATCACACATGTAAACTATTACAAAATTGGCTTTGTCTCCAGACTATATTGTAATCTGACTATTTTCCTTCATTTTCACTGATATTCTCCTTGTTCAAGACCCCATAGTCACACATGGTAAAAGCTTGAGGAAAAACCATCCTTCAACTTCCATTTTAAGACAAAAATTATTTGCTAGTTCATTTTTACAGAAGTGATTTTTTGAATTGAAACATGGTGTAAAGTTCCTACATTTTCTTGTGACTTGCAACATTTTCTGTCTTAAAATACTAAAGGAGGGCTGGAGAGATGGCTTAGCGGTTAAGCGCTTGCCTGTGAAGCCTAAGGACCCCGGTTCGAGGCTCGGTTCCCCAGGTCCCACGTTAGCCAGATGCACAAAGGGGCGCACGCGACTGGAGTTCGTTTGCAGAGGCTGGAAGCCCTGGCGCGCCCATTCTCTCTCTTTCCCTCTATCTGTCTTTCTCTCTGTGTCTGTCACTCTCAAATAAATAAATAAATAATTTTAAAAAAATGCTAAAGGAGCCAGGTGTGGTGGCACATACCCTTAATCCCAGCACTTGGGAGGCAGAGGTAGGAGGATCATCATGAGTTTGAGACAGCCCTGAGAATACAGAATGCATTCCAGGTCAGCCTGAGCTAGATGAGACCCTACCTGGAAAAAAACAATGCTAAAGAAAAAGACATATCAGGTACAAATGAGTATCAGAGAGAAATTATGTAGGTGAGCAAAAAAGCACAAAAACATGGCTTGAATCAAACTGGCTATATATCATGATCAGAATGTGGAACCCTGGAAAGTAGTAGGGGAAAACAACAATAAGGAAGACTCTATATAAGAAGTAAGAAGCAGGGCTAAAATGATTGCTCAGTGGTAAAAGTATTTGTTTACAAACCCAGATGGCCCAGTTTCAATTCCCCAGTACCCACATAAAACCAGGTGCACAAAGCAGCACATGCATCTGCAGCTCATTTGTAGTGGCAGGAGGCCCTGGAGAACCCCATAAAAGAAGTAAGAACCTACTGATCATAATATGATTCATAAATTATTAATATCTACTACATAATAATCAACATTGATAGGGGGAAAATTATATACATGGAAGTTCCAAAGTAAAGACAAAAAGGACAATTGACAACTATATTATTTGCATAGAACAGTCCAAGACCTGTGCAAGGTGGTCAGGTAACATGGTAAAGGAAATTGATGTCTGTTGCTCAGCCTGGGGTCCTAATGTTCAGACCACACTCTTACTCATACAATGTCTAGTCTGAACTATATACTTTCTTTTTTAAAACTTTTGTTTAGTTTTACCTATTTATTTTAGAGCCACAGACAGAGAGGGAAAGGGAGAGAGAGAGAGAGAAGTAGAATGGACATGCCAGGACCTCTAGCCACTGCAAAAGTACTCCAGATGCATGCACCCCCTTGTGCATCTGGCTAATGTGGGTCCTGGGGAATCGAGCCTCGAACCAGGGTCCTTTGGCTTCACAGGCACGCACTTAATAGATAAGCTATCTCTCCAGCCCCATACTTCCTTAATCTTTGCCCTAACATTTATTTTCTATTACAAAGTAATTCAAGTACTTTATTATTTCTTTATGAACTATTTTTAAGGAAAAAGAAGATTTTGCTGGGCTAGGAAGATGGTTCAGTAGCTAAAGGCCCTTGCTTACAAAGTATATTGTCCTGGGATTCAATTACCCAATACCCACCTAAAGCCACATCCAAAAAGTGGAAAATGCATCTGAACTTCATTTGCAGCAGCAAGAGATCCTGGCTTTCACTCCCTAACCTCACCTCTCTCCCCCCTCCTCTCTCACAGACACATATGAAAAGAACTGTTTTAAATATTTATTGTTTTGGATTGTTTGCTAACTTTATAAGAATAATTGTCACTACTGGACAATCTGTCCTGTAAAAACCTACAATATCTAATAACTATGTCCTTGTATTCACATCAATGAAAATAGCATGTTAGTATGTTTATAAGAATGCCGTCTATCCTACACTCCCAAACACATGTGACAGTTAATTTAATATCTAGCATAATGGAAAACTCTGGCAAATATAACAAGTCTCTAAGACCTCTTGCCACAGCTGTCAATAAAGAAAGAAAATGCATCAAAATTTTATTCCTGTTGAAGATCTGGAGAATAACTTGTTCATTTATAGCAAAACAATGATTTAACTGTAGCACTTAAAATATATTGCCTGCCATTTTTAATATTTATTATGCAGTAAGCAATTGATGAAAAGAGAAGAAAATAAAATGTTGAGACAGAAAGTGATGAAGTCCTGTTAATTTCCTTCTGAGACTCAAAGTAGAAAAGCTGTTGCTGGCAGCTACATGGGAGAAAGAAACATTATTTACTCAAATTTCAAATAAGGAAAACTAATATAAGAGATAAGAGAAAAGAAACTTCAATTTAATTTATTTGCTTTTAGACTGTAAACTCGAACTGTTATCTGTGTGGCATAATCACTCATCTCTCTGGAGCGGATACATGAGCAGACAGACTGAAGGCTAAGTAATCAAACACAAGCAAAGGTCATCTTCCTTGTGAGAGGAGACCAAACTGTCAAGAGGTAACTCTGAGGAAAGGGACTGTGATAAGACTTTCCTCCCTCCTTTAAGGAGATCATCAGCCATGATGTTACCTGTTTCCATTATCTAATATTATCATTCTGAGTTTATTTTACCTATTGAAGACACCTCTACCTCTCTGCTGTGGCAACTACTACCTCAAACAAACAAAAAAATGTACTAAATAGAAGACCAAAACATATATAATTAGAATTTTTTAATACTGTACACATTGGAAGAAGAAAATGAGACACAAATTCACAGTTTTGATGGCCAGTCCCACAATGCATGACCCCAATTCCCCAAAGAGGAGGGTCTCTGTGGAGTGGGGAGGACAGGGAAAAGGCTAACGATGATACCAACATGGCCATATACATACTGTGTACATAATTAATAAAAAATTTTAAGATGTACTTTTAAAGAAAAGTAATTTTGTAGGACAATTTCATGGGGTATGGTTCACTTTATGATAGCAGAGATTGCAGAGTTGGAGAAATGATGTCAGAATTACAATCTAAACACATTCTAACAATGGTGGCTAGCCATCTGCTCATGGTTTCATAATGGGATCATGCTACATTTACATGGGAGGCTATATAACATGTTGGTATCTATTTCACCAGAAGTACAGTCCCAAAAGTGTACTGAAAAACCAGTTGGCCAGCCCATTTACACACGTTTGTCCCTCCCAGCCCAACCTTGATATTCCACCCCTTAAACAAGGGGTACTCTGGATGCTCAGTGCTATAGGGAGGAACCTTTAATACCAATGTGCACCCCAATTGACCAGTGTGGGCATCTGCAGTATTCTGTTTGGGGGTGGGGATAGTTATCCATGATCACAGTCAGCACTTGACTGCATAACTGGAGCATCTTGTCATTTGCCACTGTCCAGTGATGGGTTCTCATACCTGAAGGGTCATACATACTGGCTAGCTGCTTTATAATTAAGGAATAGTGAGTTTCTACCACTTCCTATAATAGTGACAAGAATCTTGCAGACACATGCCATTTGGCTATTTACTACCATAGCCCATAGTCAAAGCCTATGTCATGCACTGATACATTTAGGAGGAAGAGCAGAGAGTACTTTAGCATGGGTGGATGCCCATTTGGAAGACCTCTTCCTGACTTGGGGCCTTAATTCCAGGGTGCTTCTTTCTTACACAGAACCTATAGTTGGGAATGTTCCCTACTTAGAAGGGCTAGGTTCTGCATAGTCCAGTTATTAAAGCCAGACTACTGGCTGCTGCATACTCTATGGGACCCAAGAATTCATTTAGGTCTACTGTCACAGGTCTAGTACATAGCATAGCTGGTTGCTCTTAGCACACATCCTCCTTGGTAGTGATCTGAGCTACTTCTGATTTAGACATGGGTAACTAGGATGTTATGCACCTCAGAATTGGATATACTGTCCATACAAGGTCCTTAATTATGTCAGTAACAAATCTATAGGCCTATAGGGTGGTGTACAGCCCAGTCCCTAAGTGAGATAATCTAACAGGTACCCGTGCTTACCTAAACTTTGCCATAATCCCAATCTAGCTGTGACAACATTGACAGCTAGTTTGAAGGCCTAGGTGTATAATCTGCAATGACTGTGTTTATCTCAGTACAGTCATGGCAGCAAAAGAAGGTCAGTAACTGATATAGTTGCCAACTTTTTATGACAAAACAGATATAACTAAGATAAATGCTTAGAAGTATTATGCATTATTATGCAGTATAGAGTTGAAGCACCAGAGTAATTTCTAAGTAGGTGGGAATGCTGTTTGATATAAATTCAAGCACATTATATTGTGTTAAGATCAAAATAGTTAGTGACTGCATCAATTGCTTTCTTGTTGTTGGGATGAGATACCCAACCAGAAGCAGCTAAGGGAATGAAGGGGCATATTTTAGACCAATGGTCCCACACCATCTTGGTGCAAAAAGCATGGCAGGAACAGAAATCTGGTGTCACATCATCATTTCTGCAGGAAAAAGAGAAAATGAAGCACTCTGCAGCTGAGCCAGTTCTCTCTCTCTCCTTTTGATATAGTCCAAGGCTTTGGCCCATGGGATTATACAGGCCACAGATAACTGATCTTAACACCCTAGTTAACCTAATGGAGATAATCACTCACCAACCTGCCCAGAGACTAACCTAATCTATACCAACCCTCACGAGTTGCCAATCAATCTAAAACATCACAGTAACTGGACACACCATTTCCATGTGTCAGAAATTGTGGAAGACATTTTAATTCATCACAATGTATTTATGACTATGAAAATGAAATCTGAAGAAAGTTACAATTATGGAGATTTATTTTTGATGAGAAAAGTTATGAAGAAAGGAAGGCCACAATATCAGGTTGGGCTTTGCCCACCTGAACCAGACAGGGGATTCCAGTGCTGGTAAGAAAAAGGATCAAAAGAAAACATTAGCTGAAAGATCAGTATTAACAAGGCTAAAAATAGGGTTCCAAAATTAAAGTCTATGACTTTCATCTAGCATTACCCTAGATAACAGGAAATAATTGCAGATGCCGAATGGGTCTTCAGGAACACATCTTTCTCCATCTGTAGACATTACCTTTAAGGTTAATAGCAGGGATTATGTGTTGGATAAAATGAGAGGACACTCAGTTCTGGGATGTCCATAGAAACTTTTCTGCATGGTTAAAAAATAATCATTTTCTGCTCAGGTAAACTTTGCTGCTTCTCTCTAAATATTGTTCTATTGTCTGAAAAGAAATAAATCTTTCATTGCTGTTTTATTACACTCTATGTTTTACATCTAATAGAAACATTTTCCTTCAGTTTTGTACACTATAATTTTTCCTCATTTTCCCATTAAAGGAAGTAAAATGATAGGCTAAAGCACAATAGTACCTAAAATTCTGAAAAATACTTTGAAAGTTATATATTATAATAATCAAGGCTTATAGAGAGGGAACATATTCTCTGTATTTTAGTGTCAACAGCATGAACAGCAGGTCTGTCTGCCTAAAACATGAAAGTTAACAAATTCTGTTTTTAGGTAGCAACCTGATCTAAGCCCAATATATAATTATTTGATTGAATGAGACAAGTAAAAGACATGTGGTGTCCTATAGATATTGTTATAAACTTTTAAATATCTATAGTTAATTATAGTCAGATGCAAATGCCAGATCAAATGATTAATATTGAATATAAAATGTAAAAATATAAAGTCATAACTTTCAAACATCAGTCATAATTGTGAAGTGTAAGTAACTTTCTTCCTGTAAAATCTCATTTTCTTATTTTCTCAAGCAAATGACAGCTTATATTGATATAAAATCTTAGATTATTAGTACTTTGGACATTATGTAGAATATTCCATTAATGGTGCTTCACTGTAAGACATATATTTATCAGAATCCAAAGTAAATAAAATTAAGATTATTGTGACCTTTAGATCCATGAACACAGAAGTAAAAACGACTAATTCCAATTAAAGTTGACTTTTTCTCCTTTGGGAAAAAAATGTGAGTCATTATTAGTGTGCAAACCAATAATTAATTATAATAAAATAATTAGAATTATTTCAGTGGTCCTTAGGTAACCTCCTGACATGCAGATATTTCCTCATTTCATTTTAAAAAAATGGCATGCTTTAATTGGACTGGAGATCTGCTCCATGGGAGGGAATACATGCCTAATACTGAAAAGAAAAGCAGGGGAAGTCATGAGTCCTAGGGGAGTAATGCCTGCTGTTGCCTGGATAAATGCATATATTATGCTCACCAAACTGCCCTGAGAGCACTTTCTTTAATGTTCATGCATATTGGTGCTCTTCTCACTTTCGGATAGAGTGGCAGTGACCACCAGATGACTATACAGACTCCATAGTGCTGAGAAGTGACAGAGGAGTGTCCAGCACTGAGGTATCTCTACCACATCCTGCAAGGCTCAGGGTCCATTGCCCTTGTGCAAGAGGTGGCAGAACGAATGTAAGAGCTAAAGGAAGGGTAGGACTGCTTACAATTTACTCTTTCAGACACAAAAAGTGGCCTGGATATCCGTGACCTCGCAGCGCTTGGTACTACCTACTCAAGAACTAATTGAAAGGGGAAGGGGATGTAATAAGGGTGGATTTGTGAAGAGAAAAGTTGGGGTAGAGAGGAGATTATCAGTGTCTATTGTCTATAATTATGGCAGTTGTCAATTTTAAAAAAAATGTTAAGCTGGGTGTGGGGTCGCACACCTTAATCCCAGCACTTGGGAGGAAGAAATAGGAGGATTGCCTTGAGTTCTTGGCCACTCTGAGACTACTTAGTTAATTCCAGGTCAGCCTGGGCTAGAGTGAGATCCTACTTGAAAAACAAAAACAAAAACAAAAAAAAATTAAGAGAATACACAACAGAATTAGAACTGCAAAGGTACAACAAGCAAGGAGAACAACTGGGGGAGTGTCCTTCACTCCAGGGGCTGGTGTCTTCTCATCCTGCAAAAAACATTATTTCTTGAGTGACCTTTTCTGACCAATCTATTTTTGCAATGATGTAGACAGAACCCACAGCAAAATATTCTATCTCTGATCCCTATCTACCTACCCTAGACCCATTAATTGAAAAAAAAGGGCCTCCTACCAAATTTAAATAAATAAATAAATAAAATATAACATGCTCAGATAATAAGAATTATTGCTAACTAACTTAAATACTGTACACGTATATCATTAAACATGTTAAAGGGCAACATTTCATGACATAAGAATGTGGAAATACTTGTGAAAAAATTATAGATATATATTTTAAGTAATTTTGGTAATAACTATAGATACAAATGTAGTGCTTTTTTCTATTTGTTAATGTTTTTGATAATAATTTTTGCTCTTCATATATAAATAATCTGTAATCTAAAATAATTTTAAAGGATAGAAAAAAATATTACTTCTTTATAAACTATATAAATACATGCATACATGGACCACAAGAAAGTTCAGGGATAAGTTCACCAGAAAAGTACCTTTAATTGAAATCCTAAAATAGTTCAACCACAGTTTAAACTTGTGGCTATCCAAACTTTTCACATTATAACATAAAAGTGCCATCTTCAAATGTGCTGGGACACGTATGGCCTACGGGTTGCTTCTTGGACAAGACTGGAACTCCAAAATGTTGGATACAATAATGAGCAAAAGCCAATGTCCATAATCAGAAATAGTGGCTTTCAAACTCTGTTATGTATTAGGACCACCTGGACAGTATGTTAAAACATAGACCAGTGGCACTCACTATAAGCTTCAGTTCCTGACTTTTTGATGCATTAGGTATGGAGCAAGACCCATGAATTTGCAGTGAAAATGAGTTAGCAGTTGCCACTAGGGAAGACTTGGAACTTTGTGGCTAAGATCTCTGGATCTTTTACCACCTGAACCATCACGAAGTTAATGTTTGGGACAAAAATTTTAAGATTTTATAGACTTTATTTATTTACATATATATGTATATGTTGTTTAATTAATTAGGGTTATTTGCATGAGCATGGGAAATTGGTATTTAATTGGACATTGGTACCTTACCAGTGACTATATTACTAAAGAAATTATCTGCCTATCACCAACATCTTTAAATTGCCAGTAGCATGCATTGAAGGGTTTTGGCATTTTTACCAGACTATGAAGCTTATGACTTCTGAAGCTTTTTTAGGTATTTTCAGTAAATCTACAAGAAATGTATAATCTTTGGTAATGGGGCAAAATTTGAGCTGAGCATTGTTATAAAACTGGAGTATCCAAAACTTTAAAAGTCTGAGGAAAAGGATGGAGAGATGGCTTAGCAGTTAAGGCACTTGCCTGCAAAGCCAAAGGACCTAAGTTTACTTCACCAGTACCCATATAAAGCCATATGCACAAAGTGGCACATGCATCTGGAACTCCTTTGCAACAGAGAGAGGCCCTGGTGTGCCCATTCTTTCTTTCTATCTGCCTCTTTCTTTTTATCTCTCTCAATTAAGTAAATAAAAATAATAATATAATATTAAGAAGAAAGACTGGGGAAGGATACTTTGGGATCAGAATCACGTTGTTGTAGTATATCCACCTTGTACTATATTCACCTGTGCTTTGTCTAGTTAAATTCGATTATCTAGCACAATTCAGTAAATAAAGCAAATAGTTATAATTTCTGAATGTTTTAAGAAAAAAAAATCTATGGCTGGAGAGATGGCTTAGCTGTTAAGCGCTTGCCTGTGAAGCCTAAGGACCCCGGTTCGAGGCTCGGTTCCCCAGGTCCCACGTTAGCCAGATGCACAAGGGGGCGCACGCATCTGGAGTTCATTTGCAGAGGCTGGAAGCCCTGGCGCGCCCATTCTCTCTCTCTCCGTCTATCTGTCTTTCTCTCTGTGTCTGTCGCTCTCAAATAAATAAATAAATAAATAAATAAATAAATAAATAAATAAATAAATAAACAAAAAGTATTTAAAAAAAATCTGAATTTCAGAATCTTTCTGAAAAGGGAGAGGGTGGGAAGGAAGCATGTAACCCAAAAGTGGAAAGGCCTCTGTGGTGCAGGATGAGCACAAGGGGTGGGGAGGGGTGGAAAGAGAAGTGAAACTAAATACAAAATTTGTTTGCAGAACACCATGATGAACTTTGTCTTTGGTAATAAAACAAATATTAAATAGGTGATAAATTTTATATGATGTTCTATCACATTATCTCTAAACATTCTAACAATAAATTATCATGCTGGTTAAAGACCATATGTTTGCTACCATCACAGGAATGGGCTCATTTTCATGGCTCCCAAAGACAGCAACTTTCACGTGTCCTTTCTTGCTACTTAGCTACAATGCACCTGAGCACCACATTCAACTTATGGACCTAGGTGCCAGAAGTTCACTGCTACAGTTGCTAAGTGATTTGGTCATAAATCACCTCACAGTATTAAGCCACCACAAATAGCAGGTTTCTCCTAAGGTTCTGTGCAGAAGTAGGACAGACTACTCCGCTCTATTTCCTTTTCAGTCACGAGTTTTCCTCAGCACTTCTGGCTTCCCAGGGTGAGAAAACATACATCTCACCAACTTAACACTTTCTAATTCCCCATGGTTTGATGGGACTAAAATCTATTGTTTTTAGTCATTTCTAGTATACATGATTTTTTTTTAATATTCCATGTCTTAAATCACAACTTTGATTTATTAAATTTATGTGACTTAATCAGCAAAAAAGTCACTTTGTATGCGAATAGGTGAAAATGATAATAAAATCTGACAATGCTTGTTTTTTTTTTTTTTTCCAGAAATACTGTCTTCAAGTACTACCAAAACTAAAAATGTAAGCATGTTATTTCCCTTGTTTCTCTTTGTATTCCTGCTGCAAGTCCTGCCTATTCTGGAAGCAAGTGGGTACCCTTGGCAGAATAAGAAGTAACCCCAGACAAAAATCACATAATAGAGAAAGGTAACTATTTTTTAAAAATATAATTTTCCATTATTAATCCCTGACAAATAACTAACAAAACAAATCAGAGGATTTTTATGAGCCAAAAGACAGATTGCACTAATTGGAAAAAAGCAGTCAGAGATAAAATAGATAAAATAGTAGAGAATGACTTTCTTAGGCTTTCTGCTCTCTTCATCATATATATCTTTCTATCTATTCATTTCATTAAAGCCACCCATAACCCTAGCAGCACTACTTTCCTCATACAGTTTGTAGTCCCGGAACCCTTCCATCACCCATTTTCTAAGTGCATAAATATTTTTTAAAACTTCAATATATGAATATAGTCAGCCTAGCTCCACTGGAGAATAAGGGTCATCTGGAAATTAGGATGCTGAGTACAAAGAAATTAGAAGAGCCTCCCACCCATCTGATATTAGTTGCAGGTCTAAAATGTATAGAAGTGCTATTTTTACATTGAAATATATAATCCATATCTCTAAAAATGTGTAGATAATTTGCTCTAACTCAATCTTTTAAAATTAGTTATTTCATGAAGAAGGAGAAAGAGAGAAGAGAAAGAGTGGGCATGCCAGGGTTTCCAGCCACCGCAGCAAATTCCAGATACATGTGCCAATTTGTGCATCTGGACTTATGTGGGTACTGTAGAATCCAAACCAGATCATTAAGGTTTTCAGGCAAATGCCTTAACCACTAAGTCATCTCTCCAGTCCCCTAACTCAATTTTTGATAGTGGAGGAGTGAAATTGGGCATAGCATATACTCTATTAATTTATTTTATTTAATACTGAAAAATTATGATTGTGGATGTCAGGACTACAATTAGCTGCTCTGATACATGTATATGGTATGTAATTAATTAAGCTGATTTATAATTTGTTTTCTTATTACTGCAGTCTAACTTAACAGATGTATGTTTAAAGAGAATATGGCACTTATACATAATGGAATGATGTTCACACTTTAAAGATAGAGAAGTTTAGTTATTTGTGATAACATGGAACCAAAAGTATATTATTCTAAGAAAAAATAACTCAAGTAAAAAATGGCAAATGTCACATATTCCCACCGACATGGTAGCCATAGAAATCAAGCTCATAGAAGCAGAGTGCAAGATAGAGTAATGCTTACAAAAGACTGAAAAGTACAATGAATTGGGGAGCATATGCTGGTCAGTAGGGATATATTAATTACTGTTATGAAATTAGGCTCTCCAGTAGTAGGGAGATAGATAACTCCAATATAAGGAAATGAGTTTCTCTAAAATACAATATTTTCACTTATTTTGTCATCCACTTGCCACATGAAAGCTAAGAATTGTTACTAGCCCAGTGGGAGACCCTGACTGTATTTAAAGAATATGCACTCAGACCCCAAGAAAACAACATTCAAGGAAATAAATCTCACATTTTACCACTGATTGTTACATTGTCTTTCATAATTCTTATCCCCTAGCATCTGTTTTTATTCTTGTGCCTCCTCCTAAGTTCCCTCATAATGTTGAGTCCTCCCCAATTGTAGGTTACTGGAACTAAATTCTCTGCCTTAAGAATAGAGAAATTTTAGAAACAGGCATGGCGGCACACACCCTTAATCCCAGTAATCCCAGCATTTGGAAGGCAGAGGTAGGAGGATCACAATCAGTTCAAGATCAGTCCAAGACTACATAGTGAAATCCAGGTAGGCCTGAGCTACAGTGAGACCTTATTTCAGGAAAAAAAAAAAAAAAGAATACAGAAATTTTCAAATTTAAATACAATTTATAACAATTGCTGTTCAGCCCATGTGTAACCAGTCCATTTTGTTTTTTTATGGGGGCAATGTGATGTTGTATATGTGGAATGTTGACTTATCTGGAGTCAAAGTATTTATTTTCCTCTATTCTGAGGAGATGTAATAGTATCTACTCCAGGGGTCATGAAGAATGTTAAAAAAAAATGTGGAATAAAACACACAGGCCAATGTCTGGCAGATATTAAGTGCTTAATAACTATTATTACCATAACTTCTTCTCTATCACTCAATCAAGAAATATTCATTTAAAATAAAGTCATATCAGAAGGTTATGTAGTAGGTTAATTGCTGGATTACTTTCATATCTATAATGGGGTCCTTGAGGAAATGAGCAGACTGAGAGGACAAAAAGAGTGGGTCAGGATTCAGAAACAAGAGAAGAAGGCTAATGGTTCCTCAGCTCTCAAGATGTGTAAGACATTTTCATGCACTACCTTAAACCAATCCCAGTAGCTTGTCCAGGTTTGCATTAACTGATAGTGACATAACAATGATTAGAAGAGGTTCTTCTTTTAATAGTGACTATGAAATTCCTGAAGAGGAGAAAGGAAAATGCTGGCATATGCCTCTAATCCCAGCACTTTACAGACTGAGAAAGGAAGCCTACAAATTTTAATACAGCCTTATCTATGTTGGGAAATGTCTAAAACAAACTAACATATGTTGTAACCAACTTGACAAAGTTTATTATAATTGCACAATCTTTGCTTTACCCATATAGGTACTGTCTACCTCTTTCAATAAAACCATAAAGAGTATTTTGAAGAGTTTTGTTATTTAGATGTTATTCAATATGCAACTATTTTATTTACATATTGACTCACTGATTGTTTTCTGCCTTTAATAATTCTAAAACAATTATGAGTCAGAGAGCATAATTTGATGTGAAGGTACATTTTAGTAAAGTGCTCTTTGGAAAATGCAGTGAAGTTCCTTAAGGTGTCTTTTCAGTTGTTTTAAGTATGTCAGCACATAACTTGCTCTTTAATATCAGGCAGTGACCTTTATCATAAATCAATCATCTCTCACAGATAGTTTTGAAAGTCAAACACAACAGATGAAAATGTTCTTATAACTAAGAGAGACTAGTAAATATCAAATAAGTATCTTTTACTGTGGACTATTTACTTTCTTCCAATATATAGCCTACCCAGAATATGTACAATTGATTTGTTATTCTTGACAAGAAGCTTAAAAAAATGACTGCTTAATGTTTTCCCCTCAAATAAACAAGGTAATATGAGCATATAGACAAGCCAAGGGCAAGGGCTAAAGAACAGTGTTTATAAGTTATACAGAATTCTACTTTCATCTCAATTTTCTTGAGTCTAAATGAAGGAAGCTTAGATCTAGTCTCATGTAAATGATTCAAGAAGCCCTGCCCTTTGACGATCCTCCCGACTTCACTTTCCTCCATTTCTAGTGGACAAATTCTCACAGGGCCATCTACTTGAAAGGAATCTTTCTTATACATGCTAACCCTTGCTTAAGTATGATTTTGCTTTCTCCCTTTCCTAACATAGCACATCTGAGGAAAAGGTAAATGGTGTACGAATTTATTTATGACACCACCTCAAAAAGTAGTCCATACTTAAAATTACTGCTTTTTCTATTTTGAATGAAAAAAAAAATAAAATGAGTACTTGATGGGGTTTTCTAAATGAAATGATTTGAATATTGGAACATTTTATTGATATATCATCTTGTATGTATTTAATGTACTTTACGTATTTAAAAAAAAAGTGAGGGAGAGAGAAAGGGAGGAAAGAAGAGGGAGAGAGAGAGAATGGGAATCAGAATGCCCTGTTCTCTTTCCACTGAAAAACACTCCAGATGTATGTGACATTTTGTGGGTCTGGCTTTACATGTGTACTGGGAAATTGAACTCACGCTGCAAAGTTTAGCATGCAGGTACCTTTAACCACTGAGCAATCTCTCCAGCCCCAAATATCTGCTTTTATGTGAGTTACTAATCTAAAGATCTTATTTTAGCAACTCGAAACTAATACCATCTCTTTAACTCCCTTAAGATAGAGTGTGTGTGTATGTATGTATGTATGTATGTATGTATGTATGTATGTATATATGTATGCATATATATATATATATATGTGTGTGTGTGTGTGTGTGTGTGTGTGTGTGTGTATATATGTACAAATTTTTGAGATAGGATCTTGTACTATTGTACTATCACAGGCTGACCTAGAATTTACTATGTAATCTCAGGCTGACTTCATATTTAGAGATCCTCCTACCTCAACCTTCCAAATGCTGGTATTAAAGGCATATGCCACAACACCCAGCATTTAAATAAATCACTTAAAAATTCGTTCTCAAAATCCAAGAGTTATTTATGAATACATTATCTCCCTTTTTATGTAATTATTCCAATATACCCTATTTAAATCACTACAATAATTTCATCTAACTTCTCATTATATTATTCTTTTAACATTTTGGGGGTGTGGTATGCATGCATCTGTATATGTGTAAATATGTGTGCATGTGTGTGTGTGTGTCCAATTGCACAAATGTTTACGTGCACATGGAGGTCAAAAGTTTATGCTGAGTATTATCCTCAATGGCTTTCTATTTACTGAAGTAGGATTTCTCACTTTACTGGACAGCTTACAAACTTAGTTTAGCTACCCAGCTTGCCTAGAATCTCCTGTCTTTGCCTCCCTAGAACTGGGATTATAGGTGGGCTGCTACACCCACCCAGCATTCATGTATGTATGAGGGGTCTGAAATCCACTCCTCTCATATGTGTGGTAAGCACTTTATCTATTGAGCTGTCTCTATTCAACTTTTCCTTTTACTTCTTTTGTTTCATATTATTTTTTACTTATTTACTTATTAGAAAGAGAGAGAATTGCATGCCAGGGCCTCTAGCCATTGCAAATGAATTCAGGATGCATATTCTACCATGTGCACCTGGCTTATGTGGGCTCTGAGAAATCTAATCTGAGTTCTTAGGATTCATAGGGAAGTGCCTCAACAGCTAAGCCATCTCCCCAGTCTTCCTTTTACTTGTAAAATCTTAATTTAATTTAATAAATAATGGCCATATAGGTCATTGAAATAAATATATGTATGTGTAGTCCTTTTGATTAAGAACTACTTTTGAGGCTGGAGAGATGGCTTAGAGATTAATGCATTTGCTTGAGAAGCCTGAGGACCCTGGTTCAATTATGACCCATGTAAGCCAGATGCACATGGGGCACATGCATCTGTAGTTCATTTGCAGTAGCTAAAGGCCATGGTGTGCCCATTCTCTCTCTCTCAAATAAATAAATAAAATTTTTAAGAAGACTTACTTTTGGTCAATGTTTGAAATCAATCCCATATTAAAACAAGAAACAATTGAGATGTAGTTGAATCAATGGCATATTTACACTAAATAATGGTTATTTTTATATTAATAAAATCATTATTGCCTTCATATAGCTAGTACTATATTGAAAGTTAATATATCATTACAGCTGATATTGATTCAGTGGCTGGAGTTTCTTGAAACATAGGAACTCTGTTAGTCAGGATTCTCTAGAGAAATGGAAGTGCATGCAATCAAGGCTAGGTAATCCTACAATGGCCATATGCTAGCAAGGGTGAGAACCCCACCCAATGGCTGTTCAGTTCAAAGAGCTGGATTCCTCAGCAGGCCCAATGTGATACTGAAGACCAGTAGAGTCCCAGAAGAGCTGGTGGTCTTCAGTTCATTTTGGAAGGCCAAGAAAGCTGAGTTTCAATATCACAAGGGATGGTGATAATGAGAACAGGGTCGGCAGCAGCAGGGCAGACACAGCACTGGCACGACGCGGTGGTGAGAAGGAGCAAGCTAGCACTGTGTTCGTGTTAGACTTCTTATATCTTAGCTGCTGCTGGAAGGTGCTGTCACCTTTTTTAGGATGTTTTTTTCTTCAGTTAAACCTTTCTAGAAATGCCCTCTGCAGACTTGTCCACATCTAATCCAGTTGACAGAATTCACCTTCACATGTCCATCTGTTTTACCTTTATCCAGGTAGCACTGTCAAGGACAGCTTTAATTGTCATGATAAAGGAGCTTCTTCTTAGCAAGACACTTTCAATTAAATACCAATTAAACCCTATACAGGAATTTTCTAACACCATCACTGAAAACAAATTTAAATATTATGTCACAAGTAATATTTTATTTCATTGTGCTTTTTTTTTCTTTCAAATTCAGTTATTGTGTCACTTTCTTTTGTGAGCTGGGGATGTAACCAGGTACCTGAACTCCTGGTTAGCATCCATGAAGCTTTGAGTTTCATCCCAACTTGCTCAGTGCACACACACACACACACACACAAACACACACACACACAACAATATAGAATGAAAGAAAAAAAACACAGTCAATATTTACTTTTTATTTAGATGCATCAAAGTCACACAGCTATCCCATATCAGCAGTCATGCTCACAGCAGTGAGCACACAGGGGCCACTTAGATATCAAGCTGTCTTGAATAGCCTACTGAGCACTGCAGAGTAAAGCAAGATCACTGGGAGATGCTGAAGAGCATTCTAACTTACTGTAGTCTCTACACTACTTTCCAAAATTGGCAAGTAAACAATAAGAAATTAAGAAATATAAATCACTTGGAACCTTTTTATATGTTACTTTAGCCTTTAATTTCTGTCTGTAGTTATGACCATCATTTTTCCCCCACAGGAATGCTTTTACAAGCGTGAACGAAGAACTAGCAGCAGGGGACAGAGAGCAGGTGACTGAAGTATTGCAAGGTCATGACAACTCACATTTTCTTTTGAAAAACATATCTCTTTTTTTTTTTTTTTTGAGAGAGAAAAAGAGAGAGGGAGAGAGAGAGAGAGGCAGATGCAGACAGAGAATGGGCATGCCAGCACCTCTGGCCACTGTGATACATGATCACATAATATATATTATATTATCATCATATATCATCAAAATAATTATCATAACATATAAATATAAATTATCAAAATATGAAACCAGTTTGGTTTTTTTTCTGTTCTTCTAAAAAAGTTACAGATGGGCATACTTAATAGGATGGTATTGTATATATGTAAGTAGAAGAATAGATTAATGGGGATGAAAAGGCCCAAAATGAGGTCTGCAGAAGAGATTGAATAAAGGAAAGGTGGAGGGACAGCTAATCCATATCTAAGAGGATATAAATAAAACATTTGTAATCCTACTGTTTTGGACAATTGAACACTCAGGAGCTGTAGATTGTTGCTAGAAAATTTTCAGTAGCAGGGATGTGATATCTTCCAGTGAGCTGTTGACCAGAGAGATCTCAGATGCTCCCAAAACATTATAGGTCATTGCTGAGGCCCTTGGTTTTCCACCAGGAATAGATGGTAAGACCCTATTGCTGAAGATTCCATATACTTGGGCTGTAAGTCCACTGAGAAATCTGGCTGGAACTGAGCTGATAACCTCCTCCATGTAGACCTGGTGACAGAAAGCTGGAAGAAGCCATTCTGCATGCAATTCAATGGGAGAAAGAGAAATCACCAGTGAAGATACTCATCAGTAGATACTGCAAGCCTTATAATTGGCCAGCCAGGCCAAATGAGCCAACAGGTGCAATAGTGGTACATCTGTTATGGGGAAAACCGACTGCCCTCTAATTGGACTGGAGGCCTGCTCCATGGGTAGGAAATACACCACTGATACTGAAAACTTAAAACAGGGGTAGTCATAAGCCCTAGGGATGTAATGCCTTCTGTTGTCTGGCCAAATGTATATACTATGGTTATCAAGCTGCCCAGTACACACTTCTGTTAATGTTCACACCGTTATACTAATGCTCAACTTTTGGTTGAGAATCTTCTCTTTTCAGATGGCAGTGACCTTGGGATGACCCAGAAGGTATCATGGTGATGGAAAGAAATGACTGCACTGCTCAATATTGCAAAATCTGTATCACACCTTCCAAGGCTCAGGGTCTAATGCAGAAGAGGTGGCAGAAAGAATGTAAGAGCCAAAGGAAGGGCGGGACTCCACACAACATGCTCCTTCCAGACACAAAATGGCCTGGATATCCATGGCCTCACAGTGCCTGATACTACCTGCATAGGACCATCATAAGAGGAGGAAAATATCAAGACATCAAAAGTAAAAGAGAGACTGATTGAGATGGGGAGGGGGTATGATGGAGTTTCAAAGGGATAAGTGGAGGGAGGGAGGGTATCACCATGGGGTATTTTTTATAATCATGGAAGTTGTTAATAAAAATTTTTTTTAAAAACCTTACATATACTTAAGAATCACAGTATTTTATTTACCAATGTTTCTTGTTAGCAATTGAATTGTACTTTCAGCATTTACTAAAAACTAGCCAAAAAAAACAAAAACAAAAACTGATGCAATTCTTATAGAGGTCTTCAAACTTGCCGAGTTTCTCAGGAGATAGCATATATGGTAGAGTTAAGAATGTCAAGATACCTTTTTTATTTTTTAAATTTTTTTATGTGGGGTCTTCTCTCTATCTCAGGCTGACCTGGAATTCACTATGTAGTTTCAGGCTCATTTCAGACTCACAGTGATCCTTCTACCTCTACCTGTCTAGTGCTGGGATTAAAGGTGTGCGTTACCATGCCCAGCTGTCAAGAGTTCATATGTGAAGTCACTGTGAGCTTCTTTGAGCTTCTCACAACCCTAATTGAGGTAGACAACACCACCTCTATTCTCCTGCATTATCTGCTGTCTGACTGCATATTGCATTTATAAAATTACATTATTACCAATGGATTTTGCCTTCTGTGGAAGAACTTACTGTTTGTACTTGCCTCCCCAAAAGTTATTCTTCAAATAGCATGCACATATAAAAATTGCTATGCACATATATTTAATCATTCAAATTAATTTTTATATTACTAAATGATGCTATTCTTAGTTGCAAAATTATGTCACTTCCAGTGAAAATACGATGCTATCTCCTTTCTCAGTCAGTCTCATTGTCTCTGTCTCTGTCTTCATCACCCTCTCTTTTCATTTTCCAACAACCACTCACATTGTAACTGAACTGGTCTACAACTTATTATTTAGCAAGCTGACTTCAAATTTCAGGCCATCCTCCTGCCTTGGCCTTTCTAATGTGGGTACTACAGGCATGAGCCACCAAATTACGTCTTTAAAGTATAACTTTCTATCTTGTATTTCAAATCAGTTCAATATATAACTATGTCTTATCCTCTTGTTTTGGGAGTTACAGTTACAAAAATGACAATTCGGAATAGCCTGCAATTAAAAGAAGAGATAATTACATTTTTACTGAAATTCTAATAGAATGCTCAAAATGTTATAAAATGCTTAATGAAAAGTATCATTGAATACCAAAGAAAGATAGTATTTTCCCTAAAGAATTTTGTGAGGGGATTTGGATGAAAAAGGGATATTTCAAATACACATATAAAGATTGAAAAAATCAGGAGTATAATTAAGTGCAACATATATACACTGTGACTACAATAAGGGGAAATGTGAGTTCACAAGTGTGCATGTCATATTTGCTGATTTATTTGAACTAGCGAATCTGACACTATACTGACATTGTATGTGGGACTAGTGGTTGTAGGAACAGAGGTTAGAGGAACCATTTTAAAAATCATTTTGACATGCAACTCAAATGCATGTTTTCTACAAATAGCCTTTCTCACAAAACTTTCAAAGTAACAGAAATAATGAAGGGAAAAAAGTTGAAAGCTGAGAATAAATGATATAATTCTATGGAAAAGATGAGTCCATATGAAAAATCCTACATGAATTTTGGAAATTGATTTTAATAACTATTGGGCCAACACTACCCCTGTAAAATTTAATGTTTAATGGATGACATTGTGAATCAAAATATTTAATGTGCTGAGCTTTTACCAATTTTGTTTTTATTCTATTTTTTATTTTTATTTTTTTATTCTATTTTTAAAAATATTTTTCCTAACTCAAATTTGGGCTAGGCTGTTAATTACCATATTCACTTCCTTCGGGGTTTATAGATAATTCTATTGCATCTGCCAATAAACTCAGAATAATTGACTCATTCCACATTTATTCATTTCACATCATGTGCAAATATCTCTAGATAATAATAAACTCTTTAATTGGTGGAACCAAAATTTTTCATGAAAGCCATGGGAAATATACAACTGATAGTAACCACACTTTGTGAGCCCATGGTGCCTTGTATCAGGACACACATAATGCTAAAGAATCCCTTTTCTCTTGATTGCCATTTTGTATGCCAGACATTTAAAAAGCAACTTTAAATATTTCATGAGAATTAAGGTTTGATGGTATGACTTTGATACGAAAAAGTTATAAAAGTATCTAAGTCAGAGCATCAAACCTTAATTCTGCAAGAGAAGTGTGTGGAGTCTTCAGCAATAGCGACTTACCTCCTGATGGTCTTTTGCTAGGAGAGGAGGTGAAAAAGATTTAAAAAATAAAATGTTATTAAAGGGAATCTTCATTTTGTGCAAGTGGAAAAAATAAATATATTTCCAAGCAGGTAACAGCTGAGATCCTTATATTAAAGTCTATGGATATTGCATGGTATGGAATCATGTGACTGATATCACAAAAGAAATATCAAATGTAAAGAACAACCATATGGAAAAGAACTACATCCTATCAAAATGAAAGTGTTCAGTATATTTTAATATAATTTTTAAGGATTTCTCTTTAAAAATAATTGTCTAGTACATCTATTGAACACACATGTAATATCAATTTTAGATTCAGGATCATATTCAATGACTAGTTTCTAATGTTGGGAAATAACATCTTGCTACATAGCAAGCATTTTTCCATTGTTGACTGGAGAACAAGAATCCTCATGTATTGTGTTTAATAGCGATAATTTAAGGATCTAGGCAAGAAAATTACTCAATATAAAACCTGTGAAGGTAGGAGTGACAGAGCTAGTGTTATAACTAAATAACTCAATTGTGTTGGTTTCTCTCTCTTCATATTATTTTTATCCTATTGATTCTCTGTTTCTAAGGCTAGATCTTGGACTTGGTCATGTGATTTTTTTTTTTTTTTCTTTGACAAACAGCATAGTAGTAGATGTGATTTTGTTGGGGACTAAAAAAGAAAAACATAAGTTTATGGTTCACTTCTTGTTCACTGGTGATGGGCAATTAGAATAATTCTCCAAAGTTAGCGTTTAGTGCTGGCTTGACGCATATCCTTGCTTTTGATCCCCATCACTGCAGAATAGATGGCTTCAGTTAGTAAGGGATGAGATGTGAGCTGTGTGTGAAAAGGGGATGAGAAGAATTGGCTCCAAACAAACCTAAAAATAAGTGCTTATGGTCTAGCCAAGTTGCAGTGACACAGAAGACATGGGGCATGAGAGTAAATTGTTATTGTCCAGAATCTTTCAATTTTGGTGTTATTATATTCAATTACAAATTTAATTGTTAAGGTTGCTTAGAATCATCATACCTTAGTATATTTCTATTGACTGTCATTACTGAAGGGCAGAGAGAATAATACTTTCTCATGGCCATTTCATATTTGCAAACTTAAAAGAATAAGACATTTAAAAAATGTCCCAAATGTATACCTAAAAATTATATAAGGTTAAGCACATCATGATTAATGTATTTTTGTTTGCTATATTCTAGAGATTCTACCTTTTATTACAAGTAAACAGACTCACAGGCTTAGAATCTAAGTTCAAATATCACTAAGATTACAAGGGTTACTGTTCATTGGTGCTTTTTATTTTAATTGTGTGTGTGTGTGTGTGTGTGTGTGTGTGTATTTCTGTGCGTGAGTAGTGTGGTGAAACCCATGTGTGGGAGAGTTCAGGGGGGCTGGGACACGTGTGCAATGGTGCATGTGTGAAACTACTTTCCAGTCAGTCCTAACTTTTCCACCTTGTTTGAGGCAGAGTTCTCTATAGATTCTTGTTCTTCTGGCCTTTGATGCACAATGTTTCTAGGAAATTCTGCTATCTCAACCAAGGATTGTTAGGAACTCTGGGGTTACAGAAGCCTGTAATAGATTCCAACTGACTAGATGATTTCTAAGTAGGGAGCTCTTTGTCCACTGAATCTTCTCCCCACATGTGGTGGTTTGAATGTTGAATGTTATCCATAGACTCATGTGTCTGAATGCTTGACCCCTAATTGGTGACACTGGCTGAGAAAATTGTGGAAACTTCAGCATGTGGATCTTTGCTGGAGGAATGGTGTCACTATGGGCAGGTCTTGAGCTTTAATAAACAGCACTGTTTTGGTGCTCTAGCATTTTTTAAACTCCTCCTGCTAATGTAAAGATGTAATACCAGCTGATAGATCCTGTCATGTTTTGTACCCCATTATAGACTTACCTCAAAACTAAGTCAATATACAACTGTTTCCTTTTATAAACTGATTCTGCCAGCGTATTTGGTCAAAGCAATGAGAAAGCAACACATACCATTCATTTTATTTAATGAAATAACTTATTGGAGATTCTTAATATTCTCTAAGTTATACATCTATATTTGTTATTGCACAACTCAGACTCAAAATTTAAAAAAAAAATCCAAGTTCAGTGATAGGAAAAATAATTAAGATAGCATTTCTAACATATATTCCTACATTCTTGAAACCTTCACAATTTTTGTGCTGTAAACTGGCAATTCGCAACTAATTTGTTAATGTCTTTATTTCCTACCAAACAACAAAAAGAAATTCTGGTGATTCCAGCTTTGTTTTTCTAACTCTTTTTGTAAGTTGTCAACTACTTTCAAATATTCAACTGTGACTTTATTAACTGAATCCTCATACAGCTACCTTTGTTCTCAGTCTACTTACAATAATTTCTGGTTTCGGGCAATGCTAGATTATTTCCCTCTCGAGCTTTCTATTTCTACTAGAATGGTACAAAATTTCCATTATCAAAAATGAATAAAGTAATTTTTATTTATGTATGGTTGGGAAAGTCTACGAGTGGAGAATTCATAATTTCTAGCCAACTTTGTCTCTCTTTCCTTATCATTATACTGCATGGAGACTGGATTACCTGCCCTCCTTCAGTCATTGCTTTGCTTTCTGATTCACAGCCTCCTGCAGCTATGAACCATCCTACCCCCTGCTGCCAGATGAATCAATCTAATACTGTGTACATCTCAAGAAAGAGGCATGTAGTTAGATCTTCCTAACTCCATATGCTACATTTGGACATTAAGGGAAGTCATTAGTTTTAATGAACTTGAATAGAAATGTTCATATTTTAATCTCTATCATCATTGCCAGGGTAGGCATTATTTTACTCTGCTTTGAAAACTTGCAGATGCTAATTATCTACTTTAGAGTGATTGTCTACCCATTTCATTCTCTAAAGTTTCTCCAGATTTATTAAGCATGTTTCACATTTCCTTGTGAGCCTTTGCTACTCTCTATATTTGTACAACATTGCAGTGTCACTAAGTGTGATGCCTCATGACTTTGAACCATAATATCATCATGGGAGCCAATTACCTGTTACCTTTTCTCAGATAATCATCCTCTCTATAAAGAGCACAAATATTAACTTATTAATTAACAACACAGGAAATTTCCCACATTTTTACCATTATATGTCATATCTCTGTATTTCATTGCATTATTAGTTAAATGAAATAAATTGGAAATGTCACAGTAACCATAATTCTAAATACTCTGGCTAGAATTAAAAAAAAAACAAAAAACACAAAACTAATGGTAACAGCTAAAATCTGAGAATCTACTATATGCCAGTAACTGTTACAAATTGGAATAAACTTAGAGAATGTAGCTATACCATTTAATCCCTTATTACAGATAAGGGATATCAGGGAAAATAAAATATATTTAGTTACCTAAGATTATAATGTTTATAAATATCAGGAGAGAAAGTAAAAGCTATCTGGAACTACAGGCTGTGATGTTTCTGCTTCTTAGGAAATAAATGATATAAAGCCACCCAAGGGAACTTAGAAGCTAACACAGGAGAACGCTTGGTGGACCAATGCTTGTTTCTAATTTCTGAAGAGATTAGACATGAGTAAATCTAATAAGGCTAAGTAAATACACATCTATTTGGCAAATTTCACTCATCTATGTCAGGAATGCAAATTTAGCAAAGGCATTAAATTAAGCACATGTTTATATTCACCCACCATTTATTTTACTCAATCTAATTCCTTTTCAAAGGGCTTGAAAAATAATGAATCATATATAACAGACACCATGGTGTCTCTAAAAAAATTAAAATGTTTGCTATGTGACCTTAAAGATATCCCTGTTTTATAGTAAATTCTAGGTAAAAATGCTGATTCATCTGTTAGCTATAATTTGATGAGCTTCTATTACCTAATCTTTTATATGCTAATACTAACAGAAAATTCATTGTGAATAACAAAATATTTCTATGGTACAATAAGATACAATAAGATCTTAGTAGAGAGAAAGTAATATAAAGAAGTAGTTAATTGACCATAAATTTATGTTGGCTGGAGAAGTGCTTGCTTTGCAAGCATGTAGGCCCAACTGTATTCTTCATACAAAAAATACACGTCCAACATGGTGGAAATGCCTATAATCCCAGAGCTAGGAAGGTAGAGACAGGAAGATCCCTGGAGCCTACTGGACAGCCAATCTAACTTACTTACGTAGCTCCAGGACTATGAGAACTCCTGTCTCAAAGAGCTGGACAACATACTTGAGGATTGCTCTCAAGGTGACCCTCTGGTGTTCACATATGCATGCAAACATATGTTCATTGCCTGCACCCACCCATATATGAACATACATTCACATAATACACATACACACACACACAGAGAAAAATAACAAACCATTTTAAAAGGAAATGGATAACAGTATATTCTAAGAAAACATATATATTGTGTTCAACACATAATAGGTAGCTTAAACTCAGGGATGATGAATATTATGCAAAACCTTTATGGTTATTAGAGGATTAGGGTGTTCTTGGATATACTCAAAATATTAACAACCAATTTCAATTGATTCTGTTTAAATATTTTTATTTATTTATTTATTTATTTATGAAAGAGAGAGCCACTGTAAAATGAACTCTAGGCTTATGTGCTACAATGTCCTGGCTTACATGGGTTCTAGAAAATTAAAACTGGATCCTTAGGCTTCACAGGCAAGTGCCTTAACTGCTAAGGTATATCTCGCCAACTCCCATCTTAATAGATATTTTTGTTATTTGCCTCCTTTTAAAAATAGACCTCTTGAGTCATGATCAGAATAAATATAAAACAATTCTTGTAAAATATTTTCCATTTAGCAATAGGTATTTATAAACTATTTTGTACTTTTCAGGAATAAAATCACAAAATTTAGTCCTAGACTTTGAAGATGTACCAGTTTCATTAATGAGAATACTGATCACCTCTTCTCTGTAACATGTATAACTCAGTGTATGGAGTTAATGACTCTACCTCCATCAAGTTACCCCATCTCTTTCTCTAACACCAAAGCCAAATAATGACAGAAATGCTGAGAGTTCCAAATGAAATCTAGCCAAGAAATCCCAGAAACAAAGAATGCCAGATGTTTACTGCAAAACATAAATGATAGGCTGATGTCAGCAAATCATGCTGCTCATAACTGAAGTAATATGATGACTACAGGAACTATCCTGAAGGAGACTGATTTGATGTGGCGAACTCATATGTGAATATCAAGTACTTATAACATGGAATTCATTTTTTGTTTATTATCTGATGGACATTTATAAATTATTTTATAAATATATTTTATATAGTTATATACACTCACATATTTTTCAAACAGATTTAAGACATATGTTCACTGATTTATACAAGCTAATATATAACAATTGATTCATGCATTTAAGATATATGAATTGTGGGGTTGGAGAGATGGCTTAGCGGTTAAGCGCTTGCCTGTGAAGCCTAAGGATCCTGGTTCGAGGCTCGGTTCCCCAGGTCCCACGTTAGCCAGATGCACAAGGGGGTGCACGCGTCTGGAGTTCGTTTGCAGAGGCTGGAAGCCCTGGCGCGCCCATTCTCTCTCTCTCCCTCTATCTGTCTTTCTCTCTGTGTCTGTCGCTCTCAAATAAATAAATAAATAAATAAATATTTTTTTTAAAAAAAAGATATATGAATTTATTTATCTATAGTTTTCCACTAAATATATATATATATATATCATTAATATTTAACTATGAGGTAAACATTAAAACTGTTTTAGTTTAAAATGTCATTGTTTCTAAGTTAAGTCTAGTAAGTACCTAGAGAAATATTAAAATTCATGGTCTTTATTTCCTGGTAATATAATTAAATAAATGGGTTTCAATTAACATAGCATTAATATGGCACTTAATTACCACATATGTGCCAAAAAAATTACAAAGTAGAAGGTAATAACCCTAATTAAATGTGATTCCATATTATTTGAATATATATAAATGTTATTGTTTTCTCTTTTCTGATAACAATAAAACAAATTATCAAGAAAGAAAGAATAACTGAAAGAAATAAACAATTCTACAATGCATGAGTATGTCTATTTTTTGCCTTCTGGACTTGATTTTGCAGGCTCTCGGTATCATATTGTTTCCAATGTGACTCTTGGTGCTCGTGGAGAGCCAATAGAAATGTTATTATGTATTGTAAGCCACTAAATCTGGAATTCTAATCTGATTATACTGTCTACAGATCTTTTAAAGTTAGTATAAAAGACATCCAAATGTAATAAAATCTAATCTAAGCAAAGAATTATTGAGTTTTCCAAATCCATTAAGAAACCTGATAGTCAGGTGTGTGAGCCAAGACAAGTTTTGTAATCTAATTTTGCCTTGAAAATGAGTTAGGTTAGTGCTATTTTTAAAGACAATTCTTTTGATGTTAACTAGGAAAGTTACAAAAAGGGTAATTATATTAGGAAAGACTTCTGCAAGTAAATAACTAAGCTGTATATCTTTATTCTCAAAAGAGACCATTGCACACATATGTCTTTCCCTCTAATAAATACATAAAAATATTAAAATAAGGCTGGGCGTGGTGGCTCATACCTTTAATCCCAGCACTAGGGAGGCAGAGGTAAGAGGATCACTGAGTTTGAGGCCATTCTGAGACTCTATAGAGAATCACAGGTCAGCCTGAGCTAGAGTGAGACCCTGTCTCAAAAAACCAAATAATAATAGTAATAATAATGATGATGATGATGATGATGATGATGATGATGATGAACAGATTCTCCATCACCCCTTTCATATGAGAAATGTGAAAAAGAAAAACTCCAATAGTTTTCTCTGAGGTGATACTCAATGTTGTCCAGTTCAGTAACATACATCTTAGATAATTTTGGTAATTTTGCATGTTTGCTCTCTTGTATCTCCTCTCTTGCACCTCTACTGGTTCATGTCAGAGGTACAGTGCAAGCCCTTGTAACTGTATCTTGCTATTAGTTTTGATAGTTACACTCAGGACCACCTGTAGACACACACACACACTGAGAGAGAGAGAGAGAGTATGGGCATGCCAGGGTGTCCTGCCACTACAAACAAACTCAAGTTTCATGCAACAATTGGTACATCTGGATTTTTATGGGTACTAAGGAATTGACCCTGGTCCTTCAGACTTTGCAAGCAAGTGCCTTTAACTGTTGTGCCATCTCTTCAGCCCTGAGAATCAATTATTGGTAGAATAAATAACCAATAATACTGAATTTATTGAGGGTATGAAATAGAGAATAGAGTGTTAAGAATTACTATTCAAGTTATGAGATTGGTGGTAAGAATATCCAATTAGGGAAAAATGCACAGTATTTAAGATTCAGCATCTATTACATAACTAATAGTATGTTTGTTAGAAAGTGGAATACCAGAAAAGAGCAAACAGCTTGATATGTGCGTGTGTGTATCTGCAATTTTCTTTCTTTCTCTCTCTTTCTCTCTCTCTCTCTCTTTTTCTTTCTTTCGTTCTCTCTTCCTTTCTTTCTCTCTTCCTTTCTTTCTCTCTTCCTTCCTTCCTTCCTTCCTTCCTTCCTTCCTTCCTTCCTTCCTTCCTTCCTTCCTTCCTTTCTTTCTTTCTTTCTTTCTCTCTCTCCTTCATAAATAAATAAAATACTTTTTTTAAATCCTGCTAACTAGAAATATATACTATTTTTTTTTTTTTTTTTGGTGGCGCACACCTTTTTTTTTTTAATTTAATTTATTAGTTTTCTTTTCAGTAAATACAGGCAGTTTGGTACCATTATTTAGGCTCATCTGTGATCTACCCCCTCCCATTAGACCCTCCTTGTTATTGAAAATGGGTCGTGCATTGTGGAGTTAGCCCCCAGTTATTAGTATGATATATACTAATTTTATATACAATCATGGGTGAATGAAGTTATATTTTATAAAATATGCATACCAAAGCTCTCTGATTTTGTTTCTGTTTGCCTTTTTAACTTTATGATTGCCAGTGTCAGAGTTCAAAACACATGTTAGCTAAAAAAAAATAATAATAAAATCAGCAATATGTGAGGTAACAGAACAAGCATGAGTAAAGATGATGAGGGAGGTCACTTAGAACTCAAAGCAAAACACAAGCTGCTGGTAGCAGCAGGAAGGAAGTGGACGTAGTCACAAGAGTCAGTGATTAAGCTGACCACAATTTGAGAAAGTGCTTGCAATAAGATCAAAGATTTACTGATTTTTGATTTAGTTATAGAAGAGCAGCCTGTGGAATAAAAGAGGTTTATTTTGGCTTCCAGGCTCAAGGGGAAGCTCCACAATGGCAGGGAAAACAATGGCATCACCCCCCTGGCCAACATAAGGTGTACCATAGCATAGCAACAGGAGAATGTGCCAAACACTGACTTTGGGAAACTGGCTATAACACCTATAAGCCCACCCCCAACAATACACTCTCTCCAGGAAGCCTTAATTCCCAAATCTCCATCTGCAGGGGACCTAGCATTCAGAACACCTAAGTTTATAGAAGACACCTGAATCAAACCACCACAAGCCAGATACACAAAGTGGTACATACATTTGGAATTTGTAGCAGCTAGAGACCCTGGCATCATGCCCATTTCTCCCTCTCTCTCTCTCTCTCTCTCTCTCTCTCTCTCTCTCTCTCTCTCTCTCTCTGTCTCTCTCTCTTTGTCTGTCTCTCTCTCTCTCTCTCTCTCTCTCTCTCTCTCTCTCTCTCTCCCTCTCTCTTTCTCTCACACACACAGACACACACAATCAATAAACAAATAAATAAAATATTTTTAAAAGTGACTCATTTTATACCTGTGTAAAAATAAAATAAATGAAAGACTAATACAGACTATGCAAATTCTGAAAACTAATTCATAATAGTTTTCATAATAGTGTGAACTGTCCCATGCCCCAGCTTGTGAGCTTGTATTGATGTATGAATAAGCTTCAATGTTTACTGCATGTAATCCTCATTTTCAAAAAGAAATTAAGAAATATAAATTGATAAAGGAAAATATATTTACTTATATTTTCACTAAACCAAATGGTAAAAGAAGCTTAATTACTTTCCTACCAATCTGTTGGCAATTTTATAATTATAGACAGGCACAAGTTAAAGGCTCATAGATAAGTAAATTTAGCTTTGACACAGATTTACTTGTTAACTAGACTTTCCCTACTGTGGGATGGATACCTGGGTCTTAGTTGCATCTCTTGTCTCTGTTCTCTGTTTCCAGATGCACTTGTTTTATAAGTTCAGGCTGATGAAAGTGAGGTCTTAGAGCTACCTAACTTTTGTTTTGCTTTCTTCTTTATTGACTTGGTAATAATCTTTTAAGTGTTGCAAATACTAACATTTGAATTTCCAACAATATTTTAGTTTGCAGTTTTAAAATATCCTAAAAATATAGTTTTCCACAAAATTTCAAATTCTAGCACGATATACTAACAGCTTCATGAACCATTTTAAAAGACATCATGACATATCAGTTTGGAAGGAAATTATAATTTTTTCACTTTTAAAGTTCTTTTCTTTTCACCAGTAAGTAGACTGTAAGCTTGTAGTCAAGAGTGTGTCAGTTATTACTCTGAAGCAAGGATGATCAGTGTTTCTCATGACTTGTTAGTTAAAGTATACCACAGGCCTATTTTTTGACAGGGCAGGAGGGTAGAAGTGTAAAATACTTTTTAAATTATAATTTTTATTTTTTTTTTTATTTACTTAATTGAGAGAGAAAAAGAACTCTAGACACATGAGCCTCTTATGCATCTGGCTTACATGGGTACTGGGGAATCAAATCTGGGTCTTAGGTCTTCATAGGCAAACACCATCTCTCCAGCCTATTACCCAATTGTTGAAAGAGTGAATAATCTCAGGGTTACCACTTACTCTAGGCCTGGAAACAGTTTTTTCCCTTATCCCAATGCTTGATAGTCATGCTATAGAAACCTATTGTATTTTTTTTTCCTTTGGAATTCAGCCTCAAACTCAGCCTCTTACATGCAAGTTAAACAAAAACAAACAAACAACAACAACAAAAATACCCACCAGTGATAGTCTATAAACACTGGAAAGGAGGAGCACAGTATTTCCCCTTGGTAATTTCCTCTAAGTTATGACTTAATATAAGATCACAATTTCATAAGGATAGATGGGGAGGTCTGTCTTATTCTGAAGTCCCATTATCAAAACATACACATTTGCTAAATTATCTCCAGATCTACCTCCCTAACTATCTATCATCTATCTATCTGTCATCTAGTATCTATAATCTTTCTGTGTTTGGGGTTGGGGAATTGGCTCAGTCATTAAAGGAATTTGCTTACTAGGCCTTCCTGGGTTCAATTGTCCACTACCACATAAAGCCAGAAGGACAAAATGGTGCATACATCTGGAGTTCATTCGCAGTGGCAAGAGGACCTATGGTGCCACAAGCTTTCATAAATGAATAAAAATATATTTTCAAAACAAAATTTTCTGCATTTAGTGTCTCATTTATGTTACCTCATACATATTTTGCATTTTGTTTCATCTTCTTATTAAACCTTTAATAAATCTAGCTCAGAAATATAATTTTCTTAGTTTTCCCTACTTACCCAGGAGTAAGGATTCAAAGTCTATTTGTACACACTTCTGATACCATTCCCTCATCTCGGCATTTCACAACTTGTTTTGTGTAAAAGACACACATTATTAAATATATTTTTAAGTGTAATGATATAAGGTAGTTTTCCTGTGCCTTTTTAAAAATAAATCTTCGAAGATATAATTGCTGATTATTACTATAGACAAAGTTAACCATGTAAAAAAAAAAAAAAAAAACAACTTTGCTTGGATTGACTAACAGATCAGCTCAGTAGAAAGGAACCCATATCTGAAATTGAGAAACAAGTCAGAATCACACCCAGATAATAAGTTTGTTTTCCAATATCAAGCTCCCACTAATCTTGGGCTACAAGAGAATCTACACCCATTAAATTCTCTCTAAATAATAGTGGTTATCCTATTTAACTTGTGCTGACTTCACTCTCCATTGGAGACTCTCCTCTGTTTAAGACAGACGTAGGACCTGAGGAGAGAAACAACCCATCATACTTCATTAGGGCCCCACTTGAAACCATAGAGGAATTGGGGAAATGAGCAAGAGTGGGGCTTTCTCAGTAAACCTGACATCAGCACAAGGGTGAAGGAGATAGACAATGAGTACATGCAAAACCTGCCAAACCTGAGATCCAGAGACTCCTAAGAGCCCATCACTGAAGCAATGAACCCAACATGGCTCAGGGAATTTCAAAGAAAAGGAAGGGGGTAGAAAGATTGTTAAAGCCACAAGTTGGGACATTATGCATGGAGACATTGCCTCTTCCCATAACTGATAGCTGCTCCCACAATACATGACCCACAATCCCCATGAGGATGGACCTGCATCCCTGATGAAAGTCCTTTTGGTGGGGGGGCAAGGATGAGGGAAAGGATGGTACCAACATGTGCTGTTTAAATACTGATTATGTCCATAACTAATTAAAAATAAAACTTTGCAGGAGTAATATTTTTTAATATTACTAGGGATATGTTATATAAGTTATATAAGTTGTAATATGTTATATAAGTTGTAAGCAATTGCTAAATTTATAGAATTTATTTTATGGCTTTTTGATTTTTATTTTTGATTTTTATTTATTTGAAAATGGCAGATAAAGAAAGAGGCAGAGAGAGAGAGAGAGAGAGAGAGAGAATGGCGTGACAAGGCCTCCAGCCACTGCAAACAAACTCCAGATGCATGCTCCCCCTTGTGCATGTGGCTAAAGTGGGTCCTGGGGAATTGAGCCTTGAACTGGGGTCCTTAGGCTTCACAGGCAAGCTCTTAACCACTAAGCAATCTCTCCAGCCCTCATGGCTTTTTTTAGTAAATAATTTTCAATGTCATGCATAACTATGTTCAAGTTTAAGCCAGCTTCTAAACTATGTAGAATTTCTGCCATTTGGTATTTTTTAACCAGAGCACAGGAGTACTTCTATATCCACTAATGATTAAAGGCTATAAACTCCTCATCATGTATGGCATAGGCCACTTACTGGAACAACATGAGCTCATAAAGAACCATCAGCTTTTAAAGGAAATGGTATTTGCATTCCTTTATTCTTCTTAATACCTATAGATGCATGGTTCACCATGAATTGCAAAATAATACGTTAATACTTTTTAATAATAAGCCATTTAGGATATTCTACTTCTAGCCAAATTTGAAAACTTTGTTGGATATATTTTTATAGGTCACAGGAATATTTTAAATTACTTACACACACAATAAAAACATGATACTACACTTGCCCACACATCACATGTACTCATGAAAGTTAAATATTCACACAATAATCTTCCTTATGTTTAAACTCCAAAAGCCTCACAAATCCTTAATCACAAGCATCTGTGTATAGGTATTTAGGTAGATGCAGCCGATGTAATACATTTATTAGGTCTGGAAGCAATGTTAACAACAATTACACTGTATGTTAATAGAAGATTTGTGTTTGATGTTTAAATAAGTTCATTATCAAGATGAATGATAGGATTGACTTTGACAACTTTCTTAATTACTGATTTTGACAAGAAGCCAACACTAATTTGAATTTCATTTTTAAAACATGAATATGCTGTTTGTAACCAGCCAAACAGCCCTCAATTAAATCAGAGCTCTAATATTGCACAAGTTGTCATTATAATTACTGCTTAATATATGTAGAAAAATAAGTATTTATGTTAATTTTAAAACATGACTTTCAAGCAGATTAATTCATATATACATATATATATAAATTTTTTGCAGTTTGTTTAAAATTCTGTTTAATATTACAGAGACATAAAACAATTTCTCACAGTGCAACTCTTCAAATTCTAAAATTAAAGGTCTAGTTATTTTGGAAATAAAAATGATTTACTATGCCAGTGGAACTAGGCCTGCTAAAACAACCACAATAAGGGTCCTTTAAGTTTGACACATGGAGCACAGGCTGACGGCAATTCCAATTCACACCCCTTTGTGGCTGGTTGGTGCATACTAGGATGGTTAGGACCTCACATTAATGATCCATGCTTTGTGTTTGGAGATTCTTCCTGAAAGCAGTCATTCCAATGTTCTCTCTGTCCACGCCAATAGCTAAGTGACATGTGAATGCCCTGTGAAATGACTGAAATATGGGTTAGTCACTTGCAGTTGTAAGTAATTCTTTCCTTTCAGATATAATTCATGTGCTATGAAATTGTGTGTGCATGTGTGTGTATGTGTGTTTCCCCCTATGGAAAGGAGATAGTCATTTGTACCTCATGGTTCATTGTAAGTCTCAGTCAGTGTTTAAGGAAGTAATGCAGTGGTTATGGTAGCTATCTTGATTAGTCTGTGTTGGTTAACGTGTCCTTTTGGTAGTCTGAGAGTATTGGGACAGTTTCTAATGTATCCCAGTGTGTGTGAGTTAATACTTTGGGTCTAGTAGAAAAGTCAATGCCACAATTTAGGGAGAGTGGCAGATAGATGGCTTTCTAAGGAATAGACTGATGGCTTTATACGGTTGATTCAGTTAGAATGTGAGACACAGGGTTGAAATCAATAGTGTAATTTGTCTTTGTTTTTCTGTTAAAAGTCCTGTTGGTAGTAGCTTAGTTACATGCTACATAAAGCACATTGAACTGATTTGGTCTCAGTGCCTGTCAGTCAACATCATTGTCAGAGTGGCTGATGAGGGTATATGCAGAGGATGATTCACTTGTAGTTAAATGGCATAGAAATGATGATTAGTTGTGAGGAAATAATTCTTCATGAGTCTCGTTAAGAGCTATTATTTACATTATAGTTTCCAGCACATTTGTAAAGCAAATACTAGTAGAAGATACATTCTCACTACAGGAATGAGACATATGGGGTTCCTAAGAAGTATAACTAAACTAATGTGTACATAAAGTTTAGAGAAAGGCTAGACAGGTTTGAAAACACACTGACTCCTTAAAGCCTTTACCTCTGATGAGAAATCTTGTATTCTTGTGCCACTATGGAAATCAGAATAAAAACATTGACCATTTTATTGTTCATTAAGTTTTTTATGTTCTATTAATAAAAGTATTAATTTTTGATGGTCAGCTTGGTGAAATTTTACACTAAGATATATGTTTAATTATTATGAGCAACTAAAATAAACAAAATATTCATTCTAATGCCAATAGAGTTAGAAATATATTTCCTTTATTATTGACTTTCCCTCAAGAAAGAAACTAAGAGCCATCAAGTCAGTAATTCAATGAATATTTCCTTCTCAGGTTACAGAGCTGTTGAACTTTTTGCAACTGTAATACCTATCGTGAAGCTAGAGAGTAATATTGACTAGTGTATGTAAATTAACCCCATAATTCATACACAAGTGTTTATTCTTACACACGTGATTTATTTAAATATGTGTGATTGAAATGTTTCCTAATTAAGTGATTCTGTAACTATCTACAGATTCACAAAATAATATGACTTTGTAGAGAAAATTATCAACTTTCAGGGACAAGTTAAAATCATTTTTTTCTTTGAAAAATAATGTCCAATTACAGAAGAAATGTAACTTTTTGTTTGAATTTTTATATTTCATTTATTTATTTTTATTTGTTTCAGAGGGAGAATGGGTGCCCCAGGATCTTCAGCCACTGTAAAGGAACTCTAGACACATGTCTCACTTGCTGCATCTGGCTTACATGGATCCTTGGGAGCTGAACTTGGATCCTTCGCCCTCACAGGCAAATGCTTTAACTGTTAATCCATCTCTCCAGCCTGAAATGAAACTTTTTAAATTTTACCTTGAAGAAAAGTGGAAATTGCCACATAAGGATATATACATTATGCAATATGATTAGGAGCAAATGTTTCATGGATAGCTATATGTAGAACATATATACAAATGAACAATTTGCTTTCTAGAAAGAGTTAGTATAAAGTACTTAAAAGATAGTCTTGGTGCAAGACACTGAAAAATCAAGTCAAAACTCAGCTAGAAGCCTCTTCCATGCTGACTGGTGGCTGTACTGTTGGAAAGTACGATGCAGTCATCTGGGGGTGGGGAGGTGACTGTGGGTCTTATCAAGCAATAGACCTGTAATCTAAGCAATTGAGCACCAAGGCAAGGTCTGCCTACTAGTGCAATAGTGGCATTTCTGATATGGAGAAACCAATTGTTCTCTAATTGGATTTGACACCTACTCCACAGGAGGTGTCAAGTGTATGATACTGAAAACCTAGTCAAAAGTCTATGGCTGTGAAGGTCTTAAGTCTTAGTGGGACAGTTACTATTGTTTAACTACATGAATATATTATATCAACCAAATTTCCCTCTAAATAATATGTTTATGCCTAAAAATTAGGGCTTCTCTCACTTTTTGTTAGAGAAACTTTCACAGCTTAGAGAAAACTAGTTATCCAACCCAATAGGCTCTTGACATGGTCTTATTATAAATTGAAATATATATCTATATATCTATATCTATATGAATATTGATGGGACTTATGACTCACTTACACTATATAACTTAGGATTAAGTTAGTTGTCAGTAAAACTCCACTCACTAAAAATAAGGTTACTCTGAGTCAGTCTAGCTGAAAAATATGAACTTTACAAAGGAAGTAAAGTACCATCAGGGACATCTGTTCCTGTTCATGCTGGCACAGAAGAAAGAAAACTGAAAGTTTGTAAAACAGATTGTGTAGGGGAGAATTATTGCTGGGGCTGTGAGTGAATTTGTTCATCCTATGACCCCAAGAAATCAAATTCTTCCAGCAGTAAAAGTGTTATCTGGACTGCAAAAGAAATCATAGCCCTGGCCTGCACCTTTGTTAGTCTGAAGAGACATTGGAGCTACCCAGCCTCATAACTCACAGTGTGAAATTATGGATTTGCTGCATGTGAGACCAGATTTTGAACATTAATAATACAGTAAGAGAACACTAAAGTATGTTCTTATTCAAACGTGGGGGTGGAGCAGTAGAGACAGATTGTAATTAGACTACAAATACTGTAAAATCCTGATACGTGTTTAGGGGTTATAAAGGGATTTTAGTTACATTCCAGGTTTTTTTACATTTGTTACTGGGAATTCCCCCCCCTTTTTTTTTCTTTTTCTTTTTCTTTCTTTCTTTCTTTTTTTTTTTTTTTTGTTTTTTTGTTTTTTTGTTTACTTTGTTTTTTTGAGGTAGAATCTCACTTTAACTCAAGATGACCTGGAATTACAGGCTCAGGGAGGCCTTGAACTTGTGGAGATCCTCCTACCTCTGCATCCTGAGTGTTGGGATTAAAGGCATATACTAATACACCTGTACACCTGGCTTCTCGTCTTCACTTTTCATATGACCTGTTCATATAGACAATGAAACAATGCCTTCAGTCTTCAGTGTATATTTCAAAAGTAAGGCAAAAAGGCCTCACTGAATTTATAATTTTCTCTGCAATGGTTTTATTTTTATTTATTTTCAAGAGTGACAGACAGTGAGAAAGAGCCAGATGGAAAGAGAGAGAGAGAATGGGTGTGCCAGGGTCTCTAGCTGCTGCAAATGAACTCCACACTTGTGTACCCCTTGTGCATCTGACTAACATGGGTCCTAGAACCAGGGTCCTTAAGCTTCACAGGAAAGGGCTTAACCTATAAGCCATCTCTCTAGCACTCTGTAATGTTTGTAAAATAGCCTGCCAAAGAAGTTGGAGGATTTTTATCATTTCCTATGAATATATGGGGCAGGGCATACTCTTGCTTTCCAGAGTCCCGTTTATGTGTTATAATTGCAGTTTTGTTGTCCAGCACTTGCATAGTATGTGCAACATTTTAACTTCAATCCCTAGCCAAGTCAGCAACAACAAAAACCTTCCAAAGACACTCTCATTATCTCTTTTTTAATCTGTAATGGTGAAACTCAGATCTATCAGGGTTAACTTTAAGTCTTTCTGAAGTCTTAAAAACTGTAAAAAGAAATTGTAAAATTTCTAGAATTGGATGATAATAAAAACATAATTTATCAAACTTATGGGACAAAATGAAAGCAGTTCAAAGTGGAAAATTCATAGCATTAAATGCCTTCATAACACAGACGGAAAGAACCCAAATAAAGAAACTAACCAACAACCTAAAAGCATTGGAAAAACAAGAAAAAAAACAACCCTAGAATCTCCAGATGGAAAGAAATGAGATCAGAGCAGAAATTAATGAAATGGAAACTAAGAAAGTAATTTTAAAAATTGATGAAATTAAGAGTAAATTCTTTGAAAAGAAATAAACAAAATTGATAAACCTTTGGCCAATTTGATCAAATGAATGAAAAGGAGACGTCTCAAGCTAACAAAATCAGAAATGAAAAGGGAGAGGTCACAACAGACCTCAATTAAATTCGAAGAATCATCAAGACATATTTCCAAAACCTCTATTCTACAAGATCAAATAGTCTGGAAGAAATGAATGAGCTCCTAGACAAACAAAATCTAACAAAACTAAACCAATAGTCTCCCACACGAACCTATCACATTCATCAAGATTGAAACCATAATCAAAAACCTCCCCAAAAAGAAAAGCTCAGCACCAGGACAAATGAGATAACCCTTACTTTTTTTAATAGAGAGTTTAATAGGTGTAGGCCCTCTTGTACCCCATGATTGATGGTAGCTTGATATTGGAGAGTGGGATTATGGTTGGATATGGTTCTCGGCTTCTCTTTTTCAGATAGATGCAGATCCTAAGGAGAGAGCCACTCCATCATACCTCAAAAGGGCCCCAAATGAAGCTAAGGAAAATTGGCGAAACAAGTAAGGGTGCTGTTTTCCTGATGAACCAGAATCCAGCACAAGGGGAAGGAGACCAACACAGAGAAAATTCAACTCCTACCAAATCAGAAAGCAGGAGCCTCAGCAGCCCCCAACACCTCATCACTGAAGCAGACCAAAAATGAATTCAACATGGCTCAGGGAAATTTTGCAGAAGAGGGGGCAGAAAGAATGTCAGAGCCACATGTTGGGTCATGATATGCAGAGACATTTATCGTACCAATAACAGTGAGCTAACTCCACAATGCACGACCCATATACAGCAACAAGGAAGGGCCATTGGGGAGGGGATAGGTCATGGATGAGCCTAATAATTGTACCAAATTGCCTGTATTTGCTGAATAGAAAACTAATTAAAAAAAAAAGTAAAGTTCAGGACTTGGCTTGTAGGCTGAGTTCTGTCAAATCTTCACTGAAGAACTGAAACCACTTTTTTTTTTTTCAAATTGTTTCAAAAATAAGAGACCAAGGAATCCTCCCCAACTCCTTTTATGAAGCTAGCCTCACCATAATACAAAAAACAGAGATACAACAAGTAAACAGATCTACAGGCCTACATTCCTGATGAACTTAGATGGAAAGATCCTGGACCAAATTGTCACAAACCAAATGCAAAAACAAATCAAAAGCACTATCTACCTTGATCAAGCAGGATTCATCCCAGAGATTTATGGATGATTCAACATATGGAAATCAAGCAGCATAACACACCACATAAGTAAAATTGAGGAGACCTTGAGAGGATGGAAAGACTTCCCATACTCCTGGATAGGTAGAATTAATATTGTGAAAATGACAATTCTACCAAAAGAAATATACAGATTTAATGCAATACCAATAAAAATATCAGCTTCTTTTTCACAGAGATAGAAACAAATTCTCTTCTCCTGATCTCATTTAGATCTTTCCAGCCCCATTAATCTGTTCTAGGTCAGGGGAAGAGATTGAATAAAGAAAGGTGGGGGAAGGCCGATCAAAATCTAACAGGGTGTGAATAAGTCGTATGAAAACTACTTTTTTGGACAATGAAACACCCATAAGTCATAGACTGTTACTAGAAAGTTTTCAGTGCCAGTGATTTGATACCTTCCAGCGAGTTCTTGGTCACAGAAGTCCCTTATGCCCCCAAAACATTACAGGCCATTGCTGAGGCTCTTGATTTCCTACCAGTAATAAATGGTAAGAACCTATTGCTGAAGACTCTACATACTTGGTCTGCAAGATAACTGCTGGAACTGAACTGTAAACCTCTTCCATGTAGACCAGCTGACAGAAAGCTGGAGAAAGCTATGTTGCATGCAGATCAAAGGGAGAGAGAGAAATCACCAGTGGCAATACTCAGCAATGGACACTGAAAGCCCAAAATTTGGCCAGCCAGGCCAAATGAACCAAAAGGTGCAATAGTGGTATGTCTGTTATGGGGGAAATCTACTATTCTCTAATTGGACTGGAGGCCCACTCCACAGGAGGGAATACATGCCTGATACTGAAAACCTATGACAGGGTAGTCATGAACCCTAGGGGTCCTGCTCTCTGTCTAAATGTGCATAGTATGCTCACTGAACTGTTTCTCTTAATGTTCACACTCAAATATTAATGTTATTCTTACTTTTGGCTAGAGAAGCTTCTCTTTTCAAATGGGGTGACCTTGGTATGACTCAGAAGGCACCTTGGTGCTGAGAAGTGACAGAGGAGTGATCAGCACTTAAATTCCTCTATCACACCATCCAAGGCTCAGGGTCCATTGCAGAAGATGTGGTAGAAAGAATTTAAGAACCAAAGAAAGGGTAGGACTACCTACAAAGCACTCTTCCAGACAAAAAATGATTCAGATATTTATGACTTCATAGTACCTGATACTACCTACGTAAGACTATCATAAAAGTAGCAAAAGATGACTGAGTGGGGTGAGAGGTATGATGGAGAGTGGAGTTTCAAAGGGGAAAGTGGGAGGAGGGATGGAATTACCATGGGTTACTGTCTATAATTATGGAATTTGTCAATAAAAAAAGTAAATTAAAAAAATAAGAAAAAAACTCTATCAAAGACTTGACAGGGATACATTAAAAAGAAGAGGGGTATGAAGAGCCAACCTGACTCCATTTTAACAGCAACAGCCATATTGATATAATGACTAACTTAAGTTTCTGTTTCTCCGGTTTGTATGTCTGAGTTGGGGCCACAAATTGTACCCTGGTTACTGTCCCTGGTTACTATTCCCAGGAATATGCATTCCTAACATTCCAGGAAGTAGTTTAACTGCAATGGCTGGTCTGCTTCTGTCACCCCAATTGCTTGGCTCTGAAAACCACCTACTCTGTGATATCTATGGTTTAGCCCTGTAAAAAGAGTCTGAACCAGGTGTGGTGGTGCACACCTTTAATCCCAGCACTCAGGAGGCAAAGATACGAAAATCTCCATGAGTTCAAGGCTACCCTGAGACTACACAGTGAATTCCAGGTTATCCTGAGTAAGGGAGAGACTCTACCTTGAAAAACAAACAAACAAACAAATAAATAAATAAATAAATAAATAAATAAATAAATAAATAAATAAAATTAAAAAAAATAAATAAGAAAGAAAGAAAGAGCATGAGAAGGTGACTCAGGGCTGCTCTATACACCCCTGCATTAGGAAGACAGCTGCTGGATTGACTCTACTGTACACAGTTAGAAGCTTGCTTCAGCTTGGCCATAAAAAATTATCTCAAAATTCACATGGAATGGCAGCAGGGCTCAGATATCAAAACATATCCTCAGGAAAATAAACACCTCTGTAGGTATCAACATATCTGACCTAAAGCTATATTACAAACCATAGTAACAAAAAAAGCATGGTACTGGCATAAAAACAGAAACATAAACCAATGAAACATAATTGAAGACCCAGACCTTAGGTCAAGTAGCTATAACTACTTAATCTTTGACAAGTTGCCAATAGCATAGGCTGAATAAAAGATAGCATCTTCAACAAATGGTGCTAGGCAAAATGGATAACCACATGTAGAAAAATGAATCTAGACCCACTCTTCTCACCATACACAAAAATCAACTCCAAATGGATTAAAGGCATCAATATAAGCTACTCAGATGCAACCACCCTGACAAAAATTACACACCAGCGCAATGGTGGCACCCAGCCTTGGTGAGTAACTATTAGCTTTCTGATTGGCTAAGATATCTGTTCAGTGGAAAGTAACCCATATCTGGAACTGGGACCCATGCGTAAATACTATAAAGACAAAGATGCTCTCCAATGTCAATCCCTCACTAGAATTGGGGAAAAGAGGGGCTACATCCATCAAACTTTCCCTAAATTATTTACACTTATGTAATTTAACCTATGCTGACTTCACTTGAGAGGCAGAGAGAAACCACCTCTCACATCTCAGTCAAGGCCCAGGTGAAATCACCGAGAAAGTGGAGATAAGAGCAAAAGTGCTGCTACATGGTGAGCCTGACAAGCAGCACCCTGGTGAGGGAGACAGATGCTGATGATACTTAACACATATCAAAGCAGAAATCCAGATGCTCTTAAGAGCTCATCACTGAAGTAGACGTAAAGCACACAAACCAAGACTCAGGGAATTTTGCAGAAGAGTGCAGCAAAAGTGTATGAGCCACAGGTTGAGATGCCATGCCCAGAGTCACTGCCTTCCCCTAATAACTTCCAATCCCACATGCATAGCCCACAACCCTATGAGGTATACCAGCTACATTACTGAGGAGAGCCTCTGCAGAATGGGGGTAGGGAGGAAGGAAAAGATGCCAACATATTATGTATCCATACAAAGTATAGTCTTAATTTTAAAAAAGGTATTATTAATTTTTTTTTGTTTTTGCTTTGAGATACCTGAGAGTACTGGTAATTTCGGGACATAGTTGAAAACTATATTTGTCTACATTTTACAAAATCTTATAAGTTTGTTAATTTGTTAATGAGGTAGATCTTACTTTCAGGTAAAAGAGGTGGCTGAAAGGATTATGTCTTTGGAGATGATGATAATACTTACTACTTTGACTAATGGGAAGCATATACATAACTTCAAACACCAATTTTCATATACTAAGAATTTTCAGTTATTTGTATATCAATCAAATCATACTGAAATTTTAAAAAATCTTTGCCAGAATAACAGGCAAGATGAACTGCTTTATTTTCCAGATCAGTGAATTGCAACAATTGAATTTGTCCTTGTAATCATCCTTTCAAAAATGATTTTTAATATAATTTCTTTTTTTTCTTATGCTTTATCAGCACACAATCAAAACATCTATATAAAGCCAGGTGTGGTGGTGCACGCCTTTAATCCCAGCACATGGGGGGCAAAAGTGGGAGGATTGCCATGAGTTTAAGGCCACCCTGAGTGTACATAATGAATTACAGGTCAGCCTGAGCTACAGTGAGACCCTACCTTGAAAACCCCCAAACAAAAAAAGAAAGAAAATCCATATAATACTTTTTTTTAAGATACTTTGCAAATTTTTCTAGAGTATGTCTCCAGTCACATCCAATAGTTCATTATGTTCGGTCTTCTAAAGTACTGCTACAGGATTCCACTTAAGGGTTTTCCACCTCTATACACATTGGTTCTTGATATATTGGTCTCTAAAAGCCTCCTTAAAGCTTCTATACACAGAGACTTTACATTGGGACTCCCCTCTGCTTTAGTTCCATAGTATCAACATCCTCTCTTTTCTTTCAAGTTCTACCTTGTGATTTCAAAGAGAAAGTTACATTTTATCTGTTAGTTATGGCAGACTCCAAGATATTTCGATTACACATAGATTTGTAATTAAACATACTTAAAACACAAATACATCCTGAAAATTGTGGCTTAAAATATAGCAAAAAATTGTGGCATAATTCCAAGGATATCAATGTGGGTTAACTCTTATGAACATTTCAATAGCAAGTATTCATATGGTCTCATATATCATAACAGGTCATCAATGTTGGTTATTATATGAGCAAAATGTTTAAATCTTATTCATCTAGGCTTCTCTGCATGTTGGCTTCATCATGCAGAGAGAGTATAAGCTCCACATGAAAGTTTGTTTTTTTTGTTAAACTTTTTACTTATGTTTGGACTGTTCCTATTGATCAAAGCATGCTATAAGTCAGCTGAGCCAAAATCAACTTGAAGGTGATGATCCAGCTCATGGCTGCAGTGTATCCAGGAAGACTCATTTAGGTTATTGATCTAAGATATGTACTATATGTTAATAATCAGAATGTCCTCCAAAGTGAAGAATATGACTGGAAAATTTGAGAATCCCAAAGGCAAAGGCTATTTAAATTTTAGGTCCTATAACTGCATTTCCTATAGGTAAATGTCAGTGCAAACACAACCTGGTTACCATGATAGAGGTTATTTCTGTTGCATTTTTTCCCCATAGAATCCACATACTGAGGTCAGAAATTGGCCCAGATTGGTTTATATTGAGTTCCAGTACTTTCTCATTTGATTTAACCTGAATTTCTGGATATATCTCTCTCCTTTATATAATATTTCTTTCCCACCATGCCCTCAAGCAACTTTTGTTACTTTGAAGGACAAAGTACTCTGTCCATTGACTGGTATACTAGGCTCTTTGGTGCTATGATATTGATTGAGTCATTTCTCCCTCACCACTGAATAATTCACATAGCAATTAGAAAGAAAGACTTCTGAGTAGGGTAACATTATATTACCTGTAAATGACAAAAAAAGAACTTTAAAAATATGCTTGAAAAAATTCTTCTGACCTCTTTAATTTACTTAATGAACTAATTGTAAGCTACTGGATAACAATAATAATAATTTTATAATAATATTTTAACTTAAAGTAACCTAATTAGTTAATGTACTTAATAAAATTAAAATGATTCAGAATATAGAAGTTAAATCTGGTAAGATAGTAAAGCATGATCTCCATAATTCCACCAGTCATATTTTCCCCAATCAGTAAAAATGATGCCTTAAATATTCAAAGGGTAAGATTTGTGAATTCCTTTTTTTTTCTATTTGGTCTAATAATTATATATATGTGTGTGTGTGTGTGTGTGTATATGTGTGTGTGTGTGTGTGTGTGTATGTGTTCCTGAATATGTACATAGACAACAATTACAGATATATTTGCTTGTCACTAGCACCAATTCTTCCTCTTCTTTTTCTTCCTCTTCTTCTTCTTTTAGAGAGAGAGAGAGAGAGAGACAGAGAGAGATTTGGAATGCCAAGGCCTCAGCTACTGCAATTGAACTCCAAATGCTTGAGCCATCTAGTGGATATGTGATACCTTGTGCTTGCCTCACCTTTGTGCATCTGCCTTACATGTGATCTGCAGAGTACAACATGGGTCCTTAGGCTTCACTGGCAAGTGCCCTAACCACTGAGCAATCTCTCAAGCCCCTCAAATAGAATTGATTAATATGAAATCTTAGTTAGCTTCTTGATTCAAGGGCATAAAGAATTCTACTTAAGCAATATGAGGAAGACTAGATTTATAATTCAGTGTTACCCCACAATGAGAGATGTTATTTCATTTGATACAGAAAGATTTGCATTTTCATATTGCTTCTTCATTGTGTATTACCACCCTCTTGCATAGGCACTGCTCTGCTCTTCTATTACTCCTCTGTTTGCTTTCAAACTAGTCATGCATTCTTCTTACAGGTGTTTGCTTTGATCAGGGCTCTATGCTTAATGCAAGAAACAATCATTTGCAAAATAAACTTCCTTTCCTTAAAAATGCAATATATTTTATACTTTAGGAAAAGAGACATTCAATTAAAATGTAATACTATAAAAGTTGACGAGAATTTCTCAGGGTGATGGAAACCTCTGTTTTATTGGGTAATGCAGATATATACATTTGCCAAAGCTCACAGGACTCCACAAGTAAAACTGAAGGCATTTATTGTGTGTAAATGCTGTCTCAATAAAATTTCATTGTGATGAGTTATGATAATGGGAATAAATGAAGAAGAAGGATGTATTGACTTGATTGAATAGTTTGCACCAATTTTACCTTACTTTTACTTTATACCCTTCATACTAATTCCTGGTTTGCCTTGCAAAGATATTGTTTGAAATCTATTTTCCTTTCTTAATGCTTCTTTCTGTGGTCTGTACTAAATCCTACCTATAGAGTAAAATCTGAGCAAACATTCATTCCTCCAGTGGACTATATGACTGTTGATTGTTGCAGCAAAGTTTTCTCTATTTATGAAACAATATGCCCACTAAAAAGTCAAAGCAGATGTAAAAAGATAAAATGTGTAAATAATTTAGAAAATATTACAGACATAGATTGACAGAATGATCCACAACTTCAGACTTTGGGAAAATGAGTCAGAAAATGCCCCTCCCCCAACACACACACACACACACACACACACACACACACACACACACACAGAGAGAGAGAGAGAGAGAGAGAGAGAGAGAGAGAGAGAGAGAGAGAGAGAACTGGTACACAAGAGCCTCGGCCAAAGCAATCAAACTATAGATGCTTGTGACACCTAGTTGCTTTGTGTGACCTTGCACTTTTTCTCACCTTTCTGCATCTGGTTTACATAAGATCTAGAGAGACTAACATGGGTCGTTAGGATTTTCAGGCAAGTGCCTTTATTAAGCCATCTATTCAACTCTTCCATTCTTAAAAATTTTGTAAATTAGGTTATTTTAAAATATATTTTAATATGTATATTGCTATGTCATATATAGAAATATATCATATTTTATATAAATATATTTTAATTAAAACATTTTAATATATTTTAGTCTTCATTCAAGAATAAATATATAATTTGGGTTGTGTTAAAAACCACTGACATAAACTATATATGTGGAAATGTTTCAATGGATTCACTAAAAGTGGCAGGCCCAACCCTCATTGTTCATTAGCCTTCCTCATGAAGATAGCCATTTATGGACTACCACAAGCCAAGGATCAAGATTAAGAAGACAAAACAAATTAATATGGATTTTAAATTCACCATAGAGAACAAATGACTGTGACAATAGTTCATAGACTTGGATGGTAAGAATAGATTTTTAATTTTATTTTCCTTACACACAAGAGCCCTTTAACTCATATCACAAGAATTGGGATGTATTCACTATTCTAGTTTTACATAATTAAAAAAAATGTTGAGCTGGATGTGATGATGTACACCTGCAATCCCAGCCCTCGGAAGGCTAAGGCAGGAGGAGTACTGTGAGGGTGAGCCCAGCCTGAGAGAACATCGTGAATTCCAGGTCAGCTTCAGCTAGAGCCAGACCCAGCATCTAAAACCAAAAATAAAATTAATACATAAGTCTCAGCCAAAGTAATGCTTTTAGAAAACTATTAGCATATAATTAATACACAACTTTCATTCTTCTGCTGTTAACTCTTGGTGGGAAAGGATTTGAGCAGAGTAATATGCTATATTTTAATTAAACTCAAAAAGTTCATTAGGGAAATGATTTATTAATTCATATTCCTTTTTCATTGACTATCACAATTTAGCAAAGCACTTTTAAACATTTTTTGGAGAAAATTACAGTAGAATCAAAATGTAACAGAATCTCTCTCTCTCAATTATTATTATGTAGAAAGAAAAAAACTATATTGTTTTAAAGAATAAGTAGTTTAATTTAATCTTTCCTTCAGGAGATTTTAGATATTAATGCAATGGGGAGAATAAAAACAAAACAAAATACCATAATTTTTCTATGACTTTATAGGTCAATCAGTGTTCAAAAGTGGTTGACTGAAGGGATATATTAAATTTTAAAATCGGGTTGGAGAGATGGCTTAGCAGTTAAGCGCTTGCCTGTGAAGCCTAAGGACCCCGGTTCGAGGCTTGATTCCCCAGGACCCACATAGCCAGATGCACAAGGGGGCACACGCATCTGGAGTTCGTTTGCAGTGGCTGGAAGCCTTGGCACGTCCATTCTCTCTTTGTCTCTCCCTGTTTCTCTTTCTGTCTGTCACTCTCAAATAAATAAGAATAAACATATATATATATATATATATATATATATATATATATATATATATGTATGTATGTTAAAATCAACACTATTCCAGAGGTAGCAAAAGACTAATCACTTTTAAATAGTCATTTACAATTTCATGCCAGCATTTATTTTATTTACAAATATATTAACTTTAATTCTAAAGATATATATATATATATATATATATATATATATATATATATATATATATTTTTGATTGTATAATTGATACTCAATTTGAAATTTAAATGTTTCCAATATCTATTGCCATGTATGTAACAAGCCACACTGAAATCACATATCCTCATGAACTGTTATTTTTATGGATTTTGTGAGTCAGTGAAAAGGGACAGGAAATAAAGACCATTCCTATCATCTTTCCAATATCCGGGACCCAACTGAAAAGCAATTGTGACGTGGGTCAGTTGATGTGCTAGACTGAATGGCATACTTGCAGCTGTAGGATACAATTTTAAAGTGTCTATGTGGGTTAAATTTAAAGGAAGAAATGACAGACATAAAGGTTTTTACCAGGAAGATATGAGTTAAAACACGATAACAAAGCAAAACACAAAAGAGTAAATAATCTAAAAAACAATTAATTAAATGTAAAATTAAAACTAAGACAATTGGCGAAACAAGCAAGGGTGATGTTTTCCTGATGAAGCGGATACCAGCACAAAGGGGAAGGAGACCAACACAGAGAAAAATCAACTTTTACCAAATAAGAGAGCCAGAGCCCCAGAAGCCCCCAACACCTCAGCACTGAAGCAGACCAGAAATGCACCCAACATGGCTCAGGGAAATTTTGCGGAAGAGGGGGCGGAAAGAATGTCAGAGTCACATGTTGGGTCATGATATGCAGAGACACTTATCCTACCAATATCTGTGGGCTAACTCCACAATACATGACCCATTTCCATCAACAAGGAGGGTCCAATGGGAGGAGGTAGATCATGGATGAGCCTAAACAATGGTACCAAACTGCCTGTATTTGCTAAAAAGAAAACTAATAAATTAAATTTAAAAAAATTAACATCAAAACCACTATAAAATGATATGGGAGTTATTGTGACATCCATCACCATTTTATCCCAGCTGGGGAGATAGGGATTGTTCTTACTTTTGTATCTTTTCCTTATCAGTCTCTGCAGGTGTGGGGTGAGTTGGGACACCAATAAGCCAGTTTGTCCTTTCAGAGATACAGATTTGTGTGGCTGAAGATCACCTCCTGCCAGATTCCCCCTTCTCATTTCTCTTGAGGTGAAATTACAACTCTATGACTTTTGCTTTGAGAATTAATCATTCTCCAAGGGCTTTCTGTGACAGAGGGAAATAAAGAGTGTGAAGAGGGACTACTTGCCTGTGCTTAACATTTTATAATGATTAGTATACTACAATAAGATTCACCATAAGCTTCTTGTGATTCAATATAGCTCACCCTACCAGTTTTGTGTTTGGTGAGAACTGGACGTATCAAGAATCTCTCAGCTTCAAACTGCCTTACCACAGTTCTGTTGCTTCTTATACCATCTATGCTTCTTAAAGTCTGCTGTTCCCACCAGAATACTGTACCACATTCCATATTCTTCAATCCTCATCTGGGCAATGGGGTGAAATGGTTATGCAAATTGTTGCAAATATCTCTTCAGATCCCTGTACTCTTCACTCTCTGCATGCTAAATTCAGACTGTGGTTCTTGGAGAACTTGGTGCTCAGGGTTCCTGAACACACTCTCCTGACAGGACCTGGCTCAGAGAAAGCAGCATGCTGTGGTTCTGCATCATTATCCCTACATAGATAGTACTCTCCTTTTCTTTCTGTTTTTCCTATTTGTGTCTTTAACTCATGCCATGTGTAGAAATATCCCAGTTGTATTTCTTTGTAAAGAGGATATCTGTTTATATAATTCATGTCTTTAAGAGTCCATTTGGATTTTTGGCGGTGGCCAAATGGCAGTAACAGTGAGCTCTGGAGTATGACTCTGATGGGACACCATTCAGCAGGGCTATGGCAAGGCCAAAAGTCTTTCTGTAACCTCCTTGAGTGGCTGTTGCCTGACGTTTTCACTATTGCCATCTTTGCCTTGGAATTTTTGGAATTCTTATAAGTTTATTACTGCTTATTTTTGCTTTCATTTTCCTCTTCTGGTAGTAATAGGGAAATCCATTTTAGATCTGTTTATACAGCCACCAGTGATTAAACAGGAAAAGGATATTTCTGCAAAAATTTCTGAGGCTGTAATGTTTAAACAGATAAACAGATTATGGATCCTGAAACTATGACTAGTTTGAATGAACACAGTTTCTCAACACCACAAATGTATATTTCACCTAATGAAACATGTTCCTCGCAATGCTACTTACCTTACCAATTGTTCCCAAGAAACATTACTTACAAGAAAATTCTTGTTGTCAAGATGATTATAGGAATTAATGGGCACATTTCCTGAATCTACCGATGATTTACTAGAAAAGGAGCCTGAAATGCTAGGGAGCAAAAGAAAATATCTTTCAAATAATAGGGTTGGGCCCACACAAGGAAGTAAAACAGAATATGTAACTTTCAGAATTAAAAATAGAGTTTGTTGGGCTACTAAAGGAAAGACATCAATACAAAATACTGGTTGGATAGATCAACCTTTACCATGTACAGGGTTATACATTAATGGAGTAAGGATGGTCTGAAAATATGGGAAAAGAATTAAATATCAAAATCTTCCTTTTATGGAGACTTGCAAGATCAGGACAAATATGTAAAATGGAGCAACAAAGAAAGGTCATAGAGAGAAAATTAAATCAGTACTGGATTAGAAATAGAGAAACATGCTCTTATTCAGGCCACAAGATAATATTATGTAGATAGTGGCTAACACAGCAATAAGGAAGTAAAAATACTGCCCTTTTTGAGATGAGAAAATGTCTATCACCTTATAACCGCAAGAGCTACCTGCTAGGGCTCTTGGATAGTTTTCATGAGCCTGGGTAAGCTATTAACTAGCTTGCAATCTTTGATTGTCTTTGTGAGGATGTTATGACAACATCTTTGGGGCAAGAGGTTCATGAGTTAAGCAGAAGCAGGGGAAAACAAGGAAAATATTGTGCAAGATTTCTTAGAGAATAGAAGCCACACGAATAAGTTGCTATGTTTTGCTTGCAAAAAAACATAATATATAAATAAAGAAGCAGAATTTTGCTCTGCATCCAGTATGGTTCACCTGAACTACTGGTGCAAATCATTTCCTCACAACACCGACTGCACACATCCCCTTTGAGTTCTACAACCCCGCCAAGGCTGGACCTCGGCAGGTTTTATTGTATAATTTTCAGCTTAGCTCTGAATTTCCTTTAGATAGTTCATATTGCATATTTTAAAATAAAGTCATATTTCTCATAACTCTTGGGTGATCATATATTGGTACAGTTCTGTGGAAGGACAGAATAACTATAATGAATATAATATATTATAAAGGGATTGATTAGATTGATGTACATTATTGCAAACCCAACAAAGTATAAATGTATACTGGTGGCTAGGAACACATTAAATGTTCAGTCCATGAGGCTCTATATCTCCCTCAGCAGTCCCAAACTGTTGCTGAAGGCCTGGAAAATTCCTGGATGCCTCTAGTCAGATTCAGTTCACACTGGAAAATTGGAGAGGCTAGATTACATTATCAATGATGGATGCTAGCAACAAGTTAGGGACACTCACCAATGAGCAGCCAGGACAGCAAGGCTAAAGCAGCACTTTTTTGATAAACTGATATCAGAAGTGTTACCCACCGTGGTAATTGGTCTTCCACCCTTAGTTAGTTCTTCCTGAAAACAACCCTGTGGACTTGTTCAAGAGCATATCTCATAGTTTTTTCCTGATCCAATAAAACTGAAATAGACATGAACCATCACAGATATTAAATCTCAAGAATAAAGAAATACAACAGATGTCACCTTTCTGCAACACATTGTGATAACAAAACAGAAATCTAGGTAGATATCTAAGATTTCCATTAGAGAAATATATGCTGCCCTGTATAAGGATAGGCACATTTTATTCAAGGTATAGTATTGAGTCATTTGAAAGTGACTGGATCCCCAAAATAAATGCAGGGAATATACTTGAGGCTGTAGTTGATGCCTTCACTTTACTTGAAGTCAGAAAAGAGTAAGGCTTCTCCTCTTGCTGCCAAAGAGTTCCTTACATCTGTTTTTTTTTTTTTTTTCATGTACTCATTGTGAGACCCTCCCTTGGGAGAACTTCCCCTTTCCTAGAATTAAGTTTCCATGAAAGATTAAACTTGAATCTGGCCTTGTAGCTAATTAGGTCTGTCCCCCAAATTTGGCATCAGGGCTGGCTAGAGCCAATAAATGATGCCATTTTGGGTCTCTAGCTGGGTTTTACCCCATCCTGCCTGCTCATGGGAAGGAACTTTTACATTCCCTCCATGTTCCTTCTTTTGTTTAATTTATTACATTTATTTGAGAGAGAAGGAAGAAGAAGGAGGAGGAGGAGGAAGAGAAAGAGGAGGAAGAAGAAGAAGAAGAAAAAGAGAGAGAGAAAGGAAAAGAGAGAATGAGCATGCCAGTACTTTCAGCCACTGCAAAAAAATCCCTCCAGATGCATGTCCCACTTTGTGCATCTGGCTTACAAGGGTCTTGGGGAATTGAACCTGAGTCCTTTGGCTTTACAGGGAAATTATTTATTTGTTAAGCCATCTCTCCAGCAGTTCTACATAATAAAGTCTCTTTAAATTTCACCTTCTGTTCTGTGGATTTCAATACTTTAAGTTCATAAGACAATAATCCAGGAATACTTCATATTCTCATAGCAGTGTATTGGAATGTATCACTGCATTAGTAGAACCCCAATTTCTGTATCATATTGGTATATTAGAGTATAGTGGTACATTGGTGAGGAACCACAAATATCTTTTCTCTGTATTAATAGTAATTTCTAAAAATAAAGCTATAGACTTGGGCGGAGTGAAAAAATTACAAGAAATAATTTGAAGAATAATATCTATAAAAGTAATTATAAACAAAATTATTAAACAAAATTGCATATTTAATAAGATGAATACATCAGAAGGAAAACAAATTTTTCTCTGATGTTTCCAGACATCATTCTAGCTAGCTGTCAAAGTGGTCATATTCTTTCAACTGATCTCATTTAACTTTTAAGTATCTAAGTGGGATAGTAAATATATTTGACAAAAAATAATGCTCCTTAAATTTCCTCTCATTCTTTTATTCAGGACCTCTTCATTTTCATAATCTAATATTTCCTTCCAGGGAAAACTCTTCTCATCTACTCTGTTCCTGTTTTATTTGAAAGATTTCAGATTATTCTAGTCTTCTGATATAAAAATGCACAGTGTTTTATGCCCTGTTGACAAAATATCACTGTCATTTTTCTATCTTTGGAAGAAATCTGGCCCTCTTAACAAAGAAAAGAGGGATGAGTACATCATTCCCAAAGAAGGTACTGTGAGAATGGCACATACTTTAACATTTCTTAATAATTTTCCACAAAGGGTATAAAATGTAACATATTTCTTATAATAATACTCAAATAATTTGTATTCTAAATATGGAAGGAGAAAATTATTTCTAATATCCTTAAGTGCTGCTTTTGAAATTCATACTGAGGAAACATGCAAGATAATACTGTGGGAATGGTACACACTTTAAAATTGCTTAATAATTTAACTCAAAGGGTATAAATCATAACTATAAATCATTTCTAATAATTGCACTCCATTTACTTTTAAATATGGAAGAAGAAAATATTAACATTCTTAGTTACTAATTTTGCAATTCATACTAAGGAACCATGCACAATAATTACTTGTGGATACATATTTGCTTCTCATGACTTTATTTATTTATTTATATACTATTTATTTATTTGTTTAGAGAGGGAGAATAGTATAGTTTGGTGTGTGGTGATGTAACACAGGCCTCATGCAAAGTTCAAAGTGAATATTGGTTTACTTCTCTTACCACTTTTCTTCCTATTTTTTTACTAGCAATCCTGGATCTGTGTTCCCCACTCTCTAGTGTTAAGTATGTATGGGGCAATGTCAGCATTTTATTTGGGCCTGGGTGTCAATTTGGTGGTCTTCTGTCAAGAGGCCCTGATACTTTAGCTCCAAATGACTACATTATCTGAGTCATTGCTCCAGCACTTTTTCCCATAATTTTTAAAAATAATGTGATGACCAAGGAAAATGATAGAGTTAGTTGTATAGAAAATCAGGAATCTTAAGTTGATGATAAATCTTAGTAACTTATGTTTAAAAATTCCCTGGCAGAGTGAAAACAGGAGGATGATCATGCATGGATGAGTTACTCAACGCCTGGACAATGCTCACAAGGGGGCGGCAATGAAGAAAGAAAGCTGATCACAGTTCATCGGATTTTGCATTTGGAATTTTGAGGGAAATTTTGAGTGTAAGTTTGAAGGTCATTTGATAAAATATTGAATAACTTATTTTTTCAAGGTATAGCTATACCAACTACATCTACAAATTTCAAAAGGAAAAAGCTGGGCGTGGTGGCGCAGAAAAGATTACACTTATAAAGAATTTTCTTGTCATGGAAGATAGACATTATGCAAAAGTACAAATAAGATACAGAAATGTGAAATTTTCCTTTTAAAAATTAATGTTTTCCATGGGCTAGAGAGATGGCTTAGCAGTTAAGACACTTTCCTGCAAAGCCTGAGGACCCAGATTGATTTTGATTCCCCAGTACTCACAGTGGCTAGAGACCATACATGCACATTCTCTCTCTCTCTCTCTCTCTCTCTCTCTCTCTCTCTTTCTCTCTCTCCCTCCTATTTCTCATAAAATAAATAAATAACAAAAACTAATATTTTCCAAATGATTAGTTATTCAAGTCAATATATTTTAACAGTATATGGTTCCTAGTAAGTTTCAACATGTCAATAACAATTAATTTGTTTTTCAATAAGATCAAAAAATATTTAGATGTGGTTTTCTTAAGTACCAGCTTTTTTTTTGTCACACCTTTTCAGCTGCGAATGAATTAGAGAAGCATGTCTCAGGGAGAATTGTTATTGGCAGAGGTAGCACAATGGCAGAGAGACTAATAACTGTATTACATGGTTGACACAACCGAATGCCTGCAGAATGAAAAATCAGTAAAGCAGATCATGGCACTGTCACTTTCCAGTAATACTGTCACTTGTCAAATTAGGGTTTTTGCAGCAAATAGTGAGTTAATATCTACCTTATGGATAGTTTTACAAATGTGGCTGCACTTGGTTTGTTTGCTTCCACCAAATGTCAGGCAAAAGTTATCACAGTGTTTGTGTGTGTGTGTGTTTGTGTGTGTATGCTTAGAACAACACACAACAAATGCTTACATAATCAAACATTGAATACATTTTTTACATGCCCTGGGTCATGTGGAGAGATTATGTTAACATTTTAGCTGATTGGGGTTAAAGTGGTCATAGGTGAACTGCTGGGGCGGTCACCCAAATTACAGCTCTGATGTCAGACAACATGAGCAGTCATTGCACTCCTGGTTGTCATCCATTAGCTCTCAAAAGAAAAGAGGCCCTTTCCCTTCAAAATGTCAATAAAGAAAGTGAATTTTTTTTACTTTTATTGACTTTGGGTTCTTTCAAAAATATTTTATTTATTTATGAGAAAAAGAGAGAGATAGGCAGATAGAGAGAATGGGCATTCCAGGTCCTCCAGCCACTGCAAATGAACTCCAGACACACGTGCCACTTTGTGCATCTATCTTATGTGGGTCCTAGGGAATTAAACCTGGGTCCTTAGGCTTTGCAGGCAAGTGCCTTAACCACTAAGCAACCTTTCCAGCCCAAATTTGGACTCTTAATATATGTCTCCTTTAAAAGTGTCTACTGGTATTTGTATGTGGTAAGTTGCCTTTATTTTTGTCATGCAATTTAATAAGTTTGGAAATGAACTTGGAAATATGTACACAATGTGAGACAACACAACCAAGCTACAAAAGAAGTCTTGTAGCCCAGTTATTTGTTTAATATTATTCAAATTTTGTACAATATAATGTGTTGGAAATCATACAAAAAGTGCTTTTTGCTGTACTTATAGAACAAGAAGTAAGCTTTGCATGATAATTTATAACAATAATTAAGAATTTGGAGAAAAGTCATTCAGGAAGTTCAATTTAAGATTTGCTTACATATGAGATTTTACTTCTCATATATTATAAACTTTTAACCCTGTATTCTTGCTAGCACTCATGATAATACTGTAATTTGTGTATCAATATGCATACAACAGGAGTTGAAGAGATGGCTCAATGGTGAAGTGCAGTTCCTAAAGAACCAGGAAAGCCTAAGGGTGCCTGAGGCCTCCCAAGTTTGAACAACTGGGCATGGCCATACACCTTTATCTCCAGTCCTGTCCCCACACTGAAGCTAAAAAATTGTTGAAGTTCTTCAACAACAAACTATGGAATTAGTATGAAATTCTATAGCAAGGAAAAGGTATTTGTGGTGGCCCATGATAAACTCAGTGCTCAGGATATGAATATTGGGTGCAAGGGGATGGCTATCCACACAAGCCTGTAATATTTGGGTTTAAATGAGAGACCCAGCTTCAATTAAAAAAAAATAGAGAACAATTAAGAAAGATACCCACCCTCAAGGTCTAGCCCCTACCTGCACATACACACATACCCAAACACACATGCATGTACACCGAACACATATATACGTATATATGGTTTTTCAAAGTAATGTCCCACTCTAGTCCAGTCTGACTTGGAATTCACTATGTATGGTCTCACGGTGGCCTTGAACTATGGCTACCCTCCTACCTCTACCTCCCCAGTGCTCTAATTAAAGGCGTGCACTACCTCACCCAGTTTATACAACCTTCAAAAAATACTGGATTTAATTATCATTATGTATGCTTTATTCACAGAGACATTCATTATCAAATAAGCCATTACATTGTTAAAATATTTAATTAGAATATCACAGAGCTTGGGAAGTAGAGACAGGTGACACTTTGGACAGCCAGTCTGACAAAAAAAAAAAAAAATGCAGCTCCAGGTTCAATGACAGATTGTATCTCAAGGAAATGAACGGGCAGAGTAATGGAGGTGTACACCAGATCTTCTCATCTGGATTTTGCCTATAGCATGAATATCTGCACACGAACATGAATATAACACCATACCACACACATACCACATGAAATATATATATATATATATCATATCAGTCCCTATTTCTTACAATTGAGTACTTTTAGTGAATAGTTACCCTTTCTAACCTTATATTTACCTTGTGATTCTACTACTACACTTTTGAAAGATTTTGTTGTTTGACTTTTCATTTTAGCTTTGAAGTGTGTGAAATATATATGTAGGTTTTCTGAAATAGGGTCTCATTTTAGCCCAGGCTGACCTGAAATTAACTATGTAGTCATGTAGTCTCAGGGTGGTCTTGAACTCACGGTGAGCCTCCTACCTCTGCCTCCCAAATGCTAGGAATAAAGGCTTCCGTCACCAAGCCTGGTTTGTCTTCAAAGTTTGTTTATGAAATTAGAGAATGATAACATTCATCAGAGGCTGGATATGGTTTCAGGAAATTTTAAAGTATCTTTTTCTTTAGTTCTACTATTATTTCTTCTCTCATCAAGGTTTCTTTCAGCCATCTTCTTTCAAGTGTAACAGTGTTCTTGGGTGTTAGAGAGCAAACTGACATCATGTGCCTAAGAAAATTATACTTTTCTTTTCTAACTTTCACTCAGGATTTTTCACTTTCCTGAGAATTTTAGGTATTTTCCACTGTTTCATAGTCTTCTGATTTAGTTTGGGGATTCATAACTTGCTGTTAATAGTTTTTTTTTTAAGTGTAAAGTTCCAGGGCTGGAGGAATGTCTTAGTGGTTGAGGTGTTTGCCTGCGAAACCAAAGGACCCAGGTTTTATTCCCCAGGACCCACATTAGCCAGATGCACCAGGGAGCACGTGTATCTGGAGTTATTTTGCAGTGGCTGGAGGCCCTGGCATGCCCATTCTTCCTCTCTCTCCCTCTTTGCTTGTCAATTAAAATAAAATTATATAAATAAAAAGGAAAAAGTTCCAAAATGATTTATTCATCTTACAGATACAAGTGTTTTAAAACTTATGTGTATTTCTGAAACACATGATTCTTATATGAAATTTTTAACACAAATCTTCCCCTTCACTCCTGTATAAACATACTCATATATGTTTATTTTACTAAATTTCTTATAGTCAGGTGACAATTTATTATTAGTAATGGCAACATTTTAATAAATGTTTTACTGAAAGCTAGCTTTAGAAAATCTTATTGAATTCCAGACACTGTTTAAGCTTTGGAGAAAGTGATGAATAGCAGACAAGATTGCTGTTTGGATAAAAGATTAAATTGAAACAAGAATAGACAAAATATATGCTAAAATTAAATCTTTAGGATCATAGCTGTAGTAAATAATTTTGTAAAAACAGAGCAGTAAAGACAACGTGATAAAGTGATAAGAGTACATTGTTCTTTTATAGACTAGTCAGATAAGGTGTCTCGGAAATTTTAACAGAAAAAAACTATAAAACCAAATAACTTGAAGGAATGACTTACAGGGAAGAGAATGTTCTGTTCAAATAGGAGAACCTGGCAAAGGTTTAGGTGCAGTACTGATGGATGCTCAAAGGCAGAAAGGAGTAAATCTTGCTATATCATAGTGGATAAAGTGACAACACAATAGACAGTGGAAAGCTGGCTGGCACAAGGATGTGAAGATCACATAAAAAGTTAGGTTGTACTCCAGCACAATGAAAACTATCAGCAAAAAGTGACAGGGTTTAATCTGAAGTTATATAGATTGCTCAAGCCACTTGGTGGATAACAGAATATGAGTGGTGAGAATAGAAGTAGAAACATTTATAAAGATATACTCCTACTTCAGGAAGATCCAGTATTAGCATGCATTAAGTCAGTGAAAATATGCTGAAGTGGACACAAGAATATGTTTTAGTGGAAGGGACTTTCTGAGAAGAGCATCAGTATAACATTCAGTATATTGGCCCTATGTATCCAGAAAAGTGGTAATGTTATGAAATGACATGGGAAAACTGGAATTGGAGGCATCAAAAGTAGTGTGTGTTGTTAAAAGCATTATGACAGATGTTTCTACAGTAAACACCCCATAGAGGGCTGGAGAGATGGCTTAGCAGTTAAGCACTTGATTGTGAAGCCTAAGGACCCCAGTTTGAGGCTCGATTCCCCATGACCCACGTCAGCCAGATGCACAGGGAGTACAAGCATCTGGAGTTCGTTTGCAGTGTCCAGAGGCCCTGGCGTGCCCATTCTCTCTCTATCTGCCTCTTTCTCACTCTCTGTCTGTTGCTTTCAAATAAATAAAAATAAAACAAAAAAAACCCAAAATTATCACATAGAAAGAAAGTAAGATGGAAAAGAAATAGTGCAGTTATTGTATGCTCACATGAGACTCTGTTCCTATGGTCTATGGACACAACTTGAAATTTATGATATTTTCTTTCACATCTTGGTGATAATATTTTCTGTAAATTTTCATAAAACTATTCAAGTACTGACATATTCTCTTAGGCTATTTTCTAAATATTATCTAAATACATTTCTATACTGACCATATAATAAAATCATTCCTGTTTATTAATGATAATGCTTACAATTGATAAAACTTGTGACACATTCCTTGCAAGATTTACTTGAAGCTTCAAATGTTTGATTCTTCAGAGGATGGGTGTTTATTTTAAATGTACTTATCTCTTGAAAACATTCCATATTTTCTTTGTATTTTTAACATAATTACCATGGTAACCATAGCTGGTTCTCAATATTTTGACACACAAAAGTAGTCATGTCATTTTAGACAGATATACTAGAGAACATACTGTCCTAGTATCTTCATATGATTTTTGTTTACACTATAATAACAATGATACATTTAAAATTCTGAATATATAATGTTAACTTTCCTTGTACTTGGCTTTGCGGTGTGTCTTAAATCTCTTTGATTCAAACTGCAATGATGTAAATACTAAAGTGTGCTGGCTTGCAGCATGAAGGTCAAAAGAGACCCCGAAGGAAGGAGTGGGCATGAATCTGAGACAAGAACACAAGGAATAGAGCCACGACAAGTTATGGTGAAGGCTCAGGTTTATTCAGGCAGACACAAGCTTATATAGAGAAGATAGAACTTTCTCAACAACGCCTACATGCCTAAGGTCAGCTAGGGCCATGTGGTAACGCCCCTCTATCAGGTGCCTATGCCTTATGTTAAATAATGCCTGGCATCATCTCACCTGGGCTGCCTTCTCACCTAGGCTGTAGGATAAGGCCTTTGTGTTAAGAGATTAAAGACCACCTGTAGCTCCCGAAATCAAAGAGCAGCTGCAGCTCCCAAAATCTCCCCCTTCTTTATTTATTAAAATAAGTGACTGTGCCTGTCTTAGGGTGTCAGGGGCAGAAGGACATTCTTAGCTCCCAAGGTCAAAGAGCAGCTGCGGCTTCCAACATCTCCTCCCTTCTTTTATACAAAAGAGGGGGAGACCCGTTATTCAGTGGTGGGCTTTCGCCAACTGAGGGAGTATTAACCTGACTCCGCCCATGGGCTGTCATCTTTTTGTCCCACAGTCTTGGCCCTTTGTACCTTTTGGGCAGGGGAGGCAGGGCCTATGTGATCATAGTAGGTGTGGTACCAACTTCCATGCAAGTCAGGTTTTTCTCTCAGGAAATTCAGAAGCACTCAGAACAGGATCTTCCCTTGCAGTGCTTTGCCTTGCACCCATGTTGGTGCCTATATCATACTCACTTTATTGTGAACCGATATGCATAGGTCTGAATCCTATGCAGCTCCTAAAGGAGGAGAGTCTGTCATTGGACAAACGTATTATCTTTCAATATGTGCCCTGTCTTAGGTTGAATGCCTCCTTCCCCAATCTTACCTGTCTCTGGCTACCAGCCAAATAAATTTAGGGAGAATTAGTATAAAGTCTGAGGGAGCCAAGGACATGTTCTATAGTGCATACCTCAGACCTTTGCACGAACATTCACAATAGACTTCATTAGACACTTGAAGAAAATAGGCAATAGGCATAAGAGAAACAGAAGGCAAACTCCCACAGCTGTAAAGCTACCTATCCAGGAACTTTGAGTCCCAACCAGGCAACACAGACTTAATTGCAGCAAGTAAATCATTAGCAGCCTTAGTGGCATCAAAATCAAGATGACTGTTCTGTATAGCTAAAATTTCTGAATGTAAATTAACCAAATCTAATGAAATGTTATCATGGTGCCAAGTTCCTTCTAAGTGCATTTTGACTTTTAGCCAATCTTCATAACCAGCATTGTAAGTTTTTAGAAGTGATGCAGATCCATTGGTAATCTGCATGGCATTCCATTCGAGCTCTAATCTTCATACCTTGTAAACCTATAATTCTCTTTTGTCTACTTAAACTATTTTTAACATCCTCTAGAATTTGAATACTCTTGTCAGAATACCAAGGCTTTGAAAGAGTAACAGGAATCATAACAAATGCAGGTTGTTTGACAATCATTACAGTTTCAGAATCATGAGAAACACAATTGGACAGACTACAATTATCATAGGTAACATTAAACATTCCTTCAGACCCATTATACCAAGTAATATTTATATTTCCTAACATCAGGGCATAACGTGATGTAACACAGGCCATAACAGTCCCCTTTGGGAGACTATTTGAATTATTGCTGGCAGATGTAACCTTGATACCTCCCATAGTAGCAGCAATTTTCCACATGTAAGTTTGCTGATGTCCATTGTCTGACCACCACAATCCTGAGGACAGTCCAGTGGACTACATTGTAAGCAAGATGTACATGACACCATGTCATCAGGATCAGTAGTGTCCTCTTGTTTGATCTCATGGCCTGCATGCTGCACCAAACATTCTGACAACCATCTGGCTCCATTTTCTTTCTGTGAAAAAATACAAACAGATCCTCGTCCCCATATTAATACAGGGTCGGGTCCACTCCGTTTGTTAGTCAATGAATCTTTCTGCATTACTTTAACATAATTAGTCTTGGTTTGTGCATGCCAAGAACGGTCAGCAGCAAAAAACCTTTTGCATCCAAAAGTAAAAAAATTAAAATAAATAAAGTATGATTTAACCATTTTATTACTGATCCCTGTGTCATTTCCCCCTTTTTAGTTTTTTGTAAACAGATTTTTAATGTTCCAGTTGCTCGTTCAATGATACCTTGTCCTTGGGGGTTATAAGGAATTCCAGTAACATGCTCAATATTTTTTTTTTAAATTTTGTTCAACTTTATTTATTTATTTATTTGAGAGTGACAGAGAGAAAGGGGCAGGATCTCCAGCCACTGCAAATGAACTCTAGATGCGTGCGCCCCCTTGGGCATCTGACTTTACATGGCACCTGGGGAATCAAGCCTCGAACTAGGGTCTTTAGGCTTCACAGGCAAGCACTTACCCGCTAAGTCATCTCTCTAGCCCCATGCTCAATATTAAAGGAAGAACAAAAGTGCTTAAATCCTGCTCTTATCCTGGACCATTATCTGTTTTGAGTTGTTTAGGTACTCCTAAAATATTAAAAGAATGAAGACAATGAGCAATAACATGTTTAGTAGCTTCTCCTGTTTGAGCAGAAGCACAAATGAAACCACAATAGGTGTCAATAGAAACATGTACAAATCTCATTTTTCAAAACTCAGGAACATGAGTTATATCCATTTGCCATAAATGGCCAGGAGTCAAACCTCAAGGATTGACACCATGATGTGACATGGGGAAAAAATGTGAGACATTGTTGACAATTTTTTTTTTAATTTATTTGAGAACAACAGACACAGAGAGAAAGACAGAGAGAGGGAGAGAGAGAGAATGGGCATGCCAGGGCTTCCAGCCTCTGCAAACGAACTCCAGATGCGTGTGCCCCTTGTGCATCTGGCTAACGTGGGAACTGGGGAACCGAGCCTCGAACCGGGGTCCTTAGGCTTCACAGGCAAGCGCTTAACTGCTAAGCCATCTCTTCAGCCCATTGTTGACAATTTTTAACTATCTGTCGCACTTGTTCACATGTAATTTTGTATTTAAGACATAGAGTAGCCGGGCGTGGTGGCGCACGCCTTTAATTCCAGCACTCGGGAGGCAGAGGTAGGAGGATTGCCATGAGTTCAAGGCCACCCTGAGATGACAGAGTTAATTCCAGGTCAGCCTGGACTAGAGTGAGACCCTACCTCGAAAAAACCAAAAAACCAAAAAAAAAAAAAAAAAAAAAAGACATAGAGTATTAGCATTAAGATGATGAAGCTTATGAGCATTAATAGCTTCTTCCACAGAAACAATTCTAGTGGCCTCATCTGCAATAGCATTTCCCAGAGCTAAGGGTCCGGGTAGGCCAAAATGAGCATGAAGGTGTCCTATGTAGAAAGGTGCTGAGCACTGGAGAAACAAAAGTTGAACCTGTGCAAACAAATTGTAAACAGTAGAAGGACTTATTCTACTACAAGTTTCTAAATAAGGAACTGAGTGGACAATGTATTGGCTATTAGTGTAAATATTAACAGATACAGTAGTAGTATGTTGCAATAAAGCTTAAAAGACTGCCAGTTTTAGAAATTGTGCAGATTTATAAGTAGTATTAAAAGTATATGTTTGTCCATTTAAAGAATAAGCCAAAGTCCATACCAGTACCAACATCTCCAAATATTCTCCCTGCTGTTTTTATCAATATATCTACAAAATCAGCATAATTCTCATCAGGACCCTATATAACCTTAGTTAAATTCTCCCCCACAGCTTCTCCCTTTGAAGGAAGATTAAACCACATTTTACAAGCTGCTGTGGCTATTTGTTGATAAACAGCACGAGATATACAATTTGATTGTCATTCCCAGCATAATTTCCTTCCCCAGTAAGCATATCAACATTCCAATCACAATTCCCTGCCTGTTGATTCAACATTGAAGTCTTTTTGCATAAGTCATAGAATTCTACTTTCCAAATTAAATTTCTCCTCCTGATCAACAAGCTTTGCCTATAGATTTCCAATCATCTGCTGTAAGAATTTTCCCTGCCAACACTTCTAAAATTGACATAGTATATGGCGACGGAGGTCCATACTGTGCACAAGCTGTTTTTAATTCTTTTATGTCTTTAAAATTAAAGGAAGCATATTGCCTCATCATTTGATCACTCTGTTGAAATTCAATTACTGGATAAGCCAATGGGAAAGCTTGTGCTTCCTCATCACCTTCTTCCATGGCTTTCTGTATTACCCTTTCTAAGGGGGAGCAATTAAAAACAGCCTGAGTAGGATGCAATGAAGATATGTGGACAATTTCAGAAGGCTTCTTAATAATACTATCTAACTCATCTTTTAACCTCCTTTTTTCTTTCTCTAGGTTTACTCTCTCCTTTAAAGCTGCCACATCATTTTTTTTTTTTTTTAATTCTGCTACATATACTTGTGTGGGAAGCATGGGGGCAGAGGGACGTGGTGGACCCAATCTGCATGATAATTAGCAGCCTCTTCCTCTAATTCTGCTGTTTCTTCTGGCTCTAATTCCTCCTCTTCCTCATCACTATTTTCCTTAGAAATTTGTAAAAAATGCAATGTTTTATTCAATTCATTGTGAGTTACAGGTGTCCCTTTTTCAGGACTTTGATTTCTACTTTCTTCAATAACATCTTGAGTGTGATCTAACATTTGTTTCACTAAACTATCTTTTGTACCAGAATCCAAGGCATCCTTTATCAAAGACAATAAGAAAAAGGCAATTACCGGAACCTTACTACAACCATGAGTTTGTATAAAAACATTTAATTCTTTCCCTACTTTATCCCAAGCATCTGAATCAAAATTTCCCTGCTCTATAAACCAAGGGCTTGTTTTATTAATGAAATCAAAAAATTTGCTTAAAGAACTTGATGCAATCCCAATTCCTTGTGCTTTTAAAATATCTTTTACTACAGCAATTAACTCCTTTTTACTCTTTGCTTGTCCCATAACTGCACCAACTTACCTTATTCCAGAAGACTTAACGGGTGGCCACAGTCCTCTTTTAAATTTCACTTTCTTCCACGGATCCCGAGTTGATGTTGGCATTCCTCACTGAAGTCCCTTGTATTCAGGTCCCTTGTTCCGGGCGCCACAATGAGCGGACACGCAGCACGAAGGTCGAAACAGACCCCGAAGGAGGGAGTGGGAATGAATCTGAGACAAGAACAGAAGGAATGGAGCCAAGGCAGGTTCTGATCAAGGCTCAGGTTTATTCAGGCAGACACAAGCTTATATACAGTAGATAGAACTTTCTCGACAATGCCTACATACCTAAGGTCAGCTAGGGCCATGTGGTAATGCCCCTCTATCAGGTGCCTATGCCTTATGTTAAATAATGCCTGGCATCATCTCACCTGGGCTGTCTTTTCACCTAGGCTGTAAAATAAGGCCTTTGTGTTAAGAGATTAAAGACCACCTGTAGCTCCCGAAGTCAAAGATTAGCTGCAGCTCTGGACACTAAAGGATTATATGATTTCACGAGTTAAGAACTAGGGCTTCTAGTATCATATTGCTCTATGGTACAGAAATTGACAGGTAGTGTGAGTTAGAGACCCTGAATCAAGCTACATAATAAATATTTATGTAAACTATCAGTAAGGCTTGCTGCAAGCATGACAGTTATTTCTATATACTATGTGCTTCAGGGTTGATCAGTGTGATGAGATCCCTTGGCAAATCTAAGCTTTTAATAGTAAACTGGTATTGTATTGCAACATTGTTAATCTTTCTCATGATAAATGGAACATTTGCTTTAAGTTTGAATTACATTTTTTTGACAAAACCCATTATAGAAGAGACCTCCTACTTGAGTTTCTAATGTCTGTTTACTCATAAAAAAATAAAAATTTGGTTAAATTAGTGCAGTGATGTTCCAGCTTCTCCAGGAAATTAGGATCACTAACAAGATAATTGAAGATGGTAATTGTCAGGATTTACAAAATCCTTTATGAAAGGTTTATAATAAATAATGACAGGTACTTCCGTGAGATTTTCTTTTCTTGCATATGTAAAGGTCGCAATGATCAAATGCTGTATTGAGTCATGTGGCTCTTTGAGTATAAAAGGTTAGAATGGCCATGCATAAAGATAAAAAGATAGGACCTTATAATTCTGGAATTTTCATAGATGCTTTGTGTTATCTACATTTAGACTTCATGGTACATGCTATCGAATTTAAAATCCTTGTACCTAGTAGGAAGTTGGCTGTTTAGAGTGCACAATTTATGTTTGACATCTACTATTAAAATGCCTCTTTCTCCGAGGTTTATTTTATGTCTATTCTTTACAAGCTACTTTGAATCTTTTCAGTGGACATTCACAACAATTTTATGAAGAACATTATTTTCTGGGCTCTGAGGATGAGACAGTAGGATTAGATTGACTGGCTAGTTTCAAAGTCACATGACTTCCAGGTTCCAGAGTTGCCCTTCTCTTCTGCCAGCCTCATCTGGAGGCCATGTCCTCATTAAAGGGATTTCTATGCCTTATGAAAAGCTTTATATATGCAGTTGCTACTGAACCTCCCAATGGGATGTGTGAAGATATATTGTTTCTGAGAACTGGCTAAAAACTAAGCAAACATGATCATCAACATTTGTAATTTTACTAAGTAGCTTGTTATGTAATTGTTTTAACAAACATTTTAGTTGGTTATATTAGACATTATATCTCAAGAAAAATATAGTTGATTATAAAAGAAAGTTCTACATGATAGGACTTATCAGTAATAGGTTAGATTTAAAATAGCAATATTTAATTTCAATAAATAGAAAAATAAATTGGTATGGCAGCACACACCTCTGATTCCAGCACTTGGGATGCAGAGGTGGGAGAACTGCTATGAGTTGGAGGTCTGAATAAGGCTGCAAAATGAATTCAAGTTCAGCCTGAGCTAGATTGAAAACCTACCTCAAAAAAAAAAAAAAAAAAAGAAAAGAAAAATAATAGTTGCTTTTAAAATACAGAGATAAAATTCCAGAAAATTCTCCAACCATCAAAAACAATTGAGTCCTATAATCTCAGAAACATTAATCCTTTATTAAATAATTATTGGCTCTTTCTAGGACTGATTTTATATTCATTTTGAAAAACAATAGTATTCTTAAATCCACAACCAGATTGAGAACTACATGTCTACAAGTTAACTTCTATTTAAAAATGAAGACTCCAAGAGAATATAAATAGGAACACTGTTTCCACACCAATTTGCCTCTCCTAAAACAATGCTATCACTTATTGTCACATAGTATGTAGTCAGTCAAGTTTGTTAGGTATAAAAAGAAAGTACACATGTAGACAAAGATGGAGCTGGTTTTAAAATCTTAGCTTGTTTTGCTCAGTATAACTTCAAAAATTATTTACCAATATTGTTTGCATTGGATAAAGAGAGAAGAGGAAAATTGTATGTAGTTGAGATAGTTTCAAAAGCAACTGATAGTGCTGGAGAGATTGCTTAGAACTTGAAGTAATTGCATGTTAAGCCTAAGGGCAAAGGTTCTATTCTCCCATACACACTTAAGCCAAATACACAAGATAGCCTGTATCTGGAGTTATCTTTCTCTCTCTCTCTTGCTCTCCCTTTCTCTCTATCTGCCCCTATATCTTTCTGTCTCTCAAATAAATAAATAAATAAAAACAAAATATTTAAAAGATACTTGAAATTAAAATGTGTCATATTAAATAATGCTAGAGAAACTTCACTTCATAGCTAGAAGAAAAAGATGAAATACAAAGTTAACATAAAACAATTACAGATGAACACACAAAATTATGTTATTAGGGGCTGAAATGATGATTAAAGAGTGAAGATGCTTACCCACAAAGCCCACTGACCTAGCTTGATTGCCCAGTAACCATGTAAAATCAAATGGACAGAGTGGCACATGAGTCAGGAGTTCATTGTCAGTGACTGCAGGCCTTGAAGTGCCCATTCTTTCTGTCTGTCTCTTTCTCTTTATTTTCTATTTTTTTATTGACAACTTCCATAAATATAAACAATATCCCATGGTAATTCCCCCCTTCCCTCCACTTTCTCTTTGAAACTCCACTCTCTTTCATATCCCCCCTCCTCTCAGTCTCTCTTTTATTTTGTTGTCATCATATTTTCTTCCTATTATGATGGTTTTGTGTGGGTAGTATCAGGCACTGTGAGGTCGTATATATCCAGGCCATTTGGTGTCTGGAGGAACACGTTGTAAGCAGTCCTACCCTTCCTTTGGCTCTTACATTCTTTCTTCCACCTCTTCTACAATGGACCCTGAACCAAGGAAGGTGTGATAGAGATATTTCAGTGCTGAGCACTCCTCTGTCACTTCTTCTCAGCACCATAGTGCCTTCTGAGTCATCCCAAGGTCACTGCCATCTTAAGAAAGAAGGTTCCATAACCCAAAGTGAGAGTAGCATTAATATATGGGTATAGACATTAAGAGAAGTGTTTATTGGGTATTTTGGTGTGCATAGTAAACACATTTAGCCAGACAACAGCAGACATTACACCCCTAGGGCTCATGACTACCCCTGTTATAGGTTTTCAGTATCAGCAATATATTTCCTCCCATGGAGTGGGCCTCCAGTCAAATTAGAGGGCAGGTGGTTTCTCCCATAACAGACATGTCACTATTGCACCAGTTGGCTCATTTGGCCTGGCTGGCCAAATATAAGGCTTGTAGTGTCCACTGTTGGGTATCTTCACTGGTGATTTCTCTCTCATACATTGAACTGCATGCAGCATGGCTTTTCCAGCTTTCTGTCAGCAGGTCTACATGGAGGATGTTTTCAGCTCAGCTCCAGCAGGGTTTCTCAGTGACCTTGAAGCCCAAGTATGTGGAATCTTCAGGAATAGGGTCTTCCCGTTTATTCCTGGTTGGAAACCAAGGGCCTTGGCAATGGCCTGTAAGGTTTTGGCCTTGGCAATGGCCTGTAAGGTTTTGGAGGCATCAGGGACCTCTCTGGCCAAGAACTCACTGGAAGGTATCCCATCCCTGGCACTGCAAATTTTCTAGTACCAAACTATGGCTTCTGTGTGTTCCATTGTCTAAAAAAGTAGGTTTCCATATGACTTATTTATATCCTCTTAGATTTTGATTAACCATCCCACCACTTTTCCTTTACTCCATCTCTCCTCCTGACCTCACCTAGGCCTTTTCACCCCCATTAATGCATGTTTCTACTTACATATATACAATACCATCCTCTTAAGTACCTCCTCCCTCCCTTTCTATTCCCTTTATATATCCTTTGCAGTTTACTGTCCTATGCTACTGAGTTTTCTTCCTACTCACACAGAAGTCCAGTCATTTGTAGCTAGGATCCACATATGAGAGAGAACATGTGATGTTTGGCTTTCTGTCCTGGGTTAACTCACTTAGTATAATTCTTTCCAGATCCATCCATTTTCCTGCAAATTTCATACTTTTCTTTTCTTTACTGATGAGTAGAACGCCATTGTGTAAATGTGCCACATATTCATTATCTGATTATTAGTTGAGGGATATGTAGGCTGTTTCCATTGTCTAGCTATTGTGAATAGACTGGCAATAAATGTGGTTGAGCATCTCTAAGGTAGTGAAACGAATCCTTAGGATATATCCCTAGGAGTAGTATAGCTTGGTCATATGTTAGATCTATTTTCAGCTGTCTCAGGATACTCCACACTGATTTTCACAATGGCTAGACCAGATTGCATTCCCATGAAGTCTTTCTATCTCTCTCTGATTGAAAATAATAAATAAATAATTGTTAAGAAAAATATATGTAGCCGGGCGTGGTGGCGCACGCCTTTAATCCCAGCACTCGGGAGGCAGAGGTAGGAGGATTGCCATGAGTTCAAGGTCACCCTGAGATGACAGAGTTAATTCCAGGTCAGCCTGGACCAGAGTGAGACCCTACCTCGAAAAACCAAAAAAAAAAAAAAAAAAAAAAGAAAAATATATGTTAGAGAGCAGACCTAAAATGAACCCAACATGGCTCATGGAAATTTGTAGAAGAGGGGGGTGGAAAGAATGTTAGAGCCACAGGTTGGGTCATTATGCACAGACATTGCCTCTTACCCATAACTGATGGCTACCCCCACAATACACAACCCATATTCCCCAATGAGGAGAGTTCCTGTGGAGGGGGGAAGACAGGGAGGAGGCTAATGATGGTGCCAACATGACTGTATACATTGTGCACATAACCAATAAATAAATATTTAAAAATGTGTTAGTATTCTAAAATCATTAAAGAACTATATAACTTGTTTCTCCCTTGACCTGACTTTTATTGTCAGGACATTTATAAGGTAGGGCCAAGACCAGAGGGGTATCTCATTAGCATATCTAATTAAACTCAAAAATTTTGCACAAATTCATGATTCATAACTCAATATAAAATTGTTTGATTTTGCTGGCTAAGCAAACAATAGTAATAATAATAATAGCTAACCCAAGAGTGTCTATCCTATTCATCTCTTATCATTTTCCACACTGACTTGAAAATCTCCTATGATAGTACATTCATCTGGAAGTGCTTGTTTAAAATGTTCCTTCTAATGTCATTTTAATATGTGTATTTGTGACTTAATTGATGGAAGATTTACCTGTCACAGTAGAAGTAATGCTAGCTTATTTAATCAGATAATTGTCTTTTGATACATTTATCTATTTATTCATCATTATATATTTAACAATGGCTGAGAGATTATGTCTAAATATACAGTAAGAAAAGTAACTCAATAGTTTGACACACTTAACTTTATTTTGCTTGTCTTATTAAATGGAATAGATTTGGTTCCTTCAAATCTTTTTTTTTTCATTTAATCATTCCCAAAAGGACCTTTAGATATTAATTTTCTAATCAACAGCCTGTGAAATTTTATTACCAACTATTCACTGCATATTTATTCATATGCTATGTGAACACCTGAACTTCATAAATAAAAATATATATTATTTACTCTTTCCCCACAACATTTCCATGTCACTGAGGATGATGGGTTACTATTGAGAATACATGTAATAAATTATCTTCTTCATGACAGTTGATAGGAACTAAGGAAAGTAAATTTCTGTGGAATCAATGAATCCTTTATTGTTTAATAACAATATTAGGTCTGGGCTTATGTTTCCTAGGTAAAATATGTGAACCATTTTTAAAAAATATTTTTTATTTATTTATGAGAGAGAGAGAGAGAGAGGAAGGAATGGGTGCACCAGACCTCTAGCCACTGCAAACAAATTCCAGACACATATGCCATCATGTGCATCCAGTTTATATGGGTTCTGGGGACTTGAACCTGGGTCCTTAGGCTTTGCAGGCAAATGCCTCAACTACTAAGCCATCTCTCCAGCCCATGTGAACCGTTTTTGATACTCTTTCCTTTAGTCGGTAGAAAGAAATTTTCCTACCTTAAGTGTAGGATAAGTTTTGTGACTCGCTTCTGGGAAATAGAAGACAGCAGAAGTGAGTACATAACTTATGAGAGTATGTCGTAAAAGGCATTACAGTCTCCCTGCTCTTTTATATTTTTGGATTGCTTAGCACTGGAGAAAGACAGCAATCATCTTGTGAGAGCACTTCAGAAGCCCTATAGACAGGACCCCTTGGTGAAGAGACTACTTGCTACCAATCATATAAGTGAGCTACTTTGAAAGAAAAATCCTCATGTGACAGTTAATCTTTCAAACTGCTACAGTCAAGTACATCTGAAGTGTGACCTTGTGCAAATTTGTGAGCCAGAACCACCAAGTGAAGACTCCCAAAGAACCACTTTCAGAATCATGGCCGGCAGAAAAAATGAGAATAAAAGTTTGTTGCTTTAAGCTTCTACATCTTGCAGCAATTTTTTACACGTATACACATTGATAAGTCAAGGTAACAAGTTTAATGACTATATACAAACTTGATTTTTCTTTTGGCATACTAATTTCATTGTGGGAATTGATTCCATTGGACTATGTTATTACTTTTAAATGTCATCAGCCAATTACCTCTTTAATATTCTAACTTTTTTGTATTCAAAACTTCTGGAAATAAGTATAGTTTTAAAGTTGTTGCTACAATTAAAATTAATGTTACATTAGCATATTATGTGGAGTCTAAATAAACACTTCTGCATGCAATTGCAGTATTGCTTAACTAATGATGAAAAATGAGCTAATCATATTTTCCTACTTTATTAAGGAAAAAAAGTTTTAGAGTTATTAAATACTATGTTTCCAGACTAACACAGAAAGTCACTCAGTGTCAGGTCTTTGATTAAAAAGTTCTGCTCTTTTCAAGGCATCATTTTGCAAATTAGTGCTTTCTGATATAAACTATGTAAGATGATAGATATTCCCAAAGGCTCATATTCCCAATCCAAAAGAACATCATTTAGAGCTTAGTTATGCTGGAAGTTAAGATATGCACTAAATTTTCACATTTCCAGAAAAGTATCCAATGACTATTGATGTGAAGATCATGGATAATCAATGGTTGACTAACTAGAAGGCAATACTTTATCATTATTTTTATTTTTAAATTTTTATTGACAACTTTCATATATATATATATATATATATATATATATATATATATATAGAGAGAGAGAGAGAGAGAGAGAGAGAGAGAGAGAGATGATATACCATGATCATAATCCTTCTCCTACCAACCCCCTTACCCCTCCCATATCCCTCCTTCACTGCATCCCCTCTTCCTTCCAACTAATCTCTCTTCTAATTTGATGTCATCATGTTTTTTAGCCTATTATTCAGGACTTGAATAGGTAGCAGCAGCCACTGTGAGGTCATTTTAAGGCCACTTTGTGTTGGGAAAACCATATTGTAAGCACTCTTCCTTTTCCTTTGGTTCTTAGATTCTGTCCACCATCTCTTCTGTTATGGTCCCTGAGCCTTGAAGGGTGTGAAAGAAATGTCACACTTACAGCTGAATGCTAAGTTTCCATTTCTTAGCACAATGGTGAATTTTGAGTCACCCTACTGGTCACAGCAATTTAAAAAGAGAAGGTTCTCTAACCAAAATTGAAAGTAGCACTAATATATGGGCATAAACATAAGCATTTAGCCAGCACTTTGGTGGGCATAATATATCCATTTAGCCAGACAACAGCAGTAATTTCCCCCCTAGGATTTATGACCTCCCCAGCCATATGCTATCGATTAGGATTTCAGTATCAGACTGGCGTTCCATCCTATAGAATAAACCTCAAGTCTAATTGGTGAGCAGAGTGTTTTCCCCATAACAGGCATGCTGCCATGCACCAGTTGGTACAGTTGCCCTGGCTGGTTAGCAATAAAGCTTATGGTGTCCAGGACTAGTTAAGAATACTGATAAGTTTTCTCCCCTAACAGGGTCACACAGCTCTTTCTATAGGGAGGAAGGCTTCCAGCTTGCTTCAGCTTGATTTCTCAGGGACATACAACCCAACCATATGAAGTTTTCATCAATATGGTTTTCTTTTCTATTTCGGTGGGCAGTATCCTGTAATGTTTTGGAGGTATCAGGGGCCTCCTTGACCAACAACTCACTACAAGGTATCCCACCTCTAACACTGAAATATTTCTTACAGCAATCCATGGCTACTGAACACAACATTATCTACATCCACAGGATCCTTCTGCCTGAACACTCTCATATACATACATACATACATACATACATACATACACACACACACATACATACATATGTGTGTTTGTATGGCCAAGAAATAGGTTTCCATATGGTTTATTGATAACATCTTAAATATTGATTAGCCCTCCTCCCACTACCTCCTCTCCTTCATCCCTCTATTGACTCCACCTAGATCATTTTACCCCCAGTATTGTGCCTCTTCACTCACATATCTACTACACATGCCTGTTAAGCCCTCTCTTCTTTTCCCTCCCCCATAATCCATTACAGCTTTCTGGCTTCTACTACTGACTTTTACTCCAACTCACACTTCACCATTGTTTATTTTTAACTAAGAATTCCATTATATGAAGAAACTGAGAGTGAACCATAATGTAGGTCAGTTTCTCTTTATTGAATATAGATTAAGTACTATTCTGAAGCTTAGACAGTAAAGTAGAACCAACATATCCTCTTGCTCCATCAAGTTTTTAAATTTTTTTGGTTAATTTTATTTATTTATTTGAAAGTGACAGACAGAGAAAGAGGGGGAGAGAGAGAGAGAGTGAGAGAATGGGCAAGCCAGGGCCTCCAGCCACTGCAAATGAACTCCAGACATGTGTGCCCCCTTGTGCATCTGACTAACATGGGTCCTGGGAAATAGAACCTTGAACCAGGGTCCTTAGGCTTCACAGGCAAGTGCTTAACCACTAAGTCATCTCTCCACCCCTCCATCAAGTTTTAAATACTCTTCCTTCTAGTCATCTTTTGTTTGTGTTTAGAAATTGATAAAATCTTACTGAAATAATTGGTATTATTTTGGTAGTAGATGCTATTTGAATGATAAATATTCAGTTGCATACCTTCTGTTAAAGAAATATTGTTTTTTGGAAATCTTAACAAATGTTTCACTTAGATTATTTAGTATAATGAATTAATTTTAGTGTTGTTCATAGACTACTGCTATTTTTTACAGATGGCAGTACACACCTACTTTTAATCCCAAAAATTTGAAGGGAGAGACAAGCATTTTGAATTAAGGCTAGCCTAAATTACATAGCAAAACCTTGCTTCATGTCTCCACCCCTGCTGCCCTGCTGAAAAGTAAAAATAAAACAAGGAATGTGATAAAGCTTAGTGGCAGAATATTTGCCAAGACTAGACAAGGCTCTTGTTTTGATTCTTAGCACTAGAAACAAAATAAATTATTAATTTAAAATAAATTAAGATGTTGCTATGAAGGACTCTTGGAAGTATGAAAATGCATTTCCTAAAACTTCAAAGACAATTGAGCCCAGGCTGTATAAAAAGAAAGACATGCAATCAATTTACCCCCTTCATATACATTAAGGAAGACTATTAACCTAAAAGTGTAACAATGTAGTAATTGAGCATCACTGTCATGTTTTTCAGAAGAATATAGAAGTATGAGATGCATAGGTATAGTATTCCCCATGAATACCGCAGTTGCAGAAAGTAGGACCACAGAGTAACAGTGAAATACATCATTTAGTTAATATACTTACTGCTCTTGAAATATGTCTGAGTACACTTACTTTATTTGAGGTATGTTATTAAGAATTTCCTCTTTAAAATGTCCATATTTCCAAATCTTTCTGAAATTATTGAATTTTATCTATAATAACAAGTTCCAGTTGATGGACCTGATATCATGATGCTTTCTTGGCATGGTTTGTTATTCAGTAAGGACAATTACTATGAATAATAGTTAGTGTAATTACATAGAGGAATCTGGCACCATTAAATATTTAATAGTGTTGAATATTATGATAAATAACCAAAGTATACATACTGATTCTAGGATTTCTATGATGTTTTCAAAGGCTAATCTGTACATTTTCTATTCTGGTATGCCATACAGACTCAAAATGCAGGGTGACATACTCTTTCTCATTATTAGCCAAGAAAAACTTCACTGGTTTGTTATTGTTACATAACAATTGGATACATTAATTGTGCTCTTTGCCATTTCTAATATCAGTTTTTGGAAAATAAAATCAAATATTACACTAGATTTCACATAACATTTTCCTTAGTCCAATTATATTACACTTAGAACTTTTTGGAATAAGCATTTTATCTTCTAGACAGTAAATATTTTCTGTAATATCCATTAAGAAACTGATATAATAGTTACTTAAATTGGGTTTCATAATGCTAAACCCAGTGATCCTGACTTTCAGGTGGTAGACAAATTGCTTCACTATTCTTTCAGAATGTAAATCTGCCCTTTTTCCATTAGCCACACATTGGATAAAGCACACTTCTGAGTCCTACCAAGTATGCCATTTCTTTGACCAATAGAAAATGCACACTTGTATGGGTATGATGTCCCTTTCACTTTTTAAAAATCTCTCGCTCGCTCGCTTTCATGTGTGTGTGTCTGTGTGTGTGTGTGTGTGTGTGAAGTTCATGACTGTGGGCATGCAGGTGCTTTCTTGATGTAGGTCTCTTTGTTATTCACCAGTGCACATGCCAGGCATGTCCTGAGAGATTCTTGGGATTCTCCTGTCTCTGCCTCCCATAATATAGTAGGTGAGCTGTGATTACAGTCACATGTTACTCAATATGGCTTCACACAAGTTCTAAGGGTCTGAACTCAGATCATCATACTTGCATAGCAAGTACATTTACCAACACAGCCAATCCCCTAACTCCTGTTGGCCATCTGACCACTGCAAGAGACAATGCCTAGACAGTCCACTCATCAAGAATTAGACATAGGGGCGCATCCTGATCCAAACTTCAGCATGGATCTAAGCTGAAGATGTTTCACTAAAATCATTCAGTTGTCTAACATTATTGTGACAAGACATTATTGGTTTGGAATATTTATAAGGATGAATCAATTATTTAAACAGATGAGGCAGATATTAAATTAAATATATTGTTGTGATACTTACATATATTAAAATCTAGTTAATAAAAGCATGAGAAAGTTTATCCATTGTAAAGCGCAGGATGGTACTGATGTTTCATGTGCAATGAACTGATACCTAATCATCACATTAACAGAGCTGCTCCTGATGGAGAATTTCTGCTCAAAAATGCAGTGCAATGGCAAAGGAGATGCTCCCTTTTGGAAACATAAGGTGCATGTCTTCTTTAAGCTTTCTTTGTTACATATGCTTTTCAAACAGGTGTATTTTTATAAAACATCAGTGATAAAATGATATTAAAAAACAAGAGGGGTATTATCAAAACTAATAGGAAATTTCATCGTGGATAATAGTTAGATTTTCAAGAAGATATGGTAATTTAACAGGAATCCTTAAGCTTTGCAGAGTCAAGCACCTAAACTGCTAAACCATCCCTCTGGCCCTAGAATTGATTCTTTAAAGGAGATAAAATATTGCAGGCATTCCACCAGAGGCTCCATTTGAAGAATTTGGAGAATTTGGGGATGAGTGTATGTGTGTGTGTGTGTGTGTGTGTGTGTGTGTGTGTGTGTGTATTGGTATAAAAAAATTGCTATTTGCATGGACTAGTCTAATGGTTCTAACAAAGGGTGTAATAATTTGAATTTTTTCAGACATTTTATTTAAAATTGTTTTAGTATTTGAGAGAATTGAAAATTCAATTAAAAATTTTAATTGTCTTATTTCTTTTTTAATTTCAGCCATTTAAATACTCTCAAATTCTATTGCTAAGTACATACATGTAATTATATATCTTCTTGAAAAATTAACTAGTATCCATGGTGAAATTTTCTATGAACTTTTATTAATATTCCTTCTGTAAAGTATGAATAACATATCATATTAGAATATTAGGTAAGATAGTCTATGGTGATTTTGTTGTAGGAGAGATCGTCCAGGTACTTCAGACCCATTTTGTGTAGATTATTGTCCTTTCTGATAATCACATTTATAGACAAACACAGAAAACCAGAAAGCAAAAGATTAATTCAGAAGAAGAGGTACTTGAGAAAGCTAACATTTGTTATATGTTCCAACTCTATGGCCTGGGCTACTGTGCACTGGAAGACATCACATGTATTCTCTACATCGAAACAAAACATGAAATAAAGAATATTAATGAGCAAGTCAAGTTCTGAACCCAAGCTACACTGCACATATACACTCAGATGCCTGGAAGCTTCCAGGGTGGAACTTTGTTATTTTATGATTAAGGTCACTATGTGGAATGGGATTGGGTACCTCTCTTAACTGTATGTGACTTTTTCCTTCCTTTTGCCCTCCAAGCTTGCTAAACCATCTTCAGATTGAACCCAAAACTTAGCTCCATCAATCTGACTTCTGTAACTCTGATAAAAAGCCAACTAGTTCAAGTGTGAATTTAAAAAATAAATAAATAAACTAAGAATGCAACCCAAGATCCCCTTTGGTAGGATCTTTCTTTAGTCCAGGCTGACATGGAACTCACTTTATAATTCCCAAAGAGGCCTCAAACTCACAGCCTTCTAGTACTGGCATTAAAAATATGACACTTATTTCTTTAATTGGAAAATTGGATATGGATGGAAGAGCCTAAATTGTTCTGGGTACTAGAATACAAGATTTTGCCCTAACCATTCCAGTTAAAACATATGTAAGACTTATTTTTTTTTAAATGTGTTAACTTATGTGTCACATAATCGCCATACCAAACTTCCATGTTGGGAAATGTCCTGATATATTTGTAGTCTAATTGGGAAGATGTGAGAAGAGACATAACCAGCTCTCTTAATTTTTTCAGGCATTATTTTTCTATAATTTATTACTCAATCTGAATATGCCAAATTTTAATTATTATTCTAAATGTTCATCCAAATGTAGGTAAAATGGCTTAGTTAAGGCACTTGCCTGTGAAGCCTAAGCTCACATGTTTGCATCTCCAGGTCTCACATAGCCAGATGCACAGTGATATAAACACAGATTGTCACATGAATGCCACAAGGGGACGTATGCACCTTGTTTGTTTGCAGAAGCTGAAAGCCCTAGCATGCCCATTCTCTCTCTCTTTCCTCTGTCTCTCCCTCTTTCTCTCACTCAGAAAATGTTGTAATAACAATAAAAAATATGGTGTTTTAGTAGATATATTCTAGCAGGCCTAGAATAAGCAATATGCTTATAATTTTAGCTTTATTAGAAATATGAAGGAACTGACTTGAAGAACTTAACAAGCAGATTTCACATAAGATATACTGCATGTATTTGAAGCCTAAACGTTTGTAAATGTTTTATATGTGTGTATATATATATATATATATATATATATATATATATATATATTTACATATATATGTAAAACAAAACATAAAACATATATATTTATTTTTGCTGAAATAAAATTAACATTCTTTGTGCTAGTTTTACTTTAAGCTTCTGTCATAATTTTATTTATACCTTTCTAATTAGTATCATTATGCTTTTATACTGACCAATTATTTCTGAGTTCCTAACATTCTTATAAGTGAAAAACAATTTCTTCATGCAGTAAAAATGTATCAAAGTCTTCCTATAGACCATGTAAGATTAATGAGAGTTTTTAAAAGTAAATTTTAATTCAGTCTGACATTACTTATCAACCACATGGTGAGTTGGAAATATTTATCTTTATTTCTAGTAGTGTTATGTTTTGTTCCTATTATCTTTTTAAAATTTTTATTTATTTATTTATTTGAGAGAGAAATAGAGACAGAGAGAGGAAGAGGGGGACAGAGACAGAGAAAGGGAGAGAGAGAGAGGGGGAGAGAGAGAGAGAGAGAGAGAGAAAGAGAGAGAGAGAGAGAGAGGCGGGTATGCCCCGGCATCCAGCCATTGCAAATTATAGACACATGTACCACTTTCTGCATCTTGCTTACTTAGGTCCTAGGGAATCGAACCAGGGTCCATTGGCTTTACAGGCAAATACCTTAACCAATACACCATCTCTCCAGCCCAGTGTTCCTATTATCTTGTTTTGTGCTTTTAGCTTTATTTCAATTATTCTTTCTATGTATGCTCATTTTCACTACTGATGCATTCTATCTGTAATTGTAGCAGCAAATCTTATTATATGAATATAAACAATAGTAAACCTGAATTCCCTCTCAAAGTCAAGGTTGAAGACTGTGATTTTCTTTTTTTTTTTTTTTTTTTTTTCTCAATAAAAATCTTTTTTTTGTGAAATTTTAATGTGAAAACCAAAATATTTGGCAATTATAAAAGACATAATGATCTTGAAATTGAGAGCAAAATGGCTACATATAGAAGAGTTTCTATCATGAATGGTCTTTCTGAAGGCAGTGAAATATGGGGCATAGTGAGACTAGGTATAAAAGATGGATGGAGGAGAAAGCTACAAATATATAACACACATTTCGCTAGTGACTAGAAGGCTGAAAAAGCTAATGAGACAATGGTATGTCATATCCTAGCCTCCAAACTGGATAATGAACTTTTTTTTGTTGTTAGTTTTCTTATAGAAAATTGACATTCAAACTCACACATTAAGAGAAGCCAGACCTACATGGGAAGCAGGATGCTCCTACCACGAAAGAACACACAGTGGTTAAAATTCCATCTCCACGAACACTTGCATTAGCCATGAACACCAGAAGGGAAACTATAACTGACACAGGAATTTTGGATTTCTTGTATGGCAATGTTCTGATACTTTGGGGTGTTTTAAGACCCTTGTATTATGAATTCAAACAATGAAATCCACAGACCAGAGGGACAGTTTCAGAAAGATTTTATTATAGCTTGAACTTTAGGAGGACAAAGAGAAAGGGGGCTTGGCTTAGAACATAAGAGAAAGAAGCAAGGTGGAGCTCCTGCCCAGGGTAGCAAGAGAGAATGTTAGGGTCTGAGTAGCCCCATGAGGGAACAGCATTTGTCCAGAGAGGCAAGAGGGGGGTTGAGAAGCCCACTTCCAGACTCTTTGTTTTATCTTTTTTCTTTCTTTCTTTATTTTTTAAATGGGGAGTGGCTGTATAAGACCAGGTTGGCAGATTACTATGGACAAAGACCAGATTTTACAGTTTTGTCAATAATCTTAGATAAGGATCAGAGTTTCTGTTCTTTAGGAAGGGTGAATGCTGAATCTTGAGCTCATTCCTGGAGGGTATAATATCCAGGTTTTTTGAAAGCCTAGTGACATTTTCACTTTTTCACTCAGGGAATAGAAATGCCATTCACTTTTTGCATTGTTTTACCCTGAGTGTCTAGCCATTTTTTTCTCCTATCATTTCCCCTTTCTGAAAAGGTAGCCCTAACTGCCTTTAGGGGATTGGGATAGCAGATGTGATCTGCTGGGCTGAGATGAGGGGAAAACCCCCAAACTCTTACTCCCACATGAGCTCTTTTACCCTCTCCTTCCTTCCACATGGCAAAATTTCTTTGGACTTTATTGTCTGTTCTCTCTACTTTTTTTTTTTTCCTTTCCTCTCTAACCCTCTTTTTATGTTTCTTGCAGGCCCACCACATGGGCTCTCAAACCATGTGGGTGTATTAATTTTCCTTCCCTTGGTTTTGTATTTCCCTCAATAAATACAGTAATTTAATAATTATCCTTCCCAGTCTCATTTTATTCAATTCTTTGATTAAAAGTAGACACAAACCTAGGGTTTGTAGCTCAAGAACTTTTCAACACCCCTTTTCAGAAGGGCAATGGTGCTCAATGCCCAATATTTTCTTCACACACCATCTACAATAAGCGAACATCCCCACTATGGCAAGCATATAGGGTACCACACCACACTATACTATAACACACACATATACACACACACCACCACCACCACCACCACAACCCCAACAAAAATAACAAAATTAAAAAAAAAAAATCTTTCTACTTAAGTTAAAAGTTTTTCAAATTCTGCTTTAGCAAACAAGTTCCATGATTTATACTAAGCTGTCTGGTAGATGTTTCATAATATATTCTGCACACAATCTCAAAGTTTCATTCTTAACTTTTTTAAAATATTGTATTTTATTTATTTGAGACAGGGAAAGAGGCAGAGTGAGAGAGAGAGAATGGGAGTGCCAGGGTTTACAGCCAGTGCAAATGAACTACAGATGTATGCACCACCTTGTGCATCTGGCTTATGTGTGTGCTGGGAAATCAAACTAAGGTCCTTTGGCTTTGAAGGCAAGCTCCTTATCCACTAATCCATCTCTCCAGCCCCATATTTAACTTTTTATCTAGATTGCAAAGTTCAAGAATGGAAGAGCTGCAATGAGTTCGATTACCTGTGCTGTTATCAATATTTAAGTTACTGTGACAAGTTTTTAACAGTTGAAAAATGAGTGGGGTCAGGGTAGTAGTGATGTAAGTGAATATGGGCTTATAGGCAAAATGAAGCAAACACAGCACATGAAAGTTATCTTCAAAAGAAACTGCAAAAGGGTACATTTTACTTCCTCCAGGAATGATAAGGAATAGGAACAGTTGGTGAGATAAAACACTAGAGAAAGAATTTCTATTATTTTTTAATTTGACAAAGAAAGGAGCAGGGAGAGAGAAAGAGAATGGGCATGTCAGGGCCCCCAGCCACTGCAAATGAACTCCAGACATGTATACCCCTTGTGCATCTGGCTAATGTGTGTCCTGGGGAATCGAACCTGGGTCCTTTAGCTTTGCATGCAAATGTCTTACCCCTTAATCCATCCCTCTAGCCCAGAATTTCTATTTTTAAAAGATCATAGAAATGTGTCAAAATGTTCACCAGCATACAAAACAAACTAAAAAAAAAAAAAAAGCTTTGAAGTGCAAATGCAAATTAAATGTCACTTAACCTTGCCAGAGGAATTTGAATGTCCTTTGTGAATTATAAGAGCTTCTCAAAACTCTGCTACACAGAAAGAGAACAAATTAGATCCTTTCTGTAGATATGGTGGGGGGATAGTTGCTCCAGCCTAAGCACACAGTTTATGGGGACACTGGAAGATCTGTTAATTGTTGCAGATGCCAAACAAGTAAACATAACAATACTTGCCCCATGGAATTGTTTTGTTGATTTCATTCTAATTTCTCAAAATTTTGAAACTCAATCTGATTGTAATACCAGAAAGAGAAACTGGGATATGATGAGTTTTTTCTCTGTGCCTTTAAGGAGTTTTACAATTCCAGGGAAACTGCTCTGAATAGAGCAAAGCAATGGAATTATTTGTATTGACTTAGGGGTAAAGGGAGTGACTTTCATTTTCTTCCAAATAATTTACCCTTCAAAGGAGCAATAACAAAAAGCATAAAGGAAGAAAATTACCAGGGTTTTACCAAAAGGGGGGGTTGTCTTACTGCATTTCAAAAATAATTTATTCATTAAAACAACTGCAAGCCATGGATAAAACTGAATTCCATCTGTACGTCCACACTCAGGCATGACATGAGCCCTCCCTGCTATTGCCATAAACCTGAGCTTTCAGCTCTGTTCTCTCAACATCAGCCCAATTGTCCATATCATATCAAATTTTTACTGTTTTGCCTCTCAGTCCATTTGGGAGCTCATTTTACCCCACATTTCAACACTTGCTTCCTTTATTTCTCTATAATCTCTCTTCTTGATGTGTCATCAGTTTATGCCCTCCTTTTTATACTTCTGCCCCTATCTCCAATTTCCTTGACCAAGTTGCCATTGTTACACTCTTTGATTAGCTATCAAAAATTACTTTCAGGGCTGGAGAGATGGCTCAGCGGTTAAGCGCTTGCCTGTGAAGACTAAGGACCCCGGTTCGAGGCTGGATTCCCCAGGACCCACGTTAGCTAGATGCTCAAGGAGGCGTACGCGTCTGGAGTTCCTTTGCAGAGGCTGGAAGCCCTGGCGCGCCCATTCTCTCTCTCCCTCTATCTATCTTTCTCTCTGTGTCTGTCGCCCTCAAATAAATAAATTAATTAATTAATTAAAAAATTACTTTCATAGGGGGCTGGAGAGATGGCTTAGCAGTTAAGCGCTTGCCTGTGAAGCCGAAGGACCCAGGTTTGAGGCTCGATTCCCCAGGACCCACGTTAGCCAGATGCATAAGGGGGCTCAAGCATCTGGAGTTCGTTTGCAGTGGCTGGAAGTCCTGGCGCCAATTCTCTCTCTCTCTCTCTCCCTTCCTCTCTCTCTCTCTCTCTCTCTCTCTCTCTCTCTCTGCCTCTTTCTCTCTCTTGCTCTGTCACTCTCAAATAAATAAATAAAAATGAACAAAAATTAAGAAAAAATTATTTTCATAAATTTATTGAGTAAATTACTTTAAACAAACATACTAAAATATCTATTTAAATTCTAAAATTATACATAACTATAATTATGATACCGAAATGATCACATCTGACTACCATCAGTGGCTTAGTAAACACTAAATCTGAAGAAATCTTTCAGGATTTCTCTGCAATTGTCATTTTTATCATCTCCTAGCATTGCAAGAGCACATATTATTCTGAATTTGCTATTCCTGGCAACTTTCTTTTGCTTTATTATGGGTATCTTTTGAAGCATGAAATATGATCCTCATGAGTCAAACTTCCCAGAATTTCGTCGGAATTGTTTTCAGATTCTACATATTTTTAAATTAGATATTCTATGATAACCAGCTTACTCCTCAGACATCCAGCATAAATAGAGTGGGAGAAAAAAAACTGCTTAAAGTTACTTAAAGTTATAAAAGATAGGAGTGTGTGATATTCCAAAATTGAAATATGTATTTTTTACAAAATGTTTAGAATTCTTACTAAGCAAGAATTCTGAAAATCCAAACAAGCATATGAATGCCTCAATTTTTTTTTTTAAGTTTTGTGTAACTACTTTGTTATGTGATGAGATCGAAAATGAAAACTAAAATCTCCCTTGCAATTTGCACTTACCTGTTTATGTAAAGAGATATTGACAATGAATGCCAGGTATGATCATTTAATTTTGGGATGAAGTACACCTGACCTTTTTAACTATTAAAAATTTTGCTACATCTCTATTAAACGTGGTTTAATCTTTTTTACATTTTTACTTATATTTGTGTGTGTTTGTGTATGTGCATATTATAGTATGTGCGTGTAAGTATATTCCTGTTGAATGTGTGAGTGTGCACAGGCACATGCTTGCCACAGCTTATGTATTGAGGTCAGAGGAGAAGTTTGTCACTCCTCACATTCTACCTTATGTAACAGAAGAACTTTCTTTCACTGCTCTTCACTAATGTGCTTGCTGCTGGCTGTGACAGTTGGTCTCTGGCTCCTGGAAAATTCTCTTGTCTCCACTTCCCACATTGCTATCACATAAACCCACCACAGCTTCTGGCTTTCACACAGGGTCTGAGTGTGCTCATACTTGAGTGGGCACTCAAACTTGAATGGTGCTCACCACCGACGGAGGCTTCTCCTAAATCTTTATTTTTGCATTTTTCATTTAAATAGTTTCAGGAACTTTTACCTTTAATATATTGCTATTAACACTTGGTTTAGTTTGTATGAAAATTAGATAGAAGAATAAAATTGTGTTTTGTAATTGCTAAATACACTTCAAATTTTCCTGCAATTTATTTTTCACCAATATGCTATAAAATACAACTTAATTATGTGGTACAATTTGAAATGTCAGGAAGTCCAGGCCTGCTTAATCGGAAATTGGTAAGGTAACTAGCATCTTGTATTTTCAAAATTAATTTATGAGTAAAATTTAGTGCCTACATGCTGGAGATCTTTACTTAGCATGAGAAAATGCAGATGAAGGGAGATGTCTATACTTGTATCTTTTTGGTTGTTGTTCTTTTTTTCTTTGCAGATAGGACTTATACCTTTTGGTAGGTAGTTTTTGCCACATATATTGAAGTAAAGTGTAAGATGAGTGTGTCAGCAACATAGCAATGTAAATGTAATTTATGTATAAAAACATTTACATATATGAAATTAAATATGTATCTATATTTTATATTTATAAAAATAAACAATGGTAACAGAGGCAAAATTAATTTTAAAAAGTATAAAATGAAAGTATGACAATAAGGAAAAGCAATAAACACTTTATAACCCTGTTTAGGTTTGGAAACTAAGAAACTATTTTACATGATAAACAGCTCATTCATTCAGAGAAAACAAATTTAAAAAAATGAAATAATTCCAAACTGTGAAGTAGAGTTATCTCCTTATAGGTCAAATCAGTGACATAAGGTACAAATAGAATATACAAAGTGAATTTATAATAAGTATTTTGTATGTAGTTATGAGTTCTCAGGACAAAGACAATGCCACAAATTCTCAGATATTTTAAAATTATATATGCTTGGGCTGGAGAGATAGCTTAGCGGTTAAGCGTTTGCCTATGAAGCCTAAGGACCCTGGTTTGAGGCTCAATTCCCCAGGATCCATGTTAGCCAGATGCACAAGGGGGCACACACATCTGGAGTTCGTTTGCAGTGGCTGGAGGCCCTGGCTTGCCCATTCTCTCACTCTCTCTCTCTCTCCCCCTCTTTCTCTGTCTGTTACTTTCAAATAAATAAAAATAAACAAAAAAATTTAAAAATTAGATATGCTTGCATTACAATTTGGGAGTGATATGATATCATAACCATATAGTACATTGTTTAGAATGAAGAAACTACAATTTATACTAGTCAAAAAAACATTTGTGAGATATCTTACTAACATGGATTTCAACTTCAAGTCCATTTTTATAGTGTTTTTAAGCCATTCATATGTATACATAAATCATCCAGAAATTTGAGTCCCCAGACACAAAAGTTCCCAGTTGCTATGAATTATAGCACAGCTCTTCTGTCTAGTTTCAGCTACTGGAATCAGGTATATTTTCAATTGTACTAGTTCCACATTTTTCACATTGTTTTGACTTGTGTTGGTTTCATTATTTAAAAAATATCTATATGTGTCATACTGAAGTGCAGTCTAGTATTTCTAAATGCAAGAAGTCTAAGATGCATCTTATGACAAAAATATATGTTTCTGTGTTGTTTTATATATAATAATTCAAGTTTAAACTTAGTATGCCAACAATATTACTTTGAGTATCTTTAAATGGAAAAATCACATGAAAGTAAGGCTAGGTGGTTGCTGGTTAAAAAGGGTCTTACAAGCCTGTAACCTTGTGATTTCCCTCAGAGCAGTATTTCAGTATCTGTTAATTATGAAATTATAGCAACTAGATGAGATCAATTATTTTCATATATTGGTCACTTTATGAATAATTACAGAATAAAATAGATAGTAGAAAATTCACTGCAGATACATATAAGTCCCAAAGCCAAACAATGCCAACTCTTATTCTCTCCCTCTTGGTTTTGCAAATACATAAGCCCACAGTGGGCAATGTCACAACACATACTAACTGTTCTCTTGCTGTTAATTATACTCATTTTGTAAGGACCAAGTACAGATGACAAATACAACTCTAATTGTAATATATCATTATCCATAAGTCTTGTACCCATTGTCTAATTGCAAAATCTAAGATGATGATGTATAAATGCTTATGAGGTCATATTCATAGGTTCTGCTCCATAATGTAAAATCACTTCATTTTAGGTTTTTAAACACCAAGTAGAAAAATCCATCCAATTAGTATTTATTTGCTATATATAATATTTTCCTCTAATCTTTGTATGCAAGTGTCTCCACATTATGTGTTCAACTAGTTAACAATCAAATGTAAGATTTGATGCAAAACCTGAAGGACAGATAAGATAAAATTGTCATACATTTTTACACCAATATATTGGAATTTTTTCCAAAGAATTATTTATTTACTTATTAGTTTTGTACTCTGGGAATACAGTCAACTTGGTACCATTGTTGGCTCATCCATGCTCTCCTCCCCCTGGGCCCTCCTTGTTGAGGTATATGGGTCATGTATTGTGGAGTTAGCCCACAGTTATGGGTAGAATAAATGTCTCCGCATATCATGACCCAACTTGCCCATTTGAAACTTTGAATGTTGCTGTATACTTTAAAGTTCATATGCTGGGCTGGAAAGATGGCTTCAGGACCTAAGGACCCAGGTTTTATTCTTCAGTACCCACATAAGCCAGATGTACAAGGTGGCACATGTGCATAGAGTTCATTTGCAGTGGCTAGAGGCCCTTATTCTCTCTTTCAAATACATAAATGTGGTTCACATGTTGAAAAGGTGATCCCCAAATGCATATGTTGATAGTGTTTGAAGGTGGTGCCCTTGGGAGGTAATTGGCATTTGATGAGGTTCTCAGGGGAGACCTCTGTGTGTAATAATTTCATGAGAAAGGAGATCTTTGCTAGAGCACTCCATTACCCTGGTTATGTGATGTTATGATAACAAAAAAAACCTTCATAAAATACAGACCCTAGATCAAGGACATCCTAGTCTTCAGATATATGAGAAATAAGGTTCTTTAAAATAAATTATCCAACCTGTGCATTGTGTTATAGTAGTGGAAAATGAGCCAAAACATGTTTGGAATAATTTTTAGCTAATAATTGCTGTATAAAACACTAATTTTTTAAACAAAGCCACAAGTTTAATATGCATGTTGGAACAGTAAATCCATTCAGCACTGCTACAATCCCTAGGGAAACCATAGCAGCAAGTCTACAACGAAGAGATGACCTTGAAATAACTTTGACTTAGCTATAGCACCATCCACTGCTAGGCACCCTGATAATAAGAATGACACAATAGCTCATCCTCCAAACCTGAATTTGCAGTCCAATGCTGTATCACTGTGCTACACTCCTAAAACATGAGTATAGTTAAGCATCCACATTTATATTTTCTTCCATCTCCCAGGAAAATAGAGAAAAATTAATAAAAGACTTTATTAGGAACCAGTCACCTCAAACTGTAATAGAATCATTACTTAGGATAAACATTTTGGTTTCTCTAATATATCAATGATTTGTGAAGAAATAGAAGATAATTATATTTTAAAATGTTATAAAATAAAATAGAACAAAATCTTTCTTTGTATCTTTATTTAAATGCACTATCCTGAGCTGGAGAGATGGCTTAGCAGTTAAAATGCTTGCCTGCAAAGACTACAGAGCCAGGTTCATTCCCCAGGACCCATGTCAAGCCAAATACAAAAGGTGGCAAATGCATCTGGGGTTCATTTTTAGTGGCTAGATTCAATGGCACACCCATTCTCTCTGACTAGCTGCCTCTTCCCCCTTTTCTATCCCTCTCTTTCATTAATTAATTAATTATTTTTTAAAAATATTTTAAAAAATAACTAGAGCTGGGGAGATGGTTCAGCAGTTAAAGATGCTTGCTTGAAAAGCCTACTGATCCATGTTCTATTCCCTAGGACTCAAATAAAGCCAGAAAGCCAGATGCACAAAGTACAGCACACAAGAGGGCCTGCCATGCCCATTCTCATTTTCACTCTCTGTTTCTTTTACTCTCCCTCTTTCTTTCTCTCTCTCTTTAGCAAGTAAATAAGAGTAATAACTGAAAACATAGCATTGAGAAATATAACTTTTATCCTGTACGAGATGGTGTTGAGAAATTTCTTGATTTCTGACAGGAAGATGTCATGTACTATTGTCATGGGAAGTATAACACACTGAAAGCCACTATGACATAGTTCTGTGTGATATGATATGAAAATTAGGATTTATTTCAAGACACTTGTGATACATTTTAACTATAGTACTGCAAATAAAAATCCAAGCATTTGTACAAAGAAGTACTTTTTCTACTTATGTTTAAAATTTTAATAGGCTTTATGTATTATTTATGCCATTCACATATTACAACATTTATTTGAAATATGGTGATTCCACTGCTGAATATTCCTTCTCTCCTTTGCAAAAATCTACTTAAATTAATGAATCATATGGATGAGCCTAACAATGGTGCCAACTTGACTGTATTCACTGAGTACCAAACTAATTAGTAAATATATATATATATAAATTAAAATCTAAAAATAATGAACCATTTGATTTTTGCAAATATACTGACTTCAGGCATCTCTTTGGTATTAAATTGGTACCGTTAGGTTTGATGACTTACAATTTAAAAATTAAATCTTAATCCTTAGTACAAAGTATTTCTTATGAGTACATTGAGAGTCAACCATAACTTGGATCACTACAGTGTCTGTCAGATTGCTCTGCCATTGACACACCCCTTCAACTCAAATATTGATTAGCTCTGTACTACTGAACATAGCTTTTCAAAATCTTTCCCACAGGTGAGGAAAGGGTCCTTTCTTATCTATGCCTTATTGCTTGCTAATATGTGAAACAGACTCTTAATTACACACAGTACTCCTGAGATCAGGCTGTAAAAGATTATAGGCTTTAATGGAACCCTTAGGAAGAACAGATTGGAAGTAATTACATAACACAGAGTGTAACTTAAACCTGCTACTAGATGTGAATATTTCACAATCTTCTGATCCAGACACTTCCATAGGGTCCTAAGTACACATAATTTCTTGTATCTCATCTGCCTACTTATAGATAACCAAGATTTCCTCTAATAACAAGCATACATTATTGTCTAGCTGTCATGGTTAAAATTTCTGTGATATCTAGAGACTCTGAAAATTGTCTATATACTACTCCAGGACCAAAATTATGTCAAAAGCATTTGGAAAACAGCTCTAGAACCTCCTTTCTTCAGCATGTTTTTTGTAAGTCATGCCTTCTATGGTAATATGTGGATGTGGTGGTCTTTAAAACTAAATTTTTTACTGAAGCCAAGAAATGAAGTCAAGATGTTGAAATCCTTAGAGGAACCAACCAAGGATGGCATCTACTTCTGTTTCTAATGTCAATCACTTGCTTACTTATCTACTAAAATCTATTTCACTCAAATATATGAATTTTGCTGCTTCTATCCATTGTCTCTTCCCATAACAAGGATAGTAGAAACCAAGAGTTTTGCAAGGATGAATTAGGAATTGGGAGAGAATTTTTCTGAGCTCATAAACCATCAACACTCAAAGGGTAATCAAAACACAGAGTATTTATATTAAACTAATTTAATTCCTAAGGACCCAGGTTTCATTCCCCAAAACCCATGTAAGCCAGATGCCCATGGTGGCACATGCATCTAGAGTTCATATGAAGTGGCTGGAGGCGCTGGTGCACATTCATTCTCTCTCTCTCTCTCTCTCTCCCTCCCTCCCTCCCTCCCTCCTTCCCTCTTTCTCTCTCTGTCATTTCTTACAATCAAATAATAAAATATTTAAAATATATAATGCAATGGCAGTAAATCCCAGCCCTGCATAGTGTCTCTCGTGAAACCACATCCCATTCCTCATCTCCTGTGGAGATCTTGGAGCACACAAGTACAACTCTTGGTTTACTTCAGTTTAGAATAACAAGACTAAACAACCAAATATTCTTTCCAGGTTGAAAAATATAAAATCAGTCTTAGTTTATAACCCAAGCACTTGAGATGGCAATACAGGAAAGCCACATGTTTGAGACAAACTGGGGTTAAACTATGAAGGCATCATTTTTAAAAACAAACAACACCTTCTTAAATGAAACTTGTGTGTGTGTGTGTGTGTGTGTGTGTGTGTGTGTGTGTGTGTTTTCCCTAAGTTTATCCAAAGGTTGTGATTATAAAACTGCAGAATTGACTTGGAATCCATAGGTGCAAAATTTTTGAATAATGATTTCAACAATGGTGCCCATATAGTTTTAGTTTTTCTTCAGTTTTTGAACTCTCTTTTACTTTTTAGCTTGTTTCCTCTTCAACTCCAGCAGCTCTCTGGAGAGCAGTGAATTCAGTGTAAAGACCAGTAGTTTCTCGGAGCAAGAAAGTATGCATGTGCTGTCAAACAGTAACTTCCATAAATCAGCTAACTCTCTGTGGATTCAATAATACTTACTGGCATTGTATTCAGAATAAATTTAAATATTTTTGATATTTTATGAAGCAGATTTAGATAAAATTAACTATTAAGAATATTTTCTCTTGGGCTGGAGAGATGGCTTAGCAGTTAAGGCACTTATCTGCAAAGCCAAAGGACCCAGGTTTGATTCTGCAGTATCCACATACAGCCAGGTGCACAAGCTGACGCATGCATCTGGAGCCATGGCACACCCATTCATTCTCTCTCTCTCTTTTGATTGATTGATAGATAGATAGATAGATAGATAGATAGATAGATAGATAGATAGGTAGATAGATAGATGATAGATAGATAGATAGATAGATAGATAGATAGATAGATAGATAGATATGCCTTTTTCTCTCTTGCTCAAATAAATTTAAAAAGAGAACATTTCCTGTTTATAAATTCATTCTTTTGGGTAATTATAAAATGATCATATATATCCATTCATGAAAACACACTTTGCTGAAAAAATACATTCCAAGATTGTTCTGGAAACATCACCATAAGTCTTTCTTGCCTTTTAAATCACTGTAGACAGCACTAATAACACAAAATGTAGTAACTACAAAAATAATACTAATAGTTAATTCTGCCGATAAAACCAAACAGCACTTCAGGGTTCATTCAGATCATTGTGGTTTTTCTCCCATCAAATTGGTCTGATACTTGGTTTTTACATTTTTATGTATTTGAGGTAATTTAAGGTTTTCAGTAGTATTTCCTTGTAGCTTAATGGAAACATTTCACTTGATTTTTCTTCTAGTATACTAACTTCTTTTCCTTTCTAATTTCTAATCTACTATTCAACCCACCCACTGACACACACACACATACACACACACACACACACACACACACACACATATATATATATATAATTTTACTGGCTTATTTTAAAATACATCGTCTCTTTATGTTTTGAGATCATCTGTTTTTTTGTTGTTGTTGTTCTTTGTTTATATTTTTATTTGTTTCAGAAGGTTTGTAATTGCTTGGTAAGGCATTTTTGTGATTGTTTTAAAAGCTTTGTCAAATATATCTCCACCAAGTCTCTCAAGATTGCATTGTGAATATTTCAGTGGGCTGCCTTTATTATCAAGAGTTTTCTCCTATACTAAAAACTCACAATATTAATTCATTTTGTGTTGTTAGTGCTGTCTACAGTGATTTAGAAATGTCACTTGTTTAGGTATCCTGAACAGTTCCAAGAGGAAGTCAAAATCCAGCAACATTCCTAGACAGGTTGATACCTTAAGGTAAAGAACTGACAATATTTTCATTAGTGTTTGGTAAGATTAGGTAAGGTAATTAAAAAATGTGTTAGTTTTGGTAGGCCACCATTTTTCCTGTCCTTTGATTATAGGGGCAGTATTGTCTTTGGAGTTTATTGGAAGTCAAATTCCAGTTTTCTGGTTCTTTAGTGTACTGCATAAAACATATCATGGCTGAAATAAAACCCAGGAACTCTCTGCTCTGTGTTACATAAGGCCCGAAGCCTTGATTGGTTATCTCTATTTCTCAGTTGATGTATTTTCATTGACTTTTAGCTGTCATAGTCTAGAATAGGAAGAACAGGAAGGAAGGCAAGCCACCAACGCCACACATTAGAAATAGTACTGTCATATGATTCAGCTATGCCACTCCTGGGCATATACCCAAAGGACTCAATATTGTACTACATGGATGCTAGCACATCAGTGCTCATTGCTTTTCTATTTATAATCCCAAATAAGTGGAGCCAACACAGATGTCCATCAATAGATGAATGCATAGTGAAAAAAAAATTATATATATAAAATCACACAATGGAATTCTATTCAGCAATGTAGCAAAATGAAATTATTAAATTTGCAGGAAAATGTAAATAATTATGTTAAGCAAGTTGACCCAAAATCAAACAGCTAAAAACTGTATAATCACAGCTTATCATTTTAACATTCTTATATAAAAATGAGGGCAGATGTGTTTAAAACCAATGAGCTGGTAAAGTGACCAACAGAAATATAAAGGGATGGCAAAGGAAGAGAAGAGGGCGATGATGAGGACAGGACTGGCATGTCTTGCTGGAGATGGTGTTTCTGGAACAGGCTTAGGGGTGTTATAGCCAACTTTGCTATACCTTATGATATTGGGAAACCCTGACCTATTCCCACATGGGCTCTCTACCCCCTCTGGCTTTTCCCATAGCCATAGTTCTATGCACTTTTCTTCTGTTTTTCTCCCTAAATCTAATAAAATCTTTCTAGTTCTCACCCTCTGGTCTCTGGATTTAATCCCTTAAGTTCAAAAGAGGAGGATGTGAGATACCCTAAATTTATTAGTTAATTGGCCTTAAAAGGAGCCCCAAAACTCTAAGGGACCTTCAAGATCAGAGCAGACACTAGCTCATTTTCCCCAAGTGACCAGTTGAGAGAAAGAGATACAAACATATCTCCTATCTGAGTGTATTTTAAATATCCAACCAGTTTTTGAAATATTTGAGAGAGAGAGAGAGAGAATTGGCATGCCAGGATCTCAACCACTGCAGTCAAACTCTAGACACTTGCCTTACCTTTGTGCTTGTGGCTTACATGGGATCTGGAGAATTGAACATGGGTACTTAGGCTTACCAGGCAAGCACATAACCGTTAAACCATCTCTCCAGCCCCCAACCAGATATTCAACATACTTGGCTTTTACCCTTTACAATTTTACATATTTCCATAAGGACAAAAGTGAGTAGAGCAGTGAGTATATTTCTATTTTTCTATAAGTAGAATTATGTACTTTAAGAGCACTTTTAAATACATTCAGTGTTTTCTTTCTCTTCACAGACCACAATGCTTCTCACAGATATTTTCATTGGTTGTGAGGTCAAAATCTCTGCCCAACCATTTTGAGTTCTTATCAGTATTTACATTTCATTGTTTATTTTTCAAAAGAGTTTCCCTTTTCTTCTAACTCATTGTTTCTGAGTGTTTTTAGCTATTTAATGATCTTAATACATGATATATAGTCCATTGTGTTACCAAACTTGGCAAATGTTTATGGTATACTTTAGAAGTATAGATTCTGCTCTTTTGGGGTATATTCTATATATGTCATTTCAATCAATGTATTAATGTGTTTAATTATATAACTGTGGTAATTTGAATGTATGTTTCTGTCAGTTCAGGTGTTTTTTGTTTTTTGGTTTTTTTAAATTTATTTATTTATTTGAGAGCGACAGACACAGAGAGAAAGACAGATAGAGGGAGAGAGAGAATGGGCGCGCCAGGGCTTCCAGCCTCTGCAAACGAACTCCAGACGCGTGCACCCCCTTGTGCATCTGGCTAACGTGGGACCTGGGGAACCGAGCCTTGAACCGGGGTCCTTAGGCTTCACAGGCAAGCGTTTAACCGCTAAGCCATCTCTCCAGCCCCAGTTCAGGTGTTTTATCACAACCTGTAACTTGGGTCTACAGCTACCTGGATAGAGGAGGTATCACTGGGGGCAGATCCTGGGTTCCAGCCCTAAGGTGTGTTGGGGAATCTGATTTCCAACCTGAAAGTCTGCAAAGAGATTTGAGCTCTGGCTGTCCTGATTGCTGCCAGTTCTTGTGTGCTTCTTTTGGTTTTTGCTAGATATATAGTTATTTCTTTCCACTTGGGTGAATTGAAACAGCTTCTTCTACCAGAGATCTGAAACTGCCCTCTAAATATTTAAATCATGTTATCACTATAGATTAATTCTGATTGCACGTTTGGTTAAAAATGCCTATTTTGCAGATGATGGTGTCTACTGGTAAGATGCGAAAGTTTCCATACTATTGAGAATAACTAAACTTGAGTTTTCATTCTTAATGGACACATCTATAACATCAACATTTCAGCACAGAGAATGGAAGAGGACAAAAAGTAGTGTTCAAAATAAAATATGCTCTTATGATATTTTTACCAATTATGGATATAGTATTGCAACATCACATGTTGGTACCATCCTTCACCCCTTTCTAAACAGCTGCCTTCTCATTGAGATCAAAGGATATCCCCATGGGGATTGTGAGTTATGTGTTGTTGTGGGAGCAGTAGTCAGCTAATGGGGAGAGGCAATGCCTCAGGAAATGATGTCCCAACTTGTGTCTCTAACAATCTTTCTGTCCCCTCTTCTGCAAAATTCCTGATCCATGTTGGGTGTATTTTAAGTCTATTTCAGTTATGAGCTCTTAGGCACCTCTGGATCTCTGCTTTGGTAGGTGTTGAGTGACCTCAGTGTCTCCCCTTCACTCTGGTGCTGATTATCAGGTTCACCATGGAAGCGACACTCTTGCTCACCTCCCCAATTCCTCTGTGGTTTCACCTGGGGCTAGGTTGAAGTCTGATGGCCATATTAAGAAACAGATGGTGTCTTGTGAAAGGGAATAAGTGAAATGAGGGACAAAAAAGGTAGTGGTCAAATAACTGTATTTTCATATGAAAATTGTCAATACAACCCCCCCCCCAAAACCTAAAGCAAGTAAAGAAAAGAAGGAAGAGGTGTTAGATATGTAAAACAAAAAAGGAGAATTCTGACACATTGCTGATTAGCCTTGAGGCTACTGTGATCAAATAATTTATTGTAATAAGCATGCACTATTTCCTTCATAGATGCAAATATGCCACTTAACAATTTGGAATAGATTTTTTTTAAATGAGTTACTTAAGCGAAAATCCTTGGGAATACCAGAAGCACTAGTATATCCAACATACCTGATATTGCCCAGCATTCAGATTGCATTGTATGTAATTCCACCAGCTAGATCCTTGAAGAAATATGACTGAATTATGAGTTTTATGCAAAGTTCTAAGACATTAGGGAATCAGTTCAAGGAGAAGAAACCAATTATTTTTAAAAGGTTTCCAAGTTCAAAAATTTAAGGAGACTATTCAAAATAAACACCTGTTGCCTGAACTAACTATATTATCTCTCATGCTATTTGATTCTTCAGTAATTTAAAATTTGGAAATGAGGACTCTAGGGATTGCTTAGCAGTTAAGACCTTTGCCTGCAAAGCCAAAGGACCCAGGTTTGATTCCACATGACCCACGTTGGCCAGATGCACAGGGTGGCATATGCATCTGAAGTTTGTTTGCAGTGGCTTGAGGCCCTAGCATGCTCTCCCTCTTTCTCTCTTTATCTCTCTCTCTTTCCTTCGTTTTCTCCTTTAACTATATAAATAAATAAAGGTAAAACCTGGAAATAAGAGTATAATGTGACTTATGTAAGTGAATATCCTTCCAGTGTTTTGTATGATTAATACTCATAGCCATTCCCTGATTATTAATGTTCTATGCATCAGAACTAACAGTCACACTCATTTATTCATAGCAAGTGCTAATTACTGATTGACTTTGGACAAAAGTTTCAAATTATAGCTAAAAATCTTCTGTTAATAAATTTATTTTATTTTAAATTTATAGAAGTCATTCATATTCCTTTACACCCATAAACATTTTTTACAAAATTCCTTTTGAGAAAAAATCTTGCATGTGACATTCTCTTTATTTTTAGTTTTTAAATGATTATTAGCTATGTACACAGTGTATATACAGCCATATTGGTAACACTGTTAGTCTCCTCACTGTCTTTCTCCTTCCACAGGGACCCTCCTCATTTGGTAGTGCATCGTGGGGTTAGCCATCAGTTATGAGTAAGGGGCAATGTCTCTGTGCATAATGTCCCAACATGTGGCTCTAACAATCTCTCTGCCCCATCTTCCATGATTTTCCCTGAGCCATATTGGTTTCATTTTAGGGCTATTTCAATGTTGAGGTCTTGGGAGCCTCTGTGTCTCTGAATATCTGGTTTAGTAGGAATTAAGTGTTCTCTGTGTCTATCTCCTTCACCCTTGTACTGGTGCCAGGTTCACTAAGGAAGGAGCACTCTCGCTCATTTCCCCAATTACTCTAGGGTTTCAGCCGGGGCCCTGGTGAGGTGTGATGAGCTAATTTTCTCCTCAGGATCTGCATCCATCTGAAAAAGAGAAGCTAATTCTCCAATGGAGTGAAGTAAGCACCAGATAAAGGGGCTAACCATTATTATTTTAGAAAGAATTTAATAGGTGTAGGCCCTCTTGTACCATGACTGATGGGAGCTTGATAATAGAGAGTGAGTTCATTTTTTGAATATGGTTCTGACTTGTTTCCCAGAACCAGCTATGGGTAACAATCCACTAAGCAGATGAGTTAGCCAAATCAAGAGCAGTTTGTTACCCAGCATGGCTGTGTGCCACTATTGCACTTGTGTGAGCATCACATCAGGTTGTTTGCTGCTGAGTAGCTTAGAGCATGAGTTGTTTGGACATATGTTGGTCATTTTCCCCCTATTGCTCATGTAGCACCTTTAGCACTAGATGAGCTAACAGTCTGGGGACTAACTCTCTTCCAGATTCCAGCCAGGTCACTCCATGTTTTGTACCAACAGCATATAATGTCTTTGGTAGTAGGGTCTTACCACTAAACTTTGGTGGGTCATCAAGTACTCTGACAGAAATCTGTCTTCCTTTGGGAAACCTTGTAGGTCTTTCTGATCAACAGCTTCATTGCGGATGTTAACCACATACTGGTACTGAGAGTTACAGGCCAGCCCCGAGAACAAAATGGAAGAAAAAGATAGGTACTATAAAAGAGAAAGAGGGAAAGAGAGAAGCAGAGGTACAGGAGAAGGTTAAGATTAGTCTTCATCATACCCTCCCCAGGGCCCTATGATTTAGGTGTCCCCTCTAAGTACCTGATGAAGGTTCAACCAATTAATCTGTGTTTTAGGATAAAGAATTTTATGATACCTTTTCCATTTGGGTCCAGTTTTGTGTCCCCCCCCCCCCACCCATGTGCTCCCCTCCCGCCTCACCCTCCTATTGTTCAGTCCTCAAGATGCTTATTAGGTATGTCAGCATCACAGGCTGATTCAATTTAGGTGCCACAGGTGAGTGAGACCACTTGACCATTATCTTTATGTGATTGGGTGAGTTCACTGAGAATGTTGTGTTCCAAGTTCGACCATTTTTCTTCAGATTTCATTGTGTCATTTTTCCTTACTGCTGTAGATATACCAAATCTTGGTTATCTATTCATCTAATGATGGACATGTAGGTTGATTCCATTTCCTAGCTATTATGAATTGAGCATCTATTAACATAGTTGAGCAAATCCCTCTGAAATGAGGCATGGGGCTTTTAGAGTAATGCCAGGTAAGGGTCTTTTGGTAATTCTACAGTCAATCTTTTATGAGTTTCCATATTTCTGTCCATAGTGGTTGTACCATCTTACATTCCCACCATCAGTGAATGAAGGTTCCTATTTCTCTACATCTTCACTAGCATTTGTTTTAATTTGATTTTATTATTATTATTTTGTTATTATATATTATTACTATTTCTGTGGAAGGGTCTCAGTCTAGTCCAGACTGACCTGGAATTCACTCTGTACTCTCAGGGTGGCCTCAAACTCACAGTGATCCTCCTACCTCTGCCTCCTGAGTGCTGGAATTAAAGGTGTGCGTCACCACACCCAGCTTCCAAAGACATATTTCTTTTTCTTTTTTCCCTTCAAATTATTTTTTATTGACAACTTCCATGATTATAAAAAATATCCTTTGGCAATTTCCTCCCTCCCCCCCCCCCGACTTTCCCCTTTGAATCTCCATTCTCCATCATATCTCCTTCTCCTCTCAATCAGTCTCTCTTATTTTGATGTCATGATCTTTTCCTCCTATTATGATGGTCTTGTGTAGGTAGTGTCCGGTACTGTGAGGAGATGGATACCCAGGCCATTTTGTGCCTGGGGGGGGAGCACATTGTAAGGAGTCCTACCCTTCCTTTGGCTCTTACATTCTTTCTTTCTGCCACCTCTTTCACAATAGACCCTGAGCCTTGGCAGGTGTGATGGAGATATTGTAGTACTGAGCACACCGGTCATTTCTTTCGAGCACCATGATACCTTCTAAATCATCCCAAGGTCACTGCCATGTGAAAAGAGAAGATTCTCTACCAAAAGTTAGAGTAGCATTAATATAATGGTATGAACATTAAGAGAAGTGTTTACTGGGCAGTTTGATAAGCATGGTATATACATTTAGCCAGACAGCAGCAGATGTTACACCTCTAGGGCTCATGACTGCCCCTGCTTTTTTTGTTTTTCGGTATCAAGGATGTATTCCCTCCCAGGTCCTTGATTCTGTTCCATTGGCCTATAATCCTGTTTTTATGCCAGTACCCTGATTATTTTTTATTACTATGGCTTTGTAATATAGCTTTAGATCAGGTATGGTGAAGCATCCAGAGGTGTTTCTTTTGCTGAGCATATGCTTGGATATTCAAGGCCTTTTGCCATTCCATATGAAGTTTGAGATCATTTTTTCTATCTCTGTGACAAAAAATGTTGGAATTTTTTTTAACCATGCTTCCCTTGTTTAAAATTAATTAGTTTTGTACTCAGCAAATACAGTCAATTTGGTACCATTATCAGGCTCATCCATGACCTACCCCCACCCCTTGGCCCCTCCTTGTTGAGGTATATGGGTTGTGTATTGTGGAGTTAGCCCACAGTTATAGGTAGGATAAATGTCTCTGCATATCATGACTCAAAATGTGGCTCTGACATTCTTTCCGTCCCCTCTTCCACAAAATTTGTTGGGATTTTTATTGGTATTGCATTAAATCTGTATATTGCCTTTGGTAATGTTGCCATTTTCACAATATTAATTCTGCCTATCCAGGAGCAGGGGAGGTCTTTCCATTTTCTCAAGCTCTCCTCAAACTTCTTTTTTGAGTGTTTTTATGTTTTCATTGTATATTTCTCTCACATCCTTGGTTAATGTTATTCTAAGTAATTTTTTGGTGCTATTGAAAATTGAACATATTGGTTGCTTTATCATTGTCTTTTGCACATAGAAAGGCTACTGATTTTGATGCAGTGATTTTGTGTCCTGCTACATTGCTGAAGGAATTAATAATCTTTGAGTTTTGAGATGGAGGTTCTCTGGTCTCATGGTAGAATCATGCCATCTGCAAATAGGGATAACTTAACTCTTCCTTTGCAATTTTTATCCCTTTTATTTCTTTCTCCTGTCTTATTCCTGTGCTAGGATTTCCAGTACTATGTTGAAGAGCAGAGGTGAGAGTGGACACCCCTGTTTTATTCCTGATCTCAAAGTTAATTTCTTCATTTCTCCCCATTAAGTGTTATTTTGAGTTTAGGAGCTTTATATATAGCCTTTGTTATGTTGAGATACAAATATGTGATATTCTTAAGTGTAAATTGAAAATAAGGACATTGATAAGAAACACATTCTTATAATCCAAAGTGAACATTAAAACTGTTAACTTTAAGCCAGTAGAAAAAATAACAGTTTTAAAAATAATTTTGTATAAGCAAAATTCATACTAGTAGGTTTTTTTATGTTAAAGCCTAGCTAGTTTTATTGTGCAACATGATGTCAAAATGAATTTGTTTTTAAACAACATTCTCAGACATTAACCTTTGCTAGCTAATTGAATTCATTTTCTGACAGATTCTGAAGTATTCCATGGGATAGTCTGTAAATTGCATTGACTGTTTTCTTGTAACAATGGAGTGTTTAAAAACTAATCAATAATGTAGTACTCCTGCCACTTTCTGATAAATCTTTTTTGATCTTCTCTGACTAATGTGGTACATCTTAATAAAACATAGATAATCAGACATTTAGAAAGGCCACCACTTTCAAGATACTAGTAGTGCAGATGACTTGCAATATAGCATGTATTTTTTAACAAAAAGCAAAAAAAAAAAAATCCTTTATTTAAACTAACCATACCTGAATTCATTATCCTAATATAAGAAATTAAAGTCTATGTATACAAAACAAATTAAAGATATTGTTTTATGTAATGTTTCCTCTTATGCTTCATGTTAAAGTATGTTACATACATAGGAGAAGTTTAAATAACTGACCATTCTTTTACCATATTTTTGAATTTATTCATAACATTACTTTTGGTTACTTTTTGCAAAAATAGTTAATTCATTAATTAAAGTGTAATCTTCTAAAGCCAATGGCTTTTTTGACCTTCTTAGAATTTATATTCAGCATGCAAAATAATTCCAGTAGTGCTGTAATTATAGACAATTTCCTCAATTAAATTAGGACTTAAATAAGATTTGCTTTTAATAACTTCATCTTTGTTTATGTTCTATGTAAAATTCTCACTGTCCATGTGTTTTTGCCATAATTTGTTTTAGCAAAAATAAAGCTTTCTAATGAAAAGTGAATAAGCTGATTGGTAAATAATGGGCTATGGGCAATTTTCCAGATTTACTGATAATTCTTATTTTCACACAGGTAATTCAGCTTTCATCATGACACTGACAATGTAGTTGTTGAGACATTTGCTAATAAAATGAATTGAATAAAATTGGATTACCTTAGTTGTTTCCATGTAGCCAAAGTTAAAACTCAGTTTTTCAATATATAAGTCTCCAAACTCAAGCTGTTTCTTAGCTATATGACTTAAGACCAATATTTTAGTTGATCTTGATATAAGAAACAAACAGGAAAGATAGAACATTTCTGATTCATCTTTCACTTTTAAACATCTGTAGCAGGAACTGCTGTTCACTGAAGTTAAAGACTTGTTGGAAATCTTGTTTGAAACTCTTATATATGGTATTTAAAAAGGTAAGACGAATGAGAACTGTAATTATAAGTTCTTAAAGATGATGACTTAATATGGTAATGAAATAAAAAGATTGAATAGGAAATATATTTATTAAGCATGTTCTCAAATAATGATATACTCTTCCTTATTGCAGGTACAGAATAAGCAAATTTATTTAAGATGAATATAATTTTATTCAGTTTTTAATATTTCAGACCTAAAATGACACATGCTGACATTTATTTTTGTACAAAAAATTCTGGTTGAGGTTGAATTTGTGCTAGCAGCATGCAATTAGGTGACTTGTGCTTAGTATGTTTTGTGTTCATGTATGTGATGATCGCAGTTTTTTCTCAAGATTATCTTGGTGGTCCCATGATTCTATATGAAGTTTAAAAACTCATATATTCCTGTGAAGTGTGCCTGGTAGTCTAATGGGGATCATATCTCATCTTTAGTTGCTTTGGGGAATATGGAATTTTGAACGAATCAATCTGTGAGCATGGGATATGTTGGTTATTTTTGTATGTATATGTTGTCTTCAAAGTATCATCATATTCTTAAATAAATTTCTATAGAAATCATCCACTTTCTTCGTTTACATGTTTAATCATTTTATTTTAATTTTCCAATTATTTTGAATTGAACTGCTTTACATTTTTTTCTTCTCACAAATTTGTTCTTTTTATAATGCCACTTGTAGACAGCTCCATGTTGCTGGGAAGAATATCCAAATCAGGAACAGTTTGTGGGAGGAAGGGGTTTATTTCAAGGTAACAAATCCAGGAGGTTTCATCTATGGTGGAAAAAGCTGGACCTTATTCATAAATCCAAAGAGAGAGAAAATCACCACCAACTAACACCAACCAACAAGAATAAAGGACAGCAAGTTACATGGACCCCAGCAGAGCTCAAACTCCTCTGCATACTTTTGGCTAGAATCATATCTATCCCAAACATACCGTTAGGCTGGATTCCAGGATCTACCCAAAGTGACATCTCCCCTAGCCAGGTGGCTGGAGACCTAAGTTACAAGTTTTAATAAACACCTGAGCCTATGGGGGACACACATTCAAATCCCCACAGCACTGATTTATTTATGATGGATAATGCCTGTCAAAATACAGTTACAAGCTGAGCATGGTGGCTCATGCTTTTAACTCCAGCATTTGGGAGGCAGAAGTGGGAGGATCACTTTGAGATCAAGACCAGCCTAGGTTTCAGATTGAGTTCTAGATTACCCTGGACTAGATTGAAAGGCCTACCTGAAAAATAATTAAACAAAAAACAAAATTAAATCCAAAATATAGCTTCATAGGAAGATTGAGTTCCGTGGTACAGCAGCGTGACTAGGGCTCTCAACATATAACTGCATAATTATTACCCATCAATAAATTGTTCAGAACAGGTTGAAAAAAAATGCTCACATAATTATATTCTGTAACATGACATCTCAGAATCCTCCCTTGTTTATCATGTACATCATCAAGTACAGTTCATTTTGATACACCTTTGATTTATTTGTTTCCAAAAATGAAAAAAAAGAAAGTTGAGTATAATGCAAACACCAGTGCTAAAAATCTATAAAAAGACTTTGACACTAAAAACTTATTAAATATCATCCAACAGGATTTAACTTTACAGAAAAGACAATTTCAGTGCTTTATCCCAAATGAAGCATCTTCATGAGCCACCCAAGCCAATTAATTAAGCATAAGAACTATTTCTAAGGCTCACTTGAATGGCTACTCATCTTATTACTCCATAAAGTATACTACTTTACTTTTGTATAGAAGACCTTCCTCTGTCTCTTTTTCTATTTAAGTATGAGTCCCTAAACTCAAAAAATAAATCGTGAATAATTATGAATTATATATGCAGTAAAAAGTGAATATTGTCTGTTTCCATTCAACTAAAAGAAAGTGATTCTGTTGCCTTTATCTGTAGGCTTATTTTCACATTCCAAATAAGCTATAATTTATTTATTCACTCAAGTCTCAATGGCAGTTCCATACATATGCATACTGTATACTAAAATAATTTCCCTCTGTACTTGTACATGCAGAGCTCTTAGGTATAAAGTATAATTTAAACAGTTCTTAGGTATCATTTTTCCCTCAGAGCTCCTTTACAGTCTTCAAAAATCATTGATTAATGAAATAATGTTCTATTTATATGAATTATACCCACTAAACTTGATGTTGATGTGTTTTTTTTTATTATTTTATTTTTATTTATTTGACAGAGAAAGAGGGGGAGAGAAAGGGAGAGGGAATGGCTCACCAGGGCCTCCAGCCACTGCAAATGAACTCCAGATGCTTGTGCCCCCTTCTGAATCTTGTTAATGTGGATCCTGGGAAATCTGAACTAAGTCCTTTAGCTTTGTAAGCAAACGCCTTGACTGCTAAGCCATCCCTCCAGCCCCATGTTGATGTAATGATGTTGATAGTCATACTAAAATTGATAATAATAGTATTGGCTCTGCATATATTTATATTTGTTTATATATATGAGAGGGGGGGGAGGAAGGGAAAGAGAAAGAGAACCTCTAGCCACTGCAAATGAACTTCACCATGTGCATCTGGCTTATGTAGGTTCAAGGCAATCAAACCTGGGTCCTTGGGTTCATTGTCAAGCTTTTTAACCAGGAATTCAACTCTCCAGCTCAGTTAAGCATATTTTTAAAAATCTGTTTAATGGCTGTTGCACATCTTCTGAGATTATGTGTTTTTCAATCTCCATCTATACTCAGTTCATGAAAATACAACCAATCATGTAGCCTCAGGAAAACTCCACTTATACTCATGAGCTGAGTAATGTGAAAAATCAAAAATTATCTGTGCATGATGAAAATATTCTTCACTCATAGACCTTATTAAAATTTCTCAGGAGATAACTGCTGTGATAATATTGCCCAAGTGACTTGTAGAGAGATTATACAGACTTGCATCTCATTATCAAGTCTGTGAGGGCTCTTGCTGGTTCACTGTCTTTACAACAGATTTTCTTTTTGATCCACTTTGTAAATTTTCATCAAACTGGTTTACATAAAATGAAACTTCAGTCAGGTCTGTAATTTTCATTTATCTAATTAATGATGATCATGTTTTTGTTGTTGTTGCTGTTTATTCCAGTTGAAAAAAGTCCTTTAGGAAGTATGAGTCCAAGTATCTTGGTCATTTTCTCTTGGAGGCTCCACCTTTACCTTCAGGTTCACAGGAACTAGTTACTTTGAAGATTTTTCCTTTTACATTTCAGTTTAAGTAACTTTATGATGAATGTGACAGATGAATTTCTTGGTAATATCCCCTTGGGGTTTACAGACACATTTATGCTTCTCATTTCATATATTCTATAATCTTTTGAAAATTCTAAGGTATTTCTCATTCACATTCTGCTTCTGCTAGAGTACCACTACATCCTCATCATAACACTTGAAATGCACATATAGAAAGTATTCACTATGTCTTCTGTATTTTCAAGATACTTATCTACATGCTTCAATCTTCATATTTTCTTATATATTATCTTTTTAGCTCTCAACTACTCCTTAGTCTTTTGTAAATGTAAATATAAATGCACATTTAAATATTCACTTTAAACTGCATAAGAAAATAATATACATTTGAATATATCCATTTCCTGTTGACTATTGTTTTTGTCCCATAAGATGTTTGAGTATGTGAGTTGATTATTAAATTAATTGCTCTTGTCCTATCAACTTAATCATGATTGCCTTTATTATGGTAATAATATTGTATGTATACATCTGATTTTTAATTTTGAATGTTCTTCCTCTAATGCTCCATTTTATATTTATTATTTTATCTGACAAAATAGAGTGATACTGAATTCATTCATATATATTTTCTATTTTATATATTATTTACACATTCTGATTATTTGTACTGCTTGAGAGATATGTATTTGAAATTAGTGACTGTGGAAATTTTTTGAATAATGAGGTCATCTCATTTTCCATATTCAAATATTTATTATACTGTTTCTGTAATGTCAGTACATCACTGGTGTTAAGAACACTGTTTGGCCTCTGACATTTTCATGTAATTTCCAGTTCACCCATGTTGTATATTTGATCTCTTTCTTTTCAGGGTTTTAACTACACTTTCTCTATGTTGTTCCATGCTTATATTTTCTGTTGGAGAATAATAGTGGGATCATGATCTTTGCAGTCAGATTACATCTAAGCAATCTAAATCCTTAGCTTTTGCAATCTCCTGACACCAATTAATGTCTTTATATTAAAACAGGAAGCTCACCAAAATGATAGTTACCTTTCCCACCATCACATTCCACCATCAGAATTGACTGACAACTTCAGGATAAATTATGCCCAAGTACCATACTTTTTAAAAGCCTTTTCCCTCTGCTAATGACCAGGGTAGTCTTTCTTCCCTTCTTAGATTCCTTATTATTTAAAATGACATGCACCATTTGTTGAAGATGCTGTCTTTTATCCAGTGTACATTGTTGACACCTCTGTCAAAGATCAAGTAGCTATAGTTACTTGATCTAGGGCTGGGTCTTCAATTTTGTTCCATTGGTATATATGTCTGTTTTTATCAATGTACCACACTTTTTTTGTTATTATGGCTTTGTAGCATAGCTTTAGAATTGATATTATGATACGTTTCTTTTAATGGGGATATATGTGGATATCTGAGGCCTACTGCCATTCCATATGAATTTTGAAATCATTTTTTTATTACTGGAAACAATGATGGTGTGATTTTTATTTGTATTGCAAACATTATGTATATTGCTTTTGGTAGAATTGCCATTTTCATAATAATCTACTAATACAAGAGTTCTTTCCATCTTTTTAAGTCCTCAGTTTCTTTCTTGAGTGTTTTTATGTTTTAATTATAAAGATATTTCAAGCTGGGCATGGTGGTGCACACCTTTAATCCCAGCACTCAGGAGGCAGAGGTAGGAGGATTGCCATGAGTTCAAGGCCACCCTGACATGACAAAGTTAATTCCAGGTCAGCCTGGACCAGAGTGAGACCCTACCCGAAAAACCAAAAAAAAAAAAAAAAAAAGATATTTCATATCCTTGGTTAGTGTTATTCTGAGGAATTTGATTCTTATTTTTAGTGGCTATTGTAAGCAAGACAGCCTTACTGATTTATTTCTCTGTATATTTTTCTTGTGTGTTCAGAAAGGCTACTTATAACTACATGTTGAAAAATGACGCTTGACATATTCATTGCACCAGGCACAAAAATCAACTCCAGATGGATTAAAGACCTCAACACAAGACCTTAAACTCTCAAACTATGATAGGAAAAAATAAGGGGAAATTTCCATGATATAGGAGTTGGGAAATACTTCCTTAGCAATACCCCAGTAGCTCAAGAATGTAAATAATTACTCAACCATCAGAATCTCATGAAAAAAACTTTTGTGCACACCATAAACAGAGCAAGTAGGTTACCCACAGAATAGAAGAGCATCAACACCAGCTATACAACTGACAGAGGTCTAGGATCTACAGTCTACCAAGAATTCAAAAAAGTATGCAATAAAAATTCTAATAAGCTCCTCAAAAATTGGGGCAAAGATCTGGTTAGGGAGTTCCAAATGGATGAAATACAAATGGTTAATTCTCACTTGTTAAAAAGGTGTTAAGATTCATGTAAGTGGAGATAATCAAATTTGATGAGTTAACAGTCTTAGAAAGACAACTATCATAGATTTCTCTTATTTATGCTTTCTATATTTTATAATGGCACATGCAATCATGTGCATATATAAAATGAAATTAGAAGTGAAACTGTTTAGGGGAATAAAATGAATCTGTTTAGGGAAATAATGAAAGAAAGAGGTCTGAGAAAGAAGGTAGGAGGTAAAGGAGGGAATATGCCTAAAGTACTATATATATTTATATGAAATTGTTCTTTCTAACACATACCATGCCCAATGATTATACGAAAAACCTTAAAGATGTATCAAAATTCTTAATACTTTTGCACAAGCTGTACTAGTATTAGTCTGGTTCAAGTCATCATAATTTATTTTATTTTGGCTTTTATAAAATGCTTTAATATGCTAAAATGTAAGACATATAAATATGACCATATAGTGAGATGGCAGCCAATATCGGAGGAAATGTAACACAAAGAGAGGTATCAGAACAAGGATATATGGAGCTAAAGAAATGGCTTGGTAGTTAGGGTGCTTGCCTGAGAAACCTAAAGACCCAGGTTTGTTTCCCTAGTACCCAGGTAAAACCAGATGCAGAAGGTTCATCATTTTTTCTGATTTACAAGTTGTTGAAGGTGATGGAAGAAAACTTCTGTTAGTCCTAGGTCATTCCTCTAAAAATTATGTTGCAATAAAAACATTAAAGAATAACTTTTTAACATTTTAAAACCTTCTCATAGTTCTAATATTTCTGGTGCTAGGTTCACATTTTAGGCTCAAAATGTTAGAAAAAGCAATGTTAATGTGACTGTTTTAAAATGTCATCTGCTTGTTTGAATAATAGATTTTTCATCAAATAAAAAATATAAATGTAAATGTAAAATTTTAAATACATTTGTCTCTGTTCTTTAATGGATGATACAAGCCAAAGCAAGCCAAGTGTTGTTCATCAGGGGTTTTGTAAATTAAATAAGCCTCACTTCCACTTTTTAGGATGAAGAAAAGCTCTCACTTTTGTCTCCACAACTAGTTCCAGAAAAGAAGGCTCTAGTCTGGAGGGACCACAAGTGCCATAGTTAAAGGATCCAACACCATAAGGGTAAGAAAGTTCCACTGCTACAATAGAATCTCAACACCTGTTTGTGGGTCTGAACACCAGTAAACCTGGCCCATCCAGAATTTCAATGAAACAAAACAATAAGTGCAAATGATGCTTTCAATAAAACTCAACACCTGGAAGTGGTAAAACCAGTGATCCCTGTCTCAAGAGAACAAGAATATCAAGACTATCACTGGAGAAGCAGCAGGAAGTACTTCAATTTGCTGAAAATACCTTTCTTTTCTCTGCTTTCTACTTGGGAATTAATAGATTCTGTTAAAGAAGAGTATTGTGTTTAAAAATGAAGCAGTAAACAAATTTGCTATTTTGGTGGAAGTAGATTTATATAGCTAGTGTTCAGATTTGAAATACACTTGAATCTTGTTCTTTCAGTTTGTTTTTTTTTTTCTCTCTCCATTCACCATTCCTTATTTCAGTCTTATGGTGATATAACTTATGTTGTTTCAGAGACTGATAGTTCAAGAAGACATGTTAATATGAAGATATTCTATGAAATTGATATACTGAACAATAAGAAATTTGAAAGTATTTTAGACATATTTATTGACAGATGCATTACACTTTCTTGGAAGAGATTATAGAAAAAAAATACCCAAACCTTAAAGCATATAGTTACTTATATTTCATAGCCTCTTCTTCAGTGTATATTTTTATCTACATAACAAAATATCTCCAAACTTACTTGCCTTAAATAAAATAGCAAGAGCTTTGTTTACTTATGATTCTGTCGGTAAAGTTTGGGTAAGCTCACTGGAGTGTTTTTTAATTGCTGTTTCTAGGTAGGTATCTTGACACTCAATTGGGAATGGTTGATCTAAAATTATTTGCTTTCACTCCTGGCCATTTAATAAGGTTGTTTGCCGGGACAAATCTCTACAGTGTTCTAGTTTGGCCTTCATAGGAGTAGATCATCATGACACTGTCAAACTCGTTGTATGTACCCAAGTTAATTTCACTTCTTGCACTGTTTCTGCCAAAATCCCATTAACAAATGGAATTCATGTGAACATGAACAACTTCAGTGTCTAAAGAAAGATTAGATTACAAAATAGATACACTTTCATTGCTACTTTTTTTTAAAAAAGCTGCTGGGCTTTCCTTCATGAATCAAAAGTTAAATGTTCTCTACTCCAAGATTCACAAAGCTAAAGATCCTTATAATAAAAATTTCAACTCCATCATCAAATTTGCTCCTTTTTGTTTCCATAATGGACTTCCCTAAGTAAAGGAGAAGTCAAAGCAAATATAATTAGTACTGTCACTCTAACTACTTTTTAACAAATTTTAGTGATGTAATCCTATTCTTAACCACGTGAATATGGGGCTGAGAATGTTGCTCAGTAGTAGTGAGCATACATAGGATGTTTAAAGTCTCGTGTTCTATCCCTGGTACTTCCCAGGGTGGGGGTGGGGGGATCTTTTGATAGTATGAGAACAATTTAAGTTTTCATTCCTCTACTTATTATATTGGTGACTGAACAATTGAATCTAGTCCATTTTACATTTGAAAATAAGAATATGGTTATTCTGTTTTGAATCCTGATTTTTCTTGGAGCTCAAAAATTCTTTTTTTTTTTTTTTTTAAGTTTTTTGAGGTAGGGTCTCACTGTAGCTCAGGCTGACCTGGAATTCACTATGAAGTCACTCACAGCGATCCTCCTACCTCTGCCTCCCAAGTGCTGGGATTAAAGGTGTGTACCACCACGCCTGCCTTCAAAAACTCTTGAATATTAACATTGATTTTAAATATAAAATAAAATTACTAAATAGACTTTCTCCATACACAGATGGCCAGCAAGCATATTCAAAGACACTATTATTAGTCCTGATGAAAATATGGTCAAAACTACACTGTTATCCAATAGAAAATATTAAATGTTGGCAAGAATGTGGACAAATTAGAATAGCCACTCATTACTAGTGGGGAAATAAAATAGATAAACTTGTGTGGAAATCAGGTTGATGATTCTAATATATATATAATGTATATTATAATATTATATATATTAGAATCACCACACTGTTAAGCAATGCTTCTTCAGCTATTTACCCAAACTGAGAACAAATAATCAAATTCTTTCAAGTGAATATTCAGAGCAATACTATCATTATAAATAAGAGTTGAAAATAACAAAAGAAGCTACACATGTATTAATGACAAAGCAAATTATGACATATACATGCAATGAAATATTTACCTGAAAAATAGTGTAGCAGTGATACATGCTGGAATGTTAACATATTGTGAAAACAGTATGGCTGTCAAAATGTGGTGCATCTCAAACTTCAAATATCTGACTCAGTCTTGTCCTACTTTTAGATAGCACGACATGATGCTGGTATCTACAAAGTTCATGTTCAAGAGCCATGTTGAGGCACAAAGGAAAATCACAAATAAATATAATGTTTTAAGTAAGTTTACAGTTGTTGATGGGCCACATTCATGGCTATCCTATACCACATGCACCAGCACAAGGCCTGAGGGCTGCAGGTTGGACACAACTGAATAGCTTTCTTTGATGTAAATATTTATGAGCATGCCACTCCCTCCCTTGCACTGTCTCTGCTTATCAGCATCTGTACTTGGACAGCTGACATAATCCTTTCTTCTTCCCCTGCATCTTCTCCTCAGGGAATAACAATGGATAGGTCAAACCATTGAAGAAAACATAACTGTAAATTATTGAGTTTACCAGGACATTTTATTTTATGATGTTTGACACAAATAAAATTTGTTTAAATAAGCTTATTAGAATATAACTATATGCAATCGTAAATAGGATTTCAATAGATTTTTCAATCTCCATAAAAGAAAACAAATGAACATTTTGTTCATTATTGCTCCCTTAATCTATGATTCAAGTAGTTGGTCATTTAGTCAATATTTTTTGACAAAGGATTGAATAAGTTAAAATTATAAATTTAGGTAGAATGATTTTTGAAAAAATGAAAGAAACTTCTGTATAATTATAAAATGTCTGGTTTATAATGAAACCATATGTTGAAATACTTAAGATAATATGAGAAGGAAATAATTTAATAAGAGTACATTATAAGGATATTACATATATGTAAAAGAATAGGTGACCCTTTACAATTAAAATGAATATTATGGCTGTTACACTCATTACTTCACAATGGCTGTAGTTTCCTGCATAATATTGAGCCTTTCAATACTTTATCATTGATAAGGGACAAATATATGAGATTCACATTTACCATAGTAAGTAATGGCTGAGAAAGTGTGGTCAAGTTCACCAGTGGTGTGGCCACTGCTAAGTTTCCCCTAGAAATCTTTCAGCAAGGAACTCTATTTTAATTTAATGGATTTTAAGAAAACATTAACATAATATGGGATCTAAGGAGGAATAAGATTGTTAATGGTAAGGGAATGAGAGAAGCATGCTAAAATACATTATATACATGTATAAAATGTTAAAATGTATAAAACAATAAAAAAAATTAAAAACCATGTTCAGTGATAATAGTAAGAAGTTGAAAGAGCTGGAGTGATGGCTTAGTGGTTAAGGTGATTGCCTGCAAAGCCTAGGGACACAGGTTCAATTCTCCAGGCCCCATATAAGCCAGTTGCTCATGGTAGAGCATGTCTGAACTTTATTTGCACTGGCAAGAGGCCCTGGTATGCCCATTCCTCTCTCTCTCTCTTCCACCCCTCCTCCCAGTATCTAATAGATAAATAAAAATAAAAACTTTGAAAACAGAAGAAGTTGTGTTATTAGTGTTATAATGTATTGTCATGTTTTATTTATTTATTTTTATTTATTTATATAAAGATTTTTATTTATTTATTTGAGAGTGACAGAGAGAGAAAGAGGCAGATAGAGGGAGAGAGAGAGAATGGGCGCGCCAGGGCTTCCAGCCACTGCAAACGAACTCCAGACGCGTGCACCTCCTTGTGCATCTGGCTAACATGGGACCTGGGGAACCGAGCCTCGAACCGGGGTCCTTAGGCTTCACAGGCAAGCGCTTAACTGCTAAGCCATCTCTCCAGCCCCATTGTCATGTTTTATAGAGAAGAAATATTACATTTTTTAAAAATACAACTTTTTATGTTTATTTATTTGAAAGTGACAGATAAAGAGGCAGAGAGAGAAAGAGAGAGAGAATGAGAATGAGAATATGGGCACGCCAGGGCCTCCAGCCACTGCAAACTAACTCCAGATGTATGTGCCCCCTTGTGCATCTTGCTAACGTGGGTCCTGGGGAATCAAGCCTCGAACTGGGGTCCTTAGGCTTCACAGGCAAGCACTTAACCACTAAGCCATCTCTCCAGCCCAAGAAGAAATATTACATTTTAAGAAACATTTTGGTTGGCAAAATTTTACAGGAGTTTTTTTCAGGATTTCAAGAAATAGATGCAATTGTTTTACCTGTATACAATCATTTAATGATGACATGGCCAATGTAGAAAATAATGGGTCATGGCCTGGTAAGAAGCAATGAGAGTGAATTATTTACTTCACCTTTGAAATTCCTAAAAGAAGCAAATGCTTGCAAATTGGATTTTCTCCACCTTCTAAATCCTATTCAAATAGCTGCAGGTAAACACCAACATGATGCTTTCTTTACATTGATCATCACTGTCTCAGGAGCAGTACTTCCACAAACAACCTAACAATCTCTGTTCTGCAGACGGTACGTGACAGCATGAAAACACTTGGGTCAGCTCACTACCATTACGTATGTAAGCCTGCTGAGTTCAAGTGTCTACATGATCATAAAAATAAATCACAATTTTGAGTAGCTTACTTATTTTATATTATATTGTACTATTTACTGAAAATATGTGTGCACATAATATAACTAAATTTTTAAATTCCTATAACTCAAATTAGGACAAGCATTATTTGAACTTAAAGATGGACAATTACTTAACTATCCAGAATATGCTTTCCCTCAGAAGTATATATTCAAGTAATTCCTTACATAATAATCTCAGGGTTACAAGCTTGTGGACACAAGCTACCTGTAGTAATCATATCACCATTGAGAGAAAGGACATGCTTGATCAATAGTACTTTCAGAATTAAAGAACTATTTTGACTTATAAATCATGTTGGAGAAAATTGAGGCATACATTCCAAAGATGCATGTGGCAAAAGGACATAGTTTTTTAGAAATTATGCTAAATCTTATTTTAGTGACAGATATTTTATACCCATTAAATATAGTAACCATGCCAAATCATTCTGAATGTGCATAGTACTCTACTTACATTATTTTGAAATGTTTTCACAATATAAGAAACAAAGAACTACCACTTTGTCATCTCTAGGATATTGTATTACATTATAAAACCAAGATTTCATTTGTAATTATCATCAGTTTTAAGAAAAAATAGAGCTGTGTCACTTGATGAAAATCTATGCCAAAATGGTGTGTGAAATTTAGAGTTATCATCAATTTACAGGAACATAAAAAGCTATCATTATCTTGCAGTATGATGCTTTCCAGACAATAGTGTGCCAGAAAAGTTGGTGTCATACAAAAGAAAAAATAGTCCAACTTAAAAAAAAAAAAAACCTTTATATTATTGAAACATTTTTTCAAATGTTTAACTTAGATAGAAGACCCAAAACTTGTGAGTTCAGGGTCATCACAGGGTCAAGAATAGAAAGCTGCTGAAAATTGAATCAAAGCTAAACATTTTTAAAAATAAAGGTGAATGCTGTCTGAAGAACTGACTGTAACAGAAAAATGTCTGAAGTTTCCTTTTATGTGGTGAGCAGATGGTAAGTATTTGGGGCATGGTTGCTGGCAAAAAGTACAAAGAACATGGTCTGAGGCTACAGTTCATGTTCCAAGGTTTTTCAGCCTCTCTAGGTGTCTTTGAAAGTTGTACTCATGGTCCACAAACGCCTTTCTGCTCTTCCCATTATCTTTACATCAGTGTTCATCCTGCTTTGATGTACTAGGGTGTTTGCATTATGTCATCTGGTTCACTATATTGAAAGCACAGGAAAAGTTTAGTAAACACAGGGAAGACCTCTACAGGCAGTGGCAATAAGAATCAGGACGCCTCACATTTTGTTATCTTTCTCTTCCCTATAGTTTTGATAGGGAGGTTGATAAAACTCAAAATGGATTCAGAAGTTTGCAAGAACAATGACCTGGGATTTTCAGTCTAACTGCAAATGAATAATGAACAATTATCAATGGGACAATTATATTATGGATGTGAGTGGATATAGCTCATAAAGTAAGCAAGGTTTCTAAGAGATAGGTCAATCGTTGCTGGTCAAGCCAATTTCAATCAGTAAGGAATCCTTCAGCATGAAAGACTTAGAATCATATATGTTTACTTCCTTCTGAGTAATTAAGCAAATGAAAGAAGCAATACTTTGTGCCAGCTACTACTGCTGCATTTGATTAGCTCCCTGCCTGCACCGGGGTAGAACTGAATGTGGTCTGGCCATATTTGAAGGTAAACACCTTGCATGCAAACACCTTTCCTGTTTTCCAAGGCCTATTTGCATGCACATGATTCTTCTTAATTAAAAGAGCACATAACTCACAGCTGTTAGAGATTTTCCCAAGGAACCTAGAAATATCAAGCAGCAGAACATAGTGGGAGAGCATAGTCTGTGATATAGAGACAATCACAACAAAGCAATGTGTCAAATATTTATTTAAATTATTTTTTTTCTTCTGGTGGAGAAAGACAATGAAGTAACATCATGATTAATATTGAAATGGATATGAGGATGACCAGTGTCTACCAGTGGGTAGTGTAAATGTACTATTCCAGTATCAATGCTCTCCCTCTAAACACTGACCATACAAATGGAAACTAAATAATTGGGTACAGAAATGGCCTGATTTAAGAAATTAATTATGTACTATCAGGTAGAAAACATGATGCCAATAAGGGTCAGCTATAAAATACTTTTATTTTCTGGAGACTTTCACCTCAGCAAACGGGTCCTTTATCCAATATCTAAAGATTTTGCCCTTGTTTTTTTCAGTTAAAATATAAGGGAAGAGTGAAACTTCCACTTGATGTACACATTCTATCACCTTATATGTTTATATATTATAAGAGAAGACGAGGCTTATTTTGAGAGAACAAATGGAAGGCTCTATTTCACTTGTTTTAACTAAAGAAAGTTGAACTATGCACTCATCCCTTTACAAGGAGGTTATTTGGTAAGCTTAAACAATATATCTAAGAGGGGGAAATTTAATGCCATCCAATTTTATGGGTGAGAATAGGGAAGCATCAAAGGACATTACAGTAGATAAATTTTGGAAACAAAGAGCAGAAAATAAAGATGGAATCAAAAGTATTTCAAAACCACAGAAGCTCATCTGACATGAATTCAAATGCCTAATAAGAATTAGAGGAAATTATCTGTTCCAGACTCAACCATTTTTATTTAGATTTCATTGTGTCATTTTTTTCTTACTGCTGTGAAGAATTCCATTGTGTAGATCTACCACATCTTAGTTATCCATTAGTCTAGTGATGGACATCTGGGTTGTTTATCTATTACAAATTGAGCTGCTATAAACATGGTTGAGCAAATCTCTCTGGACTGAGGTTTAAAGGTTTTAAGGTAGATGCCTAGAAAGGAAATAGCTGGGTCTGTTGGTAACTCTATAGTCAGCTTCTTTAGGAGTCTCCATGTTGCTTTCCACATTTCTTACATTCCCACCAACAGTGGATGAGGGTTCCTATTTCTCCACATCCTTGCCAGCATTTATTTTCATTTGATTTTTTTTAGTTTTCTGATGTAGGGTTTCACTCTAGGCTGACCTGGAATTCACTATGTAGTCTCAGGGTGCCCTTGAACTCATGGTGATCCTCCTACCTCTGCCTCCCGAGTGCTGGGATTAAAGGAGTGTACCACCATGCCCAGCTCATTTGAGTTTTTTCAGGTTTGCTATCCTTACTGGGGTAAGATGGAATCTCATAGTTGTTTTAATTTGCATTTCCCTGATTATTAGGGATAAGAACTTACCCAAACACAGAAAGATAATTGCATAGTCCCACTCATCTGCGGCACCTAACCTGAATCTACCCAAGATGCTGACATACACAGCAAGCATCTCAAGGACTGGACGATAGGGTGGGTAGCTAGGGAAGGGAGGGCAAGGGAGTGGGTGGGGGACATAAATCTGGACCCAAATAGCAATGGTACAATACAATTCTACATCCTAAAAGGCAGACCAAATGGTTGAACCTTCACCAGGCCTTTAGAGGGAACACCTGAATCACAAGGCCCTGGAAAGGGTACCATGAAGACGGACCTTAGTCTTCTATAGCTTCTCTGTGTCTCTCTCCCTCTTCTCTCTAACTCTTTGATATTACTTATCTTTTTCTTCCTTCTCTTCATGGACACTGACCTGTAACTCCAAGTACCAGCAGGTGGCCATCATCCATAATGAGCTTTGGATCAGAGAGACCTACAAAGTTTCCTAAAAGACAGATTTCTGTCAGAGTACTTGATGACTCACCAAAGGTTAGTGGTAAGACCCTACTGCTGAAGACACATAACATGGAGTGATATTGCTGGAATCTGTAAGAGAGTCAGTCCCCAGACAGTCAGTGCTTCTAGTGTCAGAAGGTGTTACATGGGTGACTGGGGGAAAATGACCAATATCTGTCCAAGCAACTCATGGTCTAACCTAGTTAGCAGCATATAACCTGCCGTGGTGCTCACACAAGTGCAATAGTGGTGCACAGCTATGGTGGGGAATCAACTGCTCTTGATTTGGCTGACTGGTCTGCTCAGTTGAATGGAACCCATAGCTGGAGCTGGGAAACAAGTCAGAACCATATCCAAAAATGGGCCTGTTCTCCATTATCAAGCTACCACCAGTCATGGGCTACAAGAGGACCTACATCTATTAAATTCTGTCTTAAAAAAATAAGGGTTATCCAATTTATCTGGCTCTAACTTTACTCTCTGTTAGGGAATCTGCTTCTCTTTTTCAGATAGATGCAGATCCTAAGGATAGAACCACCCCATCATACCTCAAAAGGGCCCCAGATGAAACTAAGAACAATTAGCAAAACAAGCAAGGATGCTGTTGTCTTGGTGAACTGGGTACCAGCATAAGGGTGAAGGAGATCGTCACAGAGAACAATCAACTCCTACCAAATCAGATATCCAGAAACACAGAGACTCCCAAGACCTCATCACTGAAGCAAACCAAAAATGAACCCAACATGCCTCAGGGAAATTTGTGGAAGAAGGGGTGTAAAGAATGTCAGAGCCACACATTGGGTCATGATTCACAGAGACATTTCTTCCTACCCATAACTGATGGCTAACTCCACAATGCATGACCCATATATTTCAACAAGGAAGGTCCAGGAGGAGGGGGTAGGACATGGAGGAGGCTAACAATGCTACCAACTTGACTGTATTCACTGAGTACAAAACTAATATATATATATGTGTGTGTATTAATTATATATATATATATATATATATATATATATATATATATATATATAAAATCATTGTACCTAAAGGATATGTGAAATTATTTTTTATTAATTAAATAAAAATTAATGTATAAAAAAATTAGAAGAAATGGAATATATGCATATTCTGAAAGTATCGCCTCCTAAATAAACATGTCAACTACAAAGAGATTAATATTAATAAAACAATGGGGAAACATATACTTAGCTAAACCCAGTGGCAAAACTAAACCTTAATATTATGTGATCCCTGATACCATGCTCTGAGAAATATTCATCACTTTTTTTTCATTATCTACCCAATTACACACAGCTGCAATATAAAGTATCTTCTAAGCATGGTGGCACACGTCTTTAATGCCAGCACTTAGGAGGTAGAGGTAGGAGAATGTCTGTGAATTTGAGGCCAGCCTTGGACTATAGAGAGAGTTTCCGGTTAGCATGGGCTAGAGTGTGACCCTATATTGGAAACAACTAAATTATATATATATATATATATATATACTTATTTTTTTTCAAACTAAAATCAAGTGGTGTTGCATAAAGTTTTCCCCTGTGGTACATGAGCACATATCTATTCCCCCAAATAATGCACAAACAGATGAAAGTACCAAACAAACTTTGGAGAACTAATTTTGTGTGTGTGTGTGGTTTATTGGGTTATTTACATAGCAGGGTAAGGGATTGCTTTGGTGACGCAAAGGCAGCTACGTCACTGAGAATGGCATGCCAACATAGGTGAAGACTCATGGAAGCTGTGTCTCTGGAGCTCACTGCAGGACTTGAGGATAACTCAGCTGGTCTGAGTGTCTCCCCACAGGCAGGCGTTTACCCTTTATATAACTTCACAGAAGAGTCTTGTAACTTTTTAAGTTTTAGCTTTCTCAGTCTTATTGACCTCTGCAGGCTCCCTTCAGTAACCAAAGGTTCAATTCAGTTTTCATTCAGAGGAAATTACTAGGCATACAAGAGAAATAACAACATGATTGAAGAGAATTCCTCAAAAGCTTCAGGGGCAATGGTAAGCAAAATTAAAAAAAAAAAAAAGCTTACATAATAGAGAGACCAAAGAGGCTTCAGAGCCAAGCACAACACAGAATCTTAGCCTGGACTTAACATCAGCCAAAGGTTCAATGACACTCACTCAGCAATGAAAAGTGTTCCGTTTGACCTCATCTCAGTGGCTAAGTGGTCCCTAACAGAATCACCTTGGAACATCTGTATATCTTTGCTACTTCCCTCTGTACCTAGCTTGCTTTGGGAGTATGAGGACCTGAGTTCTAACCCCAAAATCTCCTGACCTCTGATCAAACCCAGACACACATACCACTGCCTAGGATGACAATGTGCTCTCACAGTATTCCCAGTGATAGAGAAGCAGACACAGGCAGATTCCTGAGGTTTACACACTATCCAGTCTAGCCTAATTAGTTAAGATCCAGGCCAGTGAAGACTTTTTCTCAAAAGAAATAAGTAAATAAAGGTAGACTTGGGCTGTAGAGATGGCTTAGCTGTTAGGTGGTGTAAAGCCTAAGGGCCCAGGTTCCATTGCCCAGTACCCACATATTGAAATGCACAAAGTGGCACATGCATCTGGAGTTTGTGGCAGTGGCTAGAGGTCCTGGCATGCCCATCCCCCTCAAATAAATAAATAAAACATACAAATAATTTTAAAAAGTTGGACTATACCTGAGGAACGATAGCCAAGCCAAGTTTGTTCTCTGGCCTCCATACTCTTCTGTGTACACCCAACTTATGAACCCATAAATACCTGAACACACAAACACACAAAACAACCCCTCACATACAAAATGGAGTTATCAATGTCTCAATGATTGGATAGCTAGCTAGCTAGATGATAGATAGATAGATAGATAGATAGATAGATAGATAGATAGATAGATAGTAAAATTCACCACAAACTAAGTACAGACACTAAAAACTGACATTGTTGAACAAATTATGTATGTAACCTGTTGCAATTCTGTACCATGAGTAACTAGTGACACATACTAGCCTTGTCTTTTCAGGATGACTTAAAACAAACAGTCTGGGTGTTTAGGGTAATGTCTCCCCAAAGCTAAGGTCAGAAGACTTACTACCCATTGTAAATGGTCTCCGTCCTTCTCCTGAAGTGATTCTCCTCCTCTACTTCTTCCTGACGCTCAGGTACAGTGATTCTACTCTTAATGTTGCTCTTGCCAAAATGGCACAGTCCATTGTCTCAGATCAAAGAAAGCGGCACATATTCTATCTTCCACATAATTCTCATAGGTTAATTTTTATCTTTCAATAAAGTAACATCAAAAAACCTTTTGATGAAGATATCTGTTTTTCCTTTAAGGAGAGAAGGTCACTTTTGCTGCAACAGCATATGTCAGTAGTCCAGGTCAAATTGAGGGTTATAAATGTTACAATTAGAATATTATGTAATACAGGAATCCAATTTCAATAGATAGTTCATACAAATTTCTAGCAATAAAATTGTGAGGTAATACCCTTGTTAATATATTATATTTTTATTTATTTATTTGGGTGAGAGAGAGAAAAAGTGAGTGAATGAGTATGGGCATGCTAAGGCCTATTGCCACTGCAAATGAACTCCAGATGCATGCTCCACTTTGTGAATCTGTTTTTTTGTGGATACTGGGGCATTAAATCTGAGTCATAATGCTTTGCAAGAAAGGGTCTTTACCCATTTATCCATCTCTTCAGCCCCTCATACTTTTATTTAAACAGATTTCATGTGCACTTGGTGTTTTAACATTTGTCTACCATGTCCAGCATTGAGCTTTTAATTGCCAATAATTTCTGTATTACTGGATTTGTTTGTTTCAATGGACATTTAATCATGACATATAATTTTTAAAAATTTGCTCAAAACTGAAGACATAACTCTACATGTGAAATATATCCTTCAATATTGTGTGATTGTTTCTTTAGTTAGCATGTCTGGAAACTCTCATTCCCTCTCACTACCCATTCTTATCAACAATGCAGTCCTAAGCTTCTCAAGCTATTCCTGTCTTCACCATCCTTGCCTCTCCTTGCTACCTTTCATCTCTTGCCTCTGGTGCTTGCTCTGTGCTCAGATTTATCAAGTGCTTCTGTCAGGAATTTATCCTCATGCAGTTGAATAATGCATAAATAGAATGATGCTTGGGAGGTAGCTCAGGAATATAGAAATATTGTTACTATTGCTTTATCATGGAGAAGGCCATGGGTGGGAGGAGAGAAGGAGGAAATCAGTTCTTCTGAAATCTCTTCTCCATTTTTTTCTTTTTGTGGGACCAACAATAGTGGAGTATAAACGTTTGCCTCTGTGCCTGGAAACACACACAGAACACCAGGTCTCTGTGTTCCTTGGAGTGCTCGTATGTCTGAACCATTCTCATAGTACCTACATTAATGAGAGAAGTAGATTTTCCTCTTGGGGTTTGAACAAACTTTACATTCAGAAAATTTATATCATTCTAATAATTTATTAAATCAAATATTTGATATTAACTTTGGTTTTAGTAATATCATTGTATATTGTCAATTACTCTGAAAATTTTGTAGTTGTTTTGGGGGTTGGAGAGATGTCTCCATTGGTAATGCCTTTGCTATGCAGACATGCAAACCTGAGTGTGAATCACAAGCATGCACCAAACACTGGGCATTGTTACTATCTGTCTATTATCCATCTATCTATCGATCGATCGATCGATCGATCTGTCATTTATATGCATATGTATCTATGAACACACATACACACTACACACAGGCATACATTCCCTCATAAATAAAATTACTTCTTTATTTTTTTCTTTTGGTTTGATAGGTTTTATTTTTACTTGATGTTTATATTAAAATGCCTGGTTCATGCTCAATAATTTAAGAAGCATTTGAATAGAATGAGAATATATATGTGATGCACGGTGCATGCCTTCATCAGTCCATATGCACAACGTCTGATTAAAAACATTGCTCCTCTATTCCAAAACTTTGCCTGGCCCTATCAGCTGTTCTGTATTTATGCCATAGCTGCCTCAGGACTGACTGTTACCAGAGGGAGCAAAATTCAGTGACTATATTTAGCAAGTTATCTTGAGGGTTTGTCTGAAGCTACTTCAAACTCATTTCCAACTCATTTATTTTAATTGCCAGAGCATTACTTTAAGCCAATCCTGCTTTAATACTTTACCACGAAGCAATTGTAGACTTTGCATTAAGAGTCATATTAGCAAATCTTATCTCCTGAGAACTAGCTATTTAACAAATACACCATGCACTTTATTTTATCCTTTGACTATATATCACCATAAAATATTTTAAATATATGTATGTTAACACAAAATTTTGTACTATTCAGTCTTTGTAACCTATGAGTTTACATGTAAAAATAATTACACACAGCAAGTAACTGCAAAGTATCATTTGTAAAATATTTATTTACAAGCAGAAGGATAGTGAGCGAGAGAGAGAGAAAGAGAGAGAGAGAGGCATATGGAGAATGCTAGTGCCACAACCTCTAGCCACTGCAAACAAACTCCAGACGCATGTGCCACCTTGTGTATCCAGCTTTCAGTGGGTACTGGGGAATTGAACTCAAGTCCTTAGGCTTTGCAGGCAAACACCTTAACTGCTGAGCCATCTATCTAGCCAAAGTATCATTTTATCAAAGCCAAAAAAAAAAAATCCTTCCAAAAATAACTACGTCATCTTACCTTCTGAAATTTTAAATAAAAATCATGCATTTAACTATCTGTAAATTAATACATTTATATGGTGTATGTGCTCTTAAATGAAAACAAGTTTGAAAATTTCATCTAGGTTTTATCCAAAATTCTAATCTTACTTCAGGAAAGTAAAATAATGGTAACAAGCTAAAATAGTGCTTATCTGATAAAACAATTACTTTTTTCTAAAAATGAGCAAATATATTAAAGTAAGCATCCTCATTCACTAACATTCAAAGTTATTATACAGCTTCGCACTAGTGCTAGTGTAGAAACATTCACATTCATTGCAGGCTGAGGTGATTCAGCAAATGGGGAAAATATATGTTCATGTAATTCAAGGACAGAATGGAAAAGATTTTAGTAAGAATATATCTTGGGGCTGGAGAAATGAATCAGTGGTTAAGGTGTCTGCCTGCAAAGTCTAATGATCCCAGGTCGATTCCCCAATAACCACATAAAGCCAGAAGAACAAAGCTGTGCATGCATCTGGAGTTTGTTTGTGGTGGCTGGAGGCCCTATAAAGATCATTCTCTGCTCTCTTCTATCTCTCTCCGCTTGAAAATAAACACATATTTTAAAATATTTTTTTCTCAAAATAATCATTTTGTAGTAAAAATATAGCAAGGACTATCATTTATGTTATATCAAACTAGAATTATCTTTATATGTACATATATGTATACATATAATTTATAAATCTACAATTATAATAATAATGTACACATACACATCATTTGGAAAGTAATAACTATTTCTATGTTAATAGAAAACCATTTACTGTCTAATAATTTACAAATGAAAATATGTTCCTGATCCTTTCATGATATCATTTTAATGTTTACTTTTTTTGAGAATTTGCCTCCATAGAATAGATGGACATTCTAACTGATAATGGAGTCTTTATGCTTGGAATGGATTTTTTTTTTTTTTTTTTTTTACTTTGAGAAATTTGCACTGATCTATTACTTTTGTGTGTGCTTATGGAGGTTTCAGACAACCTCTAGCTTCTGCCTTGCTTGAGAGTGAGTCTCCCTAGTTTTTTTCCTGTGCTGTGTGTGCACCAATTTATCAAGCTACGGGTTTCCAGATTTTCCTGCTCTGCATCCCACAGACAGACATGATGGGATTAGAGAAACAAGTGTACCTTTGCCTTTCGTTTGATGTGGGTATGAAGGAATTGACTTCAGGCCAGGACATGAGCAAGGGAACACATTTAACCACTGATCTATCTCCCAAGCCCTATTTTATTGTTTTAAGTATGAGAAATTGTTTTCTATAAATGTTTTACATTCAAATTAACTGTCAATAGACTATATAAACCTCTATAGGAAAATGAATAACATTATTAAAGATGGATCATAGATCCTATAATGTTTAGCATTGTAAGTAGAACTGTCTGATTATACTAGCTATAGAGCTATGGCTGATTAAAGTAATCATTTCTACCGTTTATTTAGAAGCTTTATCAACTCTACCTATATACTTATATTGTATGCTTATATTTCCTCTGAAATATTTTGGTAGTATTTGAGTTCACATCCTCTTACTTGCAGGCAAAATCTATCGAAGTATGGATTTGACTTTCAAAAAGTCATATCTACCTTTTATGTCCCAGCACATAGGCAAATGTATGGATTTGTTATTATATTCATATGTAGACATTTCTAAGTTCTTAAAATATTTTTAACTATTTTATTTATTTATCTGCAAGGAGAGGGTGAGAAACAGAGAGAGAGAGAAAAGAGAGAGTGAGAAAGGGAGAGAAAGAGGGAAAATGAGCACAGCAGGGACTTTGGCTTCTGCAAAGGAACTCCAGATGCATGTGCCACTCTGTGATCTGGCTAAGTGGTTACTGGTGTACTGAACGTTTACCCATTGAGCCATCTTTCTAGCTCCATTTCTAAGTGGTTTTATTTATTATAGAGATAGAGACAGAGAAATTGGTAGACACAGACAGAGTATGGGCGTGCCAAGGGCTCCTGCTACTACAAACAAATCCTACATATGCATGTGCCACATTTTCCATCTGGCTTTATGCGGGTTCAGGGGAACTGAACTCAGGCCATCAGGCTTTGTAAGCAAATGACTTTATCTACTGAGCCACCTCACCAGCCCATTTCCAAGGTTTTAAAAAGTTTTATCATTAATTATTTGTAGGCAAGGGTAGGAGAAGAAGGAGAAAGAGACAGAGAGAGAATGGGTGTCAGGGCCTCCAGCCACCACAAATAAACTCCAGACACATGTGTCACTTTGTGTATCTGTCTTTATGTGGTTACTGGAGAATCAAACACAGGTCATTAGACTTTGCTAATAACTGCCTTAACTGCTGGGCCATCTCTCCATCCCCAAGTTTGTTTTTCTTTTCTTTTTTGAGAACTTTAGCATACTGCAAATCACTCATATTTGTATCAGATTATGCTCTTATTTCCCCCCTCTCTCTCTTTCATCCTTTTCCACTGAGAGCATTACTCAGTAGGGTAATCAGTCTTCAGTGTGGAGTCATAGATCACCCGTCATTTCTACAGGTAGAGGGCAATGTCTCAGGGTACCTTTTACCACCTTGATGCGCTTATATTCTTTCTGCCCCAATTCTCCAATGTTCCCTGAGTCTGGGAGGGCTTGTTTTGTCTCCTTTAGAACTAAGTTCACAGGAGTCTCTAATTCTCTGTTATTATGAGTTTCGATTCTGCTCAGTGGCTACCTCCATCTCCCTGGTGGGGCACCCCAGGCTAGCAGTGAGAGCAGCCCTCAAATTGAATTTCCTGGGCCATGGGAAATGTGGTAGAAATGATTCATATTATACTAGGCTGTCAACTTTCTTTTCTCGTTGTACTGTTGAGTCTTGGGGTCTCCTTAGTATTTACAGCAATACATAAAATCATAATCTCTACCCAGGAGTCAGAGCAGCATGGATCAAAGGGAAGAAAGCCCTTCACATGCCTCTTTGATGGACATACACATTCCATTGGTCAGAGATCAGGGGCAGCTTCCCTCTGGGGTCTAGTACCTTAAAACATAAGCTTCTGACTTGGTTCGCAAGATAAAGTATGAGTTACCTCCTACTGAGTGGGTCTCATAGCCAGTCAGAGAACAGTTGACTGCCCCATAGCTTGTGTGCCAATCTTGTTCTGCTTAAGCCTGTTTAAAATATACTTCTACTAACTACTACTAACAACACAAAATAAATAATAATTTTACTGTATCATCTTCAGAAAATTAAAAGTGAAAGACATTCTAACTGATAATGGAGTCTTTATGCTTGGAATGGAATGTGTATCACCTCCTCAAAGAAAGCAACTATATCCCAAACAAAATGAGGCCATCCTGAACAACTACCTAGAAGACAATCTTGTCTTCTTTGGTCAAACTCTGAAATTCTAATAGGGATGTGAAGGGTGATGCTACTTCAAACTATTCATGCAGGACTCTGGTATTAGAGGTGAGGTTGGAAAGATGAAAGTGTGGAACTACATTGTGACTGCAAATTAGATAATTCAGTGTGTCTCCAACACTAAATCCAAAAAAGACTTTTCTCTGATACTAGTATATGTGAACTGTAGAAAATAATTGGTTCCATTGTAACATTGTTGTGCCTGCATATATTTTCTGATCTCTAGCTCATTTCCCTTGCTTTCCTGTTCTTCCATTCCTCAATGCACTTTTTGCTTTACAAAAAGATGAGGCAGATATAAGGCAAAGTTCATCTATTATCCCATCCCCCACATCTAAACAGTGTCTTCTGTTATTAAAACTGGACTTTGTGAGGTACCTCTATTGATTGTTTATTTCAATGTGATGATATATTTTCCCATTTTTAGATAAAATAAAATATTAATTTGTTACAAGGAATGAATATTTCTAAGATTTGATTCTGATTCTTCTACAACCAGTTAGTGGAAAAAATAAACAAACTTTCAAATATCTCTCTAATTTTGGGTTTGTAATTTACCATAAGTAACCAGTTCAAGTGAACCTAAATTTACTTTAAAAATATATACATAAAGTCTTTTTATTTAGTAATATTGTCAGCATACACTTTGGTAATTCTTAGTAATTAACTAGCTATGAAATTATCTTGGTGAATTAGTATGATAAAAAGAGACCTTGATTTTTGCCACACTGACAATAAATTGGTATAAAATACTGGAACTTTCTCACAAGCTTTCTGCCTTATTTTTACATCAACACATGTAACAATATTTATTTAAGAGACATTCTGTCAGAGTCAATTACTGCTTTGTTAATAATAATAATAAATCACAAGAATTTACAAAATACTATCATTAAGTCTAATTCTCAGTACTGGAATATGTAGAGTTACATGGGGCTTCTGATCTGTATTTTGTAGGGAAAATGTCCATGTGCCTGACTCATCTGCACAATTAATGGCCAGGAAAATGTGCATAAATTTATTTTTGCAAAGCGGTTTCATCCCACCCTGGTGATTATAGTTCTCTATCTTTAGCATACTTCTAGTATAGGTTCTACTAAATAGTAATCAGAAACTTTTGAAAACATACTTATTAATTTCCTATAGCCAATGAGATTTATGCTTCATTTGGAATCCTATAAAGCATATTTTTTTCTTTATCTTCTTTTTTATGTGTTAGTTTGGTAGAAATATTTTAAAGCTTCCTGTTTCTGTCATCTGTGAGGCAACAGTATATGTCAGTATTATCTTTGCTTTTTTGTTGTTGTTTTTTTGATTTTGAAAGGTGGGGGCTCGCTCCAGCTCAGGCTGACCTGGAATTCAATGTGTAGTCTCAGAGTGGCCTCAATCTCATGGCAATCCTCCTACCTCTGCCTCCCAAGTGCTGGGATTAAAGGCATGCACCACCACTTCTGGCTTAAAATATTTTACTTATTTATTTGTTTATTTAAGAGAGTGACAGAAAAAGAGAGAGAGAATGAATGGTCATTTCAGGGCTTCCATCTTCTGCAAATAAACTCTTCATGCATGTGACACCCTGTGCATCTGGTTTACATGAGTCCTGGGATATCAAACCTAGGTAGTTTGGCTTTGCAGGCAAGTCCCTTAACTGTTAAGCTATCTCTCCAGCCCTTGTTGCTTTTCTTTATAGGTATATACATTTACTTCAAGTTGCTTTTTAAATCTGACATGTCAGATTTTGCAATTTAAGACAAATGGACCATAACAGAATTTAATTGCTATTGCTTTTTTACCCTAAATATAACACTTACGTTGCATGATATTTCTAATGCAAAGTATTGAAATTTTGATATTTTTCAAGGATGTTTAACTCTTTTGTCTATTTTCTTCTGATATTGTTTCTGTACCATTTCCTTTATTATTGGTAATCTAATTTAACATATGCTAGAATTACTGCATGCTCCATGTGATTACACATGAATCTGTTTGAATCTGTCTTATTATTCTGTGTGTAATTTTGATATTAGACAGTCAAGTTAAATAATCATGTTCCCTGATGTCTCTAATATGCTTTTAAATTGAGTTAGTAATGTCACATAATGATTTTTTTTTCTCTGCACCAGGGTATTAAGTCTAACCTTGCCTAAATTCTAAATTCCTCTAAATATTTTTTGTAGTTTTATGTGTGTTATCATCTTTTTCTATTGTTTTCTTAAGAATACCAACTCTAGCTTTTGTTAAGTGTGTATATTCAATTTATTTTTAATTTGGCTTTGTCTTTATACTTAGAAAACATAGTCCTGATATTATTAGATCTCACTTAATCCTGATAATTGAATTTTAGGATTTAACTCAAGGATGTATAAAGCATCATTAATGCTTGAATTTTCTGTTATGTGAGCAAAATATTCATTATATATATCCTGTACATAGTTCTGTTTGGACTATGGCAGCCACTCATCTGTAACTAACAGACATGGATCACGATTTAAGTCAAACACATCATGAAAATGGAATCAGTAGAAAAAAAAATCATCTATTTTTGTGAAAACTTTTAGACTCCTATGGTATTGTCTATGCTCTGACAGGGAGGAACTGGGCAGGATAAAATATCTTTTCTTCTCTCTTCCAAATGAAAGGAGCTCCCCTGATTATACAGTAATGCAATACTATCTTTTAGTGTGGGAGACATAGAGTGGTTTTCTGTTCCCATCTCACTGATGTCAATATGGACCTAATGCAATATATAAGGGTTCACATATGCTATCTAAAGGTATGACAACTACATTTTGCTCTAAAGTGAGAATATTTCAAGGTTGATCTCTAGGGAGCATTATTTGTGAATATATTAACAAACATAACACAGGAAAGTTCACTGAATTGCATTTATTATTATAATTAACAGCAAAAGGGCTCAGATTGAATATGAATATTTTTCAACATGAAAAGAGAAATTATATTCTTTGTTATTTCTTGGTTATGTGTAAACTCTCTCCTTATTTGTCTCATTATAGAAAGAGAGATTACCTAGAAATGGAGACATTGCTCATGACTATCTAGAATTTAAACTATGTATGATAATTCTCTATATCTGTCTAGTATTGTGGAACTTAGTATTTCCAATTACTTTAAAATGGAGAAATGGAATACTTAGGGATCAATTTCAGTTATACCATTTTTGTAGCTAGTATCCACATATGAGAGAGCACCTGTGGCATTTGGCTTTCTGGGCCTACGTTACCTCACTTAGTATAATCCTTTCCAGAACCATGCATTTCCTTGCAAATTTCATAATTTTAGTTTTTTTAAATCACTGAATAGAATTCAATTATATAAATGAACCACATCTTCATTATCCACTCATCAGTTGAAGGACATTTAGGCTGGTTCCGTTTCCTAGCTACTGTGAATAGAGTGGTAGTAAACATGGTTGAGCAAATATCTCTAAAGTAGTGAAACAAGTCCTTAGAATATGTGTCTAGGAATGGCATAGTTGGGTCATATGGTAAATCTACTTTTAGCTGTCTCAGGAACCTCCACACTGATTTCCTCAATGGCTATGCCAGTTTACATTCCCACAACAGTGTAGGAGGGTTCCTCTTTTTCTGCATCTTTACCACCGTGAATTGTCATTTCTTTCCTGATGATAGCCATTTGAGATGGTATCTCAAAGTAGTTTTAATTTTCATTTCCCCTAGGAGTTTCTTTTTTTTCTTCTTCTTTTTTTTTTTTTTTTTTTTTTTTTTTTTTTTTTTTTTTTTGGTTTTTCAAGGTAGGGTCTCACTCTGGCTCAAGCTGACCTGGAATTCACTATGTAGTCTCAGGATGGCCTTGAACTCTTGGCGATCCTCCTACCTCTGCCTCCCGAGTGCTGGGATTAAAGGCATGCGCCACCGCGCCCAGCTTCCCATAGGGGTTTCTTAATAGAATCAAGTTGACAATCAGAATTTACTATCACACAGGTAATGAAGGACAGAATCCAGGGGAAGGCAGTTTTATATGGCACTGAGGGTTTGCATCTTAACTTAAACAAGAAATGAAAGAGGCCCTGCCCTAATCACAGTAGTGATAGTATTAGTATATCACTATGTAAATGAGAATTAAGGGCTGGTAAGCTGATTTTCCTTAGAGAAACTGAAGTCATCACTTACTTGACTAAGGTACTGATAGTGGCTAGAAGGATATAGGTAGGATCCAACAGTTATATGGTCCTTAGGGCACAAACCTTCCAGCAAGATTGTATCTGTGGTAGAGTATATCTAAAGGATTCTTTTAACTTAAATATGATCCTTTAGTAGTTTTAAGTCCAAACATTAAAAGAGAAAAATGTTTGAATAACGTATTTGTTTATTTAATAAAATGATGATATTTTGACTCTAGAATATGATTGCATCTTCCTTGATCACATCGTTTAGTCAATTTGTGATCAGATCACTCAGCAGGACAGAAAGCAAAGATGGAAAGATGGATACAAGATATTTTTATGTAGGCATATTTAGTTCAAATCAAATACATAATATAGTGTGAAAAGTATTTTATAAAATGATTTATATCCTAAATAAATTAGAAGAGGAATGATTCATCACATCACATTATTTCACTTTTACATGTATTCTTTACATCACATTGTCATGCCCAGGAATCAAAACTTACTCATTTAGATGGGAAAAAGAAAAAAAAATAGGATTAAGTTGCAAACTACATCATTTGAAAGAACCATGATTACTGTCATACCTTGAAACATTTCACAAATTGCTAAGGGTCAAATTTGTAAAGGAGTCTCTGAAAATTCCTCTGATTATTTCCCTGATACACACAGTAAAAACAAGAAATGAATAAATAAAAAAAACATAGAAAATATTCTTCCATTATGAGAAAGGAAAGTTCTGATACTCGATGATTTCTTCTGGTTAACTATTAGCTTATTCTTTAAATATTATGGTAAACATGAAGAGGTGATTCTGGAGGAGGTGTGACAATGCACAGGGAATACACAGCAATAACCTCCTTATTCATTCTGCAGGGTAGATGAAATAACAGACAAGGAGCCAGCTGTAAATTAGGACAGCATACATCATCTGACATGGCTCTTGTCTTCTTCCCTGTGTGATAAAGAACAAAGAGATGTGTGGGTCATGGTTTACCTGACCTCTGAAAGTTAACAGGACCTCTGGTAACTCTGTCAATTCTTTCACAAATATTCTTATAGAATGCATTATGATTTTCATGCTCCAGGATTCTGGAAAGAATTAGAGTGTAATCTCAAATTTATGTTTGAAAATTGAAGAATCAGAGGTCCATCAATGACAGCTTCCTAGAAGAAGTGAACATTCTACAGACATATTAATACTTAACATTTTTATTTGACAAATTTTCAAGACTGAGTCTGTAAAACTAACTTAACAGTTAAGGTGCTTTCCTGAAAAACCTAAGGACTGGGGATTGATTCCCCAGAGCTCACATAATCCCAAATGCACAGAGGACACATGTGTCTGGAGTTCATTTGCAGTGGCTACAGATCTATCTCTATCTATCTATCTATCTATCTATCTATCTATCTATCTATCATCAATTTACCTATCTATCTACCTATCTATCACCTATCATCATCTATCTGTCTATCTCTATCTCCCATGAGGTCCAGATGATGGGGAGGAGTACTTTGGAATCCTATTTTCTGTACATGAAGTGGTTTTGGGGTTGATGGCCCTTTAGGATGTGTCTTAACCTGTTGCTCCAGTCCCTACACAATATTGGGTCCATCAACATTTAGGCATGGAAAATGAATGAGGGACAAAAACAACAACAATAACAACAACAACAAAAAAATCCAAGGCATAAATCTTAATAGGGACTACTTTGAAAGAAGGCTCATTTGGAGGGAGGGAAGAGATGAGGATACAACAGAAGGTAATGGGAGAGGATTGTGATCAAAATACAATATTTACATGTTATAAATTGTCAGTAGTAAACAAAAATGGTTAAATGAATATATTTAATATTTAAATGTGTTAGTGAAATACTATCAATCAAAATCAATATTTAAATCTACATGCTGAAAGAGCAACCATTCTTTAATCAGTTTCTTTGTCTACATTTAATTTAGAAAAAAGAAAAACAGTGTTTTCTTTTTAACTAGTTTGAGTGATTTCTCATGATTTTATTGAGGACATATTTTGAATGGATATGTCATGACTTGATACCATCTTTTCCCTCGTCCTGCCCCCATTCCAATGGGGGCCCTCCTCAGTGGTGTTTTGTTTTGGTAGGTGATATGTGTGTAGAAATTCATTCATTTACTCCAGATTACACAATTTTTGGAGTAGAAGTTTTAGAAGCATTGCTGATGATTCTTCCAATTTTATTGATGTCTGTTTGCCTGATATTACCCCAGGAGCTGAAGTATGTTTAGGAGACCACCATCTTTTTTTTTTTAAATTTAATTTATTAGTTTTCTTTTCAGTAAATACAGGCAGTTTGGTACCATTATTTAGGCTCATCTGTGATCTACCCCCTCCCATTAGACCCTCCTTGTTATTGAAAATGGGTTGTGCATTGTGGAGTTAGCCCCCAGTTATTAGTATGATAAATGTCTCTGCAAATCATGACCCAACATGTAACTCTGACATTCTTTCCGCCCCCTCTTCCGCAAGATTTCCCTGAGCCATGTTGGGTTCATTTTTGGTCTGCTTCAGTGCTGAGGTGTTGGGGGCCTCTGAGGCTCTGGCTCTCTGATTTGGTAGGAGTTGATTTTTCTCTGCATTGATCTCCTTCCCCTTTGTGCTGGTATCCAGTTCACAGGAAAACATCACCCTTGCTTATTTCGCCAGTTGTCCTTAGTTTCAGTTGGGCCCCTTCTGAGGTATGTTGGGGCAGCTCTCTCCTTAGGATCTGCATCTATCTGGAAAAGAGAAGCAGATTCTCCAACGGAGAGTAAGTTAGCACCCAGAAAATTGAGATAACACTTACTTTTTTGATAGACAGTTTGATAGGTGTAGGCCCTCTTATACCCCGTGATTGATGGTAGCTTGATATTGTAGAGTGGGCTTGTGTTTGGGTATGGTTCTGACTTGTTTCCCAGCTCCAGCTAAGGGTCTAGTACCACTGAGTGGATCAGTTAGCCAAATCAAGAGCAATTGATACCATGGCTGTGTACCACTATTGCACTTGTGTGGGTATCACATCCGGTTAATTGTTGCTACTTAGGTTAAACAATGTGTTGCTTGGACAGATCTTGGTCACTTCCCCCAGTCGCCTATGTAGCGCCTTCTGGCACTAGACACGCTGACTGTCTGGGGACTGACTCTCTCCTGGCTTCCAGCCATGTCATTCCATTTTACGTGTCAGCTGCGTATGGAGTCTTCAGCAATAGGGTCTTACCACTGGCCTTTGGTGGGTCATCAAGTACTCTGACAGAAGTCTGTCATTGTTTTGGGAAACCTTGTAGGTTTCTCTGATCAAAAGCTCATTGTGGATTGTAGGCCCAAGCTGGAAGTGGGGGTTACAGGTCAGTGTCCACTAAGAAATTGAGGAAAAAGATAACTAATATACAAGAGTTAGAGAGGAGAGAGATAGAGGGGAGAGGGGGAGAGGGAGGGAAGGAAGATGTAGGAGATTTAGGTCAGTCTTGATCCTACCCTCTCCAGTGTCTTGTGGTTCAGGTGTTTCCTGTAAGGGACTAGTGAAGGTTCAGTCATTTGGTCTGTCTTTTAGGAAGTAGAATTTTATGGTACCATTGCCGTTTGGGTCCGGATTACTGTTTTCCACCCTTTGATTCCCTCCCCGCCCTCCCACATCTAACCTGAATTTGCCCAAGATGCCTTACATACCCAGAGACCACCATCTTGAACAGAAGACTGGTGCTTTCTAATTCTATTCGAGTACTTCCAATAAGTACTTACACTTTGGTTAATGATAGTCACATTCATTTGTCTTTTACCTTGTTGGAATCACTCTTTCTTAAAAATTCTTCTAAAATACTAAAAATTCAAAAATGAAACACATTTTTGTATTTTGGTTTTCTTTTGTTTGTTGTTACAAGTGCAATTCAACCTCTGTGAGATGTGAAAGGATTTGTGAGAACTTCGAGACATCACTGAAATATGTTTCCCTGAAACCCCTCATTGGCTTGGTAAGAAGCAGGATTACATGGCTTCATCCTTCACATGCTGGCTTCGGTTTCCTATACATGGCACATAGGAATTTCATAAGAACTTCATTCCTCTAGTCTAATTAAAGTAGAAAGAGAGAGAAGAAAGCAGAAAAAGAGAAGGAGATCTTATATATACATGTGTATGTGTGTGTGTTCAAATTTCAAAGTACTTATTGTAAATCTGAAGGCCTTCTATACCTCTGCATATGACATACTTGTACAATTTTGAAAACTTCACTTTTTATTGTGGCATTTTTTATGTTAAGTAAAATAGGTATAGATTTAATTGTACATTAGTTAAACATCTGTCACTTGTTTTACTGAGGTTTAATTATTTAGGTGATTCTGGGTTGTAAGCACTTATAATAAAGGTCCTTTATGTTTTAAAAAGTAACTTTGTATAAATTATTTCCTTTTAGAAGCTAATGGGGAAGACTTTATTTTTCTAGTTTTTTAGCCAAACAATCTAAGATATAGAAATAGAAAATTAAACACACTAAGGTCACTCAATTATAAAATAAACTCTTCTTTCATCTTTGTAGGATTTACCTTGAAAAACCTGTGGTTATCTTAGCATAATTAATGCAATCTTCATGTTTTGAAATTTAATTGTTCTGAACACCTTGGAAACTTGTTTGAAATCTGTACATTCTATAAATATTAAAATGCACAGGGATTTTAGTAATAATTTTTGTCATATATTCTTCCTTTAATATTCACCCAAAGTTTATTAAATATTTACAAATAATAAACTTCAATATATATCTGGCATTTTGCATAGTATTTGTTTTCATATCAAAAATCATGTTTTATTTTTCTTTCGTAGGATATGCATTATTTAAAGAGTTGGATTTCCTTTAATGAAAGGCAAGCCATAATTTTTATGGAAGGAAACTTCTAAAGATAGTGGATAATTTTACTTTCCAGTATAATTCTGTTTCAATGTTATTTCAAGGGGTTTGCTTCCAGTTTATAACTGAGAACTGAGATTACATAGTAGAACAAAGTATTATATACTCTCAATATATTATATAGCTTTAAAAGCCTTTATATAAGCTATAAAATATCTCAATTTTGTAATTGAATAGACAATTAGTGAAGTCTTTAGTATTACGAGTTATATAAATATTATTGTACCAGATTGTATTATGTGAATTTAACTTAAATTCACCTTCTGAATTAAAACTTTGATTTTGGAACATCTTTATATTGATTTCTTCATATGTATTTTTTTTAAACTGGAATATCCTGTTTGTTCTCATTGACTTAGTAATATAAAATCAGGTCCCATCCTTTGAAAGGAGTGTTTTGAAATGCCACCATTAACACTTGTTTTTCTTAGTATTAAAATTATAACTGAGCCTACACAAATATGTAGGAGGTGCTAATGGACACTTTACAGTGTGTCCTGAATGAATCTATTAGGAAGGAAATGCTGCACAGCTTTTCAGAAGCCTGATGTTTTCTTGCTAAGTGACTTTTTAAAATAGCCAAAAAGTAGCTCGAACTTTCTGCATATGCAGAACACAACTTTATGTAACAGAGTTGCATAGGATACAAATGTCCTACATTTCTAATGAAAATTCATTTTATTTTGTTGCATTTGGCAACAGTAACTTGTCTAGAGCTATTTTGACACAGTTTCTAACAATTAAATAGGAAATAAATTCATCACACTTTCATGATATACAAGATCTACATACCTATTAACTTTCACTGAGGGTAACAAAAGGATATAATATGAATGATAATAGTGCTGAATTGTTTGGTAATGAACTATACCATATGCTTCTATCTGGACTATCCCAAAGATTGAACAGCTGCTTCCATTTTGCAGATAATTGCTGAAAGATGCATGTGTCCTTCCCTGTGCTGATGTCTCCTGTCTAAGTCCAGCTGGATGCTTCTCACATCCCTCCTTCTAAATGTATCTGCCCTCCTCCCAAGTTCATTTTATCACCTTAATGTTTTTTTTTAATTTATTTTGTTTATTATTTATTTATTTGAGAGTGACAGAGAAAGAGGGGGAGAGAGAGAGAGAGAGAGAGACAGAGACAGAGAATGGGCGTGGCAGGGCTTCCAGCCACTGCAAACGAACTCCAGACGTATTTGCCTCCTTGTGCATCTGGCTAACATGGGACCTGGGGAACCGAGCCTTGAACCGGGGTCCTTAGGCTTCACAAGCAAGAGCTTAACCGCTAAGCCATCTCTCCAGCCCACACCTTAATGTTTTTATCCAAGGAAAAATAAATCCAGATTTCAACCTTTCCAAGATACCTGAAAATTAATGATAAATATTTATTCTTCTGCATGCTGTGTATTCTCAACAAACAGTTACATTAAGTCTAACCTTTTAAAGCACAGCATGTCTTCCTGCTTCTCTCAATGATGGATTGAGGTTTGTCTCCAAAATTGCTATGAATGTATGACTTAGAGAAAGAAAATTCACATATAAAAGTGATGAGGAAAAAGAAAAGGAATGAGGTAAAAGTTCACAGGGACTCAGTGCCTAGAAAAAAACAGACACATGGGCACAGTTGAGAGATTCTTCTGGTTATGAAGCTAATCTCTGATACCAATTCATGTTTATGCTGGTCTATATTAAAAAAGTGTGTGTGTGTGTAGAAATTAATAAATTTTCAGGTTTATTCACTACTGTATAGAGATGAATTCTTTATTTATTGCTGCACTGGCCATACCAGTTTGCAACTTACAGAAAAATATGAACCCTATACAGGAAATGTTCATAAATCAGCTATGAACTTTTATTGTCATAGTGGTGAAATAAGATAGCCATTTTTTTTTGTATTTTTTTTTTATGAGAGAGAGAGAGAGAGAGAGAGGGAGAATTGGTAAACTAAATCCTCCAGCCACTGAAATCAAACTATGGATGCATGTGCTACCTTGCATTTTTTTTTCTTAAAAAGTGAGAGCAGGGGTTGGAGAGAATCTTAGTGGTCAAGGTGCTTGCCTGCAAAGCTTAAGGACCTAGGTACTGAGGAATTGGCCCTTCCTTGAAAATGTAAAAAATAAAAAATTGTAAAAATGAATTTTGGATTATACAACTTAATTCAATTTGGAAACAGATTTAAATTTTGAATAGAACATGAGAATCTTTCTTTCATTTCAACTTATATGAAATGCCTCAAAAAGCTGATTATGTTCTGCTTTAGCAGAAGTATATATAATCTGTTCTTGTCAAATAAGTCTACATAAAATCACTTGATAATATAATGAACAGCTTATTATTCTAAGGCTGAAACTCATTTAATCATTTACAATAAACTCAACCTTTAAATGGCACAATAATATCTTTGTAGTTTAATATATACATATATATATATACATTCAAGCACTATCACAGAAAAAAAATAACTGATATGTTCATAGTTCCATCCAAAGCTCATACCACCTTTTTACCTTCTTACAGTTAATATATTTTTTTCTCTTTTTCATTCTCTCTCTCACACACTTTTCTTGTATGTATTTGTGTGCTTTTCATCATTGCAATAAAGTTCCTAAGATAAACAATTTTAATAAGGAAGAAAGATTGACAGAATTTTAGCTTTAAATTTCACTGAATTCTAGAAGAGTGCTCTAACACAGTGCCACATCCTGGCTCTAGGTCAAATTCTTCTCAGATAACATCTATACTGCTGTGTTGCAGTTACCTTCTTCTTCTTGCTGGGGCATGCACACCTGACCAGAAAAATTATATGGGAGGATGGATTTATTTCAGGTTTATAGATTCCAGGGGACATTCCATCATGATGGAATAACCATGCTCACTTCCATGCATCTTTAGCAGAGAGAAAAAAACAAGTCAGTAGCAACAAGAAAGAAAAGTCAGAGCTCAAACAGGCTCTCAACATACCTAGTAGGGCTTAACTCATATCTGACTCCAGTGTTACTCTTTAGTAGGACCTTGCCTAAGAGAGACTTAGGTAGGAAGCTTAATCTTCATCAAAAGTACCTGAGTTGGGCTGGAGAGATGGTTTAGAGGTTAGGGTGCTGTGCTGTGAAGCCCAAAGACTCATGTTCAAATCTCCAAGTCCCATGTAAACCAGATGCCTAGAGATGCAATATGCAAGTCACACATGTGTACAAGGGGGTGCACACATATGGAGTTCGATTTCAGTGGCTGAGGCCCTGGTACGCCAATTCTCTCTCCCACTCTCCCTCTCTCATGCACTCTCTCTCTCTCTCAAATAAAAATAAAGCCAGGAGAGAGTCAGTCCCCAGACAGTCAATGTGTCTAATTCCAGAAGGTGCTACATGGGCAACTGGGGGAAATGACCAACATCTGTCCAAGTAACTCATGGTCCAACCTACTTAGCAGCAAATAACCTGTTGTGATGCCCTCACAAGTGAATTAGTGGCACACAGCCATTGGGGTAACCAACTTCTGTTGATTTGGCTAACTGATCCCATCAGTGGTACGGAACCCATAGCTGGAGCTGGGAAACAAGTCAGAACCATATCCAAACATAAGCCCACTCTCCAATATCAAGCTACCATCAATCATGGGGTACAAGAGGGCCTACACCTATTAAACTCTGTATTAAAAAAGTAAGGGTCATCTCATTTGTCCTGGTGCTAACTTACTCTCTGTTGGAGAATCTGCTTCTCTTTTTCAGATAGATGCAGATCCTAAGGAGAGAGCTGCCCCAACATACCTCAAAAGGGGCCCGACTGAACCTAAGGACAATTGGCGAAACAAGCAAGGATGATGTTTTCCTGATGAACCGGATACCAGCACAAAGGGGAAGGAGACCAACACAGAGAAAAATCAACTCCTACCAAATCAGAGAGCCAGAGACCCAGAGGCCCCCCAACACCTCATCACTGAAGCAGACCAAAAATGAACCCAACATGGCTCAGGGAAATTTTGCAAAAGAGGGGGGTGGAAAGAATGTCAGAGCCACATGTTGGGTCATGATATGCAGAGACATTTATTGTACCAAGAACTGTGGGCTAACCCCACAATGCACGACCCATACACCTCAACAAGGAGGGGCCAATGGGAGGGGGTAGGCCACGGATGAGCCTAATAATGATACCAAGCTGCCTGTATTTGCTGAATACAAAACTAATTAAAAATAAATAAATAAAGCCAACCTGCCAGTCTGTTGGGCTTGCCTCAATTAAAAGAAAAAAAATAACAGTCTATAGGGTCATCATTGCATTGAAACTAGTACATTGGATTTTGTTGACTGACTCATTAGAAAGATTTTCATATATTATTATAAAATAGAAACTTTGTATAGACACATCATACTTTGGTACCATCATTTCCCTTCACAGTGTCCCCACTGCACTGAGGGTCCTCCTTAGTGGGATTGCTGGTATTCACCATGGAATTGTAGATTAAGAGCTGTGAGAGCAGCAGTCTGTCATGATGGGGTAGCCTATGCCTCTGGACATTCCTTCCCACCCTGTGGCTCTAACATTATTTCTGCCCCCTCTTCTGCAAACTTCACTGAGCCTTGGTGGGTGTGCTTCAATTCTATTTTAGTGTTGAGCTCTCAGTAGTGTCTGGGTTCCTGCTTTGGTGTGTTTTGATTATCCTCAGTGTCTGAATTAAAAATATTTTCCATTTATTAATTGATGCAATATTATTCCTAATTATACTTCATATTTTGTGCAATGCATTCTCTTTCAAAACCATCACTAAAACCTAAGACATATATATGACTTAGTTTCATAAAAACACATTTATCCTTCCTATTGTTATGTATCTATCCTTCCAGAAATAGAACTTGCTATTTAGAAATTTGGAATAATTATAAACTGAGGTTAAATTAAGGAAAAACGACACAATGAAAATTGAAGAAAAATGGTCAAACCTGAAACAGATCATTCTAGGGAACTCACCCAATCACAGAAAGATAATCGCCACACAGTGTCATTCATCTACAGCTCCTAACCTGAATCTACCCAAGATGCTGACATACCTAGCAAGCATCTTGAGGACAGGATAATAGGGTGGGTGGGGAGGGAGGAGAGGGTGCAGGACACAAATCTGTACACAAATGACAATGGTACCATAAAATTCTACATCCTAAAAGACCAAATGGTAGAACCTTCACTATGCCCTTACAGGGAACACCTGAGTCACAAGGCCCTGGAGATGGTGTAATTAAGACTGACCTTAATCTCCTGTTTCTGTCTCTCTCTCTCTCTCTCTCTCTCTCTCTCTCTCTCTCTCTCTCTCTCTTTCTCTCCCCCCCCTACCTCTCATCTCTCTATCTCTTTTATAATACTTATCTTTTTCTTCCCTCTATTCTTGGTCACTGATCTGTAACTCCAAATACCAGCAGGTGGCTATCATCCACAATGAGCTCTTGATCAGAGATACCTACAAGATTTCTGAAAAAAAAAAGACAGATTTCTGTCAGAGTACTATTTTTTTTTAAATTTAATTTATTAGTTTTCTTTTCAGCAAATACAGGCAGTTTGGTACCATTGTTTAGGCTCATCCATGATCTACCCCCTCCCAATGGACTCTCCTTGTTGATGTAAGTGGGTCGTGCATTGTGGAGTTAGCTCACCGTTATTAGTACAATAAATGTCTCTGCATATCATGACCCAACATGTGACTCTGACATTCTTTCCGCCCCCCCTTCTGCAAAATTTCCCTGAGGTACTTGATGACCCACCAAAGGTTAGTGGGAAGGCCCTACTGCTGAAGATACCATACACTGGGGATAATGATCAATATCTGTCCAAGCAACTGGTGGTCTAACCTACTTAGCAGCAAACAACTTGATGTGATGCTCACACAAGTGCAAAGGTGGTACACAGCCAGGTTGGGAAACCAACTGCTCTTGATTTGGCTAACTGATCTGCTCAGTGGAATGGAACCAATAGCTGGAGCTGCAAAACAAGTCAGAACCATATCCAAAAATGAGCCCACTCTCCATTACTAAGCTTCCACCAATCGTGTTTTAGAACCAAGGGCCTACAACTATTAAATTCTCTCTAAAAAAAATAAGGGTTATCCCGTTTATCGGGTGCTAACTTTACTCTCTGTCAAAGAATAAGTGTCTCTTTTTCACATACCTGCAGATCCTAAGGAGAGAACCACCCCATCATACCTCCAATGGGCCCCAGCTGAAAGAATAATTGAGAAAACAATCAAGAGTGCTGTTTTCTTGGTGAACCTGATACCAGCACAAGGGTTAAGGAGATAGGCACAGAGAAAATTCCTACCAAACCAGATATCCAGAGACACAGAGGTTCCTAAGACCTCATCACTGAAGCAGATCTAAAATGAACCCAACATGGCTCAGGGAAATTTGGAGAAGAGGGGCCAGAAAGAATGTTAGAGCCACAGATAGGGTCATGATACACAGAGGCTTTTCCTCCTAATCATAACTGATGACTAACCTGACAATGCACAACTCATATTCCACAATAGGGAGGGTCCCTGTGGAGGGAGGAGGACAAGAAGAGGCTAACAATGGTACCAACTTATTGTATTCACTGAGTACAAAGGTAATAAAAATAATTACAATGTGTTCCTTTGTTTTAGTGTATGTTTAGGAGTAATTTGGAATATTTATAAACATTATAACCTTACAGTAGCTCTTATAGAGTTACATAATTAAGCCTATTTTTTTAAAAAAATTATACCTTTAAATGAATTAAGCTAATTGCTTTTCATTTATTATACATTTGTATGGAATATATATATATATATATATTGAAGTAGGGTTTAGCTCTGGTCCAGGCCTACCTGGAATTCAGTATTTAGTCTCAGGGTGACCTCAAACTCATGGTGATCCTCGTACTTCTGCCTCCCAAATGGTGGGATTAAAGGCATGCACCACCACACCTGACTGGAATTTTCATTCTTAAAAATAATTCATAGAAAATAATTTTATTTCAGTTCTGATTATCAAGTTTTCTTTTGATGTTTATTTCGAAACTACTCACTCTTCTCTATAGGACTATCACTCACTATATTTCAGATCCACTTGGCCTCCTGTGTGTATTCTTTTAAGTTTTGTTTCACTCAATCTTCTCAAGTTTGTAAACTCAAGCTACATTTTTGACACTGTTTGCCAGTATTCTTGATTCCTTTAATCTGATTATAATGTATTTTCAGGCTTACTTCTCTCCCTCTCTCCTCACTTTCCATTTTATATGCCTTTTCAATTTTTAATTTTCTTTATCTTTATATTTCTTTTGGCGACTCAATCCCTATTTTCTATTTTTAAAATATTGTACTTATTTATTTGAAAATATAAAAGGATAGAGAGGAGAGACAGACCGACAGACAGAGAGAGAAGTACACAGAAACAGAGGCAGAGAGAATGGCTGTGCCAGGGCCTACTGCCAGAGCAAACGACCTTTAGATGCATGCGTCATAGTGTGTACCTGGCTTTACATGGGTACTGGGGAATTGCATCTGAACCATCAGGCTTTCAAAACAAGAGCCCACAACCACTGAGCAATCACTCCAGGACCCATGTTCTTTTTTTTAATGTAAACTATTTATTGAACATTTGCCACCAATTATTGTTGAAAACATTATATTTCAGCATCTTATTTTTAAGCTAAAATGTCAGAAACAGGGCTGGAGAGATGGCTTAGCAGTTAAGCGCTTGCCTGTGAAGCCTAAGGACCCTGAGGCTCAATTTCCAGGACCCACATTAGCCAGATTCACAAGGGGGCGCACGCGTCTGGAGTTCATTTGCAGTGGCTGGAGACCCTGGCGCACCCATTATCTCTCTCTCTCCCTTTTTCTCTGTCGCTCCAAAATAACTAAATAAAAATAAACAATTTTTTAAATGGCAGAAACACATGAACATGTGTCCTTTCAAGGCATGTCACATAACACATTAACATGTAACTTATTTTTAGTTTTAATTATTTTCTTGCATGCTTGTGTGGTATGTCTGTATGTTTGAATATTAGTTTATGTGTATATGTGTTCATATTTTTCCAAATTACTCCCTACCTTATTTACTGAAACAGGGTCTCTTACTTGAATGCATAACTCATTGATTTGGCTAATCTAACAAGTCAGTTTGCCTTGGAGATCCCAGGTTTCTGACTCTGGAGCCAATGCTGGTTATTACTGGGGCCTCTATGCCTACCCAGCACCTATGTGGATGTTTGCAAAGTGAACATTAGTTCTCATGCTGGCACAGCAAACATTTGATCCATTGAGCCATCTCCCCAGACCAGCTTATAATGTTTTATTGTTGTTTGTATTCTTTTCTTAATTATTTTATTGAGACATTAACATATGAACATACTGTAATTTGATCATATGTCTGTCTTATAATACTCTTTTTCTCCTTCTCCTTCACCTAATTACACTAAACACCCTCCTCATTCCACATAGCCCTTTTTTTGTTTTGATATCTAATTGCTTTTGTCCTCCTCCATCCTCTAAGTCAATATGTTGATGGGCTCAAAATTGTGCAGGTCTAGCAGGATAATGACAATGTATGTGAGGTCACAAAAGCATCTACCAGTTCATACCCACTAGACAGGGCAATAAAGTACCTTTACCCACCCTGTGGCTCTAACATTTCTTTCAGACCCCTCTTCAAAAATATCCTCTGTGCCTTTGGGGACGTGATACCAATGTCTTATTTAGGGTTGAGCTCTCAATAGCTTCTGATTTTCAGCACTTGTGTTTTGCATCACCTGAGTTTCTACCACCATCCCCATAGAGAAGCTTATCTGGCTATCACTGAAAGTAGCACTAATTTGAGTCCCTATTCTTCACCAAATTATCAGGAATGTCATATATATTGTCTTCCTGTTATATGTAACTGCTACACAGTTCTCATTTATGTTAATATTTCAATACCCTTGTTTTGCTTAAATCTGTCTTGATGTGATATGTATCACTAGTATCATTAAGTGTTTCTCTATATATTTTCTCATCTCCCTGCTTCTGCTCTCATCTTTCTCTTTTCTCTCCTGCTTTTACTGTTTTCATGTATATTTTAGTCATAAAAGTTAAAAATATATATATACTTAATCATTTACTAACAACCTTTATTATCTTTCACATAATTTTAAGATATGTTTACAGGTAAGTTTTCATAATCCCAGTGTAAAGCAGAAGTTTAAATAGTAAGTAAAAATTTTGTTTATAAAGGAGGAAAACTCACCTGACTAGATGGCTCTTATGTGGTAGCAATGATATTTTGATGACAGCTTTCATAGCTACTGTTTACTTTGCTTAAACTTCATATTATAAGAGTTTTCATAGCTTCAGGAGAGTACAGCAACTTGAGTCAATAATCCATAAGTATGTACATATTTTCACTCTAAAATCACATATAACATGGACAGAGGAGTGAAAATCAATCATTCATTTTGTGAGAACTAGATATATTATTATAAGGTATCTCTGTCAATCTGCAATGTAAATTTGTATTTATATCTGAAAGTGTGAAGTGTATACTATTTAAGTAATCTTAAGCAGTCCACATCCATTCAAACACACCCTGAGTTATGAAGCAAGAATATTGAGACCATCACTGCAAAGGGTAGTCATTTTGTATGTTTATGTTTATCTTTAAGTCAATTAATTAGTTCAATGTAAGATATTTAAAACCAGAGTAGCATTTTAATTATGAGATTTAAACAAATATTAGGTATCATATTTATGTTTTATGCAATATTTTGCTAGATCTTATGAATCATAGTAGAGATAAGAGTTCTATTATTGTCTTAATTTTAAAATAAAGCACCGCAGTCAACATTTCAATAAAATAATGGAGATTAGAGAAAGTATCTTAACTTTCATTTATATATTTATGGCCACATTTATTTTCATTTGATTTATACAGTTTCTTGAATGCTAAGCAAGCATTCTAGCTATGAACTACATCCTCTTTTACTACCATCATTAAATGTATCCTAATTATTCCTTAAAGATATATCATAGTATTTTTTATATACTAATTCTAAATATTTATTAAAAATGAATTCTATAAGAAACACAAGTTAATTTAGTTGAAACAGAAGAGAGTTGTTACTATGATATAAAATTCAAGAAATTCTAAGAACATTCATGCAGTTGTTTTATTAGCCACCTCTAATAGCGTTAATGTAAATATTATTAGTTACTTTATAAAACTTGAGTTTATGATCAAAACTTTTAATATTTTTATTAAAATTTCGGTGGGGGCTGGAGAGATGACTCAGTGGACAAAATGCTGGAATCCAAGCATGAGGATATGAGTTCAATTACTAGCACCTACATAAGTTTACCATGGTGACTTTAGCACAAGGGAGGCAAAGACAGGTGGATCCCTAGGATTACTGCCAGCTAATTTAAGCCACTCAGTGGGGGTTAGGTTTTGTGCAAGACCCTTTCTCAAAAAGACGGTTCAAAGTGCTTAAGGAAGACATACAATGTCAACCTTTGGCTTCCTCTTGTACACAGGTTCCTGCACATGCATGCACCCACAAACATATAAATATGCATACACAAACATACACCGCACATATATACACACACAAAACATTTTAGTTTATACTTACAGTTGTGCCTGTTTACACATAATGTTTAAAGCCATCCAGAACCTGATCATTTTGATACAAACACTGGTACAATGCATTTCTATTTCCTATTGCTTTCCTCTAATTAAACATGTGAACACAAATACTTTTTACAATCATATTTTTTTAAATATTTTTGTTCATTTTTAGTTATTTGAGAGCAACAGACAGAGAGAGAAAGAGGCAGGTAGAGAGAGAGAGAAAGAGAGAATGGGCATGCCAGGGCTTCCAGCCACTGCAAACCAACTCCAGATGCGTGCGCCCCCTTGTGCATCTGGCTAACGTGGGTCCTGGGGAACCGAGCCTTGAACCGGGGTCCTCAGGCTTCACAGGCAAGCGCTTACCCGCTAAGCCATCTCTCCAGCCCTACAATCATATTTTAAGATGAACAGTACAGTTATCCTATAACAAAGTCAGAAAAATATCTAAATAGTAATATTGTGTCCCATATTTTAGCTGTATTCTAATTAACTCAAACTTTTTTCCTCTCTTCTATGCCATGTACATTTTTTCATCTGTGACTTTATGTATGCATAAGAAACCATAAGGTGGGCTGGAAAGATGGCTTAGCAGTTAAGCGCTTGCCTGTGAAGCCTAAGGACCCTGGTTCAAGGCTCGATTCCCCAAGACCCATGCTAGCCAGATGTACAAGGGGGCACAAGCATCTGGAGTTCATTTGCAGTGGCTGGAAGCCCTGGCCTGGCCATTCTCTCTTGCTCTCTGCCTCTTTCTTTCTCTCTGTCTCTCTCAAATAAATAAAAATAAACAAACAAACAAACAAAAGAAACTATAAGGGCTCTTAGTCATGGATATCTGAATATTGTTTAAATGCTTAGGATAATCTTTTATAAGATATATTAAATAAACTAATGATTACTTTTTTATTAATTGTAAATTTTGTGGTATGGACAAATGATACGTTGGTCTCATTCCCACCTTCCTACCCTATATTCCACTGAGGGCCCTCCTGAGTGGGGCTACTGGCATTCACCATAGGGTTATGGGTTGTGAGAACAGTGGTCACAGTCTCATGAAAGGGGAGAATGCCTCTGGATACCTTTTTATACCCTGTGACTCTTACAATCTTTCCACCCCCATTTCCAGAATCTTTCCTATGTCTTGGCAGGTGCATTATATTTCTACTTTAGTGTTAATCTCTCAGCATCCTATGGGTTTCTGCTTTGATATGTTTTGAGTGACCTCAGTGTCTTCCTCAACTACCTGGTCCAGGTTGTCAGGCTCACCCAATTTCTTTATGGTTTACCTGGACCCTGACTGATGTGCAAGAGGTGGTATTTCTCATGATAGGAGTTAGTTATCATTTCTTGTCATGTTGATGGATTTTGGTTATCAATGATTTTTTTTTTTCTGCCTCTATAAAAGAGATAAAATTCTCCAATAGAGTGAGTGCAAGATGGTTTAAAGAGGATAGGCATAATTACTTAAGTGAGCTTTTTTGTTTATTTGAATAAGAAAGAGGAAGCGAGGGGGGGAGAAAGAGAGAGAGAGAGAGAGAGATTGAGAGAGAGAGAGAATAAGCATGCCAGGGCCTATAGCCTCTGCAAATAAACCCCATATGCATGTGCCACCTTGTGCATCTGGCTTATGTGGGTACTGGCGAATCAGACCTGCATCCTTAGGCTTCATAGGCAAGCCCTTTAACTACTAACCCATCTCTCCAACACTAAGAGTTTTTGGTAGCCTCTCTTTTGGCCAAAGACGAGTAGGATATTCTCACTAGAATCTATAGGATTCTTCCTTAGTTCCCAGTACCAGCTATTAGTTCCTTCACATTGAGCAGGCCTCTTATACAATCCGAAAGCCCTTGTTTACCCATCTACATTGAACACCACTATTGCACAGGTGTGTACAACTTGTATTGCTAGTTGATTTTGTAATGCTTTGTTATTTATCATCTTATCAGAATATATATATGTATATATATAACTATATATGTAGTTATATATATGTATATATATACATATAAAACAAGTGGACTGAGAATGTGACAATGTGATTCAATTAACAGATTCAGTAACTATATATATAACTATATATGTATGTATGTACATATATATGTGTACATATATATCTACATATGTATGCATATATATGTATATATCTGTATATATACATTATATATATAAGTATATATATAATATATAGTTATGTATAGTTACTGAATCTGTTAATTAAATTACTTTGTCACATTCTCAGTACACTTGCTATTTTATAGAAAAACATATTTCACTGCTGTATAAACAGAAACAAATTTATTTTGGATTTTGGAGGTAGTGTCTCACTCTAGCCCGGGCTGACCTGGAATTCAACTATGCACTCTCAGGGTTGCCTCAAAATCATGGCAATCCTCCTACCTCTCCCTCCTAAGTGCTCTGATTAAAGGCATGCATAACCATGCCAGCTGTGTAAACAGATTTAATCAAAATATGCTTGAAAGGCTTTATTATGCTTTCTACATACCTAGTGCTTTTGTGATTTGCTCATCACAAAATTTAGTACTTAGTCAAAAGTGCTTTATTTTCTTATCAATAATTTTAGACAATTCTTTTAAAATATATTTGTCTTCTGAATAAATATGCTTTCACTTTTACTTCCCTGGTTTACACACTTAGAGGGTTAGTTAGTAGTGTCATCTCACTTTTGTGAGACAGTAAAAGCAAGAGTCAATGGAGGACCAGGAGGGAAAAAGTATCTCCTTACTCCCCACTTTGCACTGAGGTGCTCTGCTACTCATTCTTCCTGTGATCTGAAATGATGAAGATGAAATGAAAATTATCACCTATGACCACAGCCATCCTTAATCAGGTTAGTACAAATTATTTAGGTTTCTACCTCAGGTGCTTTGTGGCTACAATTTAATTGAAAGAAAATAACTTTGTCAATTAAAAACAGAGCAAAAAGTGGGTCAGGGCTGAAATGCAGTTCCTTTGGAATAAAAGAAATAAGGTATAATTAATGGAAATCTAATTTGAAAATGTGAAGGCACAGGTAATTTGACTGTTCTTTTGTTCATCTATAAATGAATATATAGCACTGACTCATAAAATAAATAAAGTAAATGGATGAAATTATGTTATGATTACTACAATTAGTAAAATTATACTTTCTTTTTTTTTCTAACTAATTTTTGTCAAGATCAATGTTAGGCATCTAATTTTAAGTAGACTGTGGTCTACCATGAGGTATGTGAAGTAGAAAATGCTTATAAATGTTCCATTATGTAAAAAAGAGGTAATAACTAAAAGTGGTGTTTTGTTTTGTTTTTTTTTTTCCTTGAGAGAGTTAACTAAGGAGAAGTGGGTGAAACAAGCAGGTCGTGGGCTCAGGCAGAGTACCACTGCTGCTAGCACAGCCATGGGAAGGAAGGACCGACCGCCTTGGGAGTGCTACTTGCAGAAACACAATACCATAGAAGAACCTGTGGGAGAAGTCCATCCTGACTTTGCCATTTTTCATGATCTTTACCAATATAAAAAAATTTTGATTCTACGTCAGTAGTCATCAGGGAAATGCAGATTAAAACTACATTGAGATTCCATCTCACTCCTGTCAGATTGGCCACCATCATGAAAACAAATGATCATAAATGTTGGCGGGGATGTGGAAAAAAAGGAACCCTTCTGCACTGCTGGTGGGAATGCAATCTGGTCCAGCCATTGTGGAAAACAGTGTGGAGGTTCCTAAAACAGCTAGAGATTGATTTACCATATGACCCAGCTATAGCGCTCCTAGGCATATATCCAAAGGACTCATCTCATTTCCTTAGAAGTACATGCTCAACCATGATTATTGCTGCTCAATTTATAATAGCTGGGAAATGGAACCAGCCTAGATGTCCCTCAACAGATGAGTGGATAATGAAGATGTGGTACATTTATACAATGGAGTTCTACTCAGCGGTAAGGAAAAATGAAGTTATGAAATTTGCAGAAAAATGGATGGACCTGGAAAGTATTATACTAAGTCAGGTAACCCAGGCCCAGAAAGCCAAGCGCCACATGTTCTCTCTCATATGTGGATCCTAGCTACAGATGACTGGGCTTCTGCGTGAGAATGAAAATACTTAGTAGCAGAGGCCAGTAAGTTGAAAAGGAGACATAAAGGGTGGAGAAAGGAAGGGAAGAGGATACTTAATAGGTTGATATTGTATATATGTAATTACAATGATTGTAATGGGGAGGTAATATGATGGAGAATGGAATTTCAAACGGGAAAGTGTGGGGGTGGGGAGGGAGGGAATTACCATGGGATATATTTTATAATCATGAAAAATGTTAATAAAAATTTAAAAAAAAAAATTTTGAGAATCAGAGGGTATAATAGAAAACATAAAGTACTTTAGTGTACCAGGAATCTAATAGAGTTCTATGAGTTAAGATTTGGCTTCAGAACTGTTTGTGAGCATGTGCATCTAAGTGACAGAGTTGAGAATTAGATTCAACAAGATACGTATGTATTGAAATCAATCATATGTGAGGAGAAGCACAGAGATATAGAATATATGGGAGGAGAAAGATGAGATGTGAGTTATTTATATTGCATGAAATAAAATATTTACAAATCCCGACCTTTGAAAATATACTGAATTTTTCTATAAAAATGTATGAAATAATCAACAAATATTAAGAGAAACATGGGTCTATGCCAAAATTATTTTTATTTGAAATAATTTTGTTTTTCAAAGAGTCATCACACGTTTTGCCCTAAAGGGAAACCAATATAACCTCTTTTCTTACGAGAAGTGAAAAAGTATTTATAGCTTAGACAATACAATAAAAAAGAGCTTTATTTGTTTTCTAGCAAAGTGCTTAAATAGGATGGAAAATATTATTAGGAATTAGGAATATGTGTGTGGCTTGCTTTGACCACTATTTCAGGCTTCCTCTCCTTGGATGCCATCTGTACACTGTGCATCTTAACCTGATCACCTTCTAAGGAGAACAAATCTTGGCAACCTAGAAAACACTGGGAGGTGAAGGCCTTTTATTTAATAATTGGGATAATTAACAGAGACCTCAAATGTAAGAATCAAGATGGCTAAATAAGATTGTAGTACTAAAAAGAAAGCTAAAATCCATTTCTAGAAGGGAAAAAAATAGACCTTGAGAAGCAGATAGGATAGTTTTTACTTTATTTGGCCTTTACGTTCTTAACTTATTCTTTCTTTCTTTATTATTGTTAACAACATGTTTTATATGTATACATCATGTGTTGGTATCCTCTTTTTCCTTCCTCCCTGTTCCCATTCTGCTGGAGAACCTCTTTGCTGGGGTTTCAGGGATTCCGATGGGATTGTGGGTTATGCGTTGTGGGAACAATAGTCAGTTTTGGGGGATAGGCAATGCCTCTGAGCATAATGTCTCAAACTGTGGCTCTTAACAATCTTTCTACCCCCTCTTCTGTAAATTTCCCTGAGTTGTAGTGGGTGTGTCCTAATGGACAACTTGATGGTCACTTTCCAATGTCACAAATAATGTCACATTGAGTATCCTTCAGTGTGTCATTTAATGGAACTCTTAGAATTTCTTCAACATGCACACTCACTGAGTAATTGAATGAGCCATGCACATTATTAATTTAACTAGTAATTACCAGATTGCCACAAGCCTGATTGGCTGGTCTAAAGGGCATTCCTATCAATAGCCCATGAAGGCACCAGCAAACTTAATTTATATATCTAACTGATAGCAGGCATAATTTTATATCTATTGCTAACCTATACTTTACTCTTATTGTAAATGATTTTGACCAATTTGGTTTCAGGCCACTAAAAATTATCTGCCATCTGATATTTATAGTATTTTGGGGTCCATTAGGGTTTTAGTTTTTTCTACATGATGCTCAGCTTTCTCTTGTTTATTCTTATGTTTTCTTCTTTTTTTAAATTTATCTATTTGTTTATTTATTTATTTGAGAGCGACAGACATAGAGAGAAAGACAGATAGAGGGAGAGAGAGAGAATGGACGCGCCAGGGCTTCCAGCCTCTGCAAACGAACTCCAGACGCGTGCGCCCCCTTGTGCATCTGGCTAACGTGGGACCTGGGGAACCGAGCCTGGAACCGGGGTCCTTAGGCTTCCCAGGCAAGCACTTAACTGCTAAGCCATCTCTCCAGCCCTGTTTTCTTCTTTTTAAACAGTAAGCATATTTTCTCATTAAGTAATACTTTCTGATAAGTCTGTTGATAATATTTTTTTCTTGAATATATAAATATGAATTTTAAGGTATTCTAGGTTTCCAATTATTTTATTGCCTATTATTTTGGGATAAACATATCCCTACTATTGACACAGCAATATCTTCAAATTATCCACATTAGTTACAGATTTACTGATAACAATAAGACATATTTCCCCTGGAGTTTATCTTTTATTAGGGCACTTATGAATTCACTATTTTTTTAAACCATTACATTTTATTAGTTGCCATAAGATTAAATGTCTTTATCAGTACCAAGCTCTAATCAACCGAGCTAACTGTCAAGTTCAAACATTTTCATATTATTGTTTGTACTCCTGATATTCTGTTTGATAGATTTGTGACATCGGTGGAAAGATAGAAAAAGATCCTTAAGCTCATAGACCCTAGTCATTACAACTAAAATCCAACACTAAAATGATCAAGAAATAGAGATAAACTCAAACTTGGTTAATCCATGCTAGAAAGGACTAGCAGGTAGAATGATAGAAGACAAAGTAGGATTCAAAAGAAATCTCAACCTCAGTGAGCATGATTGCGGGGAGAGGGTTCTCCTCTTCAGGGAAGAGAATCTGCTCCAGGGAGATGGTGATACACATTGAAGAGACTCAAAATTCATCAAATCAGAAAACAAGAAGATGCTTAGATTGCAACAATAAAGAAGACTTTTAAGGTGACCACTAAGGTTCTGTGATCATCACAGAAGAGGGAGCAGAAAGAATGCAGGAGCCACAGGTTGGAAAAGTATACTGAAAGGCAAGATCTTCCCTACAGAAACTAACTGATGAATTCATGACCCGATACTGATTACAGACACCAACTGTAGATGTCTTTCAATGGAATGAAGGCAGGGGAGAGGGAAAATAAGATGATAACCTGAAGAAAATGATACCAATTTGCAATGTGCTCATATTTATATTTATATATATATATATATATATATGTGTGTGTGTGTGTGTGTGTGTGTGTATGTATGTATGTATGTGTGTGTATGTGTATGTGTATGTGTATGTATATGTATATGTATATGTATATGTATATGTATATGTATATGTATATGTATATGTATATGTAAATGTATAAAATGGGCATGTGGTGCATGACTTTAATCCAAGCACTCAGGAGGCAGAGGTAGGAGGATCACCCACCAGGAGTTCTAGGCCAGTGTTGGACTACAAAGTGAGATCCAGGTCAACATGGAGTAAGACCCTCACTATAAAATACCAGAAGAGAGAGAGAGAGAGAGAGAGAGAACCAAAATATAAAATAGCTCCAAAGCCAGGCATATTGATGCATGCTTTCAATCCCAGCACTTGGGAGGCAGAGGTAGGAAGATCGCTGTGAGTTTGAGGCCACCCTGAGATTACATAGTGAGTTCTAGGTCAGCCTGGGTTAAAGTGACACCCTATCTCAAAAAAAAAAAATAGAAATAAAACCAAAATAATGTGTATATATATATTCATACTACCCTATTAAGTTTAAATTCCCCTCCCTCCCTTTCCATTCCCTTTATATCTCCTTTCTGTTTTACTGGCCTCTGCTACTGAGTTTTCTTCTTATTCACATAGAAGTCCAGTCATTTGTAGCTAGGATCCATATATGAGAAAGAACATGTGACTTTTGACTTTCTGAGCCTGGGTTACCTCACTAAGTATAATACTTTCCAGTTCCATCCATTTTCCTGTAAATTGCATAACTTCATTTTTATTTACTGCTGGGTAGAATTCCATTCTGCAAATGTGCCACATCTTCATTATCCACTCATCAGTTGAGGGACATCTAGACAGGGTCCATTTCTTAGCTACTGTGAATAGAGCAGAAATAAGCATAGTTGATCAAGTATCTCTAAGTAGTGAGACGAGTCCTTAGGATGGCTACCTAAGTGTGGCATAGCTGGGTCGTCTACCATACATCTCAACTGTACTTTCTGTCTGCAGAATGGGAATACCTAGAAACATACCAGTGTATACCAGCTGTTAGAAACAGGAAGTTCAGTAACTTTCCAAAGATTAAAAAGGAAAAAAAAAATGGGCTGGAGAGATGACTCAATGTTTAAGGCACTTTCCTGCAAAGCCTAATGACTTGAGTTTGATTTTCTTGTACCCATGTAAAGCCAGATGCACAAAGTGGCACATCCATCTGGAGTTTGTTTGCAGTGGCTGGAGGCCCTGGCATGCCCATTCTTTTTATCTCTCTTCTCTCTATTTCTATATGCTTGCAAATAAAAAAGTTTATAAATGAGGAAAAATGCATTTCAGCTTTTTCATATAGCAAATATCTGTTGAGACTTCCCTTTTGTTCATTTGCTATCCATGAATCTTCCAAATTCCGTTTTAAATTCTTCATCACATTGTGTTTTTGTGAAGGCTTTAAGGCAGTAATTTCTTCATTAACCACTATTCAGTTCTCACAGGTTGATAGTAAATAAAATATACTTTCAACTTACAAGATACATAACTATATTTTACATTTTAAACTTATAATCATTTCCAAAGTAAACCTTATTCACCTGACATTTATGTACAATCAGATCAGAGGCTAAAATGTATAGGAATCTAAATAGCTAAAACTGAGACTATGCCATTGTACTGCATTATGATATTTGAAAGACACTCTGTTTTTAGACATACACACACACACACACACACACACACACACACACACACACACACACACCCAATGATATCCTTGAGAAAAATTCAGCTGAATTGTTGAAGCTATTTTTAATTAAAAACATCTAATCTAACATCCTCTTCCAAATAGGATCCTTCTGTCTTTGGTGATGAGTAAGAGTTACAGCAGTTGTTTTGATTACTGAGTGTCCAAGGAATGAATTCCTAAGTCATTAGCATTCAAGAATGTTAAATAATAATCCAAAGTTCTGCCATGACAGTGATGTCGGCCTGAGGGAAAATGAAGAGTGGTACCATCTGTGCTTCCATGGCTTCTGACATGCACAGCTTCTCCACTCCACTCCAGATACTTATAATTTGTGTTTCTATTCTCATTTCATCATAAAAATCACTTGTGGTCTTTAGAAAGAAAAACAAATCACTGTAAACTAAGTCTAATCTAAGGAAGTGAAAAGCTACAGGTTAATAGTGTCCCCAAGTTCTATAGATAATTCTTGTCTAACAAAAAGAAGTCAATGGAATGACTTAAACCAGTTGACATGGTCTTGGAATGATAACATAAATAGCTGTGAGTGGGTTAAAACTACCTAATTTTAGGGCCACCGGCTAAAGCTATTCCTTTTGAAACTCTATGCCAGACACCATTTCAATTACTTCTCTAAGTATTTCTGAAGTACTCTTAGATTTTGGAGCCACTGAAAATAACCAAGCCAAATTAAACTGTGAAGAGCAATGTTGAAATCAGTGGATGGACATATCTTTGGTAACGCTTCTTGTAGTGGTTTGGATCAGATGTCCCAAATAAAGTTATGTGTTATACATTCTTTGTCCTCAGCAAGTAGTAATTTGGGAGGTACAGCCTTGCTGGGAGAGGTATGTTTTCCATGACAGAATCAGACTCACTCTCCTGCTGCTGTTCTTCGCCTGCTGTTGACAAGGAGTTAATGTTCAGCCTTTGTTCTACCATTTTTGCCTGCCATGATACAGCTTCCACTTGAGACTGTAAGCCAAAATATAAAACATTCCACCCATCAGCTGGTTTTGGTCAGGTGCTTTGTCCCACAATGAGTGGGTAGCTACAACATTTTTATAAGGGCCCTAATTCCATTCATGAGGGATTTACCCTCATGATGTTGTCACCTTCCAATGGCTCCATCTTCTAAGACATCACCACAGGAGTGAAGATTTCCACAAAGGAATTTGGGGAAGAATTAAAAATTTAAAGATTTTATTTTAATGTATTTATTTATTAGAGACAGAGAGGGAGAGAGAGAAAGAGAGAGAGAGAGAGAGAGAGAGAGAGAATGAAAATGGGCAGGTAAGGGTCTCTAACCACTGCAAATGAACTCCAGATGAATGTGCTACCATGTGCATCATCTGGCTTCTGTGGGACTTAGAGAATCAAACCTGCATCCTTAAGCTTTGCAAGCAAGCACCTTAACCACTAAGCCATCTCTCCAACCTGAAATAAACAGTCAGATGACAGCAAGAATAATATCATGATCAGTTATATATGTATATATATATACATATAAGTCCTATCTTTTATATTAATTTATTTCTGATTCCAGCTTCAAAAGCCACAGGCATTTATTTAGAGAGAAAATATTAGGAGCATCAGAGTAAAACTTTGTTCTTTAATTCCAGGGATAGGCAATGCCTGAGCTGAGAAAAAAAAATGCTATCATATCAGTGCAATTTCACTACTTACTTCTTTATCACAGGGAATTGAGCTGGCAAAAGCAACACTTGCCAAGGTATCTACCACTACGAGATACTGAGTGGTCAAAATAAGTTGAATTAGTCAATTTTGGCAAAATAGATACAACTTGGTAGCTACCTCCAGATTCAATGGTTGTTTATGGAAATATAAAACTAGACATGTGATAATGAATATACTGAATAAAAGCATAACGAATCCTTGGATGAATTACAAGCCAAGCTTTGGCTCAAACCCTAGTGTTCAAGTACATAGCTATTGGGAAAATTGGGAAAAATTAGACCTTAAACACTGCATCCTTGTAAGAGTAATTTTTTGCAAGAAATATTTCATTGTAATAATTTTTGTCATTTTCCCTTTGATATTTTATTAAAGTTATATAAATAATATTAGATGCTATATCCTAAAAAATGTTTTAAAATAATAGGAATCATAGCTCTTTCAAACATTAAGCTTGAAAGAAATGCAGAGCTGACTTATATTACAGAGGAAGATACATTTAAGTTAGTTGCCAAAATTGATGATAAAGTCATGACCAATAATCAATTACTGGATGCTTGGATTTTTATCCTAGGGAAATCAGTGAACTTGGAATAGATCATAGAAGCCCCAGTGAGTAACATCTGCCAGGTTGTATGCAAAAGAAAGTACACAATAAGTATTAGGTACACAGGCAATTTCATATCTTGAGGAGCTTACAGTGTGCCAGGGAGTTGTACATAGTCCTGGATGAGAATGATAACCAGCTATCTTGAATGACTCCAAGTAAATGGGTTGTCTTTTTGTTGTTTGACTAGGATGAAAATAATTTCAGAGCTATAGTTGTGACATAACAGTTAATGGAAAACAAAACAAAATGAAAATGTCCAGAAAAAGATAAGCACACATTATATAAACACTGGACCAAATATAATAAAAACATTCAGTATTGGTATATCTTGGGAATAAACAGTAAAAACCATAACATGTAGTGTGGTTGATTATTGCAAAAATTTCTGTACTGTTGACAGAGTTCTACTAGGCACGTCACAGTGGAATAATTCTTTAAAGCTTGTTACTGTCTTGATTTCACAAGTGATGAATCTGAAGCTTAAAGAATGAAGGGACTCTCAGGTAGGTGGTGAAACTATGGCTGCAGAATCACCTTGGCACTGCCAAGGTGTCATCTCTATGGGCTGTGCACCAAAGCTTTGGATGACACCCACACAAAGGAATGGGTCTTGTGGGTAAAGGTTTTTATTTTTTTTAATTATTTTTAAATGTTTTTATTTTACACAAGTGTACGACTGTGTGTGAGAGAATGTCTGGGCCTCTTGCCACTGCAAAGGAACACCAGGATGAGCAAATCCCCCAAACCCCCTTGTGGGCACACTTTGAAATATCAGCAATATGAAAATTTGAGGGCTTTCAAGAACAGTTGTCTCCAAACAAGGCAGCTATGGTGGACCTACAGAATCCAGTTTCTCAATGGCAGAACTTTAATAATTATTGATCTACAGCAGAGAACCATGAAAGACCACACCAATTGATGGATGAATTTGTGGAGCATTCATTACCATAATTGGGTCAAAATGCCACCTGCCCAATATATGGAAGCCTGTAACAAACTGGAGTTCCACTGTGGGCATTGAAAATGAGTCATTCTTATAGGTAAATGAATACCTGACACAGACCCCTCCTTCAAAGAGAATTTAGGCTACTAATAATCCATGCTTACACAGTGTGCCATAGCATAAGTTAAATATATTGATCTTTTTAAATTAATTCTGACTTGAAACACAAGCTAGTACACTCTAAAGACTCTCAGGTCACTGTTTTGCTTAGCTACTTTAAGGGTAATTTTAGTTACAAATATTTGTTGGGCTTCCATTTTGTTTTCTATTATATTAAACAGATGCATTACATTGACCAAAGGTACAGCGCCTGGTATGAGGTTTAACCTGATGACTGACTCACTCTGGGGTAGTGATGCATAAAGTGGCATTTCTCAGATGCTTCATTCTCTGTGAAAATTCATTCTCCAAGAACCAGATGTATTTATGATGCTACAATACATTTCCTCTATGGATAAAAGAATGCTGCAGTCATCTGCTATACAAATTACTTTGTGTTATGAATATATTTTTGTTTTAAAAATTAATACATAGTGATACCAAAATAGTCTATAAGACAGGTTTTTTATTTAAATTGTATGAAATTGAAAATTAGAATGTAACCAAAAGAGTTAAGACACTCTAGTCAGAAGCTGAGCAGAATTAAGAAAAGGTACTACTGTCCTCATCTAGAATGACTAATCAAAATACCTTAAACATTGTCTCCTTAAGAAATGTAGGTGCCAGTAGTATTTAGTGACTTTTTAAATGCAATCAATGAAAGAATTTGAATGAATTAGTTGATATTGAGAAAGAATATTAAAGTATGAGAGAAATTTTCATATTTCATATTTCATGGGGTCAGATGTTTTATCTAACATTTGTAATAGAATGCGAGAAGAATAATATTAATACATATTTGCTTCTAATATAAGTCATAAAAAATTCAAATATAAATTTAAAATGCCATTTGAGTTGAATTATATTATTTAGAATGAGGCACTAATGTTATGTATAGTTTGTTTTTTGCATTGTAACTTTTTATATTTTATTTATTTACTTATTTATTAGAGAGAGAAAGAGAGAGGCAGAAGAGAGAGCATGTGACAAGAAATGGGTGTGACCAGACCTCTAGCCACTGAAAATGAACCCCAAACTCATGTGTCATCTTATATATCTGGATTACATGGATACTGGGAAATTGAACTTGGGTCCTTAGTCTTTTTTTCTTTTTTAATTTATTTATTTGAGAGCGACAGACACACAGAGAAAAACAGATAGAGGGAGAGAGAGAGAATGGGCGCGCCAGGGCTTCCAGCCTCTGCAAACGAACTCCAGACGCGTGCGCCCCCTTGTGCATCTGGCTAACGTGGGACCTGGGAAACCGAGCGTAGAACCGGGGTCCTTAGGCTTCACAGGCAAGCGCTTAACCGCTAAGCCATTTCTCCAGCCCTGGTCCTTAGTCTTTACAGACCTTAACCACTAAGTAATCTCTCCAGCCCTTGTGTTATAATTTTTAAAGACTCTAGCCATTTTTCAATAAACTTCTATCCCAACAAAACAAATGAATATGAATTAGTATTTTTAAGGCATTGTAGCAATTGTACTACAAAGTAAAATCTTCTACCAGCTATGTTTTGCTTGTTTGTAGTATTAATCCTGTTCCTTAGAAAATTTCTGTTATCACTAAAATAAAAACAATTAGGCAAAAAGGAATACTGATATGCATATATTTTTTGCATTTGAAATTCAATACTACATATTCCATCCAAATGCCATGTTAATATATCTGTGGGATTTTACTTTGAACAAATATTTATTATACATTCAAAAAATGTGGGACACTAGAAAATAAGCACATTTTAATCTAAAATTAGTGACATGACCATAAGTCAGAGGTTGACTAGAAATACAAACAAAAATGCCTATATTATGCAGAAGTGTATTTTGTATCTTGATTCAGAAAAGAAAGCAAGCCTCCAAAATTAAGCTAATGTGCTTTTCAAAAGAAGGATGTCTTCTCTTTCATATCTGCAATAGATGCTTATTCCAGAGAGCTGATTATTTTCCTTTCATTTTCCCTCATTTAATTCTTCTATTATTGTCCTTTGACATCAGTGCAGTGAAATACAAGATAACTATAATTTATAAAGCTCTCAAAGTTAAGAGAAAATGACACTTTCCTCTTCATGAGGAATTTCCATTAGTGTCTTTTAAGGCAGGGAACTAATATGCTTGCACATTGTAATCATGTCAATTTAGGATCTGAATTTGTTATTTTTAATTTATTTTAATAGTGATTTTAAACTGTACTATATATTTTGTAAATATTTCAGTTTTATGAGTTTCTACTGAACTAGTAATGATCCTATATTAGAAACAAGTTCATTATGTTTGAAAGATATTGACCATATAATGAGAAGATGGCCTCTAACAATTGAGAATCATACTAGTCTATACAAACTGTCAAGCTCCTCTCTCATACAAGCCCTCCATCACTGACCTTACATAAGAAGTCTATAAATGGACCATGGACCAGTACCTCACTCCACAAAAGGCTGCTTTTATCACTCTTTACTCTTCATTTACTGAAGAAAATATCTTATTTTCATGTTGTCTTACTCATGTATAATTGAGATAGTATAAAAATAGACAATTAAACATTATCTCAGTTCCTTGAGAAAATATTCATGGCTTGTTGACTCATGTTTAGGTTTTATAGGCATGATAGGGCAGAAAAGGAGCATTAATCAGCTAAAACTACCAATTTGGTATGGATTACATCTGTAGTTACCAAACATTTCTTGATTAAATTTCTTTTCAAAAACTAAAGTTTCCTAAAGTTTAATTTCTCTAGCCAAATATTGTTACTTCTGATGAACCCAGGTATATTTTATATTAGCTTTGTGGAGTTGTTCTCTTTTTAACACTGTATTTTCTCTCAGGCCAGGCCTTTTTGTCCTCTACTCACCACTGTTCTTAATTAAATCTCCTACCTCTTCCATATAATCCCAATTTCTATAATTTTATACAAAACATCTAATGGTAAGCCTTTTTCAGATGCTACAATTGTTCAACTGCTTTTATAGACTGCCAAGAAATTCCAATAAGAAGTTGACTTTTAACTTCAATTATACCTCGTCCCCATTGGTCATTAGGACCACATCTGTCTACTCATTGCTGTACCAACCCTCATCATTGGGTTAATAAAGATTCTTACAGAGGACATGTAAATAACTGTATGTCCCCCTCCTTGAATTTCATTTGATTAAATGCCTACAGTTTATTTTTCCTGGATTATATTTTCTACTTTCATGATGAATGTACCTCTGTGTATTTCTTCACATGATTTGTGGTGGTTCCTAAAAATGCCCAGGATGAGTTTACTTATACTGTACATCTTCATTTTATCTTTTTCTTATCTTCCAGATACTTACCCTTTTCCTTATGTCCTTTCACTTATGAATTTCCAAATATACTAAATATTTACTGGATTCTTTCCCAATGTCTAGAAATAATGCCATCTTTCTCATATCAACAAGTAAATAAGGAGAACATACATATACAATGCAAATCCAAATTGGAATATTACTGGGATAGGAGATGGTTCCAAGAGTAAAATGCCTGTCATGCAAACATGAGCACCTGAGTTCAAATATGAAGTTCCCAAATAATGGCCACTTGTGGTAGCACCTGTAATCCCGTCAGTAGGGAAGCTGAGGCAAAAGGACTCAGCTAAATAATCTAGCTGAATCTGCGAACTTGAGGTTGAGGGGGAGGCCCTATCTCAAAATAAATAAATGATAAAAATAAATAAATAATATATAAATAAGGTGAAGAACTACTGAAGAAACATCACTCAGCAATACACACATGCATGTATACCTTCACACACACATATATGAACACACATATAAATATATGCATACAACACACAAACACACATGCAAAACACAGTTAAAAATTTAAATACCATGATCTCCTTTTCCATATCCCCCACTACATCCCCCACTTTGCTCAATGAATGAAGCTTATTTACTTTTCCTTCTTTTCCAGTTAACCTTGTATTTATCACTCATGCTAATCATATTAAATAATTGACTAATCTGATGTCTTCCTTAAAATACAAATTCTCTTTCAATTTGATAGTTGTAAAGAGAACCTGCCTTAAAACTTTTTATGTGTTTGTCTTCTTGGACATGACAGAGAATCACACTCTATTTCTTATGTCATTCTTTATTGTTTATTTACTATTTCTATACATCTCATAATCACCTGCTGATTTCCCAGATTGTTTATTATTTTCCTTTCAATATTAGTCAGTCTTTCTGATTAATCTAAAACCCTTTTGTGCATAGAGTAAATATATAGAAGCAATACTCATCTTAAATCTAAAACTGAATTCAAGTTGACCTATGTTATAAACTGTAAACTGTTTAAAGTGTAGACTGTGCCATATTGTATAGAGAGCTGCAACATTTTGGGCCCCAAATACCGTTCAAGAATCATAGTTCTACTTGTGGGTTCTAAATTAACTTTTAAGCCTTTGTTTTTAGGACAAACACCCTTATCATTTCATTGAATGGATGAGTATAAATAACAAATGTAATTACCATGATTCAATGTATGGCAAAGGGAAATTATTTTAGCCTCACTGGATATCACCACTTTGGACCTTTGTAAGTGGAATTTTTTCTCTACTTGATTGGAGATGAAGTCTTAGGGAGAATGCACTGGGCATGTTATGAAATGCCCATAAGAACATCAAGTAAGAAGCTGACATATGGGTCATAGGAGTAGTGAACAATCCTGGACAACAGCAGGAAAGGCAATGGGAGTCTCAGCAATGATTCACCTTGAGGAACTGAACTCTGCCAACCAACTTAATACTCCTAAAAGCAGATCCTAAGTCTCATTTTAGAACACAGATTGATGGATATATTCTTTAGAACCTGGGGAACCCCAAGAAGAAAATTCAGGTAGGCCATGCCTATAATTCTAACACAAATTAATATAGTTTTAATCTGATGTGTTTCTGATATATTATTATACCATGATGGTAAATTACTAAACAAAATATCCTGTTCTCCTATTCTAGATCAACAAACCAACTCATTTCTCCTTTTCTAAATTTCTCCAGTAGAATTTTCTTCTCTGTGATCATAGAAATGTTCCCTACATGAGCTATTCCATGCCATAATAATTAGCCACAGAGGACCATGGGCAATATGAAATATACCTCTTAAGATTGAGAAGATCTGCTTTAAATCTGGATTTACTTTGAATAACCACATATTTCTATTGACTCTTTTAATGGACAGATAATTTAGAATGAAGTATTTTGCATTTATTCCTTCCTTTCCCCAAAAAGTAAAGATAAACATTTCCCCACACTTTTAATGTCAAAGATGGGGATACATTCTCAGATTTTATGTGTGAAGATATGCTCACAGATTTGAGAGACCAGTGCAAGAAGAAAATGGAGACCCTATTGCTTAAGACTCCACATATTTGGGCTTCAAGGTCACTAAGAAATCCTGCTGGAACTGAGCTGAAAACCTCCTCAATGTAGACCAGCTGACAGAAAGCTGGAAAAATCCATGCTGCATGGAGCTCAATGGGCAAGAGAGAAATAACCAGTGAAGATACCCAACAGTGGACACTGCAAGCCTTATATTTGACCAACCAGGCCAAATGAGCCAATGAGTAGAATAGTGGCATGTCTGTTACGGGGGAAACTAACTACCCTCTAACTTGACTGGAGACCTGTTCCATGTGAGGGAATACATCCCTGATACTGAAAACTTACAATAGGGGTAGTCATGAGCCCTAGGGGTGTAACATCTGCTGCTGTCTGGCTAAATGTATATACTATGCTCATGAAACTGCTCAGTAAGCACTTCTTTTAATGTCCATACCCATATGTTAATGCTACTCTCACTTTTGGATAGAGAACCTTCTCTTTTCAGATGGCAGTGACCTTCTGATGACTCAGAAGGCATCATGGTGCTGAGAAGTGACAGAGGAGAGACTCAGCACTTCAATGTCTCTATCACCCCTTCCAAGGCTCAGGATCCATTGTCAAAAAGGTGGAAGAAAGGATGTAAGAGCCAAAGGAAGGGTAGGACTCTTTACAACGTGCTTCTCCAGACACAAAATGGCCTGGATATACATGACTTCACAGTGCCTGACACTACCTACACAAGACCATCATAATAGGAGGAAAAGATCATTACATCAAAATAAAAGACAGACTGACTGAGAGGGGGAGAGGATATGATGGAGTGTGGAGGTTCAAAGGGGAAAGTGGGAGGGAGGGAGGCAATTACCATGGGATATCATTTATAATCATGGTAGTTGTTAATTATAATTTTTTTTAAGTTTTTGAAATATTTTATTTTTATTTATTTATTTGATAAAGAAAGAGAGAGAGAGAGAATGGGCACATCAGGGCCTCCAGCCACTGCAAAGGCACTCCAGATGCATGCACCCCCTGTGCATCTAACTAATGTGGGTCCTGGAGAATCAAACCTGGGTCCTTTGGCTTTACAGGCAAACACCTTAACCGCTAAGCAATCCTTCCAGGCCTATACAAATTTTAAAAATATAACTTAAAAAAAATTCATGATTTATATATATTATAGTAGATTTTCCTCCTCTGTGTTATTTCAGAACTGAGTGCTAAATACTTGTCTGGCCCTTAGAGGAATTAACAGGGTAGACATAAGTAACATATCCATATGTTTATATTTTGGCTCATCAAGAACTTTACTTGGAACAAATATCAGATAATTATAGTCAGAGCATATTATTTAAACCCCACACAACAGAAAGATTTAACAGCAAAAGTGCACAAGAGCAAGAGGCTACAGGATGTACCAAAAGTCAATGCTTCACATGTCAGAGACGGCATGGTTTTGTTCTGGACTATACGTCATACAATACGAACTCTTCTGTATTTAGGCATTTAAATTTTATAGTAAATAGGAAGCAAAGAACACCAAACATGGAAATGCTGTGATCAAGAACAGAAAAGTAGGTGCCTGCTTTAGCTTGGAGAAGGAGGTATTTATACATTTTTTGGTATGTATAGTCTTATATTCACTGGTGCTCCATCAAGAGTAGAAAAGGCTGGTTTCCATCCCACTCCATCGTTGTCACAAAATGCCTCTGCCTGATGCTGGTTTTCTGTAAGTTTATTTATTTATTTATTTATAGCAGAACAGGATCATCTGGCTATTAGTGCAAGGTCAGCTCTCAGCTGACAGCTGAGGGAATACTTCTTTTTCTTTCTCAAAAGCAATAATTGGATAAAAATAAAACAATTTTAGATTGGTACATTACTGATTTCCAGATGGGTCAATAGAGTGGTAATGTGCTGATGGCACACATTTCTCATGCTGCTCAGCCTCTCACCCAAACTTCTGACTCATGTACCCAGCTGTGTAGTTCAGATCATCATTTAAATGTCCCAGTTACTCTTCCCGAATTATCTCTATGCTACACCAATTTATATGAAATAAGAAGCATACCCTGCAACCTTCATGAAAAATACAGCTTCATCTGTACAAAATTTACTCACCAAGTTCAATGAATTTTAACCTCTACAGTCTTTAAAATCTGTTCTACCTCTCTAATTATATTCTTGAAATGTTTTCAGAAAATGATATGTAATGTTTCTATGCATGTATCTGTAATCAGATAATGATGTTCTTCTCATTCAACTAATGAGGTTATGATGGTTATATCCATAGCATTTTTAATCACACATAGATCTGCACATATAATGTCCACACTTGATTTAATTATCTGCTATAGACATGTTAAAACTATATATATGCATATATATATATATATATATATATATATGTGTGTATATATATATATATATTTAGCAAAAGGCCTCACGTGGTTATTTCACATTACTATCGGCCTATTAGTCAAGACTTTGAGCATGATTCTTTTAAACGCCAAGCTAGGAGATGTCACTATGAGTTAGCAATAGACTTAACTAATATGGTAACAGACTTATACACTGGAAACTACAAAAATATTGAGGAAATAAATAAAGTCATAAATAGGAAACATTCATATCTATAAATCAATAAGTCAATAACAATATGATATTTATATGATTCAACCCAATCTACAAATTCAACTCTAGTCCTACCACAAGACCAATAATATTTTATAGAAATATAAAAACATATAAAAAGTTTAAAATACTATATATGGATTCACAAAAGACCTAAATAAATCTAGATTTTCCATAATTTCTCATTTTAAATTACAGGACTATGGTAATTAAAAGAATATGGCATGTCATAAAGACTAATGGAACAGGTATGAGCCATGAAATCAAATAAACCATGCTGAGATGTTTTTCAAAAGTACAAAGGATACTGAGAATTCACTGAGAATGGGGAAAGTACAGTCTCTTCAATAGATGTTAGTACGATAAACTAGATCTTCACATGTAAATGAATAAGTGAACTCATCTTTTTTTTTTTTTTTTACAAATTACAAAAACTACTCAAAGTAGATTAGATACTTAAAAGTAAGCTGAAACAATAAAAATCCTGGAAGAAAATATAGGAGATAAGCTCCTAGGAATTCCTCTTTTTTGGACTCTTGGACAAAGCACCCATACAACAGGGAGTAATAGGAAAAACAGAGAAGTGGGGTAGAGGATTGATGCAAGCTACTGACAACAGAGCTTCTGCACACTTGATACAGGGAAAACATACAATGAAGTAAGAAAAATTCTGTGTAAACCAGATATCCAATCAAAGGTTCAATTCAAAAATACTAGAATCATACCAGGTGTAGTGGCACATACCTTTAACCCCAACACTTGGGAGGCAGAGGTAGGTGGATCGCCATGAGTTCAAGGCCACCCTGAGACTACATACTGAGTTCCAGCCTGGGTAGAGTGAGACCCTAGCTTGAAAAAAAAAAAAAAAACTAGAATCAGTATTCAAAAAAAACACAAATAGCTTGGTAGCAAAATGATTGGAGAATACAAACATGACAAATTAGTGAGGAGCATGTTAACTACCTTGACTTAAACTGTCCACACTGAAAACACATATACAAAATTACATTATAACTGACATATAAAATGATTTTAATTTAAAATAATAAAATAAATTTAAAATTATTAACTTTAAATATGTGATTGACTATTTGATTAATTAACAAGACATTTAGTAATGTTTTTTTTCTCAATTTTTATTAACATCTTTCATTATTATAAAAAATATCCCACAGGAATACCCTCCCTCCCCTCACTTTTCCCTTTGAAATTCCATTCTCCTTCATATCCCATACCCATCACAATCAGTCTCTCTTTTATTTTGATGTCATGATCTTTTCCTCCTCTTATGATGGTCTGTGTAGGTAGTGTCAGGCACTGTGAGGTCATGTATATAACTAGTTCTGAGAGGATTCCAAAGAATAGATTGAGATAGGGCCTTACCTCCAAGTTAAACTATAGCTTAAACTACTTGAGCTACATAGACAAGGCAAACCAAAAAGATGAGCTGACTGCTAGAAACGAATTATTGAAACATCTTGCATCTTTACAATGAGAAAGACTTCTAAATAATACAATGGCTTGGAAACTCTAGGGAATTTCAAAATTCTCATTTTATGATTATGTTGAGTTCATACCTTTCTATATATACTTCCATTTCAACTTTAAGTTCCCTTCTAGGAACATGAGTATGTTAGAAAGTACCAGGGCTTCTAGCCACTGCAAACGAACTCCAGACATGTGCGCCCCCTTGTGCATCTAGCTAACAGGGGTCCTGGGGAGTCGAGCCTCAAACTGGGGTCCTTAGGCTTCACAGGCAAGCACTTAACCACTAAGCCATCTCTCCAGACTGCAACCCATGTTTTTTAAAGAAAGTAATTTTCCTTTGAAAATGGAATAGTATTTTTATCACTGCAAATTCTCAGAAGGAAGTGAATCTGATTGACATTAGGCTTTCATGCTCTTGATACAAATTTACTGCTAATCAAATACAACTATTCATAACTAAACATTTCATAAACATAAATATAAAAATTTAATATCTATAATTTTCATGGGAAATATCTTAGGGGAAGTTACCAAATAAGAAACACAAAAAAACACAAATTGTGGAAAATTGAAAGGATTTTATTTATAAACCAGAACCCTAATTGCTTTCTAGATAATTTGAAAAATATCTTTTGTTCCTAAATAATATGTATAATAAGGCAGTAGCTTCATATAGGGAATATTGTTCTATATACTACAACATTCAAAACAGATTGCAAGGAAAAATTCAGATTCATGTGAATGTGATTTATTTTATAAATTCATAACTGAAAAGTTCAGGTTAGATCAAGGCACATCCTGACTGAACAGTATAAGCACAGGCAATATAAAAAGCTCTAGTTTTGTTTCACCATGTTGGGAAGTTATTTTTTTTCCTAGTTGTAGCAATGCTTCTTAAGTGGTAGAAGACCTGAGAGACTCAAGCTGGAACCTGGTTTAGGTGGTTCAAGAAGCTATTATCCTTATAAGACACAAGAAGCTCAGCAAGTAACAAGATTCACAAGACCCTTACTGAAAGTTATATAACCAGTAAAAATTGCTGAGGATATAAGACTCTAGCTGAGCTACCTAAAATTTTTATTAATCCAGAGATGCAGCTTTTTGTAGTTGACACTCCTCCTGAATTGGTTTTGAATAGCTGCCTTCGAATCAGACATTCTTCCCTAATAAACACTTCCTGCATGTTCCTATTGGTTAACTTGGCTAGGATTCTTTAGTTTGATATCAGTGCCACTGTGAGAACCTACCCTATGTGTGTGAACAGACATCTGATCAAATCTCTCCAGAATACACCATCAGCTGTTTTTGCATAAATGACATATTCATAACAAGGAACTGGAATATATGCGGTATTCACTTTGGAAGATGATTATAAGAAGTTATTCCCAGTCCATCTTATATGTTATATATAACTTAGTTCACATCTTAAGATATAAATTTATTTGGTATATATTTAAGATGATTAAATTACTTACAATATAACACCCAAATTATTTTTTTCTGGTAGCCCTCTTTTCTGAAAAGAAAAAAAAAATAGTTTATTTAACTATAATACAAATGATCTGAAATGTAAATATTATCCTGCTTGTCTTTGGCTATTTGATTTGACCACTTTTTAATTCTTTTTTATTAATTAATCTTATATTCAGCAAATACAGTCAGTTTGGTACCATTATTAGGCTCATCTATGGCCTACCCCCTCCCCTTAGCCATTCCTTGCTGAGGTATATGGGTCATGCATTGTGGAGTTAGCCCACAGTTATAGGTAAGATAAATATCTCTGCATATCATGACCCAACATGTGGCTCTAACATTCTTTCTGGCCCCTCTTCCCCCAAATTTCCCTGAGCCATGTTGGGTTCATTTTTGGTCTGCTTCAGTGATGAGGTGTTGGGGGCCTCTGAGGCTCTGGTTCTCTGCTTTGGTAGGAGTTGATTTTTTTTCTGTGTTGATCTCCTTCCCCCTTCTTCTGGTATCTGGTTCACCAGGAACACAGCACCCTTGCTTGTTTCACCAATTTTTCTTAGTTTCAGCTGGGGCCCTTTTGAGGTATGATGGGGTGGCTCTCTCCTTAGGATCTACATTTATCTGAAAAAGAGAAGCAGATTCTCCTACAGAGAGTAAGTTAGCACCAGGACAAATGAGATAACCCTTACTATTTTTTACAGAGAATTTAATAAGTGTAGGCCCTCTTGTAGCTCATGATTAATGGTAGCTTGATATTGGAGAGTGGGCTTATGTTTGGATATGGTTCTGACTTGTTTCCCAGCTCCAGCTATGGGTCCCGTAAGACTGAGGGGATCAGAACTTGATGACCCGCCAAAGGTTAGTGATAAGACCCTACTGTTGAAGATACCTTATGTGGTTGACACTTAAAATGGAATGATGGCTGGAAGCTAGAAGAGAGTCAGTCCCCAGACAGTCAGCGCATCTAGTACCAAAAGGTGCTACATGGGCGACTGGGGGACAATGACCAATATCCGTCCAAGCAACCTACTTAGCAGCAAATAACCTGTTGTGATGCCCACACAAGTGCAATAGTGGCACACAGCCATGGTGGGGAAACAACTGCTCTTGATTTGGCTAATTGATTTGACCACATTTTTGTTTTTGTTTTTTTTTTTTTTTGAGGTAGTGTCTCACTCTGGTCCAGGCTGACCTGTAATTAACTATGTATTCTCAGGGTAGCCTGGAACTCATGGTGATCCTCCTACCTCTACCTCCTGAGTGCTAGGATTAAAGGCGTGTGTCAACATGCCTAGCTTAACCACAATTAATTTTGCCAAGTAGATCTTTCTATAATTGTATTTACTCTAAAATAACTGTGAATATTAAGACTGAGCATTAGCTTACTCTTGCCTACCTGAGGCTATGCTATCACTCTGATCACTTACAAAAGACAGAATGTTCATATATTAAATGGGATAGTGTTTTGCTCATCTGAACATTTTAAGCAAGAAGGTTCCATTGCACAGAAATCATTTTTCCCACATTTCAGTACCAAAAGGAATGATGTTAGCTAGTTTATGGCATTTATGAATATATTCTTTAAAACATTTCAGGGGCTGGAGAGATTGCACAGCAATTAAAGCACTTTCCCAAGAAGCCTAATGACCTGGGTTCAATTCCCCAATAGTCACATTAAACAAGATGCACAAAGGACACTTGCAACTGGCAGCAGCTGAGGACCCTGGCATACCCATTCTCTCTCTCTCTCTTTCTTTATCTATTCATTGATTAGTAAAATACAATAAAGGCTACCTTCAAGCTTCAGACAAGATCTACTTGAACAAAATAAAATAAAGCAAACAAAAATACCAATCTTCTCTCAAATACCGGTCACAAAACAATAAAATAATTTCACTGTAGTGTTCTAGGTGTGTAAAATATACATTTCAAATGAAAATTGCAAACTGATGCAGAAATCACATAATCATAAATCTTGCTTTTAAATTATAAAATTTTCTGAGCATCAGTATTTTTTCTTTATAGAATTAAAATTAGTTAACTTTTTTTTTAATGTTTTTGGTTCATTTTTTATTTATTTATTTGAGAGCGACAGACACAGGGAGAAAGACAGATAGAGGGAGAGAGAGAGAATGGGTGTGCCAGGGCTTCCAGCCACTGCAAACAAACTCCAGATGCATGCGCCCCCTTATGCATCTGGCTAATGTGGGACCTGGGGAACCGAGCCTCGAACCGGGGTCCTTAGGCTTCACAGGCAAGCACTTAACTGCTAGGCCATCTCTCCAGCCCTAAAATTAGTTAACTTTTAATAAACAATTTCACTGAATACTTCTTAGAAAAAAGGTATATAATTTTATGAAAATATATCCTAAATGTCATCTTCAAATTAATAGATTATTTTTAACATTGCTTGATCAATGAGAAATCACAGAACACATCATCTTAAATTCTTATAGAAATATGTTGTGATAGCTTATAGTAATAAAACCAGGACTTAAACTTATAAAAGCATACAAAACTTTCCCACTCTTATATTTGATATTGTTGCAAAAAATAAAGTCGCAAAAACTGTACAAGATAGGCTCTTGTGTGATGTTGATTTAATGTTGATAGTCAAGAAGTTATCAAACTTATTTTTGAAAATCCTTAATGTTTGTGCTAAAATACATTGGTATGTTCCAGTTTCAAAACTGATTTTAGACAATGCTATTATAATAATCATTAATCAAATACTTAAGTGTAAAAATTTGAATTTTTTTCTAAATGAGAATTTAAATATTTAATGCATTTTATGGATAAATTATCAGATAATTATAAGTGAAATTCCTACCACTCTAACATGTTGCACTCAAAATGAAATTAACACTGCAAAATGACTATAACTAAAACTAAATGAAGGGGAAAGATAATATCTTAAATTAATCTGAGTTACAATAAACTTTAGGCAAAATAATTATCAGTAATTCTTGAAAGGTTTCAAACTTGATGGATTGTATTGTTTTTCTGGTCATTGCAACTGTTGCAAGACACAATTGTGTAAAATGGAGCAACCTCAATATTGAACACTAAGAACCAACATATATTATATAATTTATGTTTAATTATGGATTTTAGTTGAATAGTGCATAAGTTAGCTTTTCACTGTGTACCTGAGTATGAGGTTTTGCCAAACCTTTTCAACAAAAAAGAGTTACATACTTGAAAGCACTATTTCACACTGAACAAAACACCATAAAATAGCACAATAAACATACAACTCAGTATTTTGTGTAGAACTCAATCTTTCATGCTAGTGAATTTTTTCTTCTAAGATAATAGATGACAAACACCAGAAACTTACAGGAGCAATACTTTATTGAACTCAAGGTAACCCTAATTTCATCAAAATTTACACAATAAAAAAAGGAGAAAAGAACAGGATGTTTGTTGGGTTGGCTGAGGGGTGTTCATATCACAATGATCTAAGGAGAGCCACTTTGTGCATCTGGCTTTACATGGGAACTAGGGACTCAAACCTGGGTCTTTGGGCTGGTGAAAGTCGACATCCTACCAGATACCTAACCTGACTTCCACATGGCATATAGTGTAGAAAGGCTACAACGATATGGTTTCTTTCTCCTTCCAAACGTATGTCAAGTTAAAGAGCAGAAAACATCAAAAGATGCACATATGTTAAAAAAAATGCATTTTCTTCAGAAATGTCACTGTCATAAATTATATTTGGAAATTTGTACTTTTTACAACTTCAAACCAGTTCTATGTTGCTTAGGATTTTCAGAATGGAAATACAGAAAAAAAAAAAAAAACCCTTGCAGAATAAGTTTAAACTCAACAATATTCAATATTTATTTTAATATGAAAGGCTTGAATATATATTTCTTCCTTGTATGTCTTAAATAAGTACACATAATTTTGAAAGCTTTTTTTGCCATTTTTCCTATATGTTCATACTATGATTATTTCACTTACTTAAAGCATTGTTTTGTGAAGCTTGAGTGTAAAGATCATCCTTAGGGTCCTCTGGGCAAAACACAAAATACTTCTCTTTTCATTCATAGGTATGTCCAATGTCATCTGATTAACACATGTAAGTTATAGTCAGGTATAGTGGCAAATGTTCTGACAGGTTGCACAAAGAGGTCAAATCCACACAGGGAGACCCTATGAAGTAAAACGCACACATACACACACACACACACACACACACACACACACACACACACACACACCAAAAGTTGTTGCAATTCATACGAAGGCTGATTAAAAGAAATATTTTCAAGCTGGAGCGGTATCTTAGTGGTTAAGGTGGTTGCCTGTGAAGCCTAAGGACCCAGGTTCAATTCACCATTAGCCACAAAAGCCAGATGCACAAAGTGGTACATGCATCTGGAGTTCCTTTGCAGTGGCTTGAGGCCCTGGTGCACCCATTCTTTCTATATGTATATGCATTTCTTTCCCTCTCTCTCCTTCTGTTTCTCACTGTCAAACAAAAAAGAAAAAGAAAAGGAAAGAAATCATATGTTTGTTTTTAGCAGAATGAAAATCAATTTTCATGAAGTCTAAGACTCCCAATTTGGTTATCATTTTTCTGTAGCATTACCTGACAGCTAAGCTTTCATCTGATTTATTGTGTATCAGATCAAATAGACATTTTACTGATATCACTTGTCTCTTTCTATCACAGTAAAGATCACACTTGTGTCGAAGCTACTCGTAAGAATATTTTATTACAGGAGCTAACTGAAATCTTGGGCTTAATAGAATTAGAAGTGACACCTGGTATGTGTTGGTGGCAATCAATTACAGTGTTTTACAGACATGTGTTTTAGTATTTGGAAAAAAAAATTAAATGACATGCAAGAAAAATATTTCACCAGTTTCCTAATTATTTAAATTGCAATCTTTGAAGCTAGACTTCAAACAGCATAATCATCAGATGTTTTATGCATGGTTATTGAACATAACACGATACAGTGGAACAGCTAGCTAATGATAAATGTTAAAGATATTTTATAGCCAAGTTGCTACATATTAAGATGCATAAATTCACAAAATATTTTATGTATGCATGTTCTGAAAGCTCCTCAATAAGTTATCACAATAATTTATGGTAAACCAAAATTCACCCAAGGAGACTCTTAATGATAAGAAACACTGAATTTCTACAATAAATAACGAATGATAAAAAAGAAATCAAATAAAGAACACAAAAAACATAAGGCACATGGGGTAGAATTTAACTGCTTGTTAATGTTTTCTTCCCTGGGACACTTCAAAAACTTAAGAGAGTTGGAGCAGAATAAAAAACATACCATTGCAAAAAAAAAAAAAAAAAAAAAAAAAAAAAAAAACAGATCAAAAAAAAAAAGCCATTTACTAAAATTAATATTCCAGAGCATACAAAAGGATACATTTTTGTCTAGAAATCTACAAATTTAAATTAAAATATCAAAGTAATTTATCTAATAATTTCTTAATTTCAAACCACCCTAAATTTTCTGAAGAATAAAAGACATATAACAGTCCTTTTAAAAAATATGTTTCTTGGGCAGGAGAGATGGTTTAGCAGTTAAGCTCTTGCCTGTCAAGCCTAAGGACCCAGGTTAAAGGCTCGATTCCTCAGGACCCATGTTAGCCAAATACACAAGGGGGCACACCCATCTGGAGGTCCTTTGCAGTGGCTAGAGGCCCTGGCATGCCCATTCTCTATCTGTCTATCAGCCTCTTTCTCTCTCTGTCTGTCGCTCTCAAATAAATAAATAAATAACAAAAATTTTAAAAATATATTTATTTATTTATAAGGAATGAGAGACAAAAAGCGAGACAGAGAGAGAGAGAGGGTGAGGGAGAATGAACACACCAGGGCTTCCAGTCACTGAAGACAAACTCCAGATGCATGTGCCACTTTGTGCATCTGGCTTTACATGGGAACTAGGGACTCAAACCTGGGTCTTTGGGCTTTGCAGGCAATTGCTTTAACCACAGAACCATTTCTCCAGCTCAGATTGTAGGACTTTTAATTCAAATAATTCAGGGTAATTAAAAAACTGTATGTTTGAAAATTAGCCTTAGGACATTATTCATTACCTAATATTAATTGTACATTAGATTTGTATTAATTGGATTACATATATAAATCTTATTGGACATAAATAATAAAGTTAAAAAAGCAATAACTCTTTTCACCTTTATATATCTGGTGAAACTTTTAAAAGTAACCGGTACTTTTTGAATTAGCCACTTCAACTAATTAAGGTAAGATTCCCTAACTTTCCAAGACCTATCCTATTTCATATGCAGGGTGGCATGGCCATGATATTAAGTTACTTAGCAATTCTCCAAGGAAGAGAGGCCAGGCAATGTCATAACTATAAGCTTGAGAGTAAAAAGCTGTGTAGCACGTACACTCATCCTAGTCAAAACAAAGATTTGCACTTCACATAAATCTATAGCATCCTGGTTTTTGAATGCTCATTTGAAAGGACAACAGCCTAAAAGTACAATTCAGCAAAGATTCCTAGATTTTAAATTCTCTAAATTTTCTGACATTCAATACTGATGATCCATGAATAATTGAGACTGTATAAAGATTTAAAGATGTTCATGGAATAGTATGAATTGAATAGCAAGTCAATTTTTTGTTCTTTGTACCCTTGATTAGACACGTTCTGGCTTTCATCTTCATCTTTCTTTAAAAAAGGGATTTTACTCCAAATGCAATTCTACCCCAACTTGAAGAGTACAAAGATTGCTTAATAACTAAACATGCATTATTGTTGTATTAAAGGGTCTGTAGTTCATATCTCTGATTTCCCTTCTAAAGAGCTCTGTACATTTTGTCCATATTTTATTGTAGATTACTTTGCCATCCATGCATTATATCACACATAATTTTTTGACAAATTAGAATGTATATCTTCTACAAAACACTGACCAAAAATTAAGAAAAATCCATTTTATAAAATGACAATACAAATTATATAAATGACTCTCACTGATCAGATTTTATTATTATTATTAACATATTTTGTATGGACACATCATATATTGGTACCCTCTTTTTCCTCACCTCTGTCCCCATTCCATTGAGGACCCTCCTCAGTAGGGTTGCAGGTATTCCCTGTGGGGTTGTGGGCTATGCTCTGTGGAAGCAGCAGTCATTTATTTTGGAGGAAGGGAATGCCCTCTGGCCATGATGTCTCAACCTGTGGATCTTACAATATTTCCACCCTCTCTTCCCAGAGCCATGGTGGGTGAGTTTTAAGTCTACTTCAGTGATTAGTTCTTAGGAGTCTCTGGATCTCTGTTTTGGTAAGTGTTGAGTATCCTCAGGGTCTGTCTCCTGCACCCTGGCACTGATTATCAGGTTCAGCATGGAAGCAACACTCATGCTTGTCTCCCCAGTCCCTCTGTGGTTTCAACTGTGGCTTGGCTGAAGTGCCAGGGATAGTATATTTCCTCCCGTCTCCTCCCGTCTTGCTATCTTCTGAAAAACAAAAAACAGATTCTCCAATGGGATGTGAAGTTAGCATAATTTAAATAGGATAAGCATTATTAATTTTGGGGAAATTTGATGTGTAGCTGCTCTCTTAACTAACGACTAGTGAGAGCTTGACACTGGACAACATAATATTTGTCTCTATAGGATCCTGGTCCTGTTCACAACTCCAGATATGGGTTCATTTACTGAACAGATCTCTTAGCCAATCAGAAACCTATTGGTTACCCACCAAGCCTGGGTGCCACTATTGCACTGGTGTGTACATCCTGTTAGGGTGTTTGCTTCTGAGTAGCTTAGACTCCTACTTGCTCAAACCATTGTTGGCCACTTTCCCCCGGTTGCTTTTGTAGTGCTTTCCATCACTAGATAGGCTAACTGTCTGGGGACTGGCTCATTTCCAGATTCTAGCCAGGTCTCTCCATTGCTCTGTGTAGGCAGCGTTGGGTGTTTTCAGCAATAGGGTCTTACCTTTTGCCTCAGGTGGGTAATCAAGTGCTTTGACAGAAACCTGTTTTGTTTTGGGGCCCTCATAAGTCTCTCTGATTAACAGCACATTGTGGGTAACAACTGATTTCTGGTACTGGGACTTACAGCCAGATACAAAAATAATTAAATAAGATTAGGCAGATATTTTATTTTTTTTTAAATTGCATGTAGCAAGGGAATGAGAGAGAATGGCATAGTAGAATCTCTGGCTAATGCAAACAAACATCACATGCTTGTGATACTTTGTGCATCTAGCTTTAAATGAGTATTGGGGAAATCAAACCTTGGCTTGCAGGCTTTGCAAGCAAATGCCTTTAACCAATGTGCAATCACCCCAGTGCCAACAGATTGTTTTTAAATATGAGAGATTTATTTTAAGAGTTAGTAGAGGGCTGGAGAGATGCTTAGAGATTAAGCACTTTCCTGCAAAGCCTAAGGACCCAGGTCTGATTCCCCAGTACCCACATAAAGCCAGATGCACAAAGTAGCACATGCATCTGGCATTCCTTGGCAGTGGCTAAAGGCTCAGGCAAACCCATTCTCCCCCTCTCTCTTTCTCTCTCTCCTTGCAATATATATACAGAGAGGGAGAGAGAGAGAGATAGAATAATAAAAATAAGAGAATATAGAAAAAAAGCAGGAAAAACCCCAAGGTCAGAGGGCCACCAGCCCTCCACCCTAGATAGGAAGGGTTCTGAAAGGAGAAAATCCAAGAAAAATCCACCATTTCACCCATTTTAAGAGGAAAAAATGATGACAATCAAAATAGATGTTATTTCCCCTCTAGAGTTAAATTGTTTGATAATAATCTCAAAATCAACTTTCTGTTTTTAAAAAGAGGTTACTTGAAGAAGAAATTTTCAGCTTGAAACAGAGGTAACATTTTGTAGGATAGCAAATCATGTGAGAGTGTGTAGAAATATCAGCATCTAAACACATCTGAGGAAAACATTCACAGCTAATGCTTGGAACATGTTCTGTATTTGCCATGCTGTTTTCTAATCACTTGGTTTACTAGTTTATATTAATGAATGGCTCCAATTTTCACACTGATGGAACGTATGGGATGTAGTACAGATAATAGAATGGAGATAAATGGAATTTTAGAGACAGAAGTAGGGAAAATGGAGAGCATTTTTCAGTGTGTTAATGCAAAATAGGAACAGTGAAGCAACAGTCAACATGCATCATGGAAACTAAGATTATAATTATATGATAGATTAATGAATTATTTAATAGAATTTGAAAGCAAAGTAACAAATGCAGAACAACTATCATTAAATATGTATAAATATAAGAGCTCATTTACTGAAAACTTAAAGAATCCATTTACTTATTTACTAAACCAATGTTACTGAATGTCTTCCTGGGTCTGGATCCAGGATTAGCATTGAGGTGTGATAGACATGCACTCAGACTGAAGGTACACATAATTTAGACCTTTATTTTAGCGAGATAAAGGATAGCTAATGCATAAAGAATAGCTTATCGCAAATCAACTGAGGACTGAGTGGCTTAGTGTGGAAATTGATGCTTAGTATAGGACGACACAATGCTAGCCTGTAACAATTATGCATATCAACTCCAAGTGTGGTCTTCTTATCAAAAAGTGGGAATGTCTTTGAGTGTTTAGGCTATGAAAATGAATATTTATTCACTCTTATTTAAATTATCTTTCTCCTGCAGAACTTTGAACCCCTCTGACTTATGTATCATTTGCATTTTCTTTTTGGCTGCAGAAACGTTTTGCTGTCAGCAATGGGTCAAGAGTCTTTTTTCTCTGCTTTGTTCATTGTCCCTTATTATAATAAAAACACATTAATCTTCCATCAATACTGAGGTACAGGTCCTCTTCCCTGGTGGTTCACAATCTTGAAGCCCTGGGTACTCTTGGCTCATTGCATTACACAATATAAACTGCACATTAGGCAGTTATGATATGTGTGTTTTGTCAGAGGGTAGTACTCACCCCCAGCAACTCTCTTCAGTGGTGTATTCAAACACTTATAGTTGCTCCAATGGCAGTTAAAATCATAAAAGTCAAATATTCTGTGTGATTTACTACAGCTACTTGTCTGCTTAAATGTTTATAGTACAGGCTCAAATATGATGAGCAGAAAGATAATTTTATATAAAACAATTTTCCTAAATAATGGTTTTATGTGAATCTAATATTTGTTGTTAACTGAAACAAGCCTAATATAAAACAACAACACTAATTTTGGTATGAGGAATTAACTCACATTGAATACTCAAAACAAATCATTTACGCCAAGCAACAGAACTATACAATTCACCTTTAAATAGTAAACTACAGGCAGCTTTCAAAATTCAAATGAAGTATATAGAAAATGCAAATCATGGAAGAAGTCACAATTGTTATGCATGCTTGTTATTCTTTAGAAGTTTAAAAATAACAGACATTTAAGAGAGAAAGTATATTTTGTTTGTATTATTCCCTAAAGTTATTTCTAGGCTTAGAATGAAAATATTTTCATCTTCAAGGAATAATAAAATATTTACTAGCAGGGTATTCTGCTGCATGCCTATAATTCCTACACTAAGGTGGCTGAGGTAGTACCTCACTATGGGTCCAATATGGGCTACATAATGAGAACCCTCACACAATAAGAAAATATACATACATTAAAAATGACATATTTAGAAGGCACTTTATGCTCATTTTAATGAGTAAAACTTAATAATATGAGCCAGGTGTGAAGGTGCACACCCTTTGTCCCAGCACTCAGAAACCTAAGGTAGTACTGCAGTGAGTTTGAAGCCAGCCTGGAGCTACAGAGTGACTTCCAGGTCAACCCAGGGTAGAGAGAAACCCTTCCTTGAAAAAATAAATAATGACTTCCGGTTAAGATGGTGGTGTAGGTACCATACCAAAGTAGCCTAGGGGGGAAAAAGACCAAAAAAACACAGCAAAATATACACTTTTACTAAAAAGTGAGGTGTATAGGAAATTGAAGCTGCACCGGAGAAGTAGAAGAGATCCAGAGCATCCAGAGCTCGCACAGGCCAGCAAAAGCAGCTCCGTCAGCTTGGCCAACAGCGGCGGCGGCGCACCAGAAAGCCGCCAGGCTCGGCTTCAGCTGCAGGAAAAGCCATGTGCAGGAGCTTCCCCTCACACCGGCGCTCTCTGCAACTCAGGAAACGTGAAGGGAGAGCGGCAGTGAGCAAAGGACACGTGGAGCAGCAAGAGAACCAGAGCAGCTGCGGCTCCCTCCCCTCCCCCACTGCCTGAGCCCAGCTCCGGCGAACAGAGCAGCGGTCCTGGGACCTGGCCACGCCAACTTGAGCCGACAGCAGGACCCAAGCAGGAGCAGGGTTCGACAGCAACATCAGTGGCTCCAGCACCGGTAACAGCAGCCCCAGCAGTAGCAGCTCCAGTCACAGCAGCAGTGGCAGACCCAGCAGCAGCAGACCCAGGAGCGGCAGCCGTGGCAGACCCAGCAGCAGCAGCTTCTGTGGGAGCAGCGGCAGTGGAAACAGCAGCAGCAGCTTTAGCAGTGGTGGCTCCAGCAGTGGCAGCTACAGCAGCAGCAGAGGCAGCAGCAGAAGTGGGTCCAGCAGCAGCGCTTCAGCAGCAGCAGCTACAGACCCAGAAGTGGCAGATTGAGCAGCAGTTCCAGCAGCAGGGGTGCTGATCTGCAGGGCCACACTTGCCAGGCTTGGTTTGCCCCACAGGAAAAGACAGTGCCCAGCTCCAGAAATCAGGACAGCAGGCCCACGACCCAGGCAGCAACTTGACTGAGACCAAAATCATCCAAGGTAACTGGGATTGCACCAGGGAAGGGTCTCATTTGGTTGCAAGCTGACTTGGATCCCTCAACAGACCAGAAATCTTAACCTCTTTGTTGATAGAGGATCTGGTCATTATAATAACTACTCTTGCATACATACTCGGGGCTGTTTTTGATTGAATGTGTACAGTGTTTAGTTAAACTTTAGAATCTACCTGTACTTTATTCCACTCAGGCTGCTTGAATACTCCTATAGCAGGGAAACTCAACCCCTAAGAACATCTTTGATACTCTGAGAGTCTTAAGAGCCACACCTAACACCTTAAGCTCCTATCCTGAAAATATATTACATCAAATCAATTGATACAGCAAAGAATACCCAGCTAGCTAGAAAATCCAAGCATTAACTTAATCCAAGATGCAAAAATATATACATTATAACATAAGAAACACTAAAAAGCAAGATGATATAAATCCACCTAAAAGTATTAATGCATCAGAAATGTCCTCCAGCGAGAACGAGTTAGAGGAAATGCCTGAGAAAGAGTTCAAAAGAATGATTATAAATATGTTCAAAGAGGTCAAAGAACAAATCAAAAGAAACAAAGAAGAAATCAAAGAGGAAATCAAAGGAATCAAAGAAGACACAGGACACCAATTTAATGAAATAGAGAAGGCAATATAAGACATAAATAAGGAAATAGAAATAATAAGGAAAAACAAGTCAGAATTACTAGCAATGAAGAACACAGTTAACAAAATAAAAAACACTGTAGAAGAAGGCAAACATAAATATACACCTTTCAATAATATCTCTTAATATCAATGGCCTCAATGGCCTCAATGCCCCAAAGAAAAGACAAAGGTTTGCAGACTGGGTTAAAAAGCAGGATCCTACAATTTGTTGTCTCCAAGAAACTCACCTTTCTACAAGGATACACATTATCTTAGGGTGAAAGGTTGGAAGACGGTGTTTCAAGCAAATGGGCCTAGAAAATAAGCAGGGTTGCTATCCTAATATCAGACAAGGTAGACTATAGTCCAATGTTAGTCAAGAAAGATAAGGAAGGTCACTTGATATTGATTAAGGGCACACTCCAACAAGAGGACATTACAATCCTAAACATATATGCACCTAACATGGGGGCTACCAAATTCGTCAAACAAACACTATTAGAACTAAGGTTACAGATAACACCAAACACAGTGGTGGTGGGTGACTTTAACACCCCACTCTCATCAATTGACAGGTCATCCTGGGAAAAAATAAACAGAGAAACAACTGGACTAAATGAGGTCATAGAAGAAATGGACTTAACAGATATATACAGGACATTTCATCCAAAGGCTGCAGAATATACATTCTTTTCAGCAGCACATGGAACATTCTCTAAAATAAACCATATATTAGCACACAAAGCAAATCTTAACAAATTCAGGAAAATTGAAATAATTCCTTGTATTCTATCTGACCACAATGGAATTAAACTACAAATCAGTAGCAAGAAAGGCTATAGAGCATACACAAAATCATGGAAACTAAACAATACACTACTAAATGATGAATGGGTCAATGAAGAAATCAAGAAGGAAATTAAAAAATTTATAGAGTCAAATGATAATGAGAACACAACATAGCAATAATTGCCATAACAATAAGGCAAGAGACGTACATAAAAGGGATACAAATTGGAAAGGAAGAGATCAAGTTATCATTATTTGCATATGACATGATTCTATACATAAGGACCCTAAAGACTCTACTAGGAAACTGATAGAGCTGATCAAAACCTACAGCAATGTAGCAGGATACAAAATAAATACGCAGAAATCCGTAGCCTTCATATATGCTAACAACAAACACACAGAGGATGAAATCAGAGAATCACTCCCATTCACAGTTGCATCAAAAAAAAATAAAGTACCTTGGAATAAACCTAACCAAGGAAGTAAAGAATCTCTACAATGAGAACTTTAAAACACTCATGCAAGAAATTGCAGAAGACACTAGAAAGTGGAGAAACATCCCTTGTTCCTGGATTGGAAGTATCAATATTGTGAAAATGGCAATCTTACCTAACTACACATTTAATGCAATCCCTATCAAAATTCCAAAGGCTTTCTTCATGGAAATAGAAAAAACAATCCAAAAATTCATTTGGAATCACAAAAAACCTCTAATATCTAAAATAATACTGAGCAACAAAAATGAGGCTGGTGGTATCACCATACCTGATTTTAACCTATACTACAGAGCCATAGTAACAAAAACAGCATGGTACTGGCACAAAAACAGACATGTAGATCAGTGGAACAGAATAGAGGACCCAGATGTAAGCCCAAGTAGCTACAGCCACCTGATATTCGATAAAAATGCCAAAAACACTCATTGGAGAAGAGACAGCCTCTTCAGCAAATGGTGTTTTGAAAACTGGATATATATCTGCAGAAGGATGAAAATAGATTCTTCTCTCTCACCATGCACAAGAATTAAGTCCAAATGCATTAATGACCTTAACATCAGACCTGAAACTCTGAAACTGCTAGAGGAAAAAGTAGGGGAAACCCTTCAACATATTGGTCTTGGCAAAGACTTTCTGAATACAACCCCAATTGCTCAGGCAATAAAACCACAGATTAATCACTGGGACCTCATGAAATTACAAAGATTTTGCACTGCAAAGGACACAGTGAAAAAAGCAAAGAGGCAACCTACAGAATGGGAAAAAATCTTCACCAGCTATATATCTGATAGAGGATTAATATCTAGGATATACAAAGAACTCAAAAAGTTAAATAATAAGGAATCAAAGAAGCCAATCAAAAAATGGGCTATGGAGCTAAATAGAGAGTTCTCAAAGGAAGAAATACGAATGGCATATAAGCATCTAAAAAAATGTTCTACGTCACTAGTCATCAGGGAAATGCAGATTAAAACTACATTGAGATTCCATCTCACTCCTGTCAGATTGGCCACCATCATGAAAACAAATGATCATAAATGTTGGCGGGGATGTGGAAAAAAAGGAACCCTTCTACACTGCTGGTGGGAATGCAATCTGGTCCAGCCATTGTGGAAAACAGTGTGGAGGTTCCTAAAACAGCTAAAGATTGATCTACCATATGACTCAGCTATAGCACTCCTAGGCATATATCCAAAGGACTCATCTCATTTCCTGAGAAGTATGTGCTCAACCATGTTCATTGCTGCTCAATTTATAATGGCTGGGAAATGGATCCAGCCTAGATGTCCCTCAACTGAAGAGTGGATAATGAAGATGTGGCACATTTATACAATGGAGTTCTACTCAACAGTAAAGAAAAATGAAGTTATGAAATTTGCAGAAAAATGGATGGACATGGAAAGGATTATACTAAGTGAGGTAACCCAGGTCCAGAAAGCCAAGTGCCACATGTTCTCCCTCATATGTGGATCCTAGCTACAGATGATTGGGCTTCTGGGTGAGAGTGAAAATACTTAGTAGCAGTGGCCAGTAAGTTGAAAAGGAGACATAGAGGGAAGAGAAAGGAAGGGAGGAGGATACTTAATAGGTTGATATTGTATATATGTAATTACAATGATTATAATGGGGAGGTAATATGATGGAGAATGGAATTTCAAATGGGAAAGTGTGGGGGTTGGGAGGGAGGGAATTACCATGGGATATATTTTGTAATCATGGAAAATGTTAATAAAAATTTAAAAAATAAAATAAATAAATAAAATAAAGTAAAAGTAAACAAAAAAAGAAAAAATAAATAATGTCAATTATGTAAATTCTTTCTTTAAAATGCATATATGATTTAAAGTTTCATATAATGAACTCACTGCTTTCATGAGTGAGTACTCTGTGTCATCTGATGTGGACAGTGTGGTATGAAAGAAGGACCTTTTGGAAAACATGTCTCCCTTATCATTATTGAATGTAACAATTTTCAAATGAAGGAAAATATCAGAACTGAAAAGCCAAAGACTTACAAGTAACAGCAAATAACTTGTCCTTTTTTAATATATATTTTTTTATTGAAAACTTGTATACTTACAAATAAACCATGGTGTTTCTCTCCCCTCCCCTGCTTTCCTCTTCATAACTCTGCTCTCTGTCTTATCCCCTCCCTCTTTCCATTAGTCTCTTTTTTAATTTGATACCATCAACTTTTTTTTCCTATTATGAGTCTGGGGTAGGTATTACTAGGCACTGTAAGGTCATGGATTTTGAGGCAAATTTCTGTCTGGACAGATGTATGTAAGGAGTGGTACCCTTCCTTTGGCTCTTACATTCTTTCTGCCACCTCTTCCACAATGGACCGTGAGCCTTGGAGAGTGTGAAATGTTTCAGTGCTAGACACACTCCTCGGTACCTTCTTCTCAGCACTGTGTTGCCTTTTGGGTGTCCCAGTGGTCATCCCCATCTGAGAAGAGAAGGTTCTCTAACCAGAAATGAGAGTAGCATTTATATATGAATATGAACATTAAGTGTAATGCTTTCAGAGCAGTTTGGTGAGAGTAATATATTTACCTATACAGACAAGCCCAGGCTTTATACCCCTTAGGCTCATGACCTCCCCTGCCATAGGCTTATGATTGGGTTTTCAGTACCAGTCGTTTATTCCCTCCCATACAGTGGGCCTTCAATCCACTTAGAGAACAGTTGGTTTCCCCCAGAGCAGACATGCCACTATTGCACTCATTCAGTCATTTGACCTGTCTGGCCAAACTTGAGGCTTCCAGGGTCCACTGTTTTCACCACTGATGACTTCTGTCTCCCATAAGGCTGCATAGAGTACAGCATTTTCCAGTTTTTAGTTAGCTGGGCTACAGAGAGAAGGTTTTCTGCTCAGTACCAGCTTTATTTCTCAGTTACTCTTCTGCTCAAACATGTGAAGTCCTCCATAATAGGGTCTTGACATCTCTTTCTCAAGGTAAATCAAGGGCCTTGGTAATAGCCTATAATGTTTTGGAGGCAACAGGGACCTCCATGGCCAACAACTCACTGGAAGGTATCTCATTCCTGGCACTAAAAATTTTCTAGTAATAATCTATGGCTTCTGGATGTGCCATTATTCAAGAATGCAGATTTTCATATGTCTTATTCAGAATATATTCAATTTTCATTGACCCTCCCCCAACCCTTCTTTTATACAATCTCTTCCCCTGACCTCACTTAGGCCTTTCCACTCCCTGTAATCTGTTCTTCAACTTACATACATACAATACCATCCCCTAAAGACTTTCTCTCTCCTCCCTCCCTTATAGCCTTTTTCTTGCTTATGGGCGTTTGCTCCCAAATTTTTGGTTCCAGATCAGATACAAGTCTATATATTTGTAGCTAGGATCCACATATGGGACAGAACATGCTATGTTTGGCTTTCTGGGCCTGTGTTACCTCACTTACTATAATCCTTTCCAGATCCATTCATTTCCCTGAGAATTTCATAATTTCATCTTTTCTTTTCCACTGAATAGAACTCCACTGTGTAAATGCACTACATCTTTATTATCCATTCATCTGTGGATGGACATCTAGGATGGTTCCATTTCCTAGATATTGTGAATAGAGCAGCAATAAACATGGTTGTGCAAGTATGTCTGAGGTAGTGAGAAGAGTCATTAGGATCTATGCCTAGGAGTGCTATAGCTGTATCATATGGTAAATCTTTTTTTTTTAGCTGACTCAAGAACCACCACACTGATTTCCACAATAGCTGTACCAGGTTATATTCCCACCAACAGTGTAGAAGGGTTGACTTTTTAAGTGCCCCAAACACAAACACAATCAATGATGTGAATAAGAAGAAAGCAAACCTCAGTCTGTTTTTGTTGATGCATCACAGGTCATAGCTGGTGAGTCCCCAGATGACTGACTCAAGGACTATGTTACCATATTTGTGTGTGTGTGTGTTTGTGTGTGTATGTGTGTGTGTGTGTGTGTGTAAAATTTCTCTGCAGGTTGACAGAATTCATGTAAGGGTTCCCAGCTATAAATATTAGGATGTTGTTTTTGTTAAATAATCAGTGAGGCCAATAATGCACACATAATATAAATCATTTTAAAACTTAACTAAATCAATTTATTTCATTAATATTTATATTGGGTGTGATTACAGTGTTTAACTTAGTCTATATAGTACACTGGTCCATGTAATTGTAAGCTTACCTTTACAAAGATCATTAAATTTCTGAGGCCAAAAGCTTAATATTATTTGGTGGTTAATGCACTTTAAATTAAAAGTAGATATCTAAAGTTTAAGAACCATGAAATTTCCTAAACCTAAGAGGAGTAACTTAGCAAAGAAAATATAGGAGTGAAAATTCAAAATTCAGAAATTATATTTACAACCACTGAAATCCTTTGAAGAAGAGTCAAAAGAATTGTTTGAACAAATCTTCATCAAATTGGGTGAGGTGCCACTTTTATGCATTTGCATGATACATGAATTCCTGTTCTTATAGAATTTAATCACCTAATACTAAAGCTGTTAGTGTTTTCCTTTTCAATAAGCTTATAAAAAGTGTGGAAAGCTATACCATAATTTCTCCAGAACAGTTAAGACTTCAACTTAAGCTGTCTATAGGAACACATCTCTTAACCTCCTTGATGAGGATATATTAGTTAGCCTGTATGTCATTACAAGGTCAGCCAACATGTGTTTTTGTTTGTTTAAACATGTGCACTAAATATGGATAGAGTTTTTATATTTTGTTTAATTTAAAATTATTGTTTATTTATTTGCAAGTAGAGAAAGGCAGAGAGATAATGGGCAAACTAGTACTTCTAGCCATAGCAAATGAACTTGAGATTCATGCACCATTTTGTGTATCTGGCTCTACTGGGGTACTGGAGAATTGAGCCCAAGTTATTAAGCTTTGCCAAATGTTTTAACTGCTGAGCTATCTCTCTAGTCCCATTTTTTTTTATTTTTAAGTGTCACATAATTATGTAGTTTATGGGGAAACAATGAGATAATTTGATGCATATATATGATAAATATATTTTATTTGTCTGTGTCTCTTACCTTATAACACCAAGTATTGCAGTGATTTTCTTCACTGATTTGAGAAAGAGACCAAAATAATGAAATTCAAAGAGACATTCTATTAAAAGGATATTCAAGTGGTGTAAGGTATGGCACATGCTTTTAATCCCAGCACTTGGGAGGCAGAGGTAGCAGGATCATCATGAGTTCCAGGACACCCTGAAGCTACACAGTGAATTCCAGTTCAGCCTGGGCTAGAGTGAAACCCTACCTTGAAAAACCAAAAAAAGAATATTCAAGTGGTCAATAAGAATATTAAATAGTGTTCTCAGGTGAGGGGAAACATTAAAAGTAATAATAAGAAAGCAACTGGTTAAATATTATTAAATATGTAAATATTAAGAAACTAAAATATATTTTTGATGAAGCCAAAATTAAACATTTTTATAACTTTTTAGGAGTTTCTAGTTGAGCCCATAACTAATATTCTGACCCAGCCCCCCCTTTTCCTGCAGGTATTCAACATAAATGAGTACATGTACCAACACATAGACCTTTAGAAGACCGAGGGTGGTTTTATTCAAAGTAGTCAATAACTGGAAACAAAATAATACCTATCCAAAAGTAAATAAGGGGATAGAGAGATGGCTCATCAATTAGGTCTGTTTTCATCCCAAGTTCAAATCTCCAGATGCCTTGTAAAACATCTCAGCATGGCCATGAGCACCTATAAACACTGTCCCCAGGGAAACAAAGGCTGGAGACTCTTCTTAGTATGACAAACTCCAGAAACAATAAAAAGTGCCTGCAGATCAAAACAAGATCAGATGGAAAAAGCAATGGAGTGGAGCATGACATTCCACTCCAGCCACCATTGGCAAGCGACCTCTGCCCCAGGGGAGAGTGTAGAATACTTCAAGGGTACATATACATGTATACAACACACACACACGTCTCTACATCCTCATTCACATTCACACCATACCAACAATATTACACAGCCATATGCATTCATAAACACACAAATAAGTTTAAAGGAAAACAGATTTGTTAACATACTGTAATGTGGTCACCACAATACATGTTATAGTACTGAGCATATTTTACAAAATACTATTTCTGCTACATGTATGAATAGATTCAGATTAAAAAATTAGGGCTGAGAAATTGCTGAGTGGTTAAAACTCTTTCCCTTAAAACCTAACAAACCGATCCTTTTATTGGTTCATAAGAGTGATGATTGGGTGTTCACGCTCTTGCGTGACGTGTGCCTCCCACTAAACCTTGTTACGCTCTGGCACATAACCCGTCTGACGTGAAAAAAGAAAAAAAAAAAAAAAAACCTAACAAACCAAAGCAGCACATGCATCTGGAGTTTACTTGCCTTGTCTAGAGGTACTGATGCACCCATTCTCTTTCTCATTCTCTCTCTCTCCTCCCTCTTAGGCGTGGTTGTGTGCACCTTTAATCCCAGCACTAGGGAAACTAAGGTAGGAGGGTTGCTGTAATTCAAAGCCAGCCTGAAACTACATTGTGAATTTCAGGTCAGCCTGAGGCTAGAGTCAGACCCTACATTGAAAAACAAAATGATAAAATAAATTAAAAATATCACAATTTGTAAAAGAATATACACAAACTAAATATGTATGTGTATATATATATATATATATATATATATATATATATATATATTTCTAATTTATAAAAATAACCACAATCTGGCAAAAATTTTAAAAATGCTTTAGGTTTCAAATAATGGCTCACCATAGTAGGAAGGGCTTTCTCAGGTTTGGAATATGTAGGAGAGACATGTCTGTACGGCAAGTTCCACATCTTTGTATGCATTATGCTTAGCTCTGATATTCACTATGAAACAATGATCCACACAGTTATGCAATCTTAAGGTACCTAATTGGTATGCACACTTTATCCTTCCAGAGGAAAAATAGTAGAGGGAAAAAATTGAAGGAGTTTTAATATAGTGGGAATTTCTCTATCAGAAATTAAAACCTACATTACTGATTGATTAATTGTCGTAAGTAAAGAAACAGTAAATGGCAATCAGTGGAATATATGAGAGGGGAAAAGAAGTCTCATTCATGAGTTAGTACCTTACTTGTAGAAGAAGCAGAATTTTACACCACTGAAGAGTTTAAAATTTTTCCACTAATAATACCAGTAAGAATGGCTCTTCAGATACTTAAAGAAGGAAAGGATATACGGCAAGAGGAAGGATAGATAATGAAGGAATGAGAAGGAGAAGAATTGGGGAAAGCAAGGTAGGAAGGAAGAAAGGTAAGAAGGAGGGAGGAAAAGGGAAGGGAAAGAAAAAGAAAAGTGAAGGGAAGGAAAGTTCAGACTCAAAATCTGCATACAATTAATAAACAAGTCATTTATATACTTAATGTAAAAATAAGATTTCAACAGTTTTATAATAAAATATGGAAGAACATATTACTCATATTTAACTTGTGACTCATACAGAATCTTAGATTAACTATTATAATCTATTAAGCATGTTCCACATTGAAACTGAAGAATTAATCATCAATATTGTAAGGAAGAAACTAATATCCTCATCATTTTTACACGTGATGGATCAGGTAAGAGGATATATTTATTTTAGCTAAGGAATAGTAACAAATTTAACAACTTTAAACTTCAATTTATTTCCTTATTGGATAGATTTTTGGTCAGGGACACACAAGGCTAAAACAAATATATTGACTGAATACTGGAGAGATTGCTTAGTGGTTAAGGCGCTTGCCTGTGAAGCCTAAGAACCCAGGTTTGATTCTCTAGTACCAACATAAGCCAGATGCACAAGGTGGCACACAATCTTAGATTAACTATTATAATCTATTAAGCATGTTCCACATTAAAACTGAAGAATTAATCATCAATATTGTAAGGAAGAAACTAATATCCTCATCATTTTTTACACGTGATGGATCAGGTAAGAGGATATATGTATTTTAGCTAAGGAATAGTAACTAATTTAACAACTTTAAACTTCAATTTATTTCCATATTGGATAGATTTTTGGTCAGGGACACACAAGGCTAAAACAAATATATTGACTGAATACTGGAGAGATTGCTTAGTGGTTAAGGCACTTGCCTGTGAAGCCTAAGAACCCAGGTTTGATTCTCTAGTACCAACATAAGCCAGATGCACAAGGTGGCACACATACCTGGAGTGCCTTTGCAGTTGCTTAGAGGCCCTGGGGTGCCCATTCTCTCTTTCTATATGTATGCCTACCCTCTCTCTCTCTCAAATAATAAATGAATAAATAAATAAATAAATAAATAAAATATTTCAAAGATGTATTAAATGACTGTTTCAACATCTGATAGTGTTAGATCTGTTAGTTTCTTGGAAGAATTAATTCATGACCAAGTCATTGTTTACTCAGTAGTTTGTTGGGGATATTTTAAGGGGCATTTTGTGGTCTTTCACCCATGACTCCCTTCATAAGCCCTCTCACAATCCTAGTCTGTCTGATTTTAGTTTCCCACTGAAATATGTCAAACTTTACTTTTTCCAAGTGTCTACAATGATCATAGATCATAATGAAGACTCCATACTGCCATTTTCAGCTCTAATATCCATGATCCATGAGTGTCATTAGTTTGTATCAACCATTACATATAATCTATCTCACTTAGAAACCTGACTTTCCTATGCTCTTAACCTCCAAAAATACTCTATGTACATTGCTTTTTAATGATGTAAACATAGATAACTAAAATGTCATAAAATATAACATTTTTTGAATTTCAAAATGATAATGTTTTCTAACTTAAATACGAGATATAGCAAATAAAAAGTTAGCTATGAGGCTAGTAAATACTCGAGTTAGGAAAGAAAGTCAAATTAACCAGCAGAGCAAATATCTCAAGAAGATACAAGATAGGTGTTAAGCTAGAAAACCCAGTCAGTTACATAATATTTCATCAAGTTGGGTAGCTTATAATATCTAAAATAAGGGAAGAAACGACATACTGAAGGAATTTCTTTACATGATGTTTTTCTTTCATTGTACCTTTAGATTTAGAAAATAAAAAGAATATGAGGGCAAAATGTTTAGCAAACATTGCAATTCAATTTTTTAAGTATTTTAAAAAATAAACAGTCCCAGCACAAGGGTGAAGGAGATCAGTACAGAGAAAAATCAACTCCTACCAAATCAGAGATCCAGAGACCCAGAGGCCCCCAACACCTCATCACTGAAGCAGACTAAGAATGAACCCAATGTGGCTCAGGGAAATTTTGTGGAAGAGGGGGCAGAAAGAATGTCAGAGCCAAATGTTGGGTTATGATATGCAGACATTTATCCTACCCATAACAGTGGGCTAACTCAGATTGCAAGAGCCATATACCTCAACAAGTAGGGGCCAAGGGGAGGGGATAGGTAATGGATGAGCCTAATAATGGTACCAAATTGACTGTATTTGATGAGTACAAAACTAATACACATACACACACACACACACACACACACACACACACACACACACACACACACACATATATATATATATACAGTCATAGGGTTGGGGAGATGGCTCAGCAATTAAAGGTGCTTGCTTGCAAAGACTGTTAGACCTGACACAAAATGTTTCCATGTGTCTGGAGTTTATTTGCAGCAGAAAGACACCCTGGCATTCTCTCTCTCTCCCTCTCTTTCCCTCTCTCTTCCTCTCTCTCTCTGTCTCTGTCTCTCTCTCTTTTTCACACACACACACACACACACACACACACACACACACACACACACACACACATGCATATACACACAAAATTTAAAACCTCCAAAAATATATAAACTATATAGCAGTATTTGAAATATTCATCTTACTTGTGTTTATTAATGAGGGTTACTTCTACTACAATATTTAAAGAAACTGCCCAATTATAGACAGAGGTCAGGTAAGTGTATAAATGTAAAGTCATATCACAGAATTCATAGCTGATATCCATTCAGAAGACATAAAGCTAAATAGAGTGTAAGAAGTATGAATAAAGTGAAACAAACAGAAAAGTTATTATTGGATATCAAAGCAATAAAAGGAATGACATTCTCCTAGTACCCATAAATGTAAACACTAAAGTAGTATACTTTTAAACAGCTAGCATAAACTTGTGACAGAATTCTCAATCAACTTTTAGAAAATACAGGGAAAGCACTGAAAAGTAAATTGAATAATATAATACATAGAGAAGATGACATACTGAATGGGAAAAGCAGGAAAAAAATGCTTAGTTACTTTTCTTTTCAGTGAAAAACAATAGCATAAAATAAAACAGCAATAATCTGAGCAAAGTGACAAAAAAAAAAAACCTGACTTTAAAAGCAAAGCACAGTTCTTTTTGGAACATCATTAAAATTGAGTCTATGCATTCCCAAAAGATTGAAACACTTGTACAAACTTAAAATATTAGCGAAATTGATTTGAATTTATTTAAATTGTAAGTAAAATATAAGGTATGTAAACATATATATTCATACATGTTTTTCTGGTGTGTATAATATTCAACAGCTAAGTCTTAGTGCAATTTCTGAGTCAGAATAAGGACTCAGAAATTTTAACTGAGTTTTTTCTGTATATGTATTTTTACATTATTCATAATTTGCTTAAGGAAACTATTTTCATATAAGTAACATTTTTAAAACCTGGAGCTGCAACCGCACCTTATATTCTTAGACTCATGAAGGTGAGCCGCAGCATTATAAGCCTTGAGTGGATGAATTCCAGATGCTTGTGAGTCTGGCTGACATGCGCTCCTGGAGAATTGAACCTATCTCCTTTGTCTTTGCAGGCAAGCACCACTATGCCATCTCCCCAGACCCCTAAACTCAGTATTTCTTGTTGGTAATTCTATGATGCATATAAATCAATAGAGGCATATTAATAGTCATAAACCATGCACTTTGGAGTCTTAATGTTCCCCTACAGCAAAATAGATGGAGGAAGCAATCTAAAAGAAAGAAACAAAAATAAGGGGATAATAATAAAGATCTCAAAACACAAAATAGGGCCTGGAAAATGGCTTAGCAATTAAGGCATTTGCCTGCAAAGACAAAAGACCCAGATTCCCGAGGATCCATATAAGCCAGATGAACAAAAGGCACATGCATCTAGAGTTCGTTTGCAGTGACTAGAGGGCCTGGATGCCTCTCTCTCTCTCTCTCTCTCTTTCACTGCAAATAAATAATAATTTTTAAAAAATACAAAAAATCCCCCCCCAAGAAACATTGAAAGTATACATACTAAGAGGACAGATATCCCTCTTGCTTGTACAAAAAAAAAAAAAAAATTAAAGTTTCAAGGAAAAAGGTAGACACTAGGGTAGAAGTGGATATCATCAGAATTTGAAATGGCTGGGGAATCAGGCTGGAGAAAGTGAACATGATAAGAAATGCTTTTCTATATAATCTTCATTGACAAAACCTTATGAAAAGAGACACTATGGGTTGTGAATGCTATACAAGCTTAAAATAAACATGTTATCTCTAAAGGAAACTTAGCAAGTGGATGATCCAGGAAAAATGTCTGGATATAAATGTATTAAAAAGTGAAGTAACAGAATGATTTGAAGAGTTCAAGAAGCATAATGAAGAAATGAAAAAGTCAAAAATTTGTAAATTATGTAATAAATTGCCAGAAGAAAATACAGTTAGCAAAGACTATGATGAACTTCAACATAAATTAAAAGAAAAATTATCTCTATAAAGATAATGATAGGGTTGGAGAGATTGCTTAGTGGTTAAGACATTTGCCTGTGAAGCCAAAGACACAGGTTCAATTCCCCAGGACCCACGTAAGCCAGATGCACAAGGTGGCACATGCATCTGGAGTCCATTTGCAGTGGCTGAAGTCCTTGGAGTGCCCATTCTCTCTCTCTCTCTCTTCTCTCTCTCTTTATCTGCCTCTCTCTCTCCTCAAATAAATAAAATAAATAAATATTTTTTAAAAGATGAGGTAGAATTATAAATAAGGAGGCAGGAGCTGGCAAAAATAAAAGAAGCAAATAAAATATGAACTGACAGATTACAGTTGAGGAATGTTGTAAAAATATTCCCAGAGAGCAATTTGAAGAGAAAAATGAATAGATTTTGTATAGAAATCATGGCAGAGGACACAAAAGTAGAAAAGACAGAAGGCAGAAGGGAAGGCAAGGAAGAGGGAGAAAATGAAAATAACACAGAAGACTAATAAAAGTAAGGGAAACAAGAACAAAAAGCTAAAGTGAAGAGTTAAAACTATTAGAGGGATGGACTGGAGAGATGGCTTAGCAGTTAAGCGGTTGCCTGTGAAGCCTAAGGACCCCAGTTCAAGGCTCGATTCTCCAGGACCCACATTAGCCAGATGCACAAGGGTGTGCACACGTCTGGACTTCATTTGCAGTGACTGGAAGCCCTGGCACGCCCATTCTCTCTCTCTCTCTCTCTCTCTCTCTCTCTCTCTCTCTCTCTCTCTCTCTCTTTCCCTCCCTCCCTCCCTCCCTCTTTCTCTCTCAGTTACTCTCAAATAAATAAATAAAAAGGAACAAAAAAAATAAAAAAAGCAAAACTATTAGAAGGAACACTATAGTTCATCATGCAAAAGAAGGTCAAATTATACAAAAATTAAGTCCACAATAAAGAAAATCAAATTTTAATTTAGTATATTTTTCTAAATCAAAAATGATTCTATTTTCAAACTTAAAGAGAATACTATAGAGCAGTTACATTAAGATGTAATTAACACAAAATATAATTCCACATGGTTTCATATTTCAAATCTTCCTTTAGTTATTATTATATTGCCAATGGTGAGCATGTGTGGGTGTCTGGTCGTGCAAGATGCAATGTGCTTGTGGAAACCATAGACCAACCAAAAGGTATTTGCACTTCACTTTCTTTGAGACAGGGTCTCTTGTCAGTGCAAATGACTGCAAAGGATCCTGAGACTAGCTGGTACCTGAGATCAGATTGAGTTGGCTGTACCTTGTTCTTATTAGAACATCACATTGTTTTTTTGCTCACTGAAGCCCAGTAAAACTAATGAATTATACAAACAACATCTTATCATAGATTTGTTCTTCATTTAGCAGAACACAGGTCAAGAATGCCAACATAGCTTTGACAGAAAAAAAATTCTATTGAATAAACCACATTACAGGAACAAAGGCAAAGGCAAGAGATAAGCACAATATATGCACAAGTTCAAAAAAATTTTGGCATTGTTATCTAGGAAATAAATAGAACATGAATTTCATTCAACATAAAAATGAGAAATTTATAATACAAAAACTCATAATGAATATATATTTATATGTTTATACATCACTCTAGAAATAAGGCTATATTAGACTTGAAACTTAAGTATGTCAAAAGAGAATATAATTTTTATTTAGTACTAATATATGTACCACAACTAACAAAATTTAAAATAGGAAAGAGGAAAAATAGAATAATATTTTTATTGATTTTCTTGTATAACAGCTGATAGTATAAGAATTTTATTTGAAACTAACAACTCATCACACACTTTCATGAAAATTTCAATAGTACAAATTAAAACCTTACAAGAAAAATTGGAAGTTAAAAGTGAAATACTACTGAGGGCATATACTGATTTTTTTAACTCCTCATATTGAGTAGGCATACACAACTGGTAAGAAATAAAGAATATGGTGAATTACAAATAGAATTTTTATTAAATCTAAACACGTAAAGGTTGACTAAATAATGTGACAACTAAATAATAAGTCAAACAATATTTTTCATATAGATAAATGTAACTCATATTTAACAGCCAGGGGTTATGGAGAAAGAGGTTCAATTTTTTTAAGTGTTCCATTTATTTTCAAGAAGGGAGGAGTGAGAGAGAGAAAGGGAGAGAGAGAGAGCAAATGAGAATGTATGTGACAGGTCTTCCAGCCATTGTAAACAAAATCCAGATGCCTGTACCACTCTGTACATATTACTGTAGGTGGGTAGTGGGGAATCAAATCCTGGTTATTAGGCATTTAGGCAAGTGCATTAACCACTGAGCCATCTCTCCAGCCTGAGGTTCAGTTTTGTCAGAGCTAAGCCAACTGACTCTTCTATGCAAAATTCTCACTTTAAAGAGAATGTTAGAAAAGTCTGGAAAATAAAATTCATAGCAAAGAAATTCTAGGCTGATGGAAACACAAAGAAATAGATGAGGCTAATGTAAAACTGGTCACAAGTGGGTTTTGTTGTTGTTGTTTTGTTTTTGTTTTTGTTTTTGTTTTTATTTTTGTGTTTGTGTTTGGTTTTTTTTTTGGTTTTGCAGGTAGAGTCTCACTCCAGTCCAGGCTGACCTGGAATTCACTGCGGAGTCTCAGGGTGGCCTTGAACTCATGCCAGTCCTCCTACCTCTGCCTCCCCATTGCTAGAATTAAAGGCATGCACCACCATGCCTAGCTGGTCATTCTTTTTTTTTTTTTTAACATTTTTATTTATTTATTTGAGAGTGACAGACACAGAGAGAAAGACAGATAGAGGGAGAGAGAGAGAATGGGCGTGCCAGGGCTTCCAGCCTCTGCAAATGAACTCCAGACGCGTGCACCCCCTTGTGCATCTGGCTAACATGGGACCTGGGGACTCGAGCCTCGAACCGGGGTCCTTAGACTTCACAGGCAAGCGCTTAACCACTAAGCCATCTCTCCAGCCCTGGTTATTCTTTTTCTAAAAACATGCCCTTTGCAATGTCAATTTGAAGTTTCTTTCATCAGTCAAGGGTCCATTCTTATCCTTGATTGAACTGATCTTCACACATGTTGAGACAATTGAATGCAGCAGGAATAATGGTAGCTCGAATCTATTTAAGTTGCTTGTTATAAAAAGGTACAAGGTTTTAAACACAGAAAACTGGTCAAAAATGATATGGCATGTTGAATGATGCTAGATCCTACAAAACAGAAAAAAGACACTAGACTTACTAGTGATAACTTCTTGCATGCTCCAATGTCAAACCTGAGGGCAAAGCCTGAGGCCAGCAGGACAGGAGCGATTTTCTTGTGTGGGTAAAATCAGCTCAAATTGCCTTTTCACAGAATTTTCAGGCATTGCTTATTATGCAATAATGAAAAATTAAATTAAGCAGGAGAAAATTATATATATATATATATATATATATATATATATATATATATATACATATATATATGTATATATATATATTACTACATTTATGTATATGTAGTTACAATTTAAAAAATTGTATATATATTACAATATATATATTGTATATGTATTACTACAAATACTACATATATATATATATATATATGTAGATACAATTTAAAAATATATATAAAATGATAAAGTGGCATTATATAAGGTAAAATTGTTCAAAATAAAAGTGTTAACAGAAGTTGAAATATTAGTAAAAAATTTTGTCTCGATGAAAGAAAATAAAACAAATATATATTGGTCCATAGTGCTAATGGTTTTCAATATGTGAGTAATATAAGCAAGAAAAATTGAAAATACATGTAACTAGTAAATCATATGAATTGTAGATATTTGGTGCATTAATATTATATTTAGAATATGAATATAAACTACATCTTATTGTGTTTCCATTCAGCATACACAAAATTTTTTACATTTGAGTAGAAAGCATAACATAACATCACTTACAAATACAACACTTTTAAAGTCTTAATCACTAAAAAAATATGAAATTAGAAAACAACAATATTAATTGATGCAACCAGAGATTATTGAAAGAGAAATAAAAACTAGCTTCTTTTAAGCAGTTTCAGTTAGAAACTGAGGCCCAGAGCGAACCAATGCCACACTGTCTCTGCATGAATGGAACTCTTGGCAGGAATGGAACTCATGTCTGATTGGGGCACATTTACAATAGCTAAAGTGACCCCTGCCACCCATAATCTAGCATACTGCCTAGGTGGCCTGCCCTCTGGGGTACACCTTTAAAATCTGCAAACCAATCTGCTCTTATCTTGCATACCTGAATCTGAAGAAAAAACACAGTTTCAATTGACTATAAAGGATGTTTTCAGCCTTCTTTGAGTATCTTGCCTCTCTTCACTCTGGTCCAGGGACACATCTGAATCTGGCCTGCTGGGTAAGGGGGAGAGCAAAATACCCCTTCTTGGTTTGGCCAGGGTTCTGCTTGCCTTTACAGTTTGGGGTAACTTTTCACTTTAATTACATGTATGATTTTCCTCTGGTCTCTAAATCTACCAAGTACATATTTCCCTTACACTCTAGATCTATCATATTGAGTGCTTTCTCTGACTCTAGGCCCGAAACCTGTATGACTTCTTCTCTAAATTCAGGGTAACCATGGGTGTCTAACTGTCTTTACTACTCATTTCTCATCTAAGTGTCTTGGTATATACTTTGATATATTGTCTCTCTGCTATTTTTTCTTAAGCCACCACCATTTGCATTCTTAACGTTCTTCCATGGGGAAACTCAGTGGATGTTTGAGTGTTCCTTCTAAATCTCCCTACATAAGTACCTAGATTCTATCTTCCATGTGTTTATGCTCTGGTCCAGCCATTTCTCTTGAATGAATCTCACAGACGATGTTGTATTTTCCTCATGAGTGCATGTTTCCTACTTCTCATGTGCTAATGACTCTGCTATAACCTTCCTAGATCCCAATTACCATTAAATAAACCCCACAATTTATGATTTCTCTCTAAATAAATTTAATAATATATAGTTTATCCTTCTTGCATCAATCTTTATTAACTATTTGTTAAAGAGAGGATAGGACCCAAAATTGGCGTTCACAAACTGGGGTCCTCTCATGATCCCAAAATTTTACATCATCTGAACACCAAAATCCTGCATCACTATCATATTAAGGAAAATAAGACAAATTTAGAAGATAGGTATTACATTCTTTAATATGTGGTATCTAGATTGTGAGTGTGTGTGTGTGTGTGTGTGTGTGTGTGTGTGTGTGTGCATCCACATTTGTGTGTGTATCATGGTAGATACACATAAAGACGTACATGACAGGAAATTACAATGGGAATTATTTTGGATTAGGAAGAAGACAAGTGACAGGAGGACAGGATAGTGAATATGAAAGTACTTGATAATATTGAAGAAAAATATTATTAGTTAGCCATTGCTTGATACAACAAATGTACACTACACTGAATTTTTTTTTTTTCTTTTTGATCAGGCCACTAAAAATGGTGAATATTATGAACTGGCAAACTCCTACTATTATATTTTCATGTAAAACATCCTCACCCAAATAAAATAAGTGCCTGTAAAGCAAGAACTATCTCATTGTTTTTTTTTTTCTTTTTTCTATCTTCTGGGTCTAAAGTACTCATACACACAGAGCAGGCACTTTATAATTCATTAACGATTCATTTTAGTATCTAATCTAGTGAACTGTTAGTACTGTGAAGTGCTACCAGGAAACAAAGATAAGCAAGCTCCATTCAAATGCTACAAAGAGCTGATGGTCTACAAGGATTAGATTTATAAAGTACAGTGGAAAATGATGTGAACTGGTAAGAAAAATTGAAGAGAGGAAAGCTTTGTAGTCAAAGTACACTGTTCAATCTCATGTTCAACAGAAGGATTTGGAGACATGGAAAAGTGTGTCTGAAGTGTGATCTAATGGGAGCTGTCCAAAACACCTGACTCAATGAGGTACTATCATTTGGAAACAAATATAATCTAAAAAGGGTATTCATGAATAAAAATCTAGGTTTTATTGAATATAGGAATTAATAAAAATATTGCATTGTGTTTTCTGTGTTCATTTACACAATATTCCTCTGTGCTTTTACTAGCAACTCCCCATCTTCCCTATGAGCAGTTATTATAGGGTGATAATGACTGCCTATAGAAAGCCTGATTTTCATGAAGGGAGTCTCTGTATATAGCTATACTACAAAACAAGATAATATAATTAGAATATTTAATAAATTCAAAAAGTTTATGAGTTTTCAAGATACTGGCTATTTTAAAATATCAGTAGTCTAGGACTTCACATTTAATTTAGTATTTACCTTGGAAGCATAGCAAAGATTGCTTATTTACATGTAATGATATTGGTTTAGAAAAATAAAATAATTTCCATCAAATTAGTAAAATATAAGTCTATCATATTGTCTGTTCATATCATATTAGGTGGATACAACAAATAAAAATGTTATTTCTTGTAGGGCATGGTGATGCAGGTATTTAATCTCAACACTTGGGAGACCAAGGTAGGAGGATTGCTATGAGTTTGAGGCTACCCTGAGACTACATGGTGAATTCACGGTGAGCCTAGGCTTGAAAGAGACAAGACTCTACCTGAAAAAAAAAAAAATATATATATATATATATATATATATATATATATATATATATATATATATAATATCTTTAAGTATTCTATCAGTTTTCTCAAACAGAATGAGTACATTTGAGTATCTGTTTGTCAAATGGTCTATGGTCATATTTGTTAGATGCATACTGTTTTGCAACTTTGGCTACAAACTTCACTTAAATTATGTCCAATAGTAGTAAGTTTACAGAAATAAAAACTGTTATGTCTAAAGTGTATTTTCCTACCTTACTATATTTTTTCTTAAGTCTAACTTTTTCTATCATGGTTTGGAGATAAAACTTTGATAATGCTGAAATGATCTTTATAAATTTTAGAAAGAGGTAAAGGAATCATTTAGTATATTGAAATCAATCATGGTCCTTTCAAGGCCTGTACAAGTGCCTTTCCTAGATAATAGCATATAAATTGATTTGAGACCATGGGAAGGTTCTGCTGTGGTGATTAAGAACAGGTCATATATGAATTGTTATGTCAACTTGGCCTATAAACTGAATAACCACATTACTTAAATGCCTGCGAAAACAGTATGGTTTATAATGATAAGAAATTATAATCAGACAATTTGTCAGGTAGCACTAACTGAAATTTAAAAAAAATCAGAAAGGAAAACAAAATGCATGCTATCATCTTTAACCTGTACTATTTTTCTGAACATTAACAAGATGGTCAGATACGTGGGTATGTGTGTCTTATAGATGGCATATCAATTACCATGAGAGATGGGCACATTCATATGTCACAGCCTAAAGACCATCAAGGACTTGCAGCTACCTGCACCAGACAAGATCAAAGAAGATCATTTAATTTTTTACAGGTCACATTTAATAATAGAATCACTTCCAAAATCAGAGTTTTATGCTAGTGAACAGCCTTGTTTCTCACTAAAATTCACCTGGGGAGTGATTTAAAAGTACTGATGTGTGGGGCCCAGATTTAATGGCTATGGGGTTTGGCCAAAACACATTTCAACAGCTCTTCAAGTGACCCTCTTGTGCAGCAGTGCTTAAATGAGAACCGCTTTTGCTGTCATTTCTCATAATATCTGGAATTTTCTATTTATGCATTCTTTCTTGATTTTGACCCACTGTCTTATTTTCTAGAACTTTCCTATTTTACATAAAATCTCAAAATCATCTCGTTATTTGTTACATATTGATAATTGCTAATTAAAAATCAGTGATCAAAACTCTTCATGTCTTACATGCACACAAGAAATCTTTCTTCTTAAATCTGTATTTTTCACAATATTTTAATTAATGTTAAGCAATGTAATTGATGAAAAAAGCTACTGAAATTATTGAAACTGCAAAATCTGGCATAAGTGTGGGAATTATTACAATTGTGAGTATGGATATGGCTTTTGTCAGATAAAAATGGTGCTAGTTTCAGAAGTTTTTATGGGAAATATGCTTAATTATCATAAAACATTTAGCACAGTGAATGGCATAAATATAAATATTCAATATCTGTAATAGTATCACTATTATAATCTATTTATATACCTTCATATGTAACCATCCAAATGCCTGAAACAATTTTAAAGAGGTTCCTCTTAGTCTTCAAGTTTTATAAATTAATTTAATAATTTATGATCTCAACTTTAGTTACAGTACTAAACTATAAGCATATTTAGTATAAGCAGAATATTATTCATTTACTGCCCGTGGAAACATTTTTATGTATGGGCAAGAAATAATTGTATATCATGATAAAGTCACTATGAAAAATACAAAATTCTAACATAGATAATAATAATAATTTAACCAGCCTAATTTAAATGCAGAATAAAATAACATAAGGATAGCATTGAAAGTCACTTTCTTTTTCCCACATACTTTTATTTTCTTTTAGGGAGAGATAGTATGTGTATGAAAGTGCCAAGATCTCTTGATGAACTACAAACACATGTCTTTGGCATTACGTGGTTCCTGGGAAATTAAACCTAGGCTTGCAGGCTTTGCAAGCAAGTGCCTTTAAAAACTCAGCCATCTCCTTAGCCCCAAAAGTCACTTTCTTAGTCATTCAAACTATTGGGATTTTAGCTATTACGAGATTTTTTTTTTATTGCTTCCCAAAGAGTTGAGATATAAAGGTATACACTGAAGTAAGCATACATGGCACTTTGAATTAGAAGTCACAGTGTCACAGTTTGGTATGGGCTAATTGGAAATGTGTTGACATTTTTCTTTTTGGCTATTTTCTTTCTTTGTTGAAGCCTGTATGTAATTACAGAGACTTTGCATGAATCATCCATCCATTTGTTGTGGCTCTGGTTATAAAATGGTTTTCATCAAAAACAAGAGGTACTGCAAGCGAAGCCTTGTCCTTTGGGTTTTTTTACTCTTCTGTTCCATTTAATGCAGTTTCTCTACAGGAGCCACAAGTACACAGAAAGGAGCTAAAATCTGTTATACTGAGAAAAACATTCCTCTGCAGTACAATGCTGAAACCTTGGCTGCCACATAAATTAACTGTTCAATTTTTAAATGATAAGTCTTGTCCCCATCCCATTGTATTAAGAGTCAGCTTTCATGCTGGGCATGGTGGCACACGCCTTTAATCCCAGCACTCGAGAGGCAGAGGTAGGAGGATCACCGTGAGTTCGAGGCCACCCTGAGAATACATAGTTAATTCCAGGTCAGCCTGAGCCAGAGTGAGACCCTACCTCGAAAAACAAAACAAAACAAAACAAACAAACAAACAAACAAAGTCAGCTTTCACATAGGCAGATACTTAAAATAATATTGTTCATTACTTATTGGTTATTACATACCTTGCCAGTATTAACCTTTCTTCCACTCATGTTTTTATTGTGTTTATGTTATTTTTATGCATGTGTATGCATGTTGGGGCACATATGTGTGTCGATGCATGTGCATTGCGCATACTTGCATGTGGAGGCCAGCAGACAGTCTGGTGTGTTGTACTCGGGAACCCCCCCCCCTTAGAAGCATGCTCTGTCACTGGCCTAGGGCTCATCGCTTTGGTGACACTGGCTGGCCAGTGAGCCCTATGCACCTCTTTGCTGTCTTCTCCCTAGCACTGGGCTTACAAGTGTGTGCCACCATTCCCTGCATGAATGTGGGTTATATGCACTGAAACTAGGTATACATGCTTGCAAGACAACCACTTTACTGAGGTATCTCTGCTGCCTAACTTTTTAAAATTTTGTTGAGTAAAAGAATAGACACTTATAAATAAAGACATGATGGCCTGTAATCCCTATGCATGGAAGGGAAGAGGCAGAAGGATTCCCACATATTCTAGGCCAGCCTGGGATATAGAGCAAGTTCCCATTTCAAAAATCACATTTTATCATTGTATCAAAATCATTTTATCTCTCAGATATTTATTATAGTTCTACAGATAGGGGCAAACAGATAATCTGAAGATACTTTTAATTGCTAAAAGTAAATGTCAGGGAATTGGATAAACTTAGGATTTTTTTTTTTTTGTAAAAAAGGAAGTGTATCTCAATGGATATAACAAAAGTCAGGGTCTGGAGAGATGGCTTAGTGGTTAAGCGCTTGCCTGTGAAGCCTCAGGACCCTGGTTCGAGGCTCGCTTCTCCAAGACCCACATTAGCCAGATGCACAAGGGGGCACATGTGTCTGGAGTTCGGTTTGCAGTGGCTGGAGGCCCTGGCGCACCCATTTTCTCTATCTGCCTCTCCCTCTCTCCCTCCCTCTCTCTCTCTCTCTCTCTCTCTCTCTCTCTCTCTCTCTCTCTCATCTCTTTCTCTTTCTCTCTCTCTCTCTGTTGCTTTCAAATAAGTAAAAATAAATAAACAAAAAAAATTTAAAAAAGAAAAATCAGAAGGCATATTCTAATTGTTTAGCATATTGTCATATTGACATTATTCTTAAATATGTATTCTTAACTATTTTAGAGTAAAAGTAAAATGATAAAGATATGCATCACTTGTATTTTATAAAAGAAATTATTTTATCAAGGACAATTGAAATTCAAAAAATAATATATGAAGTTACAATTGCATTGAATCAGCTTATGAAGTAAAAGGAGGGAAAAAACAACTTTATGAATACCATGATAAATACTGATGAGCTTGGTTAGAATATAATAGTTTGAAAAAGTTCTAAAGAAAAAAATGAGTTTTTGCAACCAGCAGAACTACAATAAAATGCCAAACAAAAGCATATCATACTTTAAAACAACCTCTCTTTCAGGTCAAGCTATTTTTATAAAAACATTGCACTCATTCTCTCTGCTGCAATAACCTTTTTTTTTTTTTTTTTTAATTTATGATGGTATTGATTTGTGTTCCCTTCCTCTCAGGTTGGTAAGTTCTTTTAAGGGATGTGTAAACTTTGTTGCGTTTTTTGAACGAACCCATTCTTGGGTTTATTAAATCCATCTGCATTTTTATTTCATTGATTTCTGTCCTTATCTTTATTTCCTTCCTTTAATCTATTTGTGTCCACTTGACTTTTGCTGTCCTAGCTTCTTAATATAGATTTTTTTATGGTTTAGTGGCTGTGGGAGCATTAAATGTAGCAGTTGGCATTTCTCTTTGAATCAATTTTGGTGTGTGTGTGTGTGTGTGTGTGTGTGTGTGTGTGTGTGCGCGCGCGCACACACGTGTGCACGCACCATGGATTTCAAAGCACTTTCGATTATACTTTGGATTTTATCTTTGACACATTGTACAGACATAAACTCAAATAGAGTCACAATAGATACATAGGTCATAAAATAATTTCAAATGGATAAGTACATCAAGAAGATATGATTTTGGTACATATACACACCAACTTTGGGGCACCTAAAAAATATAAAGCAACAAACATAATATAATGGAAGGATCAAATAGTTAGAAAAAGGGTTATAGTGGGAAACTTCAATGTTTTGTTTTCAAAAATGCATAAATATTGTGAACACAAATCAGTGAGGAAAGCACACACTTCTTTCACAGCATTACAGGACAAGTGACTTTAACAGGTATATGGAAACTTCCATTTGACATCAGTAGATGTACACATTTCTATGTACAAATGGATCAGTAACAAAATTAGATCCTATTTTGAGCTATAAAACAAGTCTAAGTAAATTCAAGAAGGTTGAAATCATACCAGTTTTTTTTTTTTTTTTTTTGGAAAATTAGTAATCAATACTAGGAAGAAAGTTATGCATCCACAGGCACAAGGAAACTAAATAACAAACCAATGAACAACAAATACGCCAAAGAAGAAGAAAAGCGTAAAATTCTTAAGATAAACAAAAACAGAGACACATCAGGGGCTGGAGAGATGGTTAGAGGTTAAGCACTTGCATGTGAAGCCTAAGGATCCTGGTTTGAGGCTTGATTCTCCAGGACCCACGTAAGCCAGATGCACAAGGCGGCGCATGTGTCTGGAGTTCTTTTGCAGTATCTGGAGGTCCTGATGCAAACATTCTCTCTCTCTCTCTCTCTCTCTCTCTCTCTCTCTCTCTCTCTCTCTCTCTCCTGTCACTCTCAATACAAATAAACCAAAAAAATGAAAAATAAAAAAGAGACACATCAGACTAAACTTGTGACTTAGAGAAAAAGTAGTTCTAAAATGAAATTGTGTAGTAAGACATGTTGACTTTTTTTGCTTTCTGTCTTCTTTTTTATGAAGAACATATTTTGTATAGTTACATTATATGCTGGTATCATCTTTTCCCTCCTCCCTGTCCCCATTCTGCAAACCCATCTCCTCAATGGGTTGCTGGTATTCCCCATGGGACTGTGGCTCATACATTGTGGGAACAGCAGTCAGTTACTCAGGGGAAGCAATAACTCTGGACATGATGTCCCAATTTGTCTGTCTTACAATCTTTCCACCACATCTTCCAGAAAATCCCCTGAGCTTTAGTGGGTGTGTTTTAAGTCCATTTCAGTTACATGCTCTTAGCAGCCTATGTATTTCTGCTTTAGTACGGGTTGAGTGTCCTCAGGGTCTGTCTCCCACACCCTGGTGCTGATTGTCAGGCTCACCATGGAGGCAGCACTAGTGCTCATCTTCCCATTTCCTCTGTGGTTTTGAAGGAACCCCAAGATGGGGACCCTACGCTCTGCCCAGATATGGCGACACCCCAAATCACTCACGAGAAGCGGTCTTGATGCAAACTGCAAGAGGATTTTATTCCAAGCGCGCTGGGGCCCACAGTCGTACACCGCACAGAGGTAGAGGACTTGCAGAGCCCCGAATGCAGGAACAGGACAGTTTTTATAGGGTTTCTAACAAAGCCTGTGCATTAGACCAATCATTTTTTTAACTTCAGGAGCCCGCGGGGTGCGAGCCAGTCAGTTTGTGCCACTCCATAGTTTCTAAGCCAATTAGTTTAATTTGTTCAAGCCCCTCCTGGACCAATCAGTCTCTTATGACCTTGGTGGTCAGCATTTGTGCAAGTCCTTGGGTGGGACTAGCAGAGTGTGGTATCAGTCTCCTATGACCTTGGTGGTCTGAGGCAGGCTGCTATGGCTTATGGTGTGGGCTACTAAGGCTTACAGTGTGGGCTATTAAGGCTTATGGTGCAGGCTATTTACAGAAACCAAATAAGTGGTTCAGTTCATTACTCATTTCCCATCCTTGAGGGCTATCTCATGCCCTTTTTACCTAGTTCTATATTAGGAGCGGGCTCTGATATAATGAGAAGAGGGATTCTTTACTTGCTTCCAACAAAGAGTAAAGCCTGGAGTTTGAGGTATGCAGGGGCCGGCTTAAGCTCCCTTTGGAGCGTGATAGTATTTCTGGGCTTCTGAATTCTTGGGCCTTTCAATTTCATCCGGGCCCTTACTGAGGTGGGAGAGATGGATAGTTGATCTCCTGGTGTCTACCTTCTGAAAAGCCAAAACAGATTCTCCAATGTAGGTGAAGTTAGCATAGGTTAAATTGGATAAGCATTATTAATTTAGGGAGATTTTTGTAGATATAGCTCCTCATCCACCACAAATATCATTGATATTATTCTTCTAATTTTTAAAGAAGAATAATATCTATGCCCACTGTGGTTGCTCATGCCTTTAAGCCCAGCAGTTGGGAGTTCATGTAAAATGATTGCTGTGAGTTAGAGACAATCTTGAGCTACAGAATGAGTTCCAGTTCAGCCTGGGCTAGAATGAAACCCTGCCTCAAAAAGGAAAAAAAAAAAAAAAAAGAAAGAAAGAAAGAAAGAACTAAAGAAAGAAAGAAAGAAGGATAAGAAATGTAGCATACATTTAAACTAGCTTTGTACTTCAAGGGATCATTGAAAGAAGAAAATAAATCCATACTTACAATGAAGGAAATAATAAGGATCAATGCATAAATAAATAGCAGTGCAACAAACAATAGAAAAAAACTTAATGAAACTTAAAAGCTGACTTTTCTCAAAATTAAAATAGACAAAATTTTACATAGAATAAGTATAAATAAAAGAAGTCATAAAATGAATCAGAAACCAATGTGAAACAGTGCAACAAATGTCTCAGAACCAAAGAGAGCAGAAAAGCCTGTAATAAATGAGCATATACCTACAAATTTGACACTTGAGGAGAAGTGGATGAACTCCTAGAAAATGTTTAATAATATGTGTAATTATAAAATCAAAAGTAAGTAGATTAAGAAGTTGGTAAAGGACTTAGTTATGTATTTAGCAAAATTAAATAAAAAGAAAATACTGGACTTCCAGCCAAGATGGCAACCGCCGAGCTGCACTGCAGAAACCCAGGAAAGAAAGATAGATGCAGATCCTAAGGAGAGAGCTGCCCCAACATACCTCAAAAGGGGCCCAAATGAAACTAAGGACAACTGGGGAAACAAGAAAGGGTGATGTTTTCCTGTGAACCGGATACCAGCACAAAGGGGAAGGAGACCAACACAGAGAAAAATCAACTCCTCCCAAATCAGAGAGCCAGAGCCTCAGCGGCCCCCAACACCTCATTAATGAAGCAGACCAAAAATGAACTCAACATGACTCAGGGAAATTTTGCAGAAGAGGGGGTGGAAAGAATGTCAGAGCCACATATTGGGTCATGATATGCAGAGACATTTATCATACCAATAACTGTGGGCTAACTCCACAATGCACGACCCATTTACATCAACAAGGAGGGTCCAATGGGAAGGGGTAGATCATAGATGAGCCTAAACAATGGTACCAAACTGCCTGTATTTTCTGAAAAGAAAACTAATAAATTAAATTTTTAAAAAAAGAAAATACTGACAAGTAGACACAAATGGAGTCAGCACAACTAATAGTTACATAAATTAAAACCACAGCTATACATTATTTCACACCTATTACAATGGTTGTTATTTTTAAAAGAAAGAATATAATAAGTGTTGCAGAAGATGTAGATAATAGGGAGTGCTTGACCATTGTTGACATATAGTTTAAACATATGTTTTAAACATATGTTTTAAAGCTATTATGGAAAGCTGTGGTGTTTTCTTAAAAAAAGAAATGAAGACACACCTCCCATATGATTCACCAATTTCTCTCTAGGAACATGTTCTAAATCTATTCCCTCTAATAAACAAACATTCCCTTTCAACATTCTAAAGCCTGTAATTTGAGAATGAATCTCGTCAATGAACTTGGGATTTCTTGACATGAAACTGTTGGAAAAGGCTTGCAGTGTACCAAGACAGTGTTGAACTTGAAGCTGCATGTCTGTAATTCTTCCACCAATATTTGCAAATAAGAACAATGACAGTTGTTAGCTTAGACCACTATAAGACACAAGATTTCTGGACATCTGGTTCACTCTTTTCAAAACATCTTGTTTTACTGATCTTTTCATATGATCTTAAATAAGTACACTGCTAATGAAGATGCTCAACCATTCAAGATGTCTAGTTTGGGCCAGAAAAGAGGAAATTCACTTAGACAATAATTGCCTCTTTGGCCAAGAAAAAATTCATGGATATTCAACCACTAAAGACCATTGCTTTTTGAATTCCTCTTAAGTAAATCAGTCTGTTTTCTAAAAGTATTTAGAAATGTTTGTTAGTTGAATGGAAATAAAAAAAAAAATTGTTATATAGAAACAATCATTTGTGGAACTAAATACTTTTCTTTATTAAATTTACAGAAGTTTTTTTTTTCTTTAATGAAAACAAGTAATAATTGAATATATAGCAAAAATAGAAGTAGATTATTATAGCCTTAGAAATTACATATATAGACACAAGCAAGGGAACTGATTAATAGTTGTCTATCTCACACATTTTCTGGTTTGTTGTGCTAGTTTAATATCCAAGTATTTTTATGTTGAGTTATATTGTAAAAGTATATATGGAAATCCTAGTCCCCAGCACACTAGAATATGACTTCTTTTAGAGGTAAGGTCTCTACATAATTTAAATGAGATAATCGTTGTGGGTCATAGGCTAGGATGATTGGAGATCATATGAAAGAGAACATTCAAAACAGTGGCACATGCAAAAAGAACACCATCTGAAGGTGACTCCAGAGATAGGGGTTTTTGCATCTGTACACCAAAGCATTCTGTTCACAGCCAGAAATCCAGCAGACACTAAGAAGGAGGCAAGTTGTGCTTCTCCCTGAAGCATCAGAAATAAACTGCCCTGCCTGCACCTCCATCTCTGAATCCCACCTCTACAACACCAAAGGAAGAAAACTTTTTAGAAGTCATTCAACTTATGCTACTGTCAGTGGGGTTGGGGGAGTGAGGGGGAGGTGTGGTATGTTCTTTGTTTGTTTTGGTGCTGGCACCTGGGATCAAAGTTTGTGGCACTTCATGAAAACAGCTCTAACAAACTGATAGAGGGAACTAGGGACATGGTTGCTTTTCTAGTTACAGATACATTCCTGCTGTGCAGTAACCCCCTCCAGTTGGTTGGTTTAAGTCTTATGCCATAAATAACAGTTGTAGGTCATGAAGGAAGAGATACTTTGTTATTTTTCTTTATTTACTTGAGAGCAACAGAGAGAGAAAGATGAAGAGAGAGAGAGAGAGAGAGAGAGAGAGAGAGAATGGGCACGCCAGGGCCTCCAGACATTACAAACGAACTCTAGACGCATGCGCCCTCCCCCATCTCCTCCGTGCATCTGGCTAACGTGGGTCCTGGGGAATCGAACTTCCAACTGGAGTCTTTAGGCTTCACAGGCAATCGCTTAACTTGTAAGCCATCTCTCTAGCCCGGAAGAGATTTTGAGTTAACATTATCATATTGAAGTTAAGGAAATTGCTCAGTGGCTAAACGCACTAATTTACAAAGCCTGCTGGCCTAGGGTTTAATTCTCCAGTACTCACCTAAAGCTAGTTGCCCAATGTGGTACATGTGTCTGGAATTTGCAGCACAATGAAGACCTGGTGCATTTATTCTTTCTCTCTGTTTCTGCCTCTCTCTCTCTCTCTCTCTCTCTCTCTCTCTCTCTCTCTCTCTCTCTCTCTCTCTCTCTCTCCCTCTCTATCTCTCTCTCTGTTTCTCACTCTCCCTCAAATGAATAAATAATATATAGATAAAACAATATTACACTCATTACAAATATGATTTTCTGTAACTACTAAACTATTAAATTACGTTTTATGAAAGTAACATTTTTTTCATAAAAGAGATAGTACATCGAATGTATTCTAGGAAAATTAAAACAACAAATGCTATTTTCATACAAGAATTATAACTTTCTGTATATAATATACTTAATTGAAGGACATAAACTCTAAACAACTATAAAAAAATCATAAAAATTACCTGAATGAGATATCTAAGTTAATAAAGTGGTTATTGTGCAAGCCTGAAGACCGGAGTTCAGAACCACAGAATCTATGGAAAGTCAGATGTGGTAGCATATGTCTATAGTCCAAGTTTTCCTATCCTGAGATGCACATATGGACAATTATACTGGCACATTCGGTAGGTAAACAAAGACACTGTTGCAAAAAAGGTGGAAGGTGAGAAACAACACCTGAGGTTGTCCAGTGCCTCCCCATATGCAGACTGTGTCACATACTTGCCATACTTACACACATGATCACACACATATACACATCATAGAAATGCCCACACGCACAAATCGTACAACCACATACCCACACACAAAGATGTTTTCCCAGTGAGAAAATGTGTAGTATTACAATATTACAATAAAATCAATTACATACCTACTCGTCCAACACAAAGGATATATAACATATAAATTTAAAAGAATTAATGAAAGGATTGTTGCAGACATAAAGGATGGTCTTCAGAGAGTGGGTAAAATACAATTATTTCCTGTATTTATTGATGACATGATTCTTTTCCCAGTTTTAGACTGGAAATGAACATGAATGATTCAATCAATATAGTATGTTTTCAAATTTTTCACTACCCCTCAGTGTTTAACAACAAGGTCTATAGATAGGATACCAGAACTGCTGTTACCAGCAAGTAAATCAGAAAATGTTTTCAGAATCTAGTGATTTGTTATTCACTACAGTAGTTATCATTTAGAGTTTAAACACTCATCTAAAAGTTACTTTTCCTCTCTTCTGTCCCCTTCCCTGAGTACTAAACTAGTAAGTGTAATAGTAACATGAATGAAATTGCCTTTTGGTCACAGGGATAATGAGCTGCAACATTTAATCTGTTTATAACAGTTTACATTCAAAGAAGGCTTTTTGTTGTTTAAACCCAGCAGCTTGCTGAGACAGATGTTTGGCCAATTTAACAAAACAGCTGTTCATAGTCAAAAATAATAATGTATGGGTAATCCAAAACAGCAAATTGAAAGGTGTTTTCTCCACATTTCTTTTTGCCAAGCTTCTAGTCATCTGTGAAGTTCATTAACCCAAGTGGTTGCTAAGTTCCTGTCATGTGAGTACTGGTTAGCTCTGGGTCCAGTACTGGGGCAGAAGCCCATGCCACCAAGACTCATCACAGACACTTGCAGAAGGCTTACTACCACTTCTCAAGAGGCTGGTCACTCTTTCAATGCCTCACTGTAGGAAGGAAATAGGCATTTTCCAGCATGTACCCCATGTAAGCTATTTCTGAAGCCCCAGGAGGCATCACTTTTGCTGATTATAACTAACATTTGGAGCTAGTAATGCACCCTGTGAAGGAAATGGGAGCAAACAGGTGAGTATATCAGTACCTCTTCCACCCCTGTGTGTTCTTCCTGTGCCATTTTGCACCCAACAGCAGCTACATACTAGAGCTCTTCTCAGATAATTTGCCTCATTTGTCAAAGGAACTCAACGCCAAAGGCTAGGGTCGGTCAGAGGGTGGGGAAAGCTTAGAGAAGACTATTTGTGGTAGAACCCTGTGAATGATCTAGCCAACGGTGTGAGCTTCCAGTTTCACACAAGCACAAACAAGTAGAACTAAAATAACACTTAAGCCATTTGCAAAATTTCAGCCAAAGAATATTAGGACTTCTTCATGGATGAATAATACTTTTTAATATAAACAAGGTGTTTATCCCCAACAAAGCTATATTTATCCCTAACTAACTGAATTAAATTGTAGTTGTAGTTTGATTTTTTGAAGATTTTTCCCATTGATTTTCAAAGCGGCACTACTAACTCCTGAAATGTACACACATATGGCTGGGGGGTGGGGGTGCCTCAGACAAGCAATACCGTGGCTTCACATGTTTAACAGAGAGATGAACCACTCACTGAGGTTTGTCTTACTTTTGAATCAGGGAATATGTAAGGCATGATTCAGTTATCTCATTTTTATATACTTTGGAACTGTTCTATGAATACAACAACAATGCCTGTGTTTTAATTGTCATTAGAAGAAGCTGACTTGAAGAATATGTGCCAAGATAAGTAAATGTTTTTCAGCTTCCTAATTACTACATAATTATGAAAAGATACTAAGATAATCCAGACATACAACTATTTGAATTGATTCATAAACTAAAAAAAATGTAAAGATATAGAGTAAAACCTTTGTATATTGAAAAGTAGTCTTTAGTATTTAATTTATAGATTGATAATAAAATATGGAGTGTTGTAGACCACTAGTCTGTCAAATGTAAGTACCATTCATGAGGTAAAAAGGATGATGGATGGAGACAGAGATAGTAATTTGAAATGGAAAAGGGTTAAGTACCCATTATCAGAATTCTGTTATTGTCATTACATGATAAAATAAATATGAATATTTACAAACATAAGGAATCAGTACTGAGGTTTCAAGTTTTAAGAAAAAGACTTTATATCAACAAGTTAAGTCTACTGAAAATTCTATAGCACTAACAAAGATATTAAATATAGAGCAAGTTTTGACTAGTCATTCAAATATATCACACACATACAAAAGTATACCTAATATGTATGTAGAGCTTTGGGAAGATTCACAAGCTGAATGCACCTGATGGCCATCACCCATGTACAGAAAACACTGTTTTCAGAGCCCTTTAGGTATCATCGGGTTGGACTGGCTAGATAATGAATTCCAGGGATCTGCTCTTTACTGTCCCTGTGGCACGGGGAGCACAGACGCAAAACCCCATATCCAGCATTGTTACGTGAGGACACTCATGCTGCGAGGCGATCTACCTCCACAGCTTGTACTCATCTCTTGAAATCCATTTTATTTTCCTTTATGATTTTTCTCATAATTAAAAGTTTTATTTTATTCATTCTTAATAACTACAGGTTGATATTTATAGATTACCATTTGTAAACAACCTGCCCTATGTTGTTTTTTTTCTATTAATGCCATCCTTCCTTTCACTGATTTCCAGTTATTTATATTTTCTTTTGTTCCATTGGCATTGCTCTCCCTCTGCTTTTCTGGTTAAACTCAAGTGTATACTATCACTGGCTTGTTTTGGAATTCTGGGCAGGTCAGGAAGACTTATCTCTAAACTCTGGCTTTTCTCCAGGGTACCACATCAGTATTCATACAGATTTTTGCAAAAGAATGATACTTTGGTATGACAAGTGGCATTGCCATTAAAGTATACCCATACTTAGTAATCTGTGAAATAAATTTCAAAAATTTCACTATATTTTCTTCTCATGAGTGCATTCCTTGTCCTTCTCACCTGGCTTCATCAGAACTAAGAGGTGGAGAGAGCTCTTCCCCTAGTAGGTTGTCTCACTAATTGGATCTGATTTATTTGCCTTTCCTTCTGGATTCAGCTCTTTGAGGGCTGTAACAAACTAAGATTTGCTTTTCTGTCAGTACTGTGAGACAATATCTCCTATTCTTCCTTACTTTTTAGTAGAGGTAGGAATATTTAAAGAGGAGGCTACTGTTAAAGGTTCTCTTAAAATATGTATTGTGTACATGTTTGAACACACACATTCAGGACATGGATGCACTCCTTCACATCTAACTTTATGTGAGTGTTTCAGAATTTAACCCTGGCCAGTGGGATTTGTGAGAAATTCCTTTTAGGCGCTGAGCCATTTCCCTAGCCCAAAAGTGGAGGAGGGTTTTTTTTGTTTGTTTGTTTGTTTTGTTTTGTTTTTTGTTTTTTTGTTGTTTTTAATAGAAAGTGAAGAACACTTTACCAACAGCAAGTCTATGTAAGGTATGGCCAGATAAATTTCTACAAAAAACTTCTTAAACATGAACTTGTAGGTTTTTACCAATGAAAGATCTATACTTGCATATTCCAAATGAGTTTCTATGGTATTGATCCTCCAAGCTGCATCTATCACCATGGAGACTGCATAAAGAACAAGCTAAAAATTCTTTCAACTTATCTTCTTTTTAAATGTTTTTTATTAGTAAGTTTTGTACTCAGCAAATACAGTCAGTTTGGTACCATTATTAGGCTCATCCATGACCTACACCCTCCCCTTGGCCCCTCCTTGTTGAGGTATATGGGTCATGCAGTTCTTGGTACGATAAATGTCTCTGCATATCATGACCCACCATGTGGCTCTGACATTCTTTCCATCCCTTCTTCTGCAAAATTTCCCTGAGCCATGTTGGGTTCATTTTTGGTATACTTCAGTGATGAGGTGTTGGGGGCCTCTGGGTCTCTGGATCTCTGGTTTGGTAGGAATTCATTTTTCCCTGTGTTGATCTCCTTCCCCCTTGTGTTGGTACCCAGTTCACCAAGAAAACAGCACCCTTGCTTATTTCACTAATTGTTCTTAGTTTCATCCCGGGCCCTTTTGAGGTATGATGGGGTGGCTCTCTCCTTAGGATCTACATCTATCTGAAAAAGAGAAGCAGATTCTCCAACGGAGAGTAAGTTAGCACCAGACAAATGAGATAGCCCTTACTTTTTTAACACAGAGTTTAATAGGTGTAGGCCCTCTTATACCCCATGATTGATGGTAGCTTGATATTGGAGAGTGAACTAATGTTTGGGTATGGTTCTGACTTGTTTCCCAGCTCCAACTATGGGTTCCTTACCACTGAGTGGATCAGTTAGCCAAATCCAGAGCAGTTGCTTCCCTACCATGGCTGTGTGCCACTATAGCACTTGTGTTGGCATCACAACAGGTTATTTTCTGTTAAGTAGGTTAGACCATGAGTTGCTTGGACAAATATTGGTCATTTTCCCCAAGTCACCCATGTAGTACCTTCTGGAACTAGACACGCTGACTGTCTGGGGACTGACTCTCTTCCAGCTTCCAGCCATGCCGTTCCATTTTACCTGTCATCCACATAAGGTGTCTTCAGCAGTAGAGTCTTACCACTAACGTTTGGTGGGTCATCAAGTACTCGGACAGAAATCTAGCTTTCTTTTAGGAAACCTTGTAGATCTCTCTGAGCAAAAACTCATTGCGGATGATAGACACCTGCAGGTACTGGGAATTACAGGTCAGTACCCACTAAGAAAATGAGGAAAAAGGTGACTAATATACAAGCATTAGAGAGAAGAGAAAGAGAGATGGGGAGGAAGGGAGAGAAGCTGTAGAAGATTAAGGTCTGTCTTCATCAAGCTCTTTCCAGTGTCTTGTGGCTCAGGTGTTCCCTCTATGGGCCTGGTGAAGGTTCAGCCATTTGGTCTGCCTTTTAGGGTATAGAATTTTATAGTACCATTGCCATTTGGGTCTAGATTTAACTTCTAATTAGCTCTCTACACATGGGACCATTTCCCATCTTCCTGAGGAATCAGACCATATTCAATCATTTGAGAAAACTTGTATCATAGCTTGCCCAAACTGCTCATGACTTTCAAATCTATTCTGTAGAAGTTGCTCCAAATCTTAGAGCTAGAAAACACCAACGAGTACAATTTAAATTGGAAACACATTACATAGGTCAGCTTGTTCTTACAAATGAGGCTGAGATTTTAAGTATTTCTTATATCATAAGTGATTAATAGAAAAACAACTCTGCTTTTGAAATTACATTTTATAAGTTGCACTATCTTACGTTTGCAATGTATTCTTTCTTCTGGACCATAGTTGAAGAGAACACAATTCATACCTCATCTTATATTTTCAGTGTTCAAAGCACAATTCAAATTATTTTCTTTATTATATAATTTCTAATTTTAGTCCACAAAACTACTCAATGATGTGCGTACTGTTATTATTTTATGAGCAGAGAAACAGAAACAAAAATTTTTAACTGATTTCACACATCAAATACTAAGTAGAATACGTCTAGTTTCAAAGTCTGTGATTTATCATTATGTTTGAGCATCTCAAATTATATAACAAAATTATAGTCTTATTGGATCTAGAAGGAGAAGGCAAAGATCCTGAGGCTGTTGCCTGCCCTCCATGTGCAATACGCCATGTCCATATACATACATGTATCCATAAATATACATATATAAACACACATATACACACATACATTTTTATAAACTGTATCTCTATATTATGGATTTATACATGACTTTATATTTGAAATATTAATTTCACTACCATTAATTTAAATATGTTTTGAGTCATAATTTTTGATTTTCTTTATAATTTATTATCACATATTTAATATTAACTTGATATCTTATTATGAAAAGATTTTTCTACCTACCTTTGTTCTGTTTTATTAGTAAATCTAGTTAAAATCAATTCATTTTTGTATCTTGGGTATACTTAAACATGTAATGAAGTAGTAAACATCCATATAAAGCTACATGTTTATTCAAAATAACATATTTGGAGCTAGGGATGTAGCTCAGTGCTATTTATGCCTAGCATTCATATTCCTAGCTTCAATCTCTACCAATACAAAAACTAGTACATTTTTAATCAGTATTATCATGGTAGAACTGAAAATTCCCTCATGCTCTTGTGAAGTATGCAGAGAAATGGTCATTTCTTTGTTTCTGTAAGTGATTCTGCCATCCCACTATGTACATATTTCCTCCAGTTTTAGCACATATTCTCATGTAAATAAATTCAAAGATAAGGCAAAAAAGCATGTGAGTTCCTACCCTCCATCAATGCATTTGGGTGATTAGAGTCATATGTTGCCATTTGTGCTGCGCTCTACTCTCTGCTACAGTGCCCCCGAGCATCCCAGAGGTGTCCGCCCTTGGAATTCTGTCAACTTCTGCTCTTGGAGTACATAGCTGGAGGGCAGAACTTAGTTGGCTTGGGCTAATGGGATTCAGCATCCAAAATTCAGAAATAATCTGAGGTCTTATCTGATGATGACTTTCCAGTTGCAGAGCCTATTCTGTAATATTTGGCTACTAAGTCATTATTCACCCTTTCTGGTAATAAACTGGAAAAGTTCTCACAGTTTTGTTTCAGGCATTCTATTTTTCTGCTTCATAGAAAATGAGTCAAACTTCTGAATCCCATGACGTGTTGTATATTGCAGGCAGGAGGTTCTCATTGATGATAGAAATAACCCAACTAAGAGCATCTTGTGGGAAAAAAAAAAAAAAAGAGGTTTATTTTGGCTGACAGGCTCAAGGGAGAAGCTCCCTGATGGCAGGGAAAACAATGGCGTGAGCAGAGGGTGAACATCACCTCCTGGTCAACATAAGGTGGATAACTGCAATAGGAGAGTGTGCCAAACATTGGCAAGGGGAAACTGGCTATAATACCCATAAGCCCTTCCCCAATACACTGCCCTAGAAGGCATTAGTTCTCAATGCCCATCAGCTGGAAACCTAGCATTCAGGACACCTAAGTTTATGAGCGATACCTGAATCAAACCATCACACTGTATATTAAATTACCTTATATGATAAGGTTTAAAAGTTTAAACCTCATAATTTAAAAGCAGTGTGGTAAAACACTTGAGTATTAATTGTCCAAAACCCAATTAACATACTGTGGTGGTTTGATTCAGGTGTCCCCCATAAACTTAGGTGTTCTGAGTGCTAGGTTCCCAGCTGATTGATATTAAGAATTAATACCTTCTGGGGCAGTGTATTATTGGGGACAGGCTTATGGGTGTTATACACAGTTTCCTCTTGCCAATGTTTGGCACAGTCTCCTATTGCTGTTGTCCACCTTATGTTGGCCAGGGGATGATGTCCACCCTCTGCTCATGTCATCGTTTTCCCCTGCCATCATGGAGCTTCCTTTTGAGCCTGTAAGCCAAAATAAATCTTTCTTTTTTCCCACAAGCTGCTCTTACTTGGGTGATTTCTACCAGCAATGAGAACCTCCTGACTGCAACACAGACCTACCCATGAAACCTGTCAGTAAGAAAGGCAAGGTATGGAATGACATGATTTACTTACTCTCCTATCTCCAACCCCTTTCTTCTTATACCTGCATACGGAGAAGTTACTGAGAAGTGGTTTCCCCATCTATTACTTTCTCAGTGTCCATCATATGCTCTATTACTCTACCATATCCTGGGTACTCATATGCTCATCAAATGACTCATCATAATTTTTAAGGATTAAGCTTAAATTAAGTGTTCCTTTGAGTATACTTTTATATTATGTGGTAAAAAATTAATTTTACAAAAGTCAAATTTCCAGTTGTCTCTACAGACCCTAACTGATTTTACAATCTCAAACTGCTAAATATCTAGCTAGAAATTCCTAAGAGGCTCAAAGATGCCTTGGAAAATAAAGAAAATACAAGTCTCCCAAGCAAAAAGGTACGGCAATTAAAAAATAACAGAAAATATCCTATGCGTTCTTTTTTTTTTTCTTTTATGGAACACGTTACTTTTTGTTGGAAAGGAAGTGCTTGTTCAACACTGCAGTCATAACACTTCAATAATACCTAAGAGGAACAAGTGTATGAGCAACTTCCAGGGCAGTTCTCCAGGCTTCTCAATGTGAGATATGACATAGCTGCCATCATCATTAAAATTCTGTAATTAAGCAATGTTTTTACATGTAAGTTATAACAAAATAAGATTTTTCTATCCAAAATAGCCTAATATAAAAAGATAGTTTCAAAATGAAATAAACTGAATTTAAGAAGTTTGTCACATGGGGTTAATTGCATGGTAGAAGTACTGATTCTTGTAATTTTTTTAAATAAGTTTAAATAGAGTAAGATAAAATTAGTCTATAAAAATCACCAATCTATTCTTTATCTATCTGTCAGCAGATTTACTAACCCAGATAGTGCATAAATAAAAGGAATGATTATAGTTTAGGTACTGCGAAATGTGAAAAATCCGGCTGCTTTAGCAGCTGATCAGCAAGGGATCTGACTAGAAAACATCATAATGCAAAAGAGAAACCAGTGGTTCTCTTGAGAAAATTATGCCATTGCCCAGGAATCAGCAGTGTCAAGCATTCTTCAACCTGCTGGCAATAAAACTTTGAACAAATAGATATGTCTCGGGTCAGGTCAAATATACCCTAAAGAAATAACTTCCCAATGTACACATTCTCTGTCTTCTGTGTGGGCTGAATGAAATGTGTCAGTGTTTGAGTTGATTCCTTTTCCAATCCCAACCCCAGATGAAGGATATACACTTAATATGTCTAAAATAGCATGACTATTTTAGTGGGAATAGCCTTTTATTTATTTACTTATTTTTTTAATTGCCAAGATTATGCTTTGGTAGAATAATTCCTCTCAGTTCCGAGTCTTTAGAAAAGGAAGGAAAAACTATTACACAAGTGCATTGTGTAAAAAGAATGCTGAGACAGTGTTACAAAGAATAATTAGAAATATGAAAAGATGTTGAACATGATATGGCATCTGTCACAAAGACATTTTCTGAATGTATTTTCTCTCTCCCTCCTAAGGTTTAAGTCAAGCAAGACATGACCCCAATACTAGAAAATGCTATCCTTGAGAATAAGAGTTTTGTTAAGATTCTACCTGAGTGTGACACCAATGGCAGAATCAGTAACCCAGTATGTTTATTTCATTTAGTCTTCATTTTAATCTGTATTTTGTTAGGCCCTTTCCTGCTTCTTCTTCAAGCTCTAATATTTGCATTCAGATCCATAGTTCACATTAGCTCATATGTTGAAAACAGTTTTCAGAATTTAACCTCAGAGTAAATTCAACAGCTGTTTGTGTCTCATTATAAGGTGAGAGTAGTCTCCATCTGTTCTGGTACAATCCTATTTAATTATTCATATTTTTTTTAATTTATTTGAGAGCGGCAGACACAGAGAGAAAGACAGATAGAGGGAGAGAGAGAGAGAGAGAATGGGCGCACCAGGGCTTCTAGCCTCTGCAAACGAACTCCAGACGCGTGCGCCCCCTTGTGCATCTGGCTAACGTGGGATCTGGGGAACCGAGCCTCGAACCGGGGTCCTTAGGCCTCACAGGCAAGCGCTTAACCGATAAGCCATCTCTCCAGCCCAATTATTCAGACTTTTGAGCTTGGATTCCTAATTTCTTTTTTAAACTTTAAAATGCATATCAGTATCTGTCATTTTTTTTTGTTTTTTTTATTAGCTATGTATACAGTGTGTACACAGCCATGTTGGTACCATCATTAGCCTCCTGCCTGTCCTCTCCCCTCTGCAGAAACCCTTCTCCTTGGGGAAAGTGGGTTGTGCATTGTGGGGTTAGCCATCAGTTATGGGTAAGAAGCAATGTCTCTGTGCATAATGTCCCAACATGTGGCTCTAACAATCTTTCTTCCCCCTCTTCCACAAATTTCCCTAAGCCATGTGGGTTCATTTTATGTCTATTTCATTGATGAGGTCTTGGAAGCCTCTGGGTCTCTGGATATCTGGTTTGATAGGAGTTGAGCGCTCTCTTTGTCTTTCTCCTTCACCCTCATGTTGGTACCAGGTTCACTAAGAAAGCAGTACTCTTGCTCATATCCCCAATTTCTCTTGGTTCCAGCTGGGGCCCTGGTGGGGTGCCATATGCTATTGGTAGGGAACATGGAGTGACCTGCCTGGAATCTGGAAGAGAGTCAGTCCCCAGACAGTTAACTTGTCTAGTGCCAGAAGGTGCTACATGAACAACTGGGGGAAAATGACCAATATCTGTCCAAGCAACTGGTGGTCTAAACTACTCAGCAGCAAACAACCTGACGTGATGCTCACACAAGTACAAAAGTGGCACACAGCCATGGTGAATAACAACTGCTGTTATTTTAGTTCCACTCAGTGGAATGGATCCCATAGCTGGAACTGGGAAACATGTCATACCATATCCAAAAATCTAGCTTGTTCTCCTAGTTTCTTTTTATAAGTTGTACTTAAACTTGAATATTTTTGCAGTTGTTTTTACTTCAATAGTAGCTACACACATATTTTGTTCTAATAATATTCCACTTAAATTCTATTTTTAATACTTCTACCAGAATTTTGTTTTTCTGATAGCTTATTTATTTATTTAGAAGTATAGCGTCTTCTTTATTTTATATTTATTCCTTTATTTTTAATTTTTTTTTGTTCATTTTTATTTATGTATTTGAGAGTGACAGAGAAAGAAAGAGGAAGAGAGAGAGAGAGAGGGAGACAATGGGTGTGCCAGGGCTTCCAGCCACTGCAAACGAATTCCTGATGCATGCGCCCCCTTGTGCATCTGACTAACGTGGGTCCTGGGGAATGGAGCCTTGAACCAGGGTCCTTAGGCTTCACAGGCAAGTGCTTAACCACTAAGCCATCTCTCCAGTCCCCTTTATTTTTATATTAGGGTGTATTTTAAGATATTTTTGATTAAAAAAGATAAAAATACAACGAATATCACTGAAATTTCCACTTCTGTTCTTGCCTGTAATTTGTTCATATCATCATTCATGTACTATATTTTATATGTATTTTAAAATTACAAATTATAAATTTAACAAGGTAAGTTATTATGTATAGGGACATACCCCAAGGAGAAAACAGCATACTGGGAACATAATAAGCTAATGTGGGATTTTGTGTAACTGTAGGTTGATTCTCATTATTACATAATGTCATTAATATGTTTGCTACAACATTTACATAACCATGATGTAGATCATGAAATTATTTGGAAGATGGTATCTACTGAGGCTTCGAAGGGTCAGAACTGAAACATGGTTAGACTTCATTGTGTTGATTCACAATTTGCTTTGTTTATGAATTCCTTTTACCACTTCTATGATTATTGCATACATCAGTTATTTTGTGATGACATTAAATACTGCTGTAAATAAAATTAATTTTAAAATATGTAAATATGTTTGAGGCTTTAAATATATATAAATTGTGTGAGAGAGAGGCAGGGTGAGAGAGAGAGAGGCTCAAACTTTTTCCACTGAATATAAAAAATACAACTAACAGCAGTAGCAATTTCTGTTTCTGCTGCCTTCACATGCTGAGCTTTAATTGGTGGCTACCGTTTAATTATTCATAATAAATGACCTTGAGAATTAAAAAAAAAACAATGTAAGGGAAGATTTAAAAATAATGAAAGCAAATTGAAGGAAAACATGATTAAGAGGAAAGGAAGATGAGATATATTCCAACATATTTTAAATATGAATATCAGTTGTAAATGGAAATGGCCCTACATGAAAGGTGATGTGGCTCACACAAAGCAAGTGTGCATTGATTAGATACTTCTGTCCTAGAATTGTGGCATATTTGAAGAGACTGCTCTAAGTGTATCATACGTCTCTAACTCCTGAGGTAAAAATATCTTCTTTATGAAATTTTCTTCTTTCCATAGCCATATCACTCTTCTGAATTTGTGTCATTTGAGTATAAATCACTCAAAATTCAAAGGAAAATGCAGCTAATATTGCAGAAGGTAGATATACTAGTAATTCAGTACTTATCTATATACAGCAGAATAGGGACAAAGAAGAGAAAAAAAGATGGTACCAATGCATTGTTGTATCCATACAAGTATATTCTTAATAAAATCAAAACAAAACAAATCAGCCTGGTGTTGTGGTACATGTCTTTACTTCCAGCACTCTGGAAGCTGAGGTAAAAGGATCCCTGTGAGTTAGAGGCCAGCCTGAGGCTATATATAGTGAATTCCATGTCAGCCTGGGCTTGGATGAGACCCTACCTGAAAAGAAAACAAAATACACCCACCAAGACTTATGGAATTTGGGGGAAGAGAGGGAAGAAAGATTGTCAGAGCCACACGGTGAGAGGCAATATCCAGAGGCATTGTCTCCTCTCCCCCCACACACACACATATTAACAGACCGCTGCTCTCAGAATTCATAACCCACAATCCCATGGTGAATACTAGCAATCCTACTGAGGAGGACTCTCAGTGGAATGGGGACAGAGAGGAGGGGCATGATGGTACCAACGCATGATTTGTCCATACAAAGTTTATATTTAATAAAGAATTGAGCTTAGTTATCATATAATGAATCATTATTCAAGTAAAGAATCTCTAACAAATTTTCCATGGCTCTAACTGTTTGTCTGTCTGTCTATCTATCTATCTATCTATCTATCTATCTATCTATAATGTATGTATAGTTTCTAGAACGAGAGATTCTTCTTGTTATTATATCTATGAAGAAAATATGTTCTTCAGATCATTGTAAATGAACTCACCCAAGCAAAGAAACACAACTGTCTCATGATCTCACTCATCTGCAGTTCTTAACCTGGATCAGCCCAAGTTGCTGACATAACTGAATAGCATCTTGAGGCTTGGAAAATAGGGAGAGTAGGATTGGGGTAAGGGAAAGGGTGAGGGGGAAAAAACTGACCCAAAATTGAACTTCCATAGAATCTTATATCCTGGAATTCAGAATAAAAGGTGGAACTCTCCAGAGGACTTTAAAGGGAGCACTTGAATCAAAGGGCCCTGGAGAGGCTGTGATGAAAACTAACCTTTCTTTTTTCTTTTCTCTTGGCATTGACATATAATTACCAGTAACAGTATGTGGTTTACATCCACAATGATCTGTTGATCAAAGAGACCTACTAGATTTCCCAAAACAAACAAGACAGACTTCTGCCAGAGCACTTGATTACCCACAAGAGGTTAATTGTAAGACCCTACTGCTGAAGACACCATATGCTATCAACAGAGAAAAGAAAGACCTGGTTGTAATCTGGAGGAGATCCAGTCCACAGACAATTAGCCCAACTAATGCTGGAAGGCTCTACATGAGCTACCAGGGGAAAGTGGCCAACATCTGTCCAAACAACTCAAAGTCCAGGAGATTCAGAAGCAAACAACCTGATGTGATACTCACATAAGTGCAATAGTGGCATATATCCATGGTGGATAACTAACTTCTCTTGGATTGGCTAACAGATCCACTCATTGGAAAGGCAACCATATCTGGAACCGAGAAACAAGTCAGAATCATATCAAGATAATGATTTCCATTGTCAAGCTTCTGCTAACCTTAGACTATAGCAGGGTCTGCACCCTTTTATTTTTTTATTTTTTTTTAAATTTATTTATTTATTTGAGAGTGACAGACACAGAGAGAAAGACAGATAGAGGGAGAGAGAGAGAATGGGCGCACCAGGGCTTCCAGCCTCTGCAAACGAACTCCAGACGTGTGTGCCCCTTGTGCATCTGGCTAAGGTGGGACCTGGGGAACCGAGCCTCGAACCGGGGTCCTTAGGCTTCACAGGCAAGTGCTTAACCGCTAAGCCATATCTCCAGCCCTCTGCACCCTTTTAATTCTCTCTATATTAATAATGATTATTATCCCATTTGACAAGTGCTGACTTCATTCTCCATTGGAGAATCTGCTTCTTTTTATCAGATGGGAGCTGGACCTGAGGAAATAAATGACCCAGTGTATTTCACCCCACCCCACCCCAGCTGAAACCACAGAGGAATTGGTGAAATAAACAACAGTGCTGCTTTCTTAGTGAATCTGATGTCAGCACAAGGGTGATGGAGATAGATACTGAGGACACTTAACACCTACCAAAACAGAGATCCAGAGGCTCCTAAGTACCCATCACTAAAGTAGACTTAAAATGCTCCCAGCCACAAATAAATAAATAAAAAATGAACAAAAAAAAATTTAAAAAAAAAGGTGGGGCTAGAGAGATGGCTTAGCGGTTAAGCGTTTGCCTGTGAAGCCTAAGGACCGCGGTTCGAGGCTCGGTTCCCCTGGTCCCACATTAGCCAGATGCACAAGGGGGCGCACGTGTCTGGAGTTCATTTGCAGTGGCTGGAAGCCCTGGCGTGCCCATTCTCTCTCTCCCTCTATCTGTCTTTCTCTCTATGTCTGTAGCTCTCAAATAAATAAGTAAAAAGTGAACAAAAAAAAATTTTTTTTAAACTGCTCCCAGCATGTCACCGGGAATTTTGTGAGAAAGGGAGCAGAAAGATTGTCAGAGCTACAAGTTGGGACATTTTGCACAGAGGCATTGCCTATCCCCGTCTAACCCCATAATGCATGACCCACAATCCCTATGGGGTTGACCTTCAACCCCAAGGAGGAAGGCCTCTTAAGAAAAGGAGCAGGGAGGATGGAAAGGATGGTACCAACATGTGTTGTTTACATACAAAGTATGTCCATGTCTAAGAAAAAAAGTGTTGCTTAAATTAAAAAATAATAATAAGAGAAAGTAGTTGGAAAGAAGAGATCTAGGGTAATTGATATGAGGAAAGAAAGAAGACGGTAATAGGGGAGGATATTGTTATCAAAGTACATTTGTGTGTGTATTAAAATAGTCAATAAAAAAGTTTAAAAAGAAAAAAAATGAATGAATAAAATGAAATTTTAAAGTAAATAAAAAGAAAATATGTTCTTAATCAAAGAAATAGCTACAGATTTTCTTGTCATTCTATTATTTATAATATCCCCAAGAGGAGGTCAAAGCTCATTTAACATGTTATTTTAGGTGATCTTCAGTTCTTTAAGCCATGAAATATGCATTTGTACATCAAGCATCAATTCACTCTTTCTTAAGATCATTTATGTTTTAACCAAATCTGACCAGAATGTGGCTAAAGTGTAGGAGTTATAGGCTTCTTCTGTCACTCCCAAGATTGAAATAAGGAATTAAGGAATATTTGATAAAGATATGGGTATTATAGTGGTTATAAAAAAGGTTTCTTAAAAAGATTAAATCATTATTAAGAATGAAAGTTAATGTGTAGTGGAGAAAAGAGCTATTTTGGTGAACAAATGAATTTTCTCAGAATTTCTTCTCCTAAATTATAAACAGTACAAAATAAATACAATTATTTGAAAACTCAAATGCTATATATTCCAATAGCACTTAAATATTTAAAAAATTGACATATAATACTAAACCTTAGATTATTTTATCAAACACAATCTATATGCAACTCAGGGGGTACATACCACTCATGGACATGTTAACATATCCCATGCATCAAGAGCTCTGAAATTCACTAGCTTAAGAATGAAATGTTTTAACATTATTAATTAATACAAAAATATAATGCTTTCCTTCACTCCACTTTTTTTGTGTTGCTTCTACCTTAAAATAAATAAATTTCCACCTTTCAGATTTGATAATTAAGAATTAAATCTGGCTGGTGAGGTGGCCTAGCAGTTAAGGTGCTTACCTACGAAGCCTAAAGACCCAGGTTTGATTCTGCAGTACCCATGTAAGCCAGATGCACAAGGTGGCACATGTCTCTGGAGTTCATTTGCAGTGGCTACAGGCTCTGGCACATGCCCATTCTCCCCCCCCCCCCAAAACAATAAAGTATTTTTAAGAGTTAAATCGTATTATAAAGTTTCAGTCTGCACAGCAAAGTAAATATTAGTAGAGTGAAAAGTTTATATAATGAGAAAAATCTTTGTCAAATATACTTTAGGCAAGTAATTAATATGCAGAATGTATAAAGAAATGAAAAAATGGGCACCTAAAACCCAAAGCTGCCAAGCAATAAATGAAATGAAGAGACAGTTCTCTAAAGACAATGCCCAATGCATCTTTTTTTTTAAATGTGTTCAACGTTTTTAGCCATCAAAGAAATAAAAATTAAAACTAATTTGAGATTCAATATCATTCCAGCGATGATGGTTATCATTTACAAAATAAATAACGAGAAATTCTGATGGGGTGGACAAAGAAAAACAGAATCCTTATTCACTATATGTGAGAGTATAAAATGGTGCAGCCACTATGGAATCAGTCTGAAGTGTTTCTCAGGTTAAAAAAAAGAACTAAAACAAAATGACTATGTGACTCAAGTACGCCACATGTGAGAATACAAACAAAGCACTTTAAATCCCAATACATTAATAGTTGCACATCCATGTGTATTGTTACTCTTTTTACAATAGCAAAGAAATGAAATTTGTTTACATTCCCTTTAACAGGTTAATTAATAATAAAATTGTGATACAGATACACAATGGAATATAAGCAATAAAGAAAATTATATTCTAAAAGTGAGTTTTTTTAGAAAAATAAATGGATCTGGAGATAATTATGCTGAGTGAAAGGATGCAAGCTCTGAAAAAGAGATGCCATATGTTCTCTATAACACATGGTTTATGTCCTTAAATTTTTATATGTGTAAAATATATGTTAGCATAAGAATGTAAGTATATATCATGAAACTCAGGAGGGGACCTTAGGAGAACAGGGCAGTAGACCACATGTAACATGACAAGTGAGAAGGAAGCACTGAGGGTGGAAGTGCACAAGTTGGCACAGGATAATAAGGGAAAAGAGTCTAGGAGGATCAGTAAAAACAAATGTAGAAAGATGTCATAGTGAAATCTAATAATGTATGCTAATGAACAGAACTATATAAAAAGCAAGATATAATAGCAAAGGATCTTGTAGAAAAAATAATTGATAAATTATGAAAGTCTCAAGCCGACTTAAGATAAAGAATTGACTCTAGGACTGGACGGATGGCTTAGCATTTAAGGGCTTGCCTGTGAAGCCTAAGGACCCCAGTTGGAGGCTCAATTCCCCAGGACACCCACGTTAGCCAGATGCACAAGGGGTGCAGGCGTCTGGAGTTCGTTTGCAGTGGCTGTAGGCTCTGGCACTCCCATTCTCTCTCTGTCTCTCTGTCACTTTCTCTCTGTCTCTGTCTCTCTCTCTCTCTCTCTCCCTCTCTCTGTGTGTCTGTCACTCTCAAATAAATAAATAATTTTTTAAAAATTGACTATATTTTATTGTGAGTTTTCTGTCCTTCTACATGTCCTTACTACTCGGTATCTTAATTGAATAGAACCTATTAATAAACATGGAAACTTAGTTTGGTTCACCTATATTATTGCAGGGTAAAATCACATAAGAAATGATACTGTATGAGAATATACATTTTTCAAAGCTTTATCAATGTATAAAGTGGATGAAAATATTTCCAAATGTTTTATTATTTTTAGATCAAATTATATAGAAAGTAAAAATACTATCAAAAATGATATTCAAAGACAGTCATGGTATATTTAAGAGTTAATTCACTGATGTTTATACTATCATTTATACTATGTATATATGTATACATATATGGTATATATTCAATTATATGGTAATCATAGATATAGAAGAAGTGTACTTTTTTGGTTAACATCTCTTTAATAATACTTATTCTTAAAATTTTATAATAGCCACAGTTAAATAAATCTTGTGATCAGAGACAGACTCTTTTATATCTAAATGATGGAAAACTCAGAAGCAGTCCACAAGCTAAGTTCACTTACATATGCTGTTATATACATAAAACGCAGTTTGTTTTATGACATCAAGAACTTTTGGATTTTGTATTACATTGCTCCATTTCAATTATCTATGCAATATAGAATAAAATTATTCAACAACTGTCTATTTCGTACATATTATAAAATTATTACAGGTAAGAAAGAAAAAGATCTAGTGCTTTTACAGTAATAGGAGATTGGAATTCATTATTATATATTGCTGAAGAAAATAATAGGTTAGTTTTCTAAAAGTATTCAAATCTTTCTGGACCCTAGAATTTGGAATTTTGTGTTCTTAGAAAAATAAAGATGAAAGACAATATTTACAACACAGGCTAAGGTACTATTGGAAGGGAAAATATTGCTCTCCCCACATGCTTTCAAAGTTACACTTATCTTATTGGGGTACAAAATTCTGAGATATGTCTTGGCCATGTTTTGTAATTAAAGATTCCAAATAAAAGATTTTTTTAAAAAACATTGTTTTCTGGCCATCTGACTGTGAATTTGACTTGTAGAGAAGAATTTGAGGTATATAAAGTCAATAGATATGTCAAAGGGATAGTTGTTATAATAGATAAAGTTAAGGAATGAGATAAAAGGTTATTTAGATATAATAAAAACATATGCTATGATGTTCCAAAAAACATGGAAGAAAATAGAGTAAAAAGAAAAGAGGATATTCTCAGGACATAACAATATAATGGCAAGTTTGTTTACTATCACTTGCCAATTACACTAATGAAAATAAAAATAGAAATAGAAACAAAATAAAAATAGAAATATCCCAAAATTCAATTCATAGAATAAAATAAAAACAAATAGGAAATTTTGAGAGATTCATAAAATCAAGTGTTTTATAGGACTAGAAAAGAGAAAGTGACCAAAGTATGACATGCCATATATATATGTCTGCATAGGGAGTCCAAGGCAAGCCTGGGCTACATGAGAGTCTGTCACACAAAAGAGAAATAAATAAGGAACAGGAGAAACAAAGTAACATGAAACAGAAGTGAGCTATCAATTCTTTTTTGTAAAACAATTAAATTCTATAACCCACAGTTCCTCATTTTTGTAAGAATATTTACTCAATTCCCCTCTCATTATAAAGTCCTAAATTGCAGAATATTATGTTATACAGACCTTTCAACAGACATTCTTTTTCAGTCTTTTTGGTCTACAACACATTTCAAGTTTTTAAAAATAAACTCATCTCACTTTGGCTAATATTAAAAATCATCTAACCATATTTCCAAATCATACTTTTATTAAAGACAATGTTTCATATATGTATATTCATTGTAGTATTTTCATTTTCTTATGGCTCTAGATAAATTCACCATGTGTGTGTATGTGTGTGTGTGTGTGGTGCATTCTGCTTTAAGTCATTATCCATAGGTCATATGGGTTATTAAGAATAGTCTTCCAAAGCCGGGTGTGGTGGTGCATGCCTTTAATCCCAGCAGTCTGGAGGCAGAGGTAGGAGGATTGCCATGAGTTTGAGGCCACCCTGAGACTCCATAGGGAATTCCAGGTCAGCCTGGGCTAGAGTGAGACCCTACCTTGAAAAACCAAAAAAAAAAAAAGAATAGTCCAGAAGTGAAGGCAGAATTCTAGGAGGAGTTCATTATATTCTCTGTCCATGTGATAGAAATTATTCAACAAAACTCAATGTTAGTATTATGAAACAAAATTAAGAAGTAGGATAATAATTTTAATCAAAGTTGCATAAATTAAAAGTTATTTTTCCCCTCAAGTAAGCAATTGAAGTAAATATTCTTTAATGATAAATAAAAAGATCAACAAATCTACCACAATTTTATTTGAAAACACTTGAAGTTTTGAAAATAACAATATTTTTTAATAAATATTGAACCACAAATATTATTCTGAATGCAGTACTGTCATATTAAATGAAATATAAAAATTATTGCACATTTGTTCATGATTAATATAACAATGTAAAAGGAAAAATCACCAATATAATAATAATTTAAACTTTATTTTAATTCTCAGAGTTTCTTATTACCACATTTTTTTTGATGTAACATGAAATTAAATCCTTACAAGCCAGGGGCATCAATTAAGTCACAGTGCTCATAACATAGTAAATTCATCACATATGTCCACTGTTAGTATGCTCTGTTAGATAAACTGCTACAACTAGACTGAACAAATACAAAGTTTCCTAATTAGTATTTTAGGAATAATTATACTCCTTCTCTGAAGATCTGCACCGATGTGTTTACACTGTGGTTTGCCAACACCTAACAGAAGTGACTAAATTGAAGGAAGCATTGTGATACACCAAGTATGTATAAAAAATTATCTTGACTTTTTCTGAACAGTTTATTAAAACAAACAAAACTTGTAACTCAAATGTAATAAAGTTGAATGTACTAATTTGTCCTTGATGAGATGATTAGTTTAGATCAAGTGTAAGCAAATGTGATTTGCACTGAGTGAACTAGTTGTATTAGTTAATTTTTTGGTTGCTGAGATTGAATATCTGGTGAGTAACAACTTAAAGGAAAAATGCTTTATTTTGGCTCCAAGAGGTTTTATGTTATTTTGGTTTATATTTCTTTTTAAAAAAAATATTTTTATTTATTTGCAAGGATAGAGAGTTAGAGTGGGCAAGCCAGAGCATCTAGCCACTGTAAATGAACTCCAGATGCCTGCACCACTTTGTGCATGTGGCTTATGTGGGTACTGGGGAATTGAACCAAGGCCCTTAGGCTTTGAAAACAAACACTGTAACTGCGGAATCATCTCTCCAGCCCTGGTTTATATTGTGTGTGTGTGTGTGTGTATGTGTGTGCCTTTTTGTCACATTGCGCATGTGGAGGGCAGACAACCTTGGAGTGCTTGTCCTTTCCTTCCACAGTCTGTGAGACAGGGTCTGTGTGTGTTTTGACACTGGATACACCATTTTAGCTCATAAGAGTCCAGATTCTCTTGGCTCCATCTCCTATTGTCCTAACCTCATTGAGATCATATACACATGCTCATGTTGCAACCAGCTTGACATGGGCACTGGACACAGAAGAATTGTACTCTTGCAGGCAAGCTTGCAAGCAAGTGCTTTTAACCTCTCAATTATCTCCAAATCACTTTGTCTATAAATTTGAGGGGATACATTCCAGTTCTTTGTGGAAGGGAAGGCTGGAGGTAGGCGACCACATGGTGACAGTATTGAGCAACTGGAGCTGAGATCAGAGAGGGCCAGGAAGTTAAGCCTCAAGCCCCAAACCAACTGAGCAACTTCCTCTAGCAAAGCTACATTTCTATATGATTCCCCGGCCAATACCACCATCTGAGAACCAAATATTCAATCACATGAGCCTATGGGGGTCATTTCACTCAAACCATGACACTAGTGTGGAGTTTTGAGGATCTCAGTGTTTCAGTTTTGGTTATTCATGTCTCAATAGTGACTCCAAAGTAGGTGAAAGAATTGCTATTATGATCTCTTATTCTTTACAGAACTTAACACTGAATTTAAAAATACAAAATATTTCAAGGTAATTTTCTGATTGATTAAATGAGAACTGATGTTGTAAAGTTAATATTAAAAGCCTGTCTAAATTTCCTTAATGCCATTTAATGTTATTAGTATTCCTTCATTGTTTGACTAACAGATCCTTTGATAGCTTGGATAGTCTAACTTTAAAAAAAAAAATGGCCTAACCAACCTTTATTTTATATTTTTCTTTTCTCCTTGCTGTATTACCACAGCAAAAGTCTACTGAAATGAAATTATTTTATTAAATTTCAGGTGTCTTTTTTTACTAAAGCTTTAAAACATTCACTATCTCTCTTTTTCACAGACTGCAGAGGTCCTGGAGGGAAGCCATGATGAGGAGAGCCTGGACAAGACCACAGAGTCCTCCGCATTGGACATTGAGATAGCAAAGAGAAGAGCTGGACTCCTTTGATGATGGCGGGGAGGAGGTAGAAAACACTGGGAAAGTAGAGGGACCAGCACCCCTTCCAGTGAAAGTACTGAAAACTTTTGACAAGTGGTAGTCCTACTGTTTACACTCACAGTTAATGCTCATATCTAGTTTTATAAGCTGTTCTGTAACAATAGTGTAGAAAAAAAAAGTCCCAGTCATGTTATGCAGGTGTGTCAGAGGTATCTTGATGATTAAGTATTGTGCAGTGCATTATTTATTAGCCCTAGGAGAGATTTACTTTGAGAGGTGGCCCTATCTTTTAAGGAAATTTATATAATGCTCTGCTTTTCTTTGATATCATTGGTTTTATAATAAAGAGCAATTTGTAACTGAGTGGCACTAATGGAAGGAAGTGCTCCTCAAAGGAAGTATGAAGTTATATATTTAATTTTTTAATTAATTGTTTTTTAATTTTTTTCTTTAATTTTTTTTGCTGTGAAAGTCAAAATAAAATTTACCATACATTTCATACTTGCTCATTTGTTTCCCACTTTTCACTGTATGGGGTTCCCACACTTGTACATATACACACATCCATACTCTCTGATCATTTCCACATTAGTGTAAATGCCTCTGTACTGAGGTGCAGCAGTAACAGTAACAAGGCAGCTATTGAATGTGAAGGGTCTCTTTGGAAAATTATCCTACTGGGACGGTTCTTGCAGACAGAACTGCAGTTCCATTGTCTCGTGGTCTTGTAAGGCACTGGTACAAACAAATAGAAGAATAAATAAAAGAGTGAGAGAAGTAAGAATCAAGTACCTTTTTAAAATTAAAGGACTTTTTACTTTAGCCACAAAGCTAAAACAGCATTACCTCAGCTCTAAACTGGCCTTGAAGTTTACAGACAGGACTTTGTAAATGTATTGTTTTTCTTTATTGTGATGTCCTTTTATTTTTATCCTTTGAAAATGGCTATCATGTAACATAAAATTCTGCCAACTGTAGTGATATTTTTGGAAAAAAAAGTGACCCATGATATGCAAAAAAATATGGCAAACTCCTATAATATTATCATTTATTGAACATATGCTATTTAAAAATTAAAGAGCAAAGTTCAGTTCTATACAATTAGCAAGATTAGTTTAAAGACTTCTCATTATTAAAATAAGAAAAATGTATTTTTCAGTTTGTCTTTAACTTTAATATGGTGAAACCACCATTCTCATTAACAGTAAATTTGCAAGTGTACTTTTGGTGGAAACACATTATGAAATTGTTTCCTCTCTAGGGTACATACTAGCACTAGACTCTGAATCAACACCAGAAAATACGCTAATACTAGGGCATACATTAACACTAGGGTCATACTAATAATAGGATCTATTCTACCACAAGATATATATTAACACTATGATTTATATTAACAATAGGTTGCATATTAACACTAAGATTGATGCTACCAGTAATACTACAATATGAATTAACATACACACACACTATACGTACATATATATATGTTAATATATACATATATATGTTAATATATATCATATATACTACATATATTATAAATCTTTTCTTTAGGATTATCTTTTAGAAGGTCATCTAAGTTTTTCCAACATTCCTTGAACTGAAGTCAAACCACACCAATTCCTGCTGTAAAGTAAAATGGGGATTAATAAGAAAGAAGAAAAGTATTGGTTGGAGGGTAAGGAAATAAGAGAGTCTAATTGGGGAAATAAGATCAAAGTGCATTAGGAAAGTATATGTATGGGGAAAATAAAAATTTCCAAATATATATTGTCCGAAATAAATAATATACTTACACAAAATATAAGAATAATTAAAAAGTAATAATAAGTAAAAACATAAATTAAAACCACAAAAATAAATGCAAAAAATGAAAAAGCAAATCTATGTGAGTAATAATCTTACACAAAATAAGAGGATAAAACAATAGCCCAAAAATTTTCCTGAAATAGTGGACAAGTAAAATTCTGGGAAAACAGATAGAAATTACATTTAGGTAAAATAAAAAACATGCAAAGGAGATGAAATTTCTGCAAGTACTTGGATAAAAGTCTGGCACTCATTCAGGAGACCTGTCCTTGATGGGGAAGTTTAAACATATTTACCATACTATTTAAAACCCTGGAGCAGGGGGACACACAGAATATATGGATGATCTGACTGGGAAAGAAAGTGGCAAAGAGGGTGTGGTAGTTTGAGTAATTTGTCCTTCATAAACTCATATGTTATGAGTGCTCAATTGCCAGCTGATGGTAATTTAGAGGTGCTAGAGATGAACCTTGAAGTTTATTAGCCCTTGCTTCCAGTGTTCATTTGGCTCACTGTTATGCTGTGGTTGTCCACCTGATGTTGGCCCAGAGGTGATTCCCAGCCTATACCAATGCTATGTTTTCCTCCTCCATGTGGAGCTTCCCCTCAAGTCTATAAGCCACAAGACACACTTTCCTCCCATAAGCTGCTCTGGTCAAGTGCTTTATCTCAGCAATGAGAGGATAACTGTAACAGAAACTGACAAGAATTAGTCAGTGTGAAGAAGAAAGCACTGCATGCCCAGGAGCAGGAGCATATGGAGAAGGAAGACATGGATGACTTTGGTAACACTGCTGTCAAGCAAAGACTTACATATGAAAAAAAAAAAAAATCACTGGGATGAGTAACAAGGACCTGGTGAGATGGAAGCCATTTTGAAGGGGATAAAAACTGAATTTAAGCCTAGTGTGGTGGTACATGCCGTTAGTCCCAGTAGTTGGGAGGCAGAGATAGGAGGATTGCCATGAGTTCAAGGCCACCCTGCGACTACATAATGAATTCCAGGTCAGCCAGGGCCAGAGTGAGACCCTACCTCAAAAAAAAAAAAATTAAAAATTAAGTTAGGGAAGCGAGCATCGAGGCGGGTGGATGGTAATGCAGCCAAGGTAGTGCGTGGATGGGTGGAAGATGAATGTCAGAGGACTTGGATCTCAGCTAAGAGACAGTATTCCAGTTACTGAACTGTCAGCAAGTGGGCCTTTTGAAAGTCATGATCTTCAGAAAGGGTTTTCTTGTGTGAAAAATGAACTTTTGCCCAGCCATCCTCTTGAACTATCAGAAATTTTTCCAGCTTAACCAAGATCAAATGAATTTTTCCACACTGAAGAACTTCCAAAGTCTGTTTGCTCCACTGAATTTACAAATGGAATTTAAGGCAGTGCAACAGGTTCAGCATCTTCCATTTTTGTCAAGCTCCAACCTTTCACTGGATATTTTGAAAGGCAATGATGAGACCATTGGCTTTGAAGATATCCTTAATGATCCGTCACAAAGTGAACTAATGCGCGAGCCACACTTGATGGTGGAACACAAGCTTGGTTAACTATAATATACTGTGCTGTTTATGGGTGACAGGATGCATTTGTTTTAGTTGTTTCTGTTGTAATTTGATGTATGAAACATTATTAAAATACTGACAAGAGAAAAAAAATTAAGTTAGAAACACACAAATGATGGATATACACAGTAACTATGATCTCAAGAGCTAGAAATTAAAGAAATCAGCAGATGGATAAAGCATAAGCATAAATTATATTCTATATTTCAATTTATCTTAAATAAAAATAGTCTAAATTTAAAAATCATTTTAGAAAGAAAAATAAAATGTACCATGAGAAAATCAGTAGGAGACTATAGACCTACTGGATTATCATATGGCACATTTTCACATAATATGTTTGTTCACATAAACTGAGCAATATTGTAATAGTAAACACTGGTATTAATGAGCAATTCTGATTTTCTCCAAGTTAAACAATCAGAAGCAAGTTCAATTATACTACACAACCAAGTTTTATACAATATTACAATAGATACAAATGTAGTTTTTTTCTTCTTTTTTTTCCAATTTATTTATTTTTTCAGTTCGATTTTTGGTTAGTTATGTACTTACTAAGTGTGTGAACAGCACATATTTGTACGATCCTTACCCTTATCCCTGCCCCCATCCCCCAAAGGGATACTCCTCAGTGGGATGCCAGTTATTCCTATAGGGAATGTGGGTTGTACGTTGTTGGGGAAGCCATCAGTTATGGGGATGAGGCAATGTCTCTGTGCATAATGTCCCAACTTGTGGCTGTAACAATATTTCAGACCCTTCTTCCATGAATTTCCCTGAGCCGTATTGGGTTCATTTTAGATTTAGTTCAGTGATGGGCTCTTGGGATCCTCTGTATCTCTGATTTGGTAGAAGTTTAGTGTCCTCTGTGTCTATCTCCTTCACCCAAGTTAACCAAGAAAGCAGCACTCTTGCTTATTTCCTCAGTTACTCTATGGTTTCAGCAAGGTCCCTAGTGAGGTGCAATGGGCTGATTCTCTCCTCAAGTTTTGCATCCATCTGAAAAAAAAAGAAAAGCATATTCTGCAATTATAGGTTAGAGAGAATTTAATAGGTGTAGGCCCTCTTGTAGCCTAGAATTGGTGGGAGCTTAATCTTGGAAAGCAAGCTCATTATATGGATATGATTCTGACTTGTTTCCCAGTTCCAGCTATGGATTCCATCCCATTGAGCAGATCTGTTAGCCAATTCAAGGGCAGTTGGTTGCCCATCATGGCTGTGTGCCACTATAGAACTTGGGTGGGCAACACTTCAGGTTGTCTGCTAAACAGTAGCTTGGACTTCAAGTTGTTTGGACAGATTTTGGCCCCTTTCCCCTGATAGCTCATGTAGCACCTTCTGGCACTAGACAAGCTAACTGTCTGGTGACTGGCTCTTTTCCAGATACCATCCAGTTCTACATGTTCCATACTAAAAGCATATGGTATCTTTGGTAGTAGGGTCTTACCATTAACCTTTTGTGGATAATCAAGTTCTCTGACAGAAGTCTGACTTCTTTTGGAAAACCTCATAGGTCTCTCTGATCAACTGATCATTGTGGATGCTAACTGCATCCTGATACTGGGGTTACAGGAAAGTACCACAGGGAGAAAAAGGAAGAAAAACATTGGTAATAAGAAAGAAAAGAGAGAGAGAGAGGAGAAAATAAATGTTAGGCTTCATCAAACCCTCTCCAGGGGTTTTCCCTCTAAGGACCCAATGAAGATTCAACCTTTTAGTCTGCTTTCAGGATATAGGATTTTATTTTATTGTTAAAACAGTTTATTTTTATTTAGTTATTTATTTGATAGAGAGAAAGAGGGAGGGAGAGAGAGAGAGAAAGAGAGAGAGAGAGAGAGAAAAAATGGGTACTCCAAGGCCTCCAGCCTCTGCAAATGAATTCCAGATGCATGCACTACCTGTGCATCTGGATAACATGAGTCCTGAGGAATCAACCCTAGGTCCTTTGACTTTGTAGGCAAACACATCTACAGCTAAGCCATCCCTCCAGCCCAGGATATAGGATTTTATAGTATTACTTACATTTGGGTCCAATTTTCTGTCCTTCCCACACTTACCCTCCCTACCCTCCCCTCCAGCCCTATCCTCAGTATTGTCTGGTCTTCAAGATGCCTATTAGGTATATTGGCATCTCATGCTTATCCAGATTAGGAGCCACAGATGAATGAGACCATGAGATGATTCTCTTTCTGTGATTGAGTTCACTGAAAATGATTTGTTCAAAATTCAACCATTTTTCTACAAATTTCATTGTGTCATTTTTTTATTACTGATGTGTGGAATTCCATCATGTAGATCTTGATTATCCATTCGTGTAATGATATATCTCTCAGTTAATTCCAGTTCTCAGATATTATGAATTGTTGATTGAGCAAATATCTCTGAAGTGAGGCATGGAGCATTTAGGGGAAATGCCTAGTAAGAGAATAACTGGGTCTCTTAGTATCTCTATAATCATCCATTTTTGTAGTCTCCACATTGCTTTCCATAGTGGTTGTACCATTTTACATTCCTACCAACATTGAATGAGGGTTCCTATTTCTCCATAACCTCACCAGCATTTGTTTTCACTTGAATTTTTAATGTTTGCTATCCTTACTGAGGTAAGGTGGAATCTCATAGTTGTTTTACTTTGCATTTACCTGATGGTTAGGGATATTGAACATTTTCTTAAATGTGTGTTTTCCATTTGTATTTCTTACACTGAGAACTCCTTGTTCAGATCTCTGTCCCATATTATGAGTGGATTGTTTGATTTTTTTTATTGTTTAGGTTTTTTATTTCTTTGTAGATTCTAGAAATTAGGCCTCCATCAGATGTATCGCCAACAAAAATTTTCTCCCATTCTGTGCCTCTTTTCTGCATCTACATTCCTGGCATAAAGCCTATTTGATCAAGGTAGATAATGCTCTTTATGTGTTATTGGATTTAGTTTGTGAGGATTTTGTTCAGGATCTTTATGTCTAAGTTAATCAGAAAATAGGCCTATAATTTGTTTGTTTGTTTGTTTTTTTCTTTCTTTCTTGAGGCATCTCGGTCTGGTTTTGCTATTAGGGTGATAGTAGCTTTATAAAAGGAGTTATGGAGCATTCCAACTTCTCTGATCATGTGGCACACTTTGAGAAAATCGGTTTTAGTTTTTCCATGAAGGTTTGATAGAATTCAGCTAAGCCATCTGGTCCTGGACTCTTGTTTATTGGGGAGGTTTTGGATTATCTTTTCAATCTCAATGGGTGTGATAGGTTTGTTTAGGAGATTAACCTGCTCTAAGTTTAGCTTTGGTAGGTGGTATGTGTCAAGGAATTCATCCATTTCCTCCAATATTAGCCAATTTTTGAAGTAGAGGTTTTTGAAATAAGTCTTGTTGATCCTTCCAATTTCACTTATATCTGTTGTAATCTCTCCTTTTTCATTTCTAATTTTGTTAATTTGCAGCATCTCTCTTGTTGTTTGTTTGTTTGTTTTATCAAATTGGCCAGGGATTTACCTACCTTGTTTATTTTTTCAAATAACCAGCTCTTTGGTTCAATTTTCTTAATTATTTTCTTTGTTCCCAATTCATTAGTTTCTGCTATGCTCTTGATTATTTCTCTCTGTCTGCAGCCTTTTGGATTGGATGCTTCTTGTTTCTCCAATGACTTTAGGTGAATGTTTAGGTTATTGATTTGAGATCTCTCTGTCCTTGTTACGAAGTCATTTAGTGTTATAAATTTTCCAAGAACTACCTTCATTATGTCCCATAAGTTTGGTACAATGTGTTCTCATTGTCATTCAATTCTAGAAATTTTGCAATTTCATTTTTTATTTCATCCACCACCCATTTATTGTTTAAAAATGTGTTGTTCAGTCTTTAGGTACTGATAGGATTCCTGGTGCATCTCTTGTTAATTTCTAGCATTATAGCACTGTTATCTGATATCATGCAGTAACTTATGTCAATTTTCCTTCATATATGGAGTCAGGCTTTGTGGCCAAGTATATGATCTATTTTAGAGAAGGTTCTATGGACTGTTGAGAAGAATGTGTGTTCTGTAGATTTGGGGTAGAACGTTCTGTAGATGCCTGTTAGGTTTAATTGATCTATGGTTTTGTTGAGCTCTCTTACTTTCCTCTTGGTTTTCCCTTGGGATGATCTATCTATTGCTGGTAGTGGAGTATTAAAGTCCCCAACTATGATGTGTTGGTGTTTATTTCTGTTTTGTAGTCAAGTAGATTTTTTAATGAATTGTGATGCACCTGGGCCCTCTAGTCAAGATGGCATCTGCCTAACCACACTTCACCTAGCTGGGAAGGAAAGGCAAGATGGGTGGGGTTTTTAGGTTCTGCAAATTTTAACAGAACTATAATGGGAGGGCATGGAGCAGCAAAGTAGGGATCTAATGATTCCCACACTCTTGGGTAGCGCACCAGTCACCAAAACCCTTCAAGTAGCTATCCCAGCCACCGAGCTGCAAGCCAGGTTCCTCTGGCACTACCAGCAGGATGTAGTCCAGGCCATCTGGCTAGCATTCCTCCCTCCAGCTAGTCAGTGGCTTTCCTTGTCTTCCCACCACCAAGTCTGCCACTCCATCCCTCTCTGTCAGACTTCTCAGTAGAAACTCGGAAAGCCAAAAGGGCTTGGAATGGAACACTTCAAAGCCTACAGACACATGGCTTCCAACTCAAAATACTCTACCTAGCAAAAGTATCCCTCATAATACACAGTAAAAGAAAAACTTTCCACAATAAGAGTCAGCTCTACAATTATATGAACACAAAGCCACACCTGCATAGAGTACTTCAGGGAATTCTCCACACTAAGAAGTCAAACAACCAATGTCAATTGACTACAAGAAGCAGATCACTACAACCAAACTCAGAGATGGTGCAAAAATGATAAAAGTCCAAGAAAACACCAAACCACATAAACCAACACAATATGGCAGGGAATAAATCAAACCTCAAAGTTACTACCCTAAATATTAATGGACTTAATTCACCCATCAAGAGACACAAGCTAACATGGTTGATCATAAAATTAGACACCTCAATCTGCTGTCTTCAAGAAAGCCACCTTACCACTAATTACAGACACCTACTCAGGATAAAATGGTGGAAAATGATATTCCAAGCAAATGAAAATAAGAAACAAGCAGCCATTGCTATACCAATATCAGATAAAGTAGACTTAAAGTCAAAACTAATAAAAAATAAATAAAGAAGGTCATTTCTTACTTATCAAGGCAATGATCCAACAAGAAGATATCATAGTCATAAAACTGCATTTTTATATATAATGAAAGTTAATAAAAAGATAACTTTTTTGAGACAGAGAGATAAGAGGCAATTGGCACACCAGGGCCTCAAAGATTATAATCAAACTCCAGACACTTGTGCCACCTAATATGCATGTGCTGCCTTGCACTTTCCTCATTTTTCTGTGTCTGGCTCACATGGGATCAGGGGAGTTGAACATGTGTGTCATTAGGCTTTGCAGACAAGTGCCTTAACAACTAAGTCAACTCTCCAGCCCACAGTTAATATTTTAACCATACTAAATCCTACTAAATAGTTACAATGTATTGGCAAGTGCTACATAAAATTATGTATTTATTTTATATGATGTAATATCCTATATAAATCTAAAATTGATATGGTACCATAAATATATTGACCAAATATCAAGATTATTTTAAAGGTGAAATTAAAGGAATGCAATGCTGAATCAGGAGAATAAACCAGAAAATACTAGAAGAGAATAAAAAGATCAAGTATGCACCCTGTTAGAAATGCAATTTATGGGCTGGAGAGATGGCTTAGCGGTTAAGCACTTGCCTGTGAAGCCTAAGGACCCCGGTTCAAGGCTCAATTCCCCAGGTCCCACGTTAGCCAGATGCACAAGGGGGCGCACGCGTCTGGAGTTTGTTTGCAGAGGCTGGAAACCCTGGCGTGCCCATTCTCTCTCTCTCCCTCTACCTGTCTTTCTCTCTGTGTCTGTCGCTCTCAAATAAATAAATAAATAAATTTAAAAAAAAAAAGAAATGCAATTTATAACTGAGCTTGCATGGCTGTACTTCATAAATGGGCTAAAACTATTAGTAACACATTAGGGTGCCTGGAATTGGGCTCTGATCATTCATAAATCAATTTGAGATAAATTAAACCTTTAAATGTGAAATAAAAATTTTCTGTTTTGTTCAAGAAATATATTATGGAATCATTACAGAAACAGATTTTTTTTTTTTTTTTTGGTTTATCTCAGGCTGACCTTCACCATGTAGTCTCAGGGTGGCCTGAAACTCATGGATATTCTCCCCACCTGAAACATTAATTTTTATGTGTATGAGAACATGTGTGTGTACATGCATATATGTGGGTGTTTGTGTGGGAGAAGAGTAATATGTACTTGTGAACATGATGATCAAAGGTGTTATCTTTATGAATGTCATCCATATCATTCAAGATAGGTTATCTTATTCACCTACACCTCATAAATTAGGCTAAATAGCTGGCCAGTAAGCTCCAGTTATCCACTATCTCCATTTCCCCAAGACTGAGATACAAACACATACAACCATCCCTGACAGTTTTGTGGGAACTGAAGATGAAACTCATCCTCATACTTCAAAGAAAGTGCTTTATCAACTGAAATACTTGTCCAGATCCAAGATTTCTTAAATTTAGAACTTTTTAAAGCATAGAGTTGATTAAGGAAGAGATTGATGATAATATGTTTTCTATATTACATTTTACAGTTCATGGATCAAATGACCCTTCCATGGAACTGAAAAACAGAAGCTGGAAACTATATATATACATATATATATATATATATATATATATATATATATATATATAGTTTACATATAGTATAAATATGATTAATGTTGGATTGCCTTTTATAATATTTTGTTTTATTTTATTTATTTATTATTTGACAGAGAAATGGAAAAGAGGAAAAGATTGAGAATGGGCATGCCAGGGCCTCCAACCACTGCAAATGAACTCCAGACAAGTGCATCTGTATGCATCTGGCTAACATGGGTCCTTGGGTATCAAACCTGGGTCCGTTGGCTTTGCATGCAAATTCCTCAATTACTAAGCCATCCCTCCAGCCCTGGATTGCCTTTTTGAATACTAAATAATTATAAATTATCAAGAACAAACCAAACAATGTAATAAAATAATAAAAAATTACTATGAACAAAGGATTAACAAAAGAGAAGTGTACACAAATTAAATACTGGGACATGGACTGGAAAGATGGCTTAGTGGTTAAGGTCCTTGCCAGCAAAGCTAAAAGATTCTGGTTCAAATCACCAGGACTCACATAAGCCAGATGCTCAAGGTGGTACATGTGTCTAGAGTTCATTTGCAGTGGCTGAAAGCCCTGGTGTGCCTATTGTCACTCTCCCTCTCTCTGTCACTAATAAATAAAGATATAAAAATAAAATCTTTTAAAAAATACTAGGATATTTTATAACAACTTTGGGATAGTAACTATGAGTACAGTGGGCAGTAAGGAGAGCTCAAACAGTGATGGTTGGGGGCCAGCCTCCTTCCACTTTCCAAAAGGATAAAGACAGAGATATGAACATAAAAAAACACAAGCATAAATATGCAGGAATATGGAGCTAAGCGTTAACTAATAAATGTGTCCAAACAGTAAAAAATATCTATCATGGAATGAAAAGCAACTTCACAGTAGCTTTACCACATACTGGAGAGTGATAAGATCATTCTGAAATCCAAAGTTTTCTCTTTGAACAATCTGAATAAGCACTGACAACAAACTTCAGTCTCAAGCCAATTGGTTAGAGCTTCTATAAGAGATAAAGAGTTGTCATTCCTCATTCTTATATGAATACATGTCCATAAGTAATATTATTCAACTATAAGTAAAAGAATGAAGTATCAAAACTAAACAACATGCAGTTTTTATAAAATTAGACCCAGTACCCCTCTAAACCCTCTCTTTTGGAATTTATAAATTCCTTGTCTGGGGAATGAGAGTGTACAATGTCATGAGAGGTGAGGAAAAGGGGGTTCACTGGACTTCCCAAGGGAATAATTATTACAGAGAAAATTTGTACAAAAACATTTGAATGTGGTAGCTATCGTTTCTCCATTATGGTTTCCTCAGGTTATTTCACCTCTTCTGAAGGCTTTGTTGAACCTAGAAGAGCCCTGAAACCCTATTGATACAGCTCAGTTTTACATCTTATCAGGAGCAACCTTGTGTTAAGCAAATGATATATAGCCACAAGTCATATAGCAATGTTTTGCACAATGTCATACTGGGTGTTGCAGTCCGGTTCGCATTGCTGGTAGAAATCACCCAACACGAGTAGCTTCTGGGAAAAAGAAGTTTATTTTGGCTCACAGGCTCGAGGGGAAGCTCCACGATGGCAGGGAAAAACGATGGCATGAGCAGAGGGTGGACATCACCCCCTGGCCAACAGAAGATGGACCACAGCAACAGGAAGGTGTGCCAAACACTGGCATGGGGAAACTGGCTATAAAGCCCATAAGCCCGTCCCCAACAATACACTCCCTCCAGGAGGCATTAATTCCCAAATCTCCATCAGCTGGGAACCTAGCATTCAGAACACCTAAGTTTATGGGGGACACCTGAATCAAACCACCACACTGGGTATACATCTGTGGTCCCATAGATTACAATGGATCTAAAAGCTCCAATCACCGAGTGATATTGATACTGTATTAGTCAGGGTTCTCTAGAGGAACAGAACCAATAGAATGAATTGTATTAAAAGGGAATTTATTGGACTACTTTACGACAGTCCAACAATAGCAGATTATAAGCCTGAGAGTCAAGGAACCTGGTAGCTGCTCAGTCCACAAGGCTGGATACCTCAGCAATCCCAATCTGGGACTGAAGGCCTGAAGATGTCCTGGAGAGCTGCTGCTCTGCAGTCCACGCTGGTCTTTACTCCATACTGGAAAGCAGCAAGCATCAAGCAGTACCACCAGCCAGGTAGGAAGGGAGGCAGCCAGGTGGTAGGGGAAGAGGATACTTTTCTTCCCAGAGCTTCTTTTGATAAAGCCTCCTGTCCATATGTATATGTATATGTGTGTGTGTGTGTGTATATATATATATATATATATATATATATATATATATATATATATATATATATATACATAACATACAAGTATATATATATATATACTTGCATTATTATTGTGGACTATACACCTATGTAGTACAAAAACATTGTTTCCTATAAGAAAGTATGCCAGTATGCCATGTTATGGTGGTGACAGCCTCATGTATCTCATGCTTACCTTGCTTCATGATTATGTCTTGTTCTATTGTGCATGTGCATGCATCACATAACATATAATACTCTGTAGTAAGCCATATAGTCAAAGTTTGTGAGTTCACTCTATGATGTTTGCACAGGAAAATTATCTAATGATACAGTTGCTCCTAACATATCCCCATCATTAAGCAATATATGATTTATGCTTCAGTGATCTGATTTGAGACAGAATTCCTCCAAGATTCAAGAATATGATCAGAGTAAAGTAGCTTAGCTTAGCAACATTTACCTAAATGTAAAAGATAAAATCCTTCAAAACACATCCTTCAAAAATACCAAATGCTATGGTATTCATAAATAGAATTATGTATGTTATACCTGAATTGAAAATTGCATTTATATGTGAATGATCTTGTATTAAAAGTATCAACAGTTGGTTTTTCAATTGATCTGAATTCAATTTAGCTTAATGTTATATTATTTTAACATGTAAATAAGCAACATATAATTAAAGTACTCTGATATTTAGAAAAATGTCTACAGTTTTGCTCAGGAGATGCAGGCTAAACTTTGCAGAGGGAATTTAGACTCAAATGTCAACAACTTTTCATCTTATCATCCAAAAGTCCTATGACATTTTCAAAGTAAAACCACTGTAAACTCAAGTAGGACATGTAAACAACACAGGCATTTTCCTTGAGGGAACTAAAGCTAAGATTAGAATTATAACAATAGACTATTATTGAACAAACTAGTTATATATATGAAGAGCTACTATATAGTTCCTTAAGGTTATGTATCATGTATAACTGTCATAAAATATAGAGAATAAATGATAACATTATCTTTTCATACGTAAATATGCTAAGGCTAAGCATTAAATTTATAATTCATATTTTTCTTTTTTATTAGTTATTGTTTTTAATTAAACAGCTATACTCTTAGATGCCTTCTCCCCCACTCCAGTTCTGCTAAGGGTCTTTGGTGGGGTTATTAATATTCACTGTGGGGACCAAGAGGCTACAGTCAGTCTCTGCAGTGGTGGGGGAAACATGGTGCCTCAGGCTATTCCTACCCATCCTGCGGATCTTACAATATTTCCACCCCCTCTTCCACAATCTTTTTTGAGCCTTGCCAGGCAAAATAGGGATCTAATTTAGTGTTGCCTTCTCCATAGACTCTGGATCTCTGTTTTGGTGAGGGGTGAGTAACCACAAAGTCTATCACCATTTCTTTGGGACTGGTTTTAGGCTAGTCAGAAGGGCAGTATTTGTGTAACCACTTCACTAGTAACGACTTCTGGGCCAGGGCAGATGAGGTAGAGGTGACACATCTCTCTCTCTCTCTCTCTCTCTCTCTGATGTGTTGATATATCCTTGTTCTCCCAAGTATTCTCCTGTATCCCACACAGGTGCCAGGACTTGGAATACATATTTTTGTACAATGATTTGAATATCCTCTACATTCAAATTTAAGGATGATATAAAAGGAACCCAGTATCACCCTCATAAACAATTCTAGATACAGATGAAGGACAATGTCAGAGCAATATGACAAGCTTCTTAGTATGAAATATGAAAGAAAGTTATAGGCAATCAAGTGCTTCAAAGAATCTATAAATTTCATGGAATAGGTAGTGTTTGAGTATGCAATGATTCATCTGTAAGACAAGAAAGAGAAAGACATTGCTGGCAGAGTCACATTTTTGTTTACAGCCCTATTGAAAAGCATGATTAGATTTGAATATTTTACTCTTTAATAAATTAAATAGGGAAACACAAACTGGAGATAATAATCTGATGTCAATTAAGAAATGAAAAGTCAAGACACAGATGGTTCCAAGTTGAAAGAGGACCCAGTAAGACATATTTTATAATTGGAAATGAACATAGTTATAGATGGAACTAATACAATTAATGAGAATATACTTGAATATTTTATTTCAATTGCATGTTAGCAGAAAGCAAATAAAGGTATGGAAAGCACCTGGGCTCAGAAATGGGAGGTGTATTCATACTCTTATGGCATGTGTCCATGACCTTGGACAGATATTTATTCTCCCAGTTTCCTCATTAAAAAATTGCAAGGCCAATGCCTACCTTTTCATGATATTATGAAATGTCAATGATGTCATATATAAAGTGCAATAAGGAATCTAGCATGCCTTTTGAATCACTACACAGTATATGTTGCTAAGAAACAAAAGCAAGTGCCAGTGCAACTGGCACTGACTGAAAACACACTGTATCAGGCATTAGGTACACTGATAAAGTGCACTAAATAATATAGGCAGATGTAAGGAATGCACATATATATGAAATTATATATAATTCTCTCTATATACATACATGTATATATACATATGGCATTATAAGGTCAGAAAGTAGCACATCAAACTCAACATGTTTTACTCAGAAGAGGTCCAAGAGGAAACAACTTATGAGCTGTCTTAAAATATAAGAAGTAGTCAGTGAAGCACAAATAAAAGGCAATCTATGGAGAAAAGTCAGCATATGCAAAAGATAGAGGTGAAAAAGTGCCTTGATAATGGGTTTCTATGGCTGGTTTGTTAGGTTCATGGCCCAGAGGTGCCAAGTCAAAAAGAACTAGAGAGAAAGAGAACTAGATGCACAAAGAGCAAGAGAGTGACAGACAGACTTAGATTTCGGGGGCTTGTATTGGCAATTGTGAGGAGCAAGGGCAATTGCTGAGCACAATTAATATTCTACATGATCAAGTTTCTAGTTTGAAAAATCATACTGAAGCAGGGCACAGAACCGGAAATGATAAAAAAGGGGGTAGCAAGATATATTTTTGTTATTGGTAACAGTATACTAATATTTTCACTAATACTTGTATGTAGGCAATAATTTATAAGTTCATAATGGACTCATATTGACTCATTTTGAGATGGACTCTAAACAATTTTTAGTAATCTAACATTTCATATAAGAAGACTATAGCCTAAATAGCATCTTCCATTAACCCAAGGCCTTGTTAGGAGTGATGTCGGTAATTGTCGTTAAGCAGTACATGTTTGTTCCCTGTCAGATATTAAAACTTGGAAGGAAATACATATAGACAAGGTTACTTCTTTAAGCCCAAGGCATCTTGGTGTCTAAACATCTGTATTTCAAGTTAGTTCTGACAAGAGTCAGCACTTCTCACTAGAAAAAATATTATTGTCACGTTGGAGAACAGACAAGGGACTTGAGAAAACTAGTTTGAAAAGAAAAATACTAGACCGAATTAAGAACAAGCCAAACCTAAGCAGCTCTTCTGACTAAGCTCAGAGCTGACATTTTCTGCAACACATCCAAAGCAGTATAGATTTTCAACAGTTTGCTTTTCAAATTGTGATCAAAGGAATACAAAGAAACATGGATCCTGAAGTGTCGTCAGCATTAGGGAGGCTACTAATACTTTTTCTTGTGCTACTCTAGCATAGATTGAAATTCCTTGAAAAAATACATATGTGCATTCATATACGTGTATATAGTTCAAATTATCTAAGTAATTTGCTGAGTGTATTATTTTTAGTCCTACTTAAGACATAGCTGTGACGGAGTTGACCCAAGTGATTGAGATATTAGGGCATTGCCCTCATTTCTGTAATAAATAGTAACAGAAAGAATGAAGCAGCACTGTAAGGAAGGAAACCACTGTTGCTGGAGGAGAGAGCCTGGCAGCTGACAATGATGAATTCCAAGCCCTTCACTGAAGTTTGAACAGTGCATAATTACAAGGAAGCTAAGAGATGGGCACCTGGGACCTATTCCTAAACTCATGTAAAGTACTACATATCACCCACAGATTTTTGCAGAGGCCAATGGCCCTGCAGCTAGCCAGTGTTAATTAAAATGTGATTTTGCAAATGTAACTTCATTTGTATGCATGTGATTTTAATACATCATGGAAAAACATTGTATCAAATTTGCTTAAATGTACTCCATGAATCCTTAGTTACTTCACAGGGAGAGAAAGAGAGAGAGAGAGAGAGAGAGAGAGAGAGAGAGAGATCATAGGAAAGACAATATCAAGGAAGAGAAAATAGAGTACACAAGAGGGAGTTTTATTACCAACCACTGAACCCCAGTTCAGTGGATATGAGACTTACATTAAATTATAAAGAACTAATACTATGCAATGACAAAGCAAAAAAAAAATCTCAGTGAAAAAAATGGTAAAATGTCCCAGTAGACATTTCTCCATAAAAGAGAGGCAGGGTTGAAAAGATGGCTTAGTAATTAAGGTGCGTGTCTGCAAAGCCTAAGGATCCAGGTTTTATTCCCCAGTATACATGTAAGCCAGATGCACAGGGTGGCACATGTGTTTAGTTTGTTTGCAGTGGCTGGTTGGTCTGACATGTTCATTCTCTGCCTAACTATACCTGTCTCTCTCTCTCTCTCTCTCTCTCTCTCTCTCTCTCTCTCTCTCTCTCAAATAAATAAAAATAAAGAAATATATATATAAAGAGAGGCAAATAGCTAATAATCACCAGGTAGTCACAAATCAAAATACAATAAGACATTATTCTGCACACAAGAATGGCAATAATAGCAAGAATTCCTGTATTGATACACACATTTTGTTTTTCTATTCATCTGTTAATATAGATCTGTATTTTTTCATTCAGAGATTTTATAGATTATGTTTATTAACATTCATTTAAAAGATTTCAGATACTTTTCATACAGACCTAGATGTGCTATTATGGGACCATCTAGAAATTCTATGTAAGCTTTTGAGTCACTTCCAGGTTCTTCCACAGTAGCTCTCTCCTTTGGGCATCCAACAGCAGGTGTAAGGAGTCCAATTATTCCACACTCTCACTAACATCTTGTTATCTGATGGTCAAACAATTGTTTCTCTTTTTATACTGTCATTTCCTTTGACCTTTGTGTACTCCTGAGTGTCAACAGAGAAACAATCATTAATTTTATCTATATGTACCTAAATATATTTTGTAGGTGACATACTAGTAGTGGTTTGAATTAAGAGCCTCCAAAAAAAAAAAAAAGAAACTTATGTGTTCTGAATACCTTTTCCTCAGCTGATAGAAAATTGGGGATTGGAGTCTCCAAAATGGGGTGTGTTATTATGGTAGGGCTTATGGGTGTTGTAGCCAGCTTCCTTTTGCCAGTGTTTGGCACAATCTCCTGCTGTTGTTGTCCACCTGATGTTGACCAGGAGATGATGTCCATCCTGTGTTCATGCCATATTTTTCCCAGCCATCATGGAGCCTCCCCTCAAGTCAGTAAGCCAAAATAAATCTTTTCTTTCTACAAGCTTCTTCTGGTTGAGTGTTTTGTGCCAGCAATATGAAGTTAACTACAACACAAACTACATATAGGTTTCTGCTGAACTACAACAAACTCTGGACATGCCCTATCACAGTCTCTATTACTATCACTTTGTAGTGTCAAAGAGCGATCATGTACTCCTTCATTCATATTCCCCTCCCTGGATTACTGTGACTGATTAAATGCTCTGTGTCAGCACTTCACTGGAAATTATCCTTGTTCATGTGTCTATGTAGAAAAATACAGGTTTACATGTTTATAAATGTTTCTCTTCTTTTCTATCGGTATTATTTTATAATAAATTGCTTTTTCAACCATGATGTAAACAAAACCCATATTCTTTGGAATTTCAAAACATTACTTCTCTGACTTTATTTCTACCTCACCAATCATAGCTTTTAATTTTCTTCTGGCTATGCCTCATAACCCAGGCCTTTAAACATTTTTTAACAATCATTTTCAATTTTGACCTATTTAGCTATGTAGTGAATCACCTAGATCTAGTCAGAGGTTTCAGTAATATCTCAAATATTATCATGCTCCTCTCAGTGACATTACTAGCCCAAAGCTCTTTGTAAACTCATACCTACAAAACCCAGTACTTCCTGCTGTTGGGTTCTTATATATTATATTCTAACCTCAAATAAATAAAACAAATTTTCTTCTTTCTCAAAATGTGCCTTGTGTGCTATTGAAAGACAAATAAAATAGTTTTCAGATAGGTATGAGAAAGCCAAACTGGCCAGAAATGAAGAAGGGCAGGACTCTGTTAAAGCCAGTCTCAGGGTAGGAGAAATGGTGATATGGTTAAAGGCATATGCTTACAAAGCTTAAAGGTCCAGTTTCTATTCCTCAGCACCCACCTAAATCCAGATGCATAAAGTGGCACATGTGTCTGGAGTTTGTTTACAGTGATAAGATGCCCTGGTCCACCCATGAGTGCCCTCTCTCTCTTTCTCTCTCTCTCTCTCTCTCTCTCTCTCTCTCTCTTTCTCTCACTCTCTCTCTCTCAAATAAATAAATAAAAATATATATTTTGAAGCCAATCTCAGAAGACTAGAATCCATGAAGCTCATCCTCTGATTGGAAAGGAAACATATGGACACCTCCTGGGGATTGAAGGTATGACTAGAACTTCACTTTTTCACTTTTCAGTCAAGTCCTTTTAAAGATCACCATATTTCTCTAGCCAGTACATCTTATAAACTTCTAGACAAGAATCTTATTGGCAAGCCAGTTCCCATGGCCCCTCTCTGTGCTTGTCTTTGTGTTCTTCTCATATGGACTGTCTTCATAGGAAAGCTCCACTCTCTGCTACTTCTGTGCAGAAAATATTGCTTCCCCTAACGATAAGTTTTTGTTTTCTCTAATATAGTTTCTCTTTAATGCTCACCCTTCTCATTCATGAGATTTATGGTTGAACTTGGAAGAAGAGAAACAGGAGCTACTGCCTCAGTGAAGATTTGGTTACCATTGAGAGTTCAGCATGCTGGTTCCTGAGTTAAGCAAACCTATGGAACTGAGATAAAGTTTCTTTGCTTAGAAAGAAATCTGTTTCACTTAAACCATTCATATAATGATACTATAAAAGTATAATACTGAAAAAAATTTTAAAAATAAGTATTATTTTTTGGCTGGAGAGATGGCTTTGCAGTTAAGCCACTTGCCTACAAAGCCTAAGGACCCATGTTCTATCTTTCTCCAGATCCCACAAAAGCCATTCACTCAAAGGTGAGGCATACACAAGATTTCACATGCCCACTAGGTGGAACAAGGATCTGGAATTTGACTGCAGTGTCTGAGACCCTGGTGCACCAATTCTCTTTCTCTCTCTTTAGCCCTCATTAAATTGAAAAAAATAAAAATAAGAATTGTTACACTGTGCACAAAAGTTTCTAATAGCCTCCATCTCAATTTTAATAAAGGATTTTGTGTGTTTCTACTTATTCCTATAGTCCAAGCACCTAGGCTACTGTCTGGTACAAAATGACCTCCCTATCAATGCTTATTGAATGAAGAAAGGGATTTGTTCTATGCAATTATAACTATTCTTACTATACAGTCAAGGCATCACTGCTGTTCTAGTCTTCTGGACTGGAGAGAAATCCTCTGTGACTCCAGTCATCAGCTTTGTTCTGCTACAATCCATTCATCATATGCTAAGCTGATTAATTGTTCTTAAATGGAAATCTCAACTTTCACTCTTTCTATAGTGTTCAAAGTTTAAACTAATGAATTGTTTATAAATACCTTGCACAATCGTTTTTCAGTTTGATTCCCTGTGGTTGTTTCCTGCTTCTTTCTTCTGGCTACATAGACTCTATTGAGGCAAGCTGGCTATGAAGTTCCACAGTGGGAAGACCTGACATTTCTCTATGATAAAAAGTCTTATCTCTACTCCATTAGAGCAACTGTCCCTTGTCCTGTACACAGAATCAAATTCACTCACTTTTGTGGCATCCTGGGGTACCCGTTAAGTAAGATTTTAAACATCAGTCATCTGAGCTGTTTTCAGGAATGCAAGAATGTACATGGCTGGCACAGTGTATGATCCTGCAAACCAGAGGATCTAAAAATAGAAGAATTTTTCCATACTATGCAATGAAAGCTGCCTCTGAAAGAGGATTTGGACAGACTTGTGTGACTCTAATCATAAAACTTTCAATATCTGATTATAATTTCAACTTTCTCATCTACAAAAATAAATAATATTTATCTTAACTGTTGTTAATGATAGTATTTCGGGTAGTATTTATAAAAACTGTCTGTCACACAGGAAATAAATATTATAAAGAGAAGCAAGATTGCTGCCTGCCACTCATTGTAATTCATGTCTATAATCATAAAACTACCCAGGAAGAAAAGGCAAGAGAATCATGGGTTTGAAGCAGCCTGAACTGCTTTGTAAAACCTTATTAAAATCAAAACACAGTAGTAAGATTTCTGGTTTTGAAGTATGTTAAAAATAGTCTAAAATCTAGGCCTATCTCCCAGTACCCTAATATATATATCTATATATCTATATCTATATCTACCTATATGTATCTATCTACCTATCTACCTATCTATCTATATCTATATCTATATCATCTATATCTATATCTATATCTATATCTATATCTATCTATCTATCTATCTATCTACATACATACATACATATAGCTTTTAGCAGTTTGTATCAAAATGTTTCAAATCAGAAAGATATACTTAGGAATTGCCTCAAAAGTATCTGTGTCATACGGTGGTTGTATGACTGACTTCATAAGGGAGTTTGAAGCATAACTAAGCAGAGTAGGGTTTCAAGTAATCCTAATCCTTTGTACTATTAAAAGGAAAACAGGGGCTGGAGAGATGGCTTAGCGGTTAAGCGCTTGCCTGTGAAGCCTAAGGACCCCGGTTCAAGGCTCGGTTCCCCAGGTCCCACGTTAGCCAGATGCACAAGGGGGCGCACGCGTCTGGAGTTCGTTTGCAGAGGCTGGAAGCCCTGGCGCGCCCATTCTCTCTCTCCCTCTGTCTTTCTCTCTGTGTCTGTCGCTCTCAAATAAACAAATTAAAAAAAAATTTAAAAAAAAAAAAAGGAAAACAGGAGAAAAAGTAGGATTTGTACAACAGTATGTGAAAACCTGTGTGCCTTTTCACTCGTGTAGAATAATGGCTAATCTATTTGAATTTAATAGATACATATGCATGTGAAAGTAGTAGGAAGTGTCTATATTTATATATATAAATATATAAATATATATTTATATATAAATATAAATATATATTTTATAAATATATATTTCCTACTACTTTAAAATACACCCAGTATTTGCCCCATGGGAATGAACTGCTTATTTATTGCTTATCTATCACCACCCCTTCCTAACAGGGAGTTCATTTCACTACCCACTCACTTGTATCCTTTTCCAAGGGCAACTCACAGTTGAAACAATAAAACTCTGATTCATAGTTTGAATAGCCTGTGGCTGTGCTGACCTCATTAGGGATTTGTTTTTCCTTTAGAGGTACAAACTATTTAATAAAACTCTCAGGTTTAAGAGAATTCTGTCGCATGTGATTGTTTACATTGGAATCTTACACACAAACTGTAAAAGAGATGAATGTACTCACAAGTAGAAATATACATTTTTAAGTAATACTGTTAACATTTCATTTACAGAGGTGAGAAAGTGTAAATTGAAACTTTTCAGTTAGAAGGTGATGTTTTTTCCCCTCTTAGTATCTACCACATTGGGGCCTTACAGTGTAATAGTATTGAAAAATGTTTCTAGAATGGCCTGTGACTGATTACAATGCAAACCCCTGCTTAAATAAAGTACACGGTCAGTGTGCCCTGCATATCAACCAAAGTCATAGTCATATATAAAAAATTCATGTAAAAAGTGCCTGCAGAGTACCAATAGTATTTGTTCACTTATATGAAGAAAACCACTATGGATACTAAGAAAATGCTAAAGTTATAGAGTTCAAAGACTGGGCAAGTAACTGTGAAATGCATAATATAATTTCCTGGTAGATGAAATAAACACACACACACACACACACACACACACACACACACACAGACACACTATCCTGAAAGTTAGAGTGGTAGCTGGAGCAATTTGATTACAAGACAGATTTCTTCTTACAGAGCACTTTCATTCTCAGCAATTAGTCTCCAAGGTGCCGAGTAAAACTGTACTTGAAGTAATATAATCCCTGCAGATCCATACTGAAGAGTTGCTCTGGTTTCCATAGAGAAAGTCATGCTTCTGTTCCACTTGATTCTCAGAGAGATTCTGCACATTTTAGGAGATTCAATAACTATAAGCTTGACAAGATCAACAAAATGATGTATTGCTTAAACTAAGTGCATTGTATAATTCTGATTCTCAATGATTTAATTTATTTATTTACTTGAAAGCAGAGAGAGAGATAGAAAGCAGAGAAATAGACACAGAGAAAGGACATGCCAGGGCCTCTAGCTGCTGCAAACAAATTCAAGCTGTATGTGCCATTTTTTGCAACTGGCTACATGAGTACTGGGGAATTGAAGCCAGGTCATTAGGCTTTGTAGGCAAATGTCTTAACCACTGATCAATCGCTCAAGCCCCCCATTGATTTTATAAAACATCATGTAGTTCATTCTAAAATATGTGAAGAACTATTACACCCATGGTTGTAGTCCCATTTTAGTACTTTATGATTACATGTATGAAGAGCTATTAGACATATGTGTATAATCCCAGTATAGTAATTTCTAGTTATATGTATGGACAACTATTAGACACACAATTATAATCACAGGATAGCATTTTTGGATAAAATGAATGGAGACCTATTAGACATGTGTATAATTAAAGTGAAGTACTATCTTATTACAATGCATGAAGAACTATTAGATACATACATTTATTCACAGTATAGTACTTCTGATTGAATGTATGAAGAACTATGAGACACATGCATATAATCACAGTATATTATTTTCTGATTAGATTATGAAGAGCTATTAGACACAATCTTAGAATCACAGTATAGTACATTCTGATTGCATGTCCCAGGTGCTTATACTCACCATATCAAGGTCTTCAGCTCAACTTGGTTTCCTTCATTCATTTCTCCTCCCCTCACCAAATGATCCACTGACTTCCTAAAGTATGACAAACTTCCACTGAGCCTTGCAATGCCAGTGATTATATCCACCAAATACAAGATGAATTTTAAAATGGGCATCTTCACACAGTAAGCTAATATCACGTAAGAAAGATAAAAATAAAAAGGAGTGGTCATAGAAGAGAGCTACCTAGAAATCTAGGAGTTGGATGATATTTTACCAAAATAAGGGATAACTGTATAATGTACAATGATCACATTTGAACAAGTGTGCAGATGGAATTGAAGAAAAAAAAAACTAGAGGCAAGAGAATATAAGCTTGATATGGATGTGAAGTATAAGAAAACGCCTTGGAATGGAAAGTAGAGGACAGGTGATTTTGAAAGATTGACTCTAAGGAAAGAGAGATAAAGGAGGTAGAATTTGGTTTGTATAGTGCCCTGAGGGAGTTATAGTTATAGTCACAATAGGATGAAATACAGGATGAAAAGCATACTGAGCAAGAAAGATGATAAATCCTGCTCGATGCAGCCAGAGAACAAAGAATCAAATAGCAATATGACAAAGATGTGTGTTCTAAAGCTAGAATTTTCAAAAGCATGAGCATGTATTGAGTAGTTAAAACCAAGGGTTCAAATGACATACTCTGAGAATAAAGAAAAGTGTCAAATAAAGCCCTTGAGTAGATCATGGTTTAGGAACTCAGCTCTTTAGTCATGATTCAGTGAGAGGATGATCATGGGATGGGAAGAATGTTAAGGATATGTCAAAACAATCCAAAGGAAATTACTTTAATATGAAAAGCTAAAAGCATTGACTGTAAGGAGATTCAAAACAAGACAACAAAACACCAGTGTCCTGCACACATTAAGTCCTTTCTCCTACCATATGCTCACTCCTACAATATGAATTCACTAGGAAATTATAATGAACAAGATATTTTATGGGTGATAAGAATTGTTAAAAGGAAGGAGAGTCTTAGTAGACAACCCAACATTTGGTTCAGCTTTTGGCCTCATTGTGGACTGCTTGACAATAGGATGAGTGTTCCTTTAGTCTATTATGTCTTTGGTTTACCTACAATAGTATTAGTGTACAACACATGCATCTGTATCTTTGTTACTCAAAATTATTTTGCAATCTGGGACCTTTTTCTAAAAAGACTTTTCAGTATATATGGTTCTTTCTACCTCTTTTCAAACCAATAATTTTGGCAGGTGGATTTTAAATAGATGATGGACTTGCCACAAGCAGCAAAGACCAAGGGCTGAGACTGTTGGTGCCCTGCGCTCACCAGTGCCCTGCAGGAGTTGTTGTTAAACATGTTTAATTTTAGGTGATTACAGTTATTCAAAGGACTTGATAGTAGGTTCTCCAATTATATATGATCCAACATTATCATTTATAAGTAAAACATTAAAATGTTTTCAAAACTTAGAAATAATGTTGAGGCTCCACTCAAAGACCATTGATTTCCATTCTAAATTTGAGCAGTGTTAAAACATTGTTCTCTTAAGTTTTAAAATATAATGATTTCCCCTCAAACCTGGTTTTAGAGAAAAAGAAGCTGTCTTAGAATTAGGGCAGATCTAGAAAACATTTTTAGGCGGGACTCAGGGCACAACTATATATAAAAAAAAAATAAGACAAGACTATATATGTTCCTAAACTTTTAAATAATTTGTACTCTAGTCAGTGTCTCCAGTCTATCATCTATCTGTCGTCATCTATGTTCCCCTCTTCCACCAGGTGTTTGTATGTGTATGTGATAACAAACTGAACAAAAATGCAGTAGTGTTGCTGAACTCTACTCAGTGTGAAATTTCTCAAGATTTGTTCTGCATTTCAGAATCTGCACATAACCAAGATTAATCCATATGTGATATATTAGATGAAATGTCAGCATATGCCTATTAGTAGATATTTCCTGGTTTCTCACAATAAACATTTATCTTACAAAAGTTTCTTTCTTTTCTTTTCTTTTTTTTTTTTTTGTTTGTTTTACAAAGTGGGGTCTCACTCTAGCCCAGGCTGATTTGGAATCCAGTATGTAGTCTCAGGGTGGCCTGGAATTCAACCTGATCCTCTTACCTCTGCCTCCCGAGTGCTAGGATTGATGGTGTTATATGTATTTCAAATAGAGTTGAAACCAAGATTTAATTTTTCTAGGAAAATAGATAGCAGGTGAGAAAATTTGGGTCACACTATGATTCATGTTTCCTATAAGAGAAGAAACAAAGTTAGTAAAACTGGTCTAGTTCATTTATAGTACTATGTTATGAGCCTATAATCAGATAATCATTTAAAGAAAATGCATGTGTATTTTATCATATTTTTTCAAGAGGTCATTAAATATGAGATGTGTAACTGTAAATGAAAGATCAGAGAGAGCAGTTGACATTCCACGGAGAGTGATTTGTAAGGCTGAGGTCAGGGTGCCCTATTTTCACCTTTCAGCCATGATTGACACTGACCCACTTTCAGGGCAGCAGAAGGTCAAGTATATGAAAACTCTGCCCTATGGGTAGCATAAAGCCATGGTGGTTGGCTGGCTGGGCATTTGCATTGACAGTTCCACTTGAGCTTGCTATGAAGCTCCCTAGATAAATTTCATGAAACAATGGCTTCAGAATCCAGGAATCAAAAGAAGTTTTTTAAACATATGGGATTTTAATTTCCAATATTTTGTGACTGGGCTTTAATTTTTAATTTTATTGATCTTTAATGGACACATGCTACTTATATGTATCTATTGGTATAGAATGTTAAATCAATACATGTATGTATTATATAAGAACAAGTATGGATAATTAAAATTTCCATTTTCTCATCACTTATTATTTGTATATGTCTAATGAACCTTTAGCTATTTTGAAATATGTCATAAATCATTGCATAGTATATGTATTCAACTGTGCTGTCATACACTAAAACTAATTCCTCCTCAGTGGTTTTATTTTGGTTTATATTACCTATTTTTTTAACAACACAATAATGCTTTAAATCATTTGAATGGGCAGACTTTCTCAGCTTTGTTACTCCTTGCTCAAATTGAGCTCATTTGAGCATTCTCTTGTTGGTAGCTAGTGACCTTTGACATCAAGTGTTAGTTTTCCATACTTTATGTGTCCACTCAAAAAAAAACTTCTTCAGGGCTGGAGAGTTTGCCTGTGAAGCCTAAGGACCCCGGTTCAAGGCTCGGTTCCCAGGTCCCACGTTAGCCAGATGCACAAGGGGGCACACGAGTCTGGAGTTCGTTTGCAGAGGCTGGAAGCCCTGGCACGCCCATTCTCTCTCTCTCCCTCTATCTGTCTTTCTCTCTGTGTCTGTCGCTCTCAAAATAAAAAAATAAATTAAAAAAAAAACCTCCTTCAGACACCCCACTTCCTTGGGGAGGGCATCAAAGGGGTGGGAAACACTAATCTAGACACAAATGGCAATGGTACCAGAAAATTCTACTTCCTAAAAGGCAGAACAAATGGCTGAACGTTCACCAGGCTGTTACAGGAAACACCTAAACCACAAGACACTGGAGAGGGTAGGATCAAGTCTAACCTAAATCTTCTACATCTTCTGTCCCTCCCTCCCTCATCTCTGTAACTCTTGTATATTAGTTATCTTTTTCCTCATTTTCTTCATGGGCACTGACCTGTAACTCCCAGTACCAGCATGAGACTATCATCCACAATGAGCTTTTGATCACAGAAACCTACAAGGTTTCCTAAAACAAAGGTAAATTTCTTTCAGAGTACTTGATGACCCACCAAAGATCAGTGTTAAGACCCTACTGTTGAAGACTCCATATGCAGCTGACCCGAAAAATGGAATGGCATGGCTGGAGGCCAGGAGAGAGTCAGTCCCCAGACAGTGTGTCTAGTGCCAGAAGGTGCTACATGGGGGACTGGGGGAAATGACCGATATCTGTCCAAGTAACACATGGTCTAACCTACTTAGCAGCAAATAACCTGTTGTGATGCCCACAAAAGTGCAAGAGTGGCACACAGCATGGTGGGAAACCAACTGCTCTTGATTTCGCTAACTGATCCCCTCAGTGGTATGGGACCCATAGCTGGAGCTGGGAAACACGTGAGAACCATATCCAAACATAAGCCCACTCTCTAATATCAAGCTACCATCAATCATGGGGTACAAGAGGGCCTACATCTATTAAACTCTGTATTAAAAAAGTAAGGGTCATCTCATTTATCCTGGTGCTAACTTACTCTCTGTTGGAGAAACTGCTTCTCTTTTTCAGATAGATGCAGATCCTAAGGAGAGAGCCACCCCATCATACCTCAAAAAGGCCTTGACTGAAACTAAGGAAAATTGGCAAAACAATCAAAGGTACTGTTTTCCAGATGAACCAGATACCAGCATAAGGGGGAAGGAGACCAACACAGAGAAAAATAAACTCCTGCCAAATCAGAAAGCCAGAGCCTCAGAGGCTCCCAACACCTCATCACTGAAGCAGACCAAAAATTAACCCAACTTCGCTCAGGGAAATTTTGTGGAAGAGGGGACGTAAAGTATGTCAGAGCCACATGTTGGGTAATGATATGCAGAGACATTTATTGTACCAATAACTGTGGGCTGACTCTACAATGCACGACCCGTATACATCAACAAGGAGGGGCCATTGGGGAGGGGTTAGGTCACGGATGAGCCTAACAATGGTACCAAACTGCCTGTATTTGCTGAATAGAAAACTAATAAAAAAATTATATATATATATATATATATATATATATATATATATATATTCTAAGTTTTACCTCTCACTTCATTCTTATCTTTTCTACTTTCTAGTGACCACTATTATATTCTTTTCTATGAAACCAACTGTTTCTAGTTTTCACAGTAAATAACAACATGAACTATTTCAGTAAAATATCTACAACTGATCTAAACAGAACTACAGTTTTAGTTCTGTTGATAATCCGAGGCAGTATGACTGTCACTTAGCCTTCAGTAAAAGTTCACTTACCTGTTTCATTCCAACTAAGTAACTAAGTAAACATCACCCAAAGCCAATATCATGGCTTTTCCATGAAAACACTTGAATTATTCAACTAAGACATACAGACAAGAAAGTTCAGCCAGACATGTTGGTGCACATCTTTAATCCCAACAGTTGGGAGGCAGAGGTAGGATGATTACCATGAGTTCAAGGCTACCCAAGACTGCATAATAAATTCCAGGTCAGCCTTGGCAAGAGTGAGACCCTACCTTGAAAAAAAAGTTCATTTATGTGTGTATGTGTGTGTTGTATATCACCATGAGTTTGAGGCCACCCTGAGACTATGTAGTAAATTCCAGGTCAGCCTGAGCCAGAGTGAGACCCTACCTCAAAACAACAACAACAACAACAAAAAAGACATGTAAATAAATGGAAGATAAGATACAACCATTAACCAGCACAACTATAGTTACTTGACTTTTCCCTTTTTCCAAATATACTAATGTACTTTTGGAGAAGAAGCACAAAGGAAATTAGAAATCCACATGTAAGGAAATAAAATTAAATCTTTATGTGTCACCCTGCACAAAAATCGAAGGGTTGGGAAACACTAATCAAGACTCAAACAGCAATGGTACCATATAATTCTACTTCCTAAAAGGCCGCCAAATGGCTGAACCTTCACCAGGCCCTTACAGGAAACACCTGAACCACAAGACACTGGTGAGGGTAGGATCAAGTCTAACCTAAATCTTTTACATCTTCCCTCCCTCCCTCTTTCATTTCTCTATCTCTTATATATTAGTTATCTTTTTCCTCATTTTCTTTGTGGGCACTAACCTGTAACTCCCAGTACCAGCATGGGGCTATCATCCACAATGAGCTTTTGATCAGAGAAACCTTGAAACTCCTGATGTCATGGGCCTACCCCCACTATAACCTGTAAGTATAAACTGAAATTAACTTTTTCCCTTAAACTTATTTTTGTTAGGCATTATGTCCCAGAAATTAAAAACCCAAATCTACCGAAGATAACTTACATACCCAGCAAGCATCTCATGGACTAGACACTAGGATGGATGGGGAGGGAAGGGAAGGCATCAAAGGGGTGGGAAACACTAATCTAGACCCAAACGGCAATGATACCATAAAATTCTACTTCCTAAAAGGCAGATCAAATGGCTGAACCTTCACCAGGCCCTTACAGGAAACACCTGAACCACAAGACAAGGGAGAGGGTAGGATCAAGTCTAACTTAAATCTTCTACATCTTCCCTCCCTCCCTCTCCCTCTCTCTCTCTCTCTCTCTCTCTCAATCTCTCTCTCAATCTCTCTCTCTCTTCTCTCTAACTCTTACATATTAGTTATTTTTTTCCTCATTTACTAAGTGGGCACTGACACAGAACTCCCAGTACCAGCATGGGGCTATCATTCACAATGAGCTTTTGATCACAGAAACCTACAAGGTTTCCTAAAAGAATGACAGATTTCTGTCAGAGTACTTGATGACCCACCAAAGGTTAGTGGTAAGACCCTATTGCTGAAGACACCATATGCAGCTGACACATAAAATGAAACGGCATGGCTGGAAGCCAAGATAGAGTCAGTCCCCAGACAGTCAGTGTGTCTAGTGCCAGAAGGTGCTACATGGGCTACTGGGGGAAAAGACCAATATCTTTCTAAGCAACTCATGGTCCAACCTACTTAGCAGCAAATAACCTGTTGTGATGCCCACACAAGTGCAATAGTGGCATACAGCCATGGTGGGGAACCAACTGCTCTTGATTTGGCTAACTGATCAGCTCAGTGGTACGGGACCCATAGCTGGAGCTGGGAAACAAGTCAGAACCATATCCAAACATAAGCCCACTCTCCAATATCAAGCAACCATCAATCATGGGCTACAAGAGGGCCTACACCTATTAAACTCTCTATAAAAAAAAAAGTAAGGGCTATCTCATTTGTACTGTTGCTAACTTACTCTCCGTTGGAGATTCTGCTTCTCTATTTTAGATAGATGCCCTCAAAAGGGCCCCAGCTGAAACTAAGGTAAACTGGCCAAACAAGCAAGGGTGCTGTTTTCCTGATGAAGCAGATACTAGCATAAGGGGGAAGGAGACCAACACAGAGAAAATTCTACTCCTACCAAATCAGAAAGCCAGAGCCTCAGAGGCCCCCAACACCTCATCACTGAAGCAGACCAAATATGAACCCAACATTGCTCAGGGAAATTTTGCAGAAGAGAGGGGGAAAGAATGTCAGAGCCATATGTTGGGTCATGATATGCAGAGACATTTATTGTACCAATAACTGTGGGCTAACCCCACAATGCATGACCCTTATACCTTAACAAGGAGGGGCCGATGGGGAGGGGGTAGGCACGGATGAGCCTAATAATGGTACCAAACTGCCTATATTTGCTGAATACAAAACTAATAAAAAATAATAATAAAAATTAAATTAGGTATCCTCCATAAAAAAAAAAAACTCAATATAAATCAAAGACCTTAAGATCAGACCCAAAACTCTGTAACTACTAGAAGGAAAATTCTTCAAGATATAGAAGTGGATAAATAGGACTCTACCTACCTAGAAAATAAAGTTATTAATCAGTCAATGGGACCCCATTAAATTATAAAGCTCTTGTACAGCAAAGAAAACTGTGAACCACGTGTGCATACCTTATAGAATGGGAGACCATATTTGCCAGCTATATATTTGACCAAGGATTAATATCTACCTTATACATAAAGAACTCAAAAAATTAACTACCTCCAATACAAATAATCCAGACATACAAAAAAAAAAACAAAAACAAAACAAAACTGGTGAGCCAGCCCAGAGGTTAAAGGTGTGCGCTTGCAAGTCTGATGGATTGGGTTCAACTCCACATTACCCATGAGAAACCAGAGCACATAGTTGGACATGCGTGGATTTTGTTTACAGTGACAGGAGACCCAGGCTTGAGGATATTCACTTCCTCCTTCTCTCTTTTCAATTTCTTTTTCTCTCTTGCTCTTTTACCCTCACACAACTAATTTAAAAAATGTGAGATAAGGAACTAAACAAATAATCTCAAAAGAAGACATACAAATGGCCAAAGGCTATTTTGGGAAGTGTTTAACATCCTTAGCCATCAGGAAAATGTAAATTAAAACTATTTTAAGATCCCATTACACATCTATCAGGGTGACTTTCTGACTGTGCTGGTGAGGATATGGGGAAAGAATAACACTTATTCATGATTTGCAGGAGTGGAAACTAGTTCAGCCACTATGGAAGTCAGAGGTTTCTCAGAAAGCTAAAACCAGGGATACTGTATGATCCAGGTATACCACGTCTATGCACATTCCCAGCTAACTGTGTACAATGTTGATAATGGTGTATCTGTGTTTACTGCTTAATTCTTCAGACACATAGGAAATAGAATAGGTCTACCAGCCATCATTGAGCAATTAGTAATGAAAATGTAGTGGTACATATATACAATCAAATTCTGTTCAGTCATCAAGAATGATGAAATGATTATATTTACTAGAGAATGGATGGAAGATAATGCATGAAAGAAGTAACTCAAGTACAGAAAAACAAATATGTTCTCTCTCATAGGCAACATGTGTGCTGTTGTGGGAGAGAGAATGTAGAAACCATGAGACTAGAAAGGCTAAAAGGGGGAAATATGAGGCTTAAAGAGAGAAGCACAGGGAAGGTAAACGATCTTAAGTAAAATAAAAGTCCAAAGGGAATTGGTGAGAGGATGAAAACAAGGTTGTAGGACAGAGAAATGAGACAGAAAAGGGGTCGGGGGAAAGTTAGCCAAAACTAACTACAAGTACTAATTCATTGCTGATGTAACATAGCACCTGACTTTCCAAGCATTTTGTCATGCCAAAGTCCAATGAAAAGTCAAAGAGAGTTCAAAGTGTGCTACATATTCTTTACTCCAATACTTATACCATAGCCACCCACATTTGTTTCCTCATTCAGCTTTATTTCAGGCATGAACTGCCAAAGCCTCTAGTGTTCAGACCAGTATTGAGCTATGCCAATTTTGGGAGAAATTTTGAAAGAAAAACTGAAAACTTAGCCATGATTATTTTTTAAATATGCATGTCAAGTGGTCATTTTTAATTTTTTTAAATATATTTTATTTATCTATTTCTTTATTTGAGAGAGGGAAAAAAGCAGAGAGAAAGAGAGTATGGGCATGCCAGGGCCTCCAAACACTGCAAACAAACTCCAGATGCATGTGCCCACTTGTGCAGCTGGCTTACATAGGTCCTGTAGAGTTGAGCCAGGGTCCTATGGCTTTGCAGGCAAATGTCTTAACTGCTAAGCCATCTCTCCAACCGAGTTTTTTTTCTTTTTTTAAAGCATATTATTTATTTCTTTAGGACAGAGGAGAAAGAGAGAGAGACAGAGAAAGGGCAAACCAGGGCCTCTAGCCACTGCAAACTCCAGACATGTGCTACCTGTGCATCTGGACTCCATGGGTCCTGGGAAATTGAACCTGGGTCCTTTGGCTTTGTAGGCAAGCACCTTAGCCACTAAGTCATATCTCCAACCCCAAATGCTCATTATTAAAAGAGATGTATTCACATCCATCATTCACAAAGGGATATCAAGGTCTATGCCTGGAAATGTCTCTCCTTAACCCAAAGGTCATGGGACAGTGTAGTGAAGGCTCAAAAATTAAAAGCTTCTGTGTTTTCCCTAAGAAACCATTCTATTTGTTTCAGGCCACAAATAAACCAAAGTTGCATAGGTCATTTGAAGTAAATGAATATAAGAAACAATCATAGTGTGTAGCCTACTCTTGTTAGGAAAACATATGACATTAAAAAGAAAAATTAAACAACCTGGATGTAGCATCATTTATTCTCACTTACTCCTCTGGGACAAAAATGGATCCATTTGCAACATACCAAGCAGTCATGTATATGTGGCTAGAAAAAGGCACACAGATGCCAAATGGGTGCATTAACCCCCTCCCCCCTTGGCACAGTTAATGTAGATATGCCCTTAGGGATTCTTATAAGACCCATCTGTTCAGTCAAGCATTTGCTTAATTGTGTCAAATGCCTGGCAAGTGCAGTGTCAGTTAATAGATAATACATATGTAAATGCTGTTTGTGTTCTTGTACATATGCCCAGGGGCTTTACAATAAACACATCATATTTTTAAACATAATTTTCTATTGGGTCTAAAATGATAGTCTTGGTAGCAGTTTTGCTCTTTGTAATCCAATCTCTTATACTATTGAATGTCTTATAATATCACCTTTTAGGGATTTGAGCTACCACTCTATTTTTTGATAATACTTATCATTGTACATAGTATTTCCTATGGTCTTATAAAGAGGAATAAGCATACTCATTCCTAAGTATCCATGTGACCTCAAACATGTAGTATGTATTATGATTTATTAAGAAAATCATAAAGCCTAGAATTGGGTTAACCTCAGCACCATCCAATCAAACATTTACTGGACCTCAGGAAATCTATGTGGCCTTTATAGATGTTATTCTCTAACTAGAAACTAGAACAGAAGTAATGAAACCAATAGGGTTCTGAAGAAGTTAGAATATGTACATCCCAAGTATATGAGAGACTTCCAATAAATACCCAATACCCTTGCCCTCTTCACATGCGCTCACTTTGCCAGACTATGGATTAAAGGTACAAACAATGAATTCTAGCATTGCTGTGTGTGCAACTCTAACTGACAAGTGCTGAGAATTAATTTCTTAATATCCCCTTTCCCCTCCATGATGCAAACCTATTATCAATGACACATTTGACACCTCTGCAGGAAATGGCTGCCAAAATATTTTAGAGGATGTGAGATTGACATTTCAGAACCCAGTCATCCTCTCTAGGTTTTATGACAGGAAATACTTATAGCTTCTTTTTCATCTTTAAAATATCCTCTAAGAATCACTTTCATTTGAACTTTGGACATAGATAGAACATCTTAAGGCTATGTAGAGCATAAAGCACTTAAGTAAGGCTTGACACTCTCTCTAGTGTTACAAAATAATACATCAATTTTGATATTGACAGCCCGTCAGCTAGAATTAATTTTGTCACATTATTTTCTTTACACTGACTACATTACTTCTGCTCTATTAGAACTGGAGCACCCATGTTGTTTAGGAAAACAAATTTTCACAGACACCAATGGGGCACTGAAGAAAAGCATGACCCTTTGGCCATTATTTGTTATTTGATTACATTTGCTATGCTATAATGGTATAACCCATGTTCAGCATTGGAATTATGCACTATGAGCATTTAAGCAGGACCTGAGGGTAGCAGGAGGAATCAACATGCTCACTGCTACACTGAAGGGCCCTGGTTCAGGACACGGCCTCCAGCTGGGCATCTTTCAAGATTCAAGCTACTGTAGATCTGCTTCACAAGCATGGTTGTGTTTATAAAGGTAAATAAGTAACTTTGACATATGGATTCTGAGTAGCATGGTTTAGGGGAGGACATAATCAATAAACATAACACTCAACGTCTAAACAATATATTCCCTGCTCTTCCTGCAGCACAAGGAATTTCTGCTTCATCAGGGGCTGCCATCTTTACAGCTGTGGCCAGGGTTGGCAGGAGATAAAGAGGCTGCCCTTCACAGAAACTGTCAGTTTCCATGCTGTGCTAAGGCTACCACAAAGGAAAGAAAGGTGTCTTCCATATGCCCTGCGAGGAGTAAGAGAAAGTCTGGGAGACACATGTACTAAGAATGAGATAATGGTTTATTATAGTTCTAAAATGGAGTTGTGTGGTTGCTTTCATTTTATTACTCTAAAAAGTAGATTATCAGGTTTAACTAACTGATAAAGAAGAGCTTACCCAGCATGTAGTCGTGTAGTACTATGTAACAAAGCACAGAGAAGATGGAGCTGGAAACCTGGCAGCCTATCTGTTGGCGCTGCTGGAGGTACTACCATCACCCAGAATTATACACTGAACCCAGGCCCAAGGGAGCAAATGATCTTGCTTCACTTGTGGCAAGGGAGAGTATTTTGACAACACTTTTGTTCTACATTGGAGTGTTTGCATAAATAGTTTGCATCTTCAGAAGTCTTAACAAAATCTGATAAACACTCTTTGGTTTTGAATAGAGATGAGAAATGATTCCATTTTCTCCTCCAGAATATGTCTTTTTATTATTTTCTCAAAACTCTTTGAAAACTACATGGTTCTATTTTAAGGACACTTCTTTCTTCTCCTATCACATCAGATGATGCTAAAGGAAGCCAATTGGCATTTCCAACAATCCCTGAAAGCCTCCTTGATGGCTCCAAGAGCTCTTTCTAGCTTCTAGCTTCCAAATTAGAGCAGGCTGTTTTGGCCAATTTTTCTACCACTGCCTAACAGAGGTTGCCTTTCTGCCCACTTTTGAAGGTTTTCTCAGGAGCATTCTGTACTCTGCCAGAGCATCCTTGCCAAGCTTAGCAGCTCCTTCTATTACCAAGTCCTAAATTCAATGATATATTCTTTAGGTTTTTAAATACTATTGCTATTATTAATAATAAAAATAGTTATTATGTATATGCCATATATATGTGTGTGTGTGCATATATATATATATATATATATATATATATATATATATATATATGTATGTATTTGTTTTGTTGTTTGTTTTTTGAGGTAGGGTTTCACTCTAGCTCAGGCTGACCTGGAATTTACTATGTAGTCTTGGGGTTACCTTGAACTCATGGTGATCCTCCTACCTCTTATGTGCTATAATTTTAAATCCATAAATTTAATGACTTTAACCACACTAACATTTGTGATGATTTAGTTGTCTTTTTACTAGTTGGTCTTGTCTGAGGCCACTCATGTGGCTGCAATCATAGGAATATTTGTTTTGGGTGGGGGGCATACATTAGACTCAGTGATACCTTCCTACCCCTTGCTGGCATGATTGGAACAGCTGTGATTGTTTAGCTTCACTATCCACACTCCTCCATCCAAGGTAGCCTCACAGTGAAAGTAGAAACATTTGCCTCTGTGTCTTATCCACCCTTGAGTTTGCAGCAAATCATTTGGAGGAAAGTCTATAACCTCTATTTGTCCAAGGCATCAATAGTTAGAAAAAATGAGTACCATGTTCTCATACAAGAGAGTCAGGACAAGCTGTGACCTGCCAGGTGTCTCACTATATCTGACTATCTCACATTTCCCACTTTTCTTAAATAGGAAAAAAGTGTTATACTGTACTATTCTGGGTTATAGCAGAAGAAATATCCAGTGGTAGAGGATTAGATAGAAGAGCTACTAAAAGTTAGGGAATCTTCAAAGGCTGAGAAGGATTAAAAAATAATAATAATAACTATAGTGCATTGTTCCCATGCTTTAGTTTGAAGAAACAAACAACAAAAACAAAATAATAAAGAAGCTTAAGAACTAACTTAGGTGTGAGAAAGAGCAATCAGCAGGAATCATAAACAGAATGTCAAACTATTTGTCATGCAAATAATAAATGCAGGAAAAATATCCTGGAGCCCAATCTTGTGCCATCCTTGTATAAACTCAAGAAGTGGCCAGTGTTGGCAGAGCCAAGATGATGACTCACAAGACTCATTTTCTTGGGAGATAACAAAGAATGGCAAGAAATAGAAGTGCACAAGAAAGAAAATAAATAAAAAGGTAAAATCCAACCCGTTTTTGTCTATTCAGCAGGTTTTGGGCTGGCATAGGTCCTTGCTCATATGGGTCCACCAACATAGGGCTAGAGGGGAAGGAGTATAAAGCTTTATTATAAATTATTTGAGAACACAACATAAAATATAGGTGAACTGAAGTTTCTAATAATAGTATATAATTGTGATTTTAGAAACAAAAGATAATTATGTTCTCTGTGAAGGAAGAGCCCTGAAAAATCTTTACTTTCTCATACATGCTATTAGTCAAAGAGGAAACAAGAATAGAAGTAAGTCTACCTGATCATTCCTAAAGCGAAACTTCTATCAAGGAATTGTGACTGGAGCTCAGTGTATTATTTAACTAATTAAATATGGAGACAAATATTTTTATTAAAAAAAAACCCTGCTATTAGTTTTTGTTGCTTCCTGGGAAATAGTCAGAAACAAGATTATATCCTTTCTGAGTTTTACCTGAAATTCAGGACTCAAAGCATCCTTAAAAGCAAAGGCCTAGGGAGTAAGAACTCATAACTGCCCATTAATTTCACATAATGAGAATGAAGTTTTCATGATCAAGGTTCCACATGGAATGAAGATGTAGGTGAACTGTGGGATCAAACCTGTAGTCTAGCACATCCACAGATGGCTCTAAAAGTAGGTGTAATATACTTATTATATTTAAATCTAGTGAAATAAACTGAAATTTTTCCCAAAAAACCTACTTAAGTTAATCAGGTGATTATAAGAAAATAAATTCTTTAAATATAATCTATTTTGAGTTGATTGTTTGACCTTTTTTATTATTTAATTTTGTTGTTTTGGAAATGTAGATATTAGGCCTTTGCCAGAGGTAGAGCTTGAGAAGATTTTCTTCCATCCTGTGTGTTACCTTGGCTCTTTTTATATTATGCTTGTCTGTACAAAATCATCTTAGCTTCATGAGATCTCACTGGTTGAGTAGTTGTTTAATTTCCTCAATCCTGTATCCTGGAAAGTTCTCCTTATTTTCCCCCTAATCACTTTAGAGTTTCAGGACTTTTATAGAGGTCCTTAATCCATTTGGAATAGATTTTTGTGCATGGTGAGAGGAGTAGGTCTAGTTACATCTTTCTACATGTGGTTATTCAATTTCTTCAGCAACATTTGTTGAAAATGTTATCATTTCCCCAGTGTGTATTTTCAGGCTGTTTCAGGACTTTTCGGTACAAAAGAACTCATGACTAGTACTGAGAACCAAGTCAGCACCCCCTGGTCAAGACAATCACAATACAAGAGAGAAGCCCCAGTGCTCCTTGTACAAGTCCAGTGGGTAGCTGCATCAAGTTGTCTTTCATGCTCCTAGGCATATCTCCATTAATCAAAGCTGCTCCCATCCTTGTTCAGAGAATCTGTTTTATGTTACAGATGGCAGAGAATATTGGGGAAAGCCAAGATACATTAACAAAAGAAAAGATGGCCAAAGCTTACAATGAGATGTGCCACCTGTACCACATTTATGGGGGCTTAGCAGAAATTTCACAGGAAACAGCCACACAAATATTTTCCCCAATACTAACCTTACATCCACATCCAGGGATAGCAACAAACATGATGGTGACCTGAAACACACCATAACAGAAATGCATAGGTTGTAGAGAAGTCAACATCAACTGAGAATACTCTTGCAGAGGTTAAGGGACTATTGTAGAGGTGGGGACAAGAAGATTGTAAGAGCCACAAGGCAAGTACAAACATTCTGAGGCACAGCTTTTCCCAGAGACAAAGGCCCTAATTATCCCACAGTGAACACCAATAACTCTATTAAATATGGCCTTCAGGGCTCTCAGGGAAATGGGGACAGGGGAAAGGACATACTAAAACCTGTGTTAAAAAAAAAAAATTAAGTTAAACCCTGTATGGTGGCTTATTCCTTTAATCTCAGCACTTGGGAGGCAGAGATAGGAGGATCATAGGAGGATCACCATGAGTTTAAGGTAACCCTGAGACTACAGAGTGAATTACAGATCGATCAGCCTGGGCTAGAGAAAGACCCTACATTGAAAAATGAAGACAAAAAAAAATAATAATAATAATTAACAAAAAAAGAAAAAGAATTGGTGAAAAAAATGTTTATAAGGACCTAGAGTATTAATTATATTTATATAGCATTAAGTTATCTACCAACATTTAAATTATTATGCAATATTTAAAATTATAGAAACCTGTGAGTTTATTTTTGTGGTAATAAAAGAAAAATTATATATATATATATATATATATATATATATATATATATATATATATATATGAGAAAACTATTCAATCCAAAACAAGAAATGGGAAAGCAAAGGAAAAGAAAAATCAATGGACAGTAACCAAAAAAATAAAAATAAAAAACAAATATACCAGCAATCTCTAACAAAAATCTGGATACAATTCTGTAAAAATATTGAGTAACAAAACCTAGATAACTTTGTTTACAAAAGCAACACCTAAAACATAAGTTAGTTCTAGTGATCAATGAGGCACAAAAAGAATCAGTAATTACAGATTATATTTAAACAGCACACAAATTCAGTAAACATTATTGAAGCAAACATTTGTGCTGTAATTATATGGCATTAGTTTAAAAACATCAAATTAAAATTTATTTAAATTCTGAAAATGACTACATGGGAGGTATGGAAGACGTTTTTGTATTTTCATTTATTTGAGAGCAACAGAGAGAAAGAGGGAGAGAGAGAGAATGGGCACACCAGGGCTTCCAGCCACTTCAAAGAAACTCCAGATGAGTCTGCCCTTTGTGCATCTGGCTAACGTGGGTCCTGGGGAACCGAGCCACAAACCAGGGTCCTTAGGCTTCACAGGCAAGTGCTTAACCACTAATCCATCTCTCCAGACCAAGACTTTTTCATTCTGATTTGTCCATATTGGCAAATATTGCTACAGATATGATTATAATTGGAAACCAAACATAAATAATTCAATGACATCTGATTTTGGTATGAAATAGTGTTTGATGAAAATCAATTATTTTTTCCTGCTTAAGAGAGTGATTAGTATATAATATTCTGGTTGCTCAAAAGAGCTATTTGATAATGTTTGAAAAAATATTGTAAAGCTATAAAAGTTGTATTAAACATTAAACATCCATGATTATTTTGGTGGAATATTTTGAAATACTCAAATGAAATTTAAATGTTTTAGTAAAAACAACAAAAAGAAACATCTATAGGGAAAACTTCCTGCAACCAGGTTCACTGTAATTTTGAGGTACCATGTTCATGATTGGTGTATAACAAGTACTACATCAAAAAACTAAATGGTATTACATGTCATCAATAAGCCAGTATAGCAGGGGCTTAAATACCTGAAATAGATCTTGACAACCATTGCTAAATTCTAGATGTTTTCTTCAAATCCTTCATCTCCTTCTCATCACCAGTTTATATATATATATAATTTCTGTTCCTTTCTTATTTGCTTTTTGGTGATCCAATAGTAAACAATGCAAAATTAATATGTTTGAGTGGATACTTGGTGTAAGCATTAGAACATTTTCTTTTTTTTTTAATTTTTATTAACATTTTCCATGATTATAAAATATATCCCATGGTAATTCCCTCCATTAGAACATTTTCATAAAGCTTACTCACATATCTTTACCACACATATTCACAAACCCTAATTAGTAAAGCTCAAACTTACATGATTGTTTGCAATTATTCTAGTCTAACCTTATCCTTCTATATCTAGACCCATGCTTCCACTCCAGGGAAATCATAAGATCATGATTTAAATTCCACTTCAATTTTCCCATTCATTTACTGAGAGTAATAGCACCTGAATATTATTTCCTAAGAAGCATGTGACATGCTGATAATACAGAGAGAGCCAGAAAAAGACTTTACATTAATAAGCTTATGCTATTGAGGTTGATGGATACATGAATAATTTAACTTACAAAAGTATCCTATTAATCCCTAAAGTGAATGAATGACTAGATTTTGGAAGTTTAATGTCATTTTTCTTCCTCTGCTATCCTTTCCTTAGTGGATATAGAAGACATTTATGAAACACATAAACTTTATTCTCATCAGGTTTTCTCTTTCAGTACTTATGGGAAAAAATTTATTGATCTAGTGATAAGTATTTAGCCCTCCATTAATATATGTTATGAGTCAGCACAAGAATTTAAGAGGGCCTTTCAGATACACAATTTCTTGAGAAGAATCCCACCTTTTGAACAGTGCAAATGTCTGAATATTATAATTAGAGAAATATCACTTTTAATCCTGGTGATCACATGGCAGTAGGAATTAGCAATCCCTTTTGCCTAACTATACTACAATTGCCATTTCTTTGTTTTAAAAACATGAGGTTCTAGGCCTAGAATATCCAGAGACAAGGATTCTCACACAAATGATTTCCAGAGAAACACAAAGCATCTGAATCCAGTAGCAAGGAAGAAGCAAGACAAAGAACTGGACTAGTCCACCTTTACCTAATCTAGCAAAAATGGCAGCAGATCTTTCCCAATGTGAGACCACATGACCCACTTTGGTAACAATATTCATTAGAAACCTTTGAGGGAGGCATTCTGGAATTTCTGTTAGACATAAGCACTTCTCAGAAGATGGATAAAACTGATAATGCTCTATAATAAAGCAGTAGAAGTCTGGATATCTGAATGAAGCAAGAAAAAGTTCTACTGCACTCCCATCTACTGATAATGATATCACTCCACTGCTGTTTAGAATCTTAATATGAGTGTGTGTTAGTTACCTTCTAGTTTCTGGACCAAAATACCTGACAAAAGTCAATTTAGAAGAAGAAAGGGTTTATGCCAATTTACAGTTCCAGGTTATAGTCCATTATGCAGGGAACATAGTGACATAAGATGGTCACATTCAGTCTGACACTGAGGAAGCAGAGCTGTGCATGCTGCTGCTCAGCCAGCATTTTACTTTTTGTACAGTCCAGGAGCCCAACACATTAAATAGTACTGCCTTCAGTTAAAGTGGGAACACCCACCTTAATTAGCCTAATCAGGATAATTTCTCACGGATACACACAGTCTAACCAAGTCTACATAATCCCCCATAGATGATTCTAGGTCCCTTAGCGTTAAAAATCAATACAAACCATTATTGCATGTATGGTATGTACTTTTGTGGTATGTTCATAACAATCATTAAAATTATTTTTATATTAAAGTGTTAAAATGATATTTTTATATTCATTTGTGTGTTTAAGTGTGTGTGTGGGTGTACACCATGGCACACATGTAGAGATCAGGAGACAACTTTGAGGTGTCTTAGCCCCTCCTTCTTTGAGACAGGGTCTCTTGCCACTACAAAGTGCAAGACTGCAAACAGATATCAAACATAGTCCATGAGATATGGATTCTCCTAACTCCATCTCCCATTGTTATAGGCAAGTTGGGATCACAGATACCTGTCAGTTTGTGTAGAGTTTTATATTAGTGCAGGGAAATTAACTCAAGTAAGCACCTTTAAATATCCAACCAACCATCTCTCCAGTCTTTAGTCTCCATCTTTAAGAATATTTAGGACTGGAGAGATGGCTTAGCAGTTAAGGCACTGGAAACCTAAGGACCCATGTTCATTTCCCCAGTACTCACATAAGCCAGATGCACACAACATAAAATAATGTTTATATTCTATTCTCCCTTAAAGCACATTCTACCCTACATACTAGTCAATCTGATTTAATTAGGACTGAAGAAAATTTTTTATGTTTATCAACATAACAATTTTATAAGGTGATCGTAGGTTTCAGTTCTTCTAACTGATTTTGTGTTTTTAGTGCTTTAATTTCCTTTGTTAGGGGTGCAGGATGGTGGGCATCACTTGGTTCATTGTTAAGCATCCTTTTTCCCCATGGTTCACATTTAACTGAATTGTGTAGATCATAGAAACAGCATGCCATCTCAGCAATAGCATGCCACCACAAGTGAATCTTTGCCACATCTGAGATAAACATTGGTTTCTGGTCATTTGGATTGTTTGCAATATACCATGCTAGTTGTCAAGGCAAATCCTCTGGTCATAAAATGGATATTAAAAATACAGTTGTGTCTATGTCTTAAATATCATCTAGTATACCTGTTCTCAGTAGAACTTCTTAGAAGTTAAGGAGAAAAACACAGCTCTAGAGAGATTTTCAGTTGTGGGTGTGAAGAACCATCAAGTTCTCGTCCAGTTTAATTAGTAGGCTGATGTTCAACCTGAAGACTGTGGCTGGCTGTGTGATATATCAGAATTGCATGATCTGACCCATGAGCTAGGTGGCCTGCAGCATCTACCGTATAGGATCATACTTGATTCATTGCCTGATTTTACTACCATTTTCTGTATTTTACCACACCTAATTTCCACTGAACATTGGATTTGGTCTAAAGCAATAGGCGACTCTATCAAGCAAATTAAATCTTACTCTTGTTTTCAAAGGTGTAGCAGACAGCTTCAGGTTCACTGAGATGAACTTCCAGACCAGGCACAGTTATGGAGGAAGGGATATTTATTGATGCTTACAGATCCAAGAGAAGTTCCATAAATGGCAGAAGAAGCTGGCCTGCCTTCACAGGTCCAAGCAGACAGAGAGAGAGAGAGAAGTACAAGCCTAAAGGTCAAAAGCCACACAGCACAGCACACTTCAGGAACTCCAGCTAGGTACACTTTGCACATCTTTAGATTGAAATCTGAAACCCACCACCACACCTTAAGATCCACCCAGTTACACTGCCTCCAGCCAGGTGGCTACAGATGCAAACTACAAACAAATAAAAAACTGACTATATTGGGGGCCATCTATTCAAACTACCACAAAAGGTAAAATTAAAAAATTTTTAGAATGGTCTTTTTTCTGACTATTAAGTAGAAACTTAGACATAAATATCTGGGAAGAATTCAACAATCATTTAGTCCAATAGCCACAGGTTAACATAAAAATAATTATAGGTTTTAAAGCATTTTGCATGAGTTCAGGTCCTCTGTAAGGACATAGCAAAATGGGATAAAGGAAGATGAATGTGTATGGAGAAATGCCTGTCATCAATAAAGGGAGCAAGCAGGAACAGGAGAAATAAAAATTCAAGTCATCAGGGTAAGAAGGAAATGAGCAGGAAGAACCTCACCCTAGAATTCATTCGTTTCCAAATAATTTTCAGCCAAGTTGTTGACAGTGGCCGGTGCAATCCTAGTCAGTATAGGTGGAGCCAGTAAATTAAAATGTTGAATGTTCAAGTGGATTTGAATTTCAAATCAACAACAAATAATATTTAGTATAAAGCAGTTAAGATGAATTTGCTGAATGATCTGACATCTTATCTGTGGCCTAAAGAAGTTCCTAGGCCTGTTTTGTTTTTTTTTTTTAATTTTTTATTTATTTATTTGAGAGCGACAGACACAGAGAGAAAGACAGAGAGAGGGAGAGAGAGAGAATGGGCGCGCCAGGGCTTCCAGCCTCTGCAAACGAACTCCAGATGCGTGCGCCCCCTTGTGCATCTGACTAACGTGGGACCTGGGGAACCGAGCCTTGAACCGGGGTCCTTAGGCTTCACAGGCAAGCGCTTAACCACTAAGCCATCTCTCCAGCCCCCCTAGGCCTGTTTTTTATGTTTGTTTGTTTTTTTCAGGAGCTACAGTAGCCCCTCCCTGGGAGGGAGGTCCCCTTTCCTAGAATTTGAATTTGATTTTGACATGGTTGTTGGTTGCATCATGAATGGCCTCTTCTTGAATCAGCCCCTAACACAGACCAATCAGCCCAGCTCTGGCTCACTTGAATTGGAAGGTGAAGTCCACTACAATAAGGTTATAAATAGATGCCTACCAGGGGACATTTCTCTCTGTTGGCTGGCTCCTGAAATTACAGGTTTGTTTAGAGACATCTAGTGTCCTGGTGCTTCAGTCTTAGCTGAAAAATAAACAAAGGAGGACAATGGATGATGAACTTGGTAGCTGCTAATGGGTGAACTAAAGAGGAGCCAAATGGCTTCTTTTAAACAAGTTAGTATCCCATGTTTATCCTGACAAAGGATGTGGAAATTTTCCTTGGATTACAGTAGAACAGATTATGTTAAATGCCTGTGAAGTATTATATATCCATCATCTTTGATATTATTAATCAAAGATCACTACAATGAGTAGACATGGAGTATAGGCTAGTGACTTTCACATTTTCATACAGGCTGGGGTGGGGGGGCATTCAACAATAAGTCAGGTAAGTCTCAATTGAATCAGGAGGTATAGGTAAGAAAGGCCAGCAATGAAAAGTCTCAAAAAAAAAAAAAACAAATAAAACATATATTTTCATAGCATATTGAAGTCAAAGGTGTACTGGAGTACTAGTTAGATTCCTTGTACTTCAAGAGTCTGATCCCATTTGGAAATGGCATCTCTATGTAATCAAAATGAATATGGAGGAGGATAGTTAATAGGTTGGTAGTGTATATATGTAACTAGAAGAATAGATTAACGGGGATGAAAAGGCCTAAAGTGAGATCAGGGGAAGAGACTGAGTAAAGGAAAGGTGGAGGGAGGGCTAATCAAAATCTAAGAGGATGCAAATAAATCATTTGGAATCCTCCAGTTTTGGATAATGGAACACTCAGGAGCCATAGATCATTGTTAGAAAATTTTCAGTGCCAGGGATGGGATACCTCTAGTGAGCTTTTGGGCAGAGAAGTCACTGATGCACCCAAAACATTATAGGCCATTGCTGAGGCCCTTGATTTCCCACCAGGAATAGATGGTAAGACCCTATTGTTGAAGACTCCACATACTTGGGCTGCAAGGCCACTGAGAAATCCTGCTGGAACTGAGTGATAACCTCCTCCATGTAGACCAGCTGACAGAAAGCTGAAAGAAGCCATTCTACATTTAGTACAATGGGATAAAGGGATACCACCAGTGAAGATACTCAACAGTGGACACGGCAAGCCTTATAATTGGCCAGCCAGGCCAAATGAGCCAATGGGTGCAATAGTGGCATATCTGTCATGGTGGAAACCAACTGCCCTCCAAGTGGACTGGAGGCCCGCTCCATGGGAGGGAATACATCCCTGATACTGAAACCTTAGAACAGGATAGTCATGAGCCCTAGGGGTGTAACTGGCTGATGTCTGGAAAAATGTATATACTATGCTTATCAAACTGCCCAGTAAGCACTTCTCTTAATATCCATACCCTTATATTAACCCTACTCTCACTTTGGGTAGAGAATCTTCTCTTTTCAGATGGCAGTGACCTTGGGATAACTTAGAAGGTATCATAGTGCTGGAAAGAAGTGACTGGAGTACTGAGTAACATCTCGATCAAACCTTCCAAGGCTCAGGGTCTAATGCAGAAGAGGTGGCAGAAAGAATTTAAGAGCCAAAGGAAAGGTAGGACTCCTTTCAACATGCTCCTCCAGACACAAAATGGCCTGGATATCCATGACCTCACAGTGCCTGACACTACCTACACAAGACCATCATAGGAGGAGGAAAAGATCATGACATCAAAATAAAAGAGAGACTGTCTGAGATGGGGAGGGGATATGATGGAGAATGAAATTTCAAAGGGGAAAGTAGGGAGGAGGGAAGGAATTACCATGGGATATTTTTTATAATCATGGAAAATGTTAATAAAAATTGAGAAGAAAATGAATATGAGTCCAAATATGGCCACATCACTATAGAAAGAGGAAATTTAGAAAGAGTGACCCACACACCAGAAAATGCTAGGTAGAACACACCGATTTTCAAAAGCAGAGGTTAAAAGAATATGACTACAAGACAGGAAATGGCAGTGTGAAAGACTAAAACATAAAAAAACACCATAAATGTGGTGAGAAGACAGAAGCATAGTCTCCCTCTCAAAGTCTAGGTATTATTCAAACCTCCCTAACATCTTGATCTTGGTCTTTGTACCTTCAACGTTCTGAAAGAAAATTTCTGTTTTCTAAGCTACCCAGTTCACTGAACTTTGTTAATACAGACAGAGCAAACTAGTGCAGGAATAATAATCTAACTTATTGTTTATCAACCTGAAAAACCTTTAAACATTAGCCAACTACAGGAAGCCTCCAAGCCAGATTGACTCTTCTGACTACAGTGAAAAGAAATGAGCCTTCTTCTGTTCTTGATGCTGCACCCAGAAAGGGTCATTACAGCTCTACTCTTAGTTTAACATGATCCTTAAAGAAGCCAATAATTTGCATCTGATTCAGAGTTGTGATCACTATACAAGATGGACATATTTGTTACTGAATAAAGCAGTTAAAGTGACCAGAAGACCCTGAGATGTGGTGGTGAAATAAACCTATAATAGAGATGTCAAGGGCTCAAAGGAAAAATTTGTCCTCAACCCAGTTTTAAGGAAATGATGAGAAACCAAAATGAATCAGGAATCCTTGTACTCAAGATTGTGCTTGTTTGAGAAACACACATTTATTTTACAAATGAAGAAACTTGAGCTCAGGAGAATGTAAATGAGCTGCTTAAGGTCAAACAACTAATTAATGACAAAGCTGGGTCTAGATGCAGACTCTTCTTATTTCCCTTTTTAATTCCTCTGAACTCTGCTGGTTTATCTGGGAGACTACAGGGTGTTTTTAGACTATGTGAAATGGTGCTTCTTTCTTTTTTTTAAAACCACATTGGATGAATTTTGTGCTTTTTCCAAATGTGAAACACACAGTAACCATATGACCTAGCAGGTGCATTCTTTGTTATATAAAGAAAACAATACAAACAAATATTTCCACATAAGCTTGCATATCACTCTTCATAGCAGCATCATTTCAAAACAGCCAAATCATGGAAACTATCCAAATGCTTACTGATAATCAGATAAAATAGGACAAGCAGGATAGTAGAATGTTTTGTAGCAAGCAAGCAAGCAAGAAAAAGAAAGAAAGAAAGGGGCTGGAGAGGTGGCTTAGCGGTTAAGCGCTTGCCTGTGAAGCCTAAGGACCCCGGTTCGAGGCTCGTTTCCCCAGGTCCCACGTAAGCCAGATGCACAAGGGGGCGCACGCCTCTGGAGTTCGTTTGCAGAGGCTGGAAGCTCTGGCCAGCCCATTCTCTCTCTCTCCCTCTATCTGTCTTTCTCTCTGTGTCTGTCGCTCTCAAATAAATAAGAAAAGAAAAGAAAAGAAAAGAAAAGAAAAGAAAAGAAAAGAAAAGAAAAGAAAAGAAAAGAAAAGAAAGAAAGAATTAAAACATCCTCCAACAAGAATTATTATTTTATTATTATTATATAGCAATTTCTTCATAAATGAAATAGTTCCTCTTAGAGAGGGGGAAAGGCACAAAATACTCTGGAATCTAAGGGATCTTGGAAGGCTCAAAAAGCCCATGCAACTTCTAAGGTTCACAAGGACAATCTACCAAACTGTATAAGCAATAACCAACTGCTGGGGAGATAGGCTCCTCAGTGGAGCTTCTTGCAAGTTGAGCAGAGAGCTCCAGGGATTCCACTTTTGTGATTCATTACCCACGCTGGGAATGGGCTTCTCCAAGGTAGAGTTGTCTTTGAGTTCCCAACAGTGATCCAATAAACAAAGTGGTTTGCCAATTTAGACTTGGCAGGAATTATATCTTTGGTTTGTCATCCATGCCCTATCTGGAGTGGAGACATTTGCTCACATCTTCCATGAAAAAACACACAACAACCCTGCATGAAATGAAAAAAAAAAAAATAGGTCACTAAACACCATTATTATATATGAAAATAAAAGTCCAGAATGGACAAACATATAAGCACAGAAAATACAGTAATTACTTTCTGTGATTGGGATAAATGTGCATAATAAGAGTGACTTTTAATAGGAAAAATATTTCTTTTGGGGGAATGAAAAACATTCTATTCTTACTGATGACGGTTTCACAAGTTCATGAACATGATAAAACCAAGTAAATTATATTATGTAAATGGCTTAGTTTTTATACTGTATACAGCATATATCAGAATGATAGGAAGCTTTTCAATGCTGTGGGGAAAAAAAAAAACTTTTGAAAAACTACTTAAAGCGGGGGGAGTTTATTTTGGCTTACAGTTTCAGATGTATCAACAATGGTATTGTTTAACTGCAATGGACCTGTGGTAGGTAAGACCAAACATAGTGGGAGGGTGGGTCTGTGTCCAAAGTGGCTGCTAGCCTTTAGGTGGACAGAAGGGAGAGATGAAAAAAGAAAAAAGAAAAAATATAAGGAATTAAATATAACCTTAGGATTTGCAGTAATACTTTCTTCAACCAGGTCCCTATACCTCATTCAGTGTGAGGTCGTCAACAGGTTAGCTCATTAACAGTTAGCTTTTTCATAAGGCAGTACCACCTATCAGCACTACCAGCGATGCTGCCAGCCTTCAATAAATGAGCCTGTAGGACAGTACTTCACATCCAAGCCATAACAATCAATGAATAATGTACTTTTAGTATAAGCAATTTTTTTCACACATCAAGGGGAAATAGGTATATAGGTGTGGTTTTTTTGTTTTGCTTTATTTTTAATTAATCTATAATTTTCCACAGTGTGCCATCTTTTGGTCTGCCAGACAGAACAAGAACATTCTCAATAGAAAGTAGTCATTTGGTTCAAATAAAGTCTTGTCTTACTACAAATATGAAGGGCAGATTTTTAGTTTGAATTGAGATTTGCACTATAAAGCAGTATTTTTACCATTCTAACACAATGAATCTGAATTTATATGGTGTCCTCTATCAGCTCAGCAGCTCATATATTCATGTCTCATGACTTAGCCTGGAGCAGCCAGACTCTCAGGAGACATCATCCATGAGTCAGGGCTTAAAATGTGATATTTTAACCTTAGAAGAAATAACAACCTTTAGATATATGAAATCATGAGACATAATTCTGTTTCCGTTCCTTCTTCAAAGAACCATGAAGATCACATGAGGCTAGCGTGTCACCTGAAGTATAACTTTCAAAGTAGCATATCCATTTCTCCACAAGATTATGACGATTTACACTTTTCCTTCAAATATGATGCATTTTTCTGGTAGCAAAATAATATAGACAAATTCACTGCATCAATATTTTGAAATTTAACACCACAAAATTTGATCACTTATGATCACTTAACTCAACAATGAGACCTTCATAACTTTCACTTTCATTTTAATACCTCCATTACAAGCACTATTAAAGATAAGGTCAACTATGAGAAGCCTTTGAATTATTTTTTTTTAGAAAATCTTAATGACAAATGTACATAAAATGTACATAAGGTAGCTGGAAAAATAGACTTGGAAGACATTCTAAAATCAATACAGATAATGCAAGTAATGTTTCTTGCTCAAAATACCTCATATAATTATTAGTAAGATATTTTTACCTTCAGTCAGCTGGATCTTAATGCATCTTTGGGAAGCATGGATTATGTTTGTCTTGACAAAATTCTTTTTTCTCTTAGTTATATAATTTTATACTATGTTTTATACTCTTTAACCTATTATAACTTCCTAATCTTAGAATCTTATAGGACAAGCTTTCTTCTCTCCTCTCTTCCTCCCTGTGTTCTCCATATTTCTTCTCTCCTTCCCTCTCCTGCCCTTCCCTTACTTCTTATCTCTTCTAGTAATCTTTCTCCTTCTCTTCCCTCTCATTCTTATTTTTTTAACAAGAAAGCTCTATAGGATTTTCAAATAAGAAAAAAAAAATAAATGAAAGAACAAATGAACAAAAGGAATTAGCACAATAACAATGTGGTACAATAACAAAAATTAATACCAAAATGTTAAAAATCATATTTCATATATCATTTGGAAAAGACATGGTAAATGAATATAGCATGGTCTGGGGTTTGCAGTTTGAGCATTTGCCTCTGGTAGACAAAAAGGGTCTTTTCATACTGTCAATAAATATGTTTTCCTTATATAATGTGTGTAATCTTCTCTATGTTTATTTCTCATGTAAAATTTGAACAAAAGTTTACTAGATTTTTGTGCATGTATGTTGTATGTGTTCATGTATAAACATGTGTGGTGGTTTGATTCAGGTGTCCCCCATAAACTTAGGTGTTCTGAATGCTAGGTTCCCAGCTGATGGATATTTGGGAATTAATGCCTCCTGGAGGGAGTGTATTGTTGGGGGCGGGCTTATGGGTATTAAAGCCAGTTTCCCCTTGCCAGTGTTTGGCACACCCTCCTGTTGCTGTGGTCCATCTTATGTTGGCCAGGGGGTGATGTCCACCCTCTGCTCATGCCATCGTTTTCCCCTGCCATCGTGGAGCTTCCCCTCGAGCCTGTAAGCTAAAATAAACCTCTTTTTCCCAGAAGCTACTCTTGGTTGGGTGATTTCTAACAGCAATGCGAACTGGACTGCAACAACATGTATTTGTATGTGAGTTGTAAATCACCAGTCACAAATCAATTCCCAGAACTCATAACTAGAAGAAAAAGGAATAAATAATATGTTCTATATTGCATAATTTTTAAGCCTTGGACACACTCCCTTTTCCACAAGACTTGAGCAGACCTGATACAATAATACTTTCACTTTGATCCACACACATCTCCTCACACACTCTAAATTACAGTGCTATGATAATTTCTAATGCCAAAATTTCAGTCAGTATGTACACTTTTTTCAGGTGCTTGGAAATTCAGAAACACCAAGATTATAACAAAGAGGTGAGTTATCAGAGAGAAAATGTCAGGTAGATATCTTGAATTCCTACTTAGAGACTGTGTATAAAGTTACAAAACATGTGACTTTCCACGCAAGTCATGTCATGCTGCAGAAAATGTGTAAAAATTAACAAGACAGCAGAGCTCTCTTAAAATTAAAAAAAAAAAAAACTTTTCACATAACATTTATATACCCCTAATTCCCTAAAGGAATCTCTTCCCCAATTCTATCTGATTAGGTCTATGTTGAGGGTTCCCAAGAGTATATTAAAAACTTCTCCACAGCCTTTGAAATTTTTACATCTACAAGCAATCTCTTTTGAATTGTTAAGGAAAAATATTGGCTTTGTTATTTCACATCCACATGTGTGTATATATATATATATATATATATATATATATATATATATATTTACATGTATGATAGCCACTTTTATCTGATGTGAATTTTGTAACCTATTATGTAAAAACAGCATGTTATTCTAGTAGTTTCCTGGCAGATTCTTTCCACATTAGTTTTATTCATTAGCTAAACAGATTACCATAAACCCTAGTAGCTTAAAATAACATAAATATATTCTCTTACAGTTATGGTGGCCAAACTGCTAATCAATTTTAGTGTACAAGTCAAAATTTGTGAAGCTATGTCATTCTAGAAGCACCAGGGAAGAAGAGACTGTTTTCTAGTCTATTTAAGGTTCTACAGAGTTCCCACAGCCTTTGGTTTCAAACTGATACTTAAGTTTCTTCAAAACTTTTCCTCTTTGCTCTTCTGCTATTATCACATCACCTTCTCTCTGATAGACTCCTCCAAAGTCCTTGTAACAAATATCCTTATGACTGTTTTAACCCCACCCATATTCTCTATATGAGCTCCCCATTGTAAGGTCTTTAACTTAGTCCCATTTGTAAATTCTTTTTTCACGCATACAAGGCTCCATATTTGTTCATTACAGTGACTATGACTAGAACACAGATATAAACTGGTGCTGTAGTTATCTTCACTTTGCTGGGATAAAGCATCTAACCAATGTAGCTAATGGAAGGAAAGAGTTTATTTTGTCTAATGGTCTCAGGAAGCTTTATGATAGCAAGGATAGGATGGTAGAGCACCAGTTGGACACAGGAGATGGAAGATATCAGCAAGAGAGTGAGGAGCTCTGGAAAGGGGGAACTTGGGCTCTATAATACCCCAAAGTCCACCTCCAGTAACACACCTCTGATAGCAAGGCTCCATCTCCCAAATTGCCACCAGCTCGAAGAAAAGCATGTCAAGGAAAGACTAAAACAATGAAATACTTAAAATAAGCTGGGTAAATACTAAGTCCTACAGCTCCATGCCAGGCATTTAAGACCTGCAACAGTCTCTTAGATTCCAAGTCTGCCCCTCAAATAAGAAAAACAAAAACAAACAAACAAACAAACAAACAAAACAAAACATCTGGAGCAAGTAGCTCTCCTTCATGGCATCTCTAAAATCCTAGTTCTCCACTGTAACCCACAGTTCATCTATGCCATCACTTTCCAAGGCTTTCACACACAGACTATAGCAGTACTGCCTCACCCAGTGGCTATCTCCAAAAAGAGAAAAAAAAAATTGCAAATCCAATGACTCTCCCTTTCCAGCATTTGTTATACTTCCTTACAATGTGGGCTATAATGCCAAATTGTTAATTCAGGGCAGAATAAAGCTGACCTCAAAAGACAGGGCACACCTTTGGCATTCTTTCTAGTGTCTTGGTACAGAAAGAATGAATGGTGGTAATACACCAAACTATTGCAGTGGAAACAAGCTGAAGTCTCTAGTCTAAAACTTTCATTGCTTTCTGTGCCAAATAAAATCTTTCATATTCTTCTGCTCTGCTAACCACACAAGTTCATTACTGTTAAATTTAACTTTGCTGAAGGTCTGAAGACAGGAGAAAATCACAATGAGTATCTCACACAAACTATTTCTAGTCCTGTTCCAGCATATTTCTCTTCCCCTCATGAGCCTAGCCTCTACAGTCCACAGAATTTTCTTCATTTATGTCTTTCAAATCTCACCAGAATGCTCTACCAAGATCTGTTTATAGTACTACAAGGTTTCTCTAAATTTCAAATCCTTCCATGTTCCCTTGTAAATCAGTTCTAAAGTACAAAAATCCACATAGTCAGGTTTATAAGAGAAATGAACCCACTCCTCTGACAACATTTTCTGTTTCAGTTATTTTCCTGTGGCTGAAACAAAACATCTAACAAAACCAGATAATGGGAGGAAAAAGTTCATTTTGGCTTACAATTTAGAGTTAAAACTTCTTGATGGCAGAGATAAGATAGTGGCAGTGTTGGATATCACTTCTTGCCACAGCAGTTATAGGATAGCAGCAAGAGTGTGAGCTAAACTCAGGTAAAAAGGAAGTTGGGCTATAATACCCAAGAGCCCTCCCTTAGGAACGTACCTCCTCTGGCAAGCTTCATCTCCTAACTTGCCATCTTCTGGAGGTTAAGCATTCAAAACACATGTGTTTGTGCAGGACATCTAACTCAAACCACCACAATGCAAATAATTTTTCATCCTAATTTTCTTTTTGATTTGTTAGGTATCTGATTATTTCATTGGAAACTATAGTTAACTTGATTTCTTCCTTAAAGTTATCTTTCTTAGTATAATTGCAGTGAATACATCTAAAAAATTTTAAGCTAATTATAACTACAGATAGTGCAGGTATCCTGTGATCTTGATATTTAAAAAGGTGCCTCGCCGGGCATGGTGGCGCACGCCTTTAATCCCAGCACTCGGGAGGCAGAGGTAGGAGGATTGCCATGAGTTCAAGGCCACTCTGAGACTACAGAGTTAATTCCAGGTCAGCCTGGACCAGAGTGAGACCCTACCTCGAAAAACCAAAAAAAAAATAAATAATAATAATAATAATAATAATAATAATAATAATAAATAAATAAATAAAAAGGTGCCTCTACCATAGTCACAATAAATTGATAGAATGCTGGATTGTGAATATGGAAAGAGAAGGGATGTAGTGCACAGTAATTGACAGTGTAGTATAATCTATTTCACTGAGTGCTTTTCTGTGTGAATAAGGCAGAAATGTAGAAGATGGAATAATAAATTCTTGGGACCAACAATCCCAAGGAGTCAAGGTCCACAATGAATAAGTGTATAGGAAAAATTATTATGGCTGGATTTAACCAATAATTACTGGTAAATTAACAAAAAATACCCAGAGACTTGAATGATTTTACTACATAATGTGAGTAAATAATTACCTGGATTTCATAAAATTCTCTGTTGTAAATAATGCAGCTGTATCGCTATACTTTTTTAGCTCATATACAAAGCAATAGCTTCCCTTGAAACAGCACTATTTCAATATAAATCACATAGTAGATATTATGACTATCTGTGGTATGGGTTACGATAAAAACGAATTCTAATTAATGCTATTGTATTCAATTTGAGTTTTTAAATTATCTCTTATTCTTCTTGATCTCACATCACCAATGAGAAACTTGTTAATTTTACCATGCATTTTTATATTGAAATATAATTGTTTATAACTTTAATCGATTGTATGAAATTGTGATGAGCTGGGTGCTTAAATCACCCTCCTCCCAAAAAATTTCCTATGTTGAAATACTACCTTTTATGATTATGCTATTAGCAGGAAGAACCTTTGGGATGTGACTAGTTCCCTGATGAAAGAGATAAGAGAGAGATACTTCCATGGGAGCACACAGTAAGAAGTCCTTAGCTATGAGCCTAAAAGCAACTTATCTCTAGAACCTGATTGTACACACACCATGATCTCGTATTTCTAGACTCCATACTATGAGAAATAAATTTCTATTGTTTGTCAACTACTCAGTATATGATCATTTGTTTTAGCATCCTAACCACACTAAGACACTCACATAAATAAAACATTGAGAAGATCACATTCATTAGACCAGAACAACAAAATGCAGAAATAATTTGAAGAAAAAGAATAAGCAATTTATGGCTTCCTTTATATAATACTTGATTTGTTAAGCAAAATGTGATAAAATATGTAAGTTGTACATATTAAAAGCTTTTCTAAGTCACAAGATTTAAAAGTTAACTTTTTTATTGTGAATATGCTTAGACATTTTGAACACTTTAGCAAATCTTTTGAAAATTATAGACTGTAATATATTATCCATTAACATTCAAGCATGCATAAATTGATGATATGGTTGTTGTCAAACACTTTTCCATTGTGTTTTATGAGTCTATCTCATATTCACTTTCAACACTGCATTGTCAGATTAGCTCTTTTTGTTTTTTTATAGAAGGAAGAAGGGTATTTTGGTTTTGCCTGAGATACTTTGAAGATAATAGAGTTTTATCACCTGTACTTCTTTATAAATATATTTTTTAAAATAAATCTTGGAGAACTCCCTATCATATTATTTTGGAAATAATAGGGTTATTTTTGTCTGATAAAAAGGTAAGGTATATTCTCTCAAAACAATTGCTCACATTGCTTAGATTTCATTTCAACTATTTCCTTTTGTCTATTTTATTTTGCCTTATTCAAGTAACCTGACAAGCTAGCTGCACGATTTATACTTTATTGCAGAACAAAGACAATACACATCAAGGATTTCTAAGTGGTATTTCCATTCATTTACTATTTATACCTTTGCTCCCTTGAAGTGAGAGTTGCGTCTTTTACATATCATGCATGTGCTTTACTCTCTGATCTTAGTCATTAGATACTTCAGAATAATCCTTTTAACTGGATTTCTTTCCTGTTCACTTTTCTTATTTCCCTGTTTGATTTCTTGCTTTGAGTTGACTTATTGTTATTATAGTTTCAGAAAAATGAGCAATACTCATCAAAAATGAGATGGAATTTTATAATCAGTGGTTCAGGAATATTTCTTTTTCCAAATCATCTTCCACTATTTTTATATATTTATTTAAGAGAGAGAAAGAAGAAAAGAGAGAGGGAAAAGAGAGAGGGAAAAGAGAGAGAGATGGGCATGCCAGGGTCTACATCAACTGCAAACATATTCCAGATATGCCCCTTGTGAATCTGCCTTACACGGGCCCTGGGAATCGAACTGGGATCCTTTGGCTTTACAGGCAAACAAATGCCTTAACCTCTAAGCCATCCCTCCAGCCCTATCTTCCACTATTGATTAAATAAAAGGCTGTGGCACTGTTATTTGTTACTTATGACATTGTTTAATAATAGCTATGTTGATAGTGTTATCTACTATGAGTAATACACAGGTACTTTTCTAATAGCCTTTTTTGTGGGAAACAAAGAGAATTAAGAATTTTGATAATGTAAGACTTGACTTTGAAGAAAACACTACACCAAAGACTGGAAATATGTCAAAATCATTTTATACTTTAGCCATGACACCATCAAGAAGAAAAGGCACACTGAAAAGAAATATTTGAATGATATATAAAGAAGGAAATCCTTATAATCTGTGCTCAGGCATAAATACAGCAATGAGAGAAGACAGTTTGCCTGCCCTGGTGTGGAGAAGTGGGGAAGACTCTTTGAGTTTTCTAGAGTGTCGAAGACCACATACCACAGACATGGTAGTTTTCCAGGGTTGCCAAGACCTAGCACTACACATGGAGTGGCTGAATAACAAGGGATTTTCTCACAACTCTAGGGGCTAGAAGCCTGAAAGAAAGTAACAGCTATTGGTTCCTTCTGAGAACTGTGAGGTATAGATGTGTTCCAAAAATTGTATTTCAATTTGTAGACAGGTGTTTTCTACTGCTTCTCACAGTACCTCCTCTATGAATATGTTCCCAGAGAGAGCCACATCTTTGAGAGAGAATCTGAAATTATGAGGAAAATGCCATGCTATCCTTATTCCATTAATGATACATTTCTTTCCAGTCCTCTCAATGTCTACATTCTCATAGTAGAAAGCAGATTTTATTCTGTTTTAGAGGTTGGCCTTTCAGAATAATCAACAAGAGGAAGGGTGACATATTTATTTCTTACTTTTCTGCTTGCTATGACAAAATACCCAAGAAAAACAACTTAATGGCAGAGGTGGAAGGATCTCCATGAGTTCAAGGCCAGGCTGGGACAGAATGAGTTCCAGGTCAGTCTGGATTTCTAAAAATAAATAAATAAAAGCAATAGTAATAACAGTGATAGAAGGGCTTATTTTGGTTTATATTTCCAGGAAATATTGTCCATCATGTCAAGGAAGACCTGGCCACAACTCCTGTCAGGAAGCAGAGAAATGCTCAGCTCACTTCACCATCATATTCAGACTAAGGACCCAGCCCATGGAATGGCTCTGCCCACACCCATAATAGATCTTCCCATCACAATCAAACCTTCCTGGAAACATTTTCACAGAAAAACCCAGATCTATGTTTCCATGGTAATTCTAAATGCAGTCAACTTGACAGTGAAAATTAGCCATCGTAGGCAGATTTATTGTACTGGAAAGGTTGTCAACCTGTCATTCAAGAAAGTAACTCCAAATCAGAGGGATGGAAAAAGGGATATTGTTCCATCCATTTTAAATTTGCAAATGTCTGCTCATTTACTTCAACTGCGACAATGGAAATTCAAAGAAAGTAAATACAGGATACCAGCACAATGCAATCATTCACTCTTGATTTTTAATTAAAAGAAATCATTTCATTAAAAATTTACTTAATCTCTTCCCACTATCCTATGCCTCTCTAACCCCTCCACTGATTCCCTTCTTCTTTTCCTCCATTCTTTCTTCCATTTTAATGTTTTTCCCCTCCATTATCCAGGACAACCTGTTGATGAGCCCAAGATTGCACAGATCTTATGCAGTAATGATGGACGGCTACTGTGAAGTTATGAATGCTATAACCTCTTTGTATTGGGAAGACAGTGTTCCAAACAGCTCTTCCCAATCCTCTGGGTCTTGCATTCTTTTTGTCATCTCTTCTGCTCAGTCCTGGGCCATTGTATAGTATTATAGGGATGTCTCAATTAGTGCTGAACACTCATCTGTCAATTCTCTGAACTTTGATAAGTTCTGAGTCTTTCCATAAGTCATAACCATCAAAAAAAAAGAAAATTTCCTAAGTAAAAGGGAAAGCAGAACTAATATATTGGCATAAACATAGGTATTTAGTAGGAAATTTGAGTAGGATGAGAACTCCAAAATCTCTTGATTTTGATTCTTGTCAATGGTGTATGTGTATGTGCCACTACTAATTTTCTATTCTAAGACTAAGGCTACTAAACTAGTCCTGATTAGATGGATAATCCTGATATAGCTTCAATTAACATTCTTGCAGAGAGTTTTCATTTTTGTGGAATTGAATTCTGGGTTTCCTGAGATGAAGACTATGCCTGTCTCACTCATTGTATCATTCCACACAATAGATTCTTTTTTAAATTTTTTTGTTTATTTTCATTTATTTATTTTTTTTTCTTTCCTTTTTTTTTAATTTATTAGTTTTCTTTTCAGCAAATATAGGCAGTTTGGTACCATTGTTTAGGCTCATCCATGACGTACCCCCGCCCAATGGCCCCTCCTTGTTGATGTAAATGGGTCGTGCATTAAGGAGTTAGCCCATAGTTATTGGTATGATAAATGTCTCTGCATATCATGACCCAACATGTGACTCTAACATTCTTTCCGCCCCCTGTTCCACAAAATTTCCCTGAGCCATGTTGGGTTCATTTTTGGTCTGCTTCAGTGATGAGGTGTTGGGGGCCTCTGAGGCTCTGGCTCTCTGATTTGGTAGGAGTTGATTTTTCTCTGTGTTGGTCTCCTTCCCCTTTTTGCTGGTATCTGGTTCATGAGGAAAACATCACCCTTGCTTGTTTTGCCAATTTTCCTTAGTTTCAGTCAGGTCCCTTTTGAGGTAGGATGTGTCAGGATAGCAAACATTTATTTTTTTGAGAGCGATAGACAGAGAGAAAAAGAGGCAGATAGAAAGAGAGAATGGGTGTGCCATGGCTTCCAGCCACTGCAAACAAACTCCAGATACAAGCGCCCCCTTGTGCATCTGGCTAACATGGATCCTGGTGAATCAAGCCTCAAACTGGGGTCCTCAGGCTTCATATGCAAGTGCTTAACCATTAAGCCAACTCTCCAGCCCCTACACAATAGATTCTTAAACATCAGTATTACAATGATAAGAACAATGAGATCTTTTAAGAATTTCTTGTAAGTACATAATCACATGTATAAGAAATGATATAAAAACTATCCACACTATAAAACAATTATTCCTGTTCTGGTTTCCCTGACTCATCATACTTCAACAGTACTTTCCTTTTTGCATGAATGTTTCACTTTTCCCCCAATTATACTTATTAAATTGTGACAGTAGTGTCTTCCCCTTTTTAACTGCATTTGAAAATGTAGCCACAGGGTAGTGAATTATCCAGTCTTTCAGTAATTCATACCTTACAGAGCACTCTTTAATAAATCCTTTTTTAACTTCTTAAGTGAATTACTTTAAATAAATGAAGAGTTTTCAAGAGGTTAATTGTCTTGTATATGTTAAATCTTGAAGAAAGGTTTAGGCCAGGGCCCTGTTTTCAGTTTATCACCAAGATTATAAGTATAATTTCCAAAAACAGATTGCTGCATGTTTCAGCTTGTGTGACTATTGAAATTTTCCATAATGTTTTTATTGTCACAGTTGGGAACTGTACAGCCTACTTCATTTCAATTATTAGAGTCACTCTGACAATTATTCTCCCCACAAGGACCATGGAAAATGCTCTCTGTATCCACAAGAAGTTTGATCTTAGCTAGCAGCTGTTCATTACAGAGAAAATGCCTGAGATCTGCAGCACTCACAACTATATGGCATCTAAGACGGATGTTTTCGAAACTTCAGTGTACTTTTTTCTCATTTTCAATTGTTCCTCAGTTATTCTATATATCTATTTTATTGCCTCAATATGTTTCCTTAGTGCTATAGGGAATTTCAGTTACCTATGTTTTACTTGACCCATGCTTTGGGTAATAATAATCAAATCTGCAGAAGCTCCTAAAACAGAGTTAGTTGCCTGAGGCAGCCCCTTCTATTAAACATTTCACCAGCCAGCACTTCTGCCCTTTCTGAAGGAAAGCTGAGGGTTGAGGCTTAGTGCTAAAATGAGAAAAAATTATATATATATGTATATATATATACACATACATATGCATATATATACATATATATAATATATGTGTATTTATATATGTATATAAATGTGTGTGTATATATATATATTCTTCAGCTTTAACTTTTTAGAATATAATAACATTTTCATAACGATATTTTTGTCAGAAAGCCTCTCAATATGCACAGGAATGCTTCAGAAACAACAATCATTCCTTCATTGTTTGAGTAACAGTAAGAAACCTCTACCCATAGCTTCTACTACACTGATGCCTATGTACATTATCTCTTTCCACTAATATTTGCTTCAGACTAGGGTTTGTTCTTGCACAAAACTTTAAAGTGGTATGTCAAAGGATTTCTAAACTGGGGTGCAGGTATAAAGTAATGTCTTCAGAGATCGTAACTGGAATAGGAAACACATATTCTACTTGAGCAATCATATTAATGGCGGTCTGGGACTATAATTCTACAACTAAACTTGTCAAGGAATGTTATAAGTTCTTGAAAAGCAATTAGATATTTTAGATAATGAGATATTATAGTCTTTGCCTACAATTGTTTTTGAGTTTTTGACAGTTCCTTCAGGTCAGTGTAACTAATTGCTAATGATGTGATTCTCTACATATAGGTACCAAAGGAATTTTTAAATCTTGAAATAACTTTTTTCAAGGAAATGAATGGACACTACATTAAAAATTTCAAATTGTGGTGTAATACACAAATAAAATAGAAATAACTTTCCACACTCATGTACAGGAAGAGTGAAAATTATTAAAAGTGTTGGTGCTACCCAAATCAATCAACAATTCCCATAAAATACATAACTATTAAAAAGATTCCAGAAACTCATAGAAATATACTTAAAAACAACATAAAAGAACAAAGGAAGAAAGATGATACAACCTGGATTTGAAATATACTACAAAGCTATATATATAAAATGCAGGCATAAAAGCAGATATAGCATAAATCAGAAGAAAGTTCCTAGCTAACCTCATGCATTTGAGGTTAACAGGTTCTGAACAAAAATATCAAACACACACCGAAGATGGAGAGCATCTTTGTCAAGTCATCCTCTCTTTCATTAGTTGAGTCATTTTACTTCATAGCATTCTCCTAATCATGATGTCTGAGTGTCCATAGTCCCAAGAGGAAGGAAGCCAAAAGATATCAGCTGAAATCTATAAGGCAGATAGTGAAAATAAATTCTTCTTCCCTCAAATTGACTTGCTCAGTTGTATTATCTCAGTGATGAAAAACAACTCATAGGGAACCTGCACTTCTGTCCAATTCTTTGAGATGTGCAATAGTCCTTCAGGTAGGGATAAGTGCTGATTCTTCTGTTTCCTCTGTCAATAATTCTGATATGTAACAGAATGACCTTCAGACTGAAAAAAGTAGACACATTTATGTGTTTCTTCATTTTTTCAAAATAAAAAACATATCTCATAGCTTTAGAGAAAAATGAGAACACTATCAGAGTAGAAAATATCAGATATTGGGATAATTGTTTTACAGAGTTCAACTAATTTGGATCTTTAAATAAACCTATAAAGTATTTATACTTATTTTATTTACATTTAACAGATAAGAATAAAAAGGATCCACAGAGGTCAATAACTCATCAAATTACACAGATCATGAGGGTCAATCCATTGGTACATAATTGAACTTACTTCAAAGTATCTTCATTCTGTTATAACATGATTATAACAAGTGGTGGCAGAGTATAATTTCAGTGCATGAGGTACATTTTACTATATAACTAGCATTTGGAAATGCATATTTTTTGACGATATTTATAAATCATGTGTTTCATTCTGAGAATAACTGGTAGTGCAGAAATGCTTCCATATGCTCGAAGTTTGGTGTGTGCTTCTGATGAGAAGAGAGAATGTCATGTCACAGTGTGTGTGTTTATAATCACTAAGGCACAGCATGTATAAATTTAGAAGTAGTATTCCCACAGAATTAACTCCATACAACTTTCCATTTCTGCTGACCTCCTATAACTGATAAAGTTATATGTGCAGTGCAATACTGTCACAAAGGAATATATTTTTAGGAATTATTCATTATTCAGAGGCAAGAGAAATGTGAAAAGGAAATGATATTTTAATTTTCAAGTTCAATTAAATTATAAACAATAATAAATGAATATTTTTCATTTCTTTGTCTCACTTTAAAAATTTATCTAAAATTACTTGAAATCATTTTTATTCTATCTATAAAGTGGTGTGTGTAATAGCCAAAGATGACTTTTTTGGGGGGGGCGGGGGTGTTTCAAGGTAGGGTCTCACTCTCGCCCAGACTCACCTGGAATTCACTATGGAGTCTCAGGGTGGCCTCGAACTGATGACGATCCTCCTACCTCTGCCTCCCGAGACTGGGATTAAAGGCTTGTGCCACCACATCCTGCTCCAAAGATGACTTTTGAAAACTCAAGAAAATATTCTCTTTTTTAAGCAAGTAGAATGATAATTAGCAATACTGGCATCCTGACTTAATGTAATAGAAGCTCTCTGAACGGGTGGTCAGGAGTAAGAAGTTTCTGTCAGTCACAGTTCAACCTGCCATTTAGTAAGCCTTGACAAAACTCCTTTAATTAGCACTCAACTTTCCCATATTGTTAAGAAACAGTCCTGTTCTTCAAATAATACTTTAACATCAGAAAATCACTTCAAGGAATTTAGAGTCCTTCTAGCTCCAGAAAATTCAGGAAGGTTTTAAACCCTTCACTATCCTGACTCTCTTGTACAAGGAAGAGTAGCGTGGTCCCTATTTCTCATTTATTCATCATAAACCTACTACTTCATTACCCATTCATCCTCAGTGTTATCAGAAGGGTTAGTATATAGCCTGAAACCATTAGATCAAACACCAAGTGCTGCCCATGAACCGGAAGAACCTATTCCTTAATCCTTCTCATCTGAAAATACATGAATTCCTTTGGATAAAGAAATATGTTTAATTGTTACAAATTGCTTTTCTGTATAGCTTATTTACAGAGTACCTGATTATACTATAGAGAATAATGCATACCTGCCCTGAGAGTTTATAAATGGTTTAGAAAAATTCTAGATATGACCAACTTATTTTAAACATACTGTCTAGTACTCAAAATCCATACTTCATTCATGTATCTTCATTTAAATTTTTTATAAAATGTATTTCAGAAAAGAGAATTCTTTAAAATAAATTCTATTTTTGCCATTTACCTAGTTCTGTTTAGCTGAACTGCATGTAATAACTTAGAGTCACATGAAGTTAACTTGCAAATATACTGTGATAGAAATTTTTGCTGCAAATTATAATAATGTGTCCCTCATTTAAAATTCATAAAATAAACTATAATGTTCTTCATCCTATCCATACATTGAATGCATGCTACATAAAGAGTACCAAGCTAAATTATATAATAAAAAATAAAAGTTGTTGTTTACGGTTCTCAAAATTTTATAATTTAGTCATGTTATAACTAGATAGCACTTGAAACATTTCTCTGACAAGTATTAACAGAGACATAACAATTAGAATCCACCAGGTTACAGGATGTGGATAATAAATTCCTTGAGATTAATTAGCATACCTTTTGGCAAAAGTAAGGACTTACTTAGAAACTCTTTGTGCATTTTTAAATCAGATATAATAAAGAAGTTTTTACACCATATAAAAAATGATATATTCACTTTCTCAAATTTAATTATTTCATTTAGTTGTTCAATATCTGTTTGTCCTCTTTGCTCTCTGTGGTCTATCCACTTCAATAAACATATTACCACATAGTTTTATTTCTCTTTTGTTTAAAACACTTCCACTAAAGTCAGGAATCAAATAAGGTTGAAAAGTGTCCTTTGCTTTATAGAAGTATTTTCCAATACAGTTAAAAGGAGGGGGGAGGACAACAAGGGGACTAACAATGGTACCAACTTGACTGTATTCACTGAGTACAAGACTAATAAAAATAAATAAATAAATAAATAAAAATAATAAAGGACTCATGCAAATAAAAATAAGATAACATGCCACTCCAGAAGTGTAATGCAGTCATATCACAGTAATTATGTGAAATAGTATAATTTTTTGCACTTAGTATATCTTCCTCATAAAAATGAAAAGAGATATTGAAAAACAATTAGTTAACATATAAAACCTCAACTGAATTAAAAATGTATACATACTGAAAATTTTGTCTGCACAAACATAACCAATAATTGTGATGTAAAATTCTTTTCATTAAGGAAAAACTCTGAATGAATAGCTGTGTTCTTAATAGGTACACACATGCTCATGATTACACCCGATCTACTGCATTGCGACGGATTCCAGTGGTGACGCTAAAGGTTTCAAAGTGCAAGTTTGAACAGTTGATCAGAGAGCAAAGGTGAGTGGTCATGGGGTTGGGAAACCAGACATAAGTAGAGGCTATAATATCTTTGTAAAAAGGCAAGACAATGTGTAATAGAAATGAAAGAGGAATGCATGGATTCAAGGAGGTTTGATAAACTATATCTATTTCTCCCTTGAATCCAAGTTGTTTATTACTCTGAGGTGAAAAGTGAAAATATATTTTAATGCACTATATGTTGCTATAACAAGATACATGAGAGTGGGCAATATACAAAGAATGAAGATTTCCATAGGATGCGACTCTAGTGGCCATGAGGCCAGTAGCGTTACCCTGGCATCTGCAGTACAGTGTGGCAGAGGGCATCACACCCACACAGCAGAACAGTAGCATACAAGCATGCAGACCCAAGTCTCCTCTTGTGAAGGCGTAAGTGACCCACCTTTTGAAGTCATCTAACCCTAAATGCTTCCTAAAACCAACTAGAAATATGAATTTGTTTTTGTGATCATTTGCTGTTGTCGTAACAAGATTCCTGAATATGAATAATGTATAAAGAAAGTTTATTTGCCTTACAGTGCGCAATCACTGTGATTTGCCCTGTGGTGCTGCGGTTGTGTCATAACACGGTTGATGCCCTCCATCCCGGAGGAGTCAACCAGCTGCCATAGAAAGCCAGAGGGAGAGGGAAGGGTCTTTTAAAGACAAACCTTCTCATGAGATGTTGGGCCTAAAGAAGCCAGGATACAAGGCCCAGTGGAACTTCCTGAGCCTGGCTAGAGTTTGGCAACCTGTCTTTGGCCTATGACTTTCGCACAGGAGTGACTCAGCAAGGTCTGACCTAAAACTGCCTCCTCCCAGCTACTACTAAGGTGGTAAAATATTATTGGCCCTTACTCCTCACCCCGTCCTAAGACTCCCACCCCCTATCTTTATGCTATATAAGTGCCTGCTTGGTACACTAAAACGAGATCCTGCTTCAACAAGTCTCCCAACTCAGTGTGTTTCTCTCTGGTGACTAGGAGAGGGTCTGGGTCTCCTCCGGCACTCCCCATCCCGCTCAGCCCCAGCGAGAGACTGGCCAGACTGGCTCTCCTACAGCCCGACCTGGCAGGGAATCCAGCAGACTGGTGCCCCATGTGAGGAATCTCTCCTGCGGAAGAATGCTGACTGGTCAATCGGTCCATGGGTGAGTGTACCCTCATAAATTATGGGGCAGTCCTCTTCCAACCCAAATCCCTAGTTCTCTCCTGAGCTCTTTTTTTTATTTATTTTATTTTATTTTTATTTTTATTTTATTTTTTTTGGTTTTTCGAGGTAGGGTCTCACTGTGGTCCAGGCTGACCTGGAATAAACTCTGTAGTCTCAGGGTGGCCTTGAACTCACGGCGATCCTCCTACCTCTGCCTCCCGAGTGCTGGGATTAAAGGCGTGCGCCACCACGCCCGGCTTCTCCTGAGCTCTTGTATCCATCCCTAGACTCCCTTGGAAGCATTCCTTGGCCCTCTAAGGGTCCTACACTCCCAGATCCCCCTACAAATCCTTTTCAGACAAATCCTTTTTAGACCCCCTCTGCACCTCCGTCCTACTATGGGGATGACACCCCCTAGGGGAGAAACAACCAACCACTTCTCTGTCAATGTTAATCCCAGTGGAAATTGCCTCACCATTTGGTACCCCTGGGAGGCTCATGATCTAAAGGACCTTAAAAAGGCTGTGTTGGAGGATGGATCTAATTCCCCCTGGGCGGAGACCATCCTCCACAGTTTGGCTCATCATCAGCCTACCACCCAATATTGGAAGAACTTGCTAAATCCATTCTTTCTGGCCCCCTGTACATAAAGTGGTGTGCCTTCTTTCAGGATGAGTGCGGTACTCAGGCTGAGTGGAATCAGGCCGCTCAGCCCCCATTCCCAATCACCTACTGCATGCTCTCAGGCACCGCTCAGCAAGCTGCCATCCCTGATCCATACTGGGTTCAGGTGCAGTCTTTGGGAATGGCTGCATGTAGGAAATTGGAGGAAGGCCCATCTGAGCCCCCATCACAAGAATCACACAAAAAACTAGTGAAGACTTGGCTACCTTCATAGAGAGGGTTGAAAAAAGTCTACAAACAAAGTTCCCACCTGACCCCTGAGAGACCAGTTCATTAAAATTCTAGTCAGGGAAGGCATGACAAGTGACCATAAGTTGGCCTGTGCTGGGCTAAAAGATAACTCTATGAGTAAATGTATTATAGCCACCAAAGACATGGGATCCAGCTTCCATCAGGCAAGGGCCATGGTGTTGACCTTACAGAGCACCTGCTGTGAGGATATGGCCGCCCTGGACTGTGCCCTCCAACAGACCTCAGGGGGCAAGGGGAGATCTTGTTCTGGGTGCAGTAAAGAAGGTCATTTTAAAAGAGAGTGCCCCAACTGGGCCAAGAATGCCCCGGCAATTCCTACAGCCCCTAGTTTGCTTCTCACTCCCTGCCCCCAATGTAAGAAGGGGTTTCATTGGGCCAAGGATTACAAATCCAAGTTCAGCCTTCAGAGTGAACCTTTAAACTCTCCCAGGGGCTATCCCAGCCCCATTACACACTGGACTGTGCCCCCAATTCTGGGATTAAGGCCAAAAATTACACTGGGGCTGACCACACTGTCTCTCAAGGAAACAATTTGCCTGATAAAATAGCTTCTATGCCTCAGTGTAATACTAATTAGAAAGGAGGAAGTCCCTCCTTCATGGCAGTTAGTCCCTGGTCCGCCTTTACTTGGTGTGGGTGGACAGTCAACATCCTGGGAAACAGCCAACTGGCAGCCCTGGACTGATCCTGATGGTAACTATGGGGAGGTGCGCCCTCTGGTGGTGTCCTGCCTAACAGCCAACCTCCTAGGTCAGGATATACTTGAAGAAGCTGAGGTTTATATCACCACTGATACTATAGGAAGCAATCCTTGAGGGCTCTGCCCTAATCATTTTTGGCAAATTGATGTCACACACTATTCTCCATTTGGAAAGCTTAAATATATTTTTTTCTTTCAGTCAATGCCTTTTCCTGTGCCTGCTGGGCATTGGCACATGCCAGGGAAAAATCTAAACATGTTATTAACCATATGCTTCAATACTTTGCCACCCTTGGAGTACCTGATCAGATCAAAACTGATAGCAGCCCCTGCTTTGTAAGCAAGGCTTTTGTAAATTTTCTCCAGACCTGGAGAATCTCACACTCCACAGGCATCCCATATAATCCCCAGGGTCAAGCAATTGTTGAAAGATATAATCAGACTCTCAAGTCTCAATTACAAAAATAAAAGGGGGACTCCTTACCCCCACATGACCAACTAAAAAAGGCACTATTTACCCTAAATATTTTAAATTTTTCTAAAGAAGATAAGCAATTATCCCCTTTTATGAAAGCTGTGTCTAGTGCCATCCTTGATCTCCAGCAACAGCTAGGTTCCCTGGCTGAGGTAGTCCTACAAAAAATGAGGGGACTAGACCTACTAACAGCTGAAAAGGGAGGCATATGTTTGTTTCTATAGGAAAAGATGCTGCTTTTATGCCAATAAATCAGGAATCATCCAGGACAAGATTAAGAGGCTCCAGGAAGACTTGGAGAGGAGGTGGTGGGACCTCCAGGACAACCCACTCTGGACGGGCTTACACTGCTTCTTACCCTATCTCCTCCCTCTACAATTTATTCATCAATGGCTAGAGGTGATAAAACTTCATCAGGTCGAAGTACATTATCATAGGCTCACTACTCAGGAGTCAAGCCCCTCATATGACTGGCTGTCCTCATATGAGTGTCCCTCATCCTCCCTCCATCTGACCAATGAAGGGTAAGATCTCAGACAGGCTAGGAAAACGTAAGACAGGTCATGGAGGGATTCTCAACGAGCTGGATACATGGTGCCCAGTGACAGGTAAGTTCCCCAGAGGGGGACAACCTAAGACAGGGGTCATGTTTTCCACCATGCTTGCAAAAACAAAAGGGAGAGATGTTGGGCCTCAAGAAGCCCGGATATGAGGCTCAGTGGAACTTCCTGAGCCTGGCTAGAGTTTTGTGACCTGTCTTTGGCCTATGACTTCCTCACAGGAGTGACTCAGCAAGGCCTGACCTAAAACTGCCTCCTCCCAGCTACAACTAATGTGGTAAAATATTATTGGCCCTTAATCCTTACCCCATCCTAAGACTCCCACCCCCTATCTTTATGCTGTATAAGTGCCTGCTTGGTACACTAAAACGAGATCCTGCTTCAACAAGTCTCCCGTCTCAGTGTGTTTCTCTCCGGTGACTAAGAGAGGGTCTGGGTCATCGGCACTCACCATCCCGCTCAGCCCCAGCGAGAGACCAGTGTGACCAGCTCTCCTACAGCCCTACCTGCCGGGGAATCTGGCAATGCGAATTAATGTAGCTCCCACAGAACTACAGTACTTTCCTCAGAGAGCTATACCCCCAGTGGCCATGCATTTCCCAGTAGGCCATATCTGTTACAAGCTAGAATGCCTCTCAACATTGCCCCATTGAGGACAGAGCTTCTGACATATGAAGAACACACAAGAAACATATCCTTATCAGAGCATGCTTCCAATACATGTATGTTTGGGGAAACATTTATTCCACAGTCAGACACAATTGTAAATTGGCAGAGTGGAAACATGACTAGTGAAGATCTTGCTGTGCAGGCTCCTAGGGCTTTCCAGTGACTGTAGAGCTATCAAAACCAAAATCTGAATGGAAAAGGAAATATTGCTGGAAATTTTGGGTGGAGAAACAGCAAACAACAATGTAAAGCACCCAAGTATGTCTTCAAGGCCAATTCGAGTGGTATTCAGCAACCCTGACATGAAGGCTAAGTAGTTCCTAAGGATGGAGTTATGAAAAGGGCAAGAATGAAGCAAAGAAATCTTCAGATAAGTAGCCACGTACCTGCTCCTTCTATAAAGAAAAAGTAAATGTGTTGGGGGGGGGGGGGCAAAAGGAAAGCAAGTAAATCTTAAAGGAAAAAAGAAGCAAACAGCAGCATGTGAAAGCATTATTTAATTCTGATTAGCATTTTTCATAAGTACAGAAGGCAGACATTATTTATCTTTTAATAATCTTGTACTTCTGTTAAACTGAAGTTTAATGTATATGCCAAAAACCAAATGTTTAAGAAAGGCAATTTACATTTTATTTTAGACTAGACAGTTTAAAGATAACAATACAGAGTTTTCATGTCAATGTACCAGTCTCCAGAGATCCAAGCTTCTATTTCTTTTTTCCTGAATTACCTTTAATGTTGGATTACATCCTTTTCTCACTGTCATAGAAACTCTGGATATCATACCAGTGTTCCAGTTTAAAAGAATCTCATGACACTGAAGGCATAATAATTGCTATTTATTTCTCATTGGACACTACTTTTCTCAAAGGAGCCACAAAATTCAAGCTCTTACTTTTCATGATGAAATTTTGCTTCTTTTGAAAGTACAGTGAAGAGAATTATTTGAGATAGGCAAGTACTAGTCTCTGCAACACCCCTCTTGTGACAAGGAATAGAATCTTTGCAATCCTGTGATTTGTGTTTTCAAGTTTATATGCCAGGCGAGATCAGGCATGTTCAGGGTGGTACAGCTATAGACTCAAGGCTATATTCCAGAACACAATCTCAGAAACACTTTCAACTAGAAGTAGAATCTTGTTGGTCAAAATACAAAACAAAAATTGCTTTTACTTGATGAAACATATATTTTTAAATTGTTTGTATATGGTATGATTGACTGTGTCTCCCAAGTTTTCATAGGTTTGAAGCTTGATCTTAAGTGTGGTAACAGAGAGGAGGTAGGATGCTTAGGTGGAATGTGAGGGGCGTTGTCTTGTTATTTTTGAGGCAGGGCTTCACTCTAGCCCAGGATGAAGTGGAGCTTATTCTATAGCCCAGACTGGCCTCGAACTCACACAGATCCTCCTACCTCAGCATTCTAGTGCTAACATTAAAGGCACAAGGTACTACTATTGGCTATGTAGTAAACTTATGTGCAAGGTAATTGGGTTCACTGGAGGCACTATGAAGAGAGAAGTTGATACTGAGCTTAGAGTTAGTTCTCAGAAGACAAAAACTGCAAACATGCCCTTTAAACCTGACCTGCACTGTACTAACTCCCCAGGGATTCTCTCACTCACACAGGTTTCTGATATGATGCTATCTACCTTGATGGGACTCAAAGTCCCTTACAAAATAGCAAATTGAGAGTGCTTGGGTTTTAAGTCTCTAATGCCAAGGGAAATATACCTCTTCATATCACTGTCCAGCCTATTATTCAACGTAGTGTTTTTTTTTTTTTTTACACAATAGAAAGGTAACATAACAGAAATTGTTTTTCCAAAATTTCTATTGGAAAGTAGACTCAAGGTGTTAATGTAATGATTTATTATTATATTCAAGATATAGAAGTAATAAAAAACTAACTGAATTTTAAGATTGTTATGACAATTTGAACAATTAAAATAGATGAATTCCATTATTTTTCTAGGACAGGATAGTTTTGAATTCTTGAAAAGAAAAAAAGTGGAAAAAATGATCTGTTAAAGCATTTTTAAAAAATTTTTTTGGCTTATTTTTATTTATTTATTTCAGAGTGACAGACAGAGAAAGAGGCAGAGAGAGAGAATGGGCATGCCGGGGCTTCCAGCCACTGCAGACGAATTCCAGATGCATGCACCCCTTTGTGCATCTGGCTAACTTGGGTCCTGGGGAATCGAACCTCGAACCAGGGTCCTTAGGCTTCACAGGCAAGCGCTTAACCGCTAAGCCATCTCTCCAGCCCTGTTCAAGCATTTTGCAGAATACACCCAGAAGTAAAGTCCAAGGAAAGACTGACAGATGAGGGAACCTGCTTTTATGATGGACATCCAGATGTCCATGGGAAGTCTTAGAACTGGAAATTCAGGGCCTGGTTTATCATGGAAAGCAGAACAAATGGATTGATATATATTTTCGTATTTATACATGCTAACATGATCATGAGGTTAAAAAGTCCCAACACTGTGGTCAGTCATCTAGAGCTCCAGCAGAGCTAATGATGTGTTAGCCAGCAGACTCAGGACTGTAAAAGCTACTATTTGCATTAGAATCCAAAGGCAGGGACAAAATTGGCATTCTGAGACCACTTCATGATCAGCTCTTGGATAACTTTCTTCTTTCTTTTTTCTTTTTTTCTTTTTTTTTTTTTTTTTGTTCTTAGTTATGGACATACTCAGTATATAAGCAGCACTTGTTAGTACCATCCTTACCCTCATTACTGCCACACCTCAAAAGTAACCTTCCTCACTGTGGATTCTCATTATCCCCATAGGGATTGTGGGTTGTGCATTGTGGAAGTAGCCATCAGTTATGAGGAAGTGGCAATATCTCAGTGTGTAATGTCTCAACTTGTATCTCTAACAATCTTTCTGCCCTCTCTTCTACAAAATTACCTCAGCCATGTGGGGTTTGTATCAGGTCTATTCCAGTGATGGGCTCTTAGGAGCCTCTGTGTCTCTGGATGTCTGGTTTTGTAGGTATTGACTATCCTCAGTGTCTATCTCATTCACCCTTGTGCTTCTATCAGGTTCACCAAGAAAGCAGCACTCTTGCTCATTTCTCCAATTCCTCCATGGTTTCATCTGCCACCCTGGTGAAGTACGATGGGCTGTTTCTCATCTCAGGTTCTGCTTCCATCTGCTAAAGAGAAACAGATTCTCCAATGGAGAGTGAAGTGAGCACAGGTTAAATGGGATAATCATTGTTAATTTAGAGGCAATTTAATGGTGTAGGCCCACTTGTACCCAAGACTGGTGGGAACTTGATATCTCATTATCTGAATATGATGATTCTGACTTGTTTCCCATTTCCAGATATGGGTTCCTTTCTACTGAGTGGTGTTAGCCAATCCAAGAGCATTTGGTTACCCACTATGATTGTGTACCACTACTGCATTTGTTTGAGCTTCATGTCTGGTTGTTTGCTTCTGAGTAGGTTAGACCTTCAGTTGCTCTGACAGTTGTTGGCCACTTTTCCCAGTAGCTCATGTAGCACCTTCTAGAACTACATGGGCTAACTGTCTTGGGCTAGCTGTCTTCCAGAATCCAGCCAGCTCTCACCATGTTACATACTAACAGCATATGGTATCTTCAGCATTAGGGTTTTACCGCTAACCTCTGGTGGCTAATCAAGTGCTCTGACAGAAGTCTGTCTTCTTTTGGGAAACCTTGTAGGTCTCCCTGATCAACAGCTCATTGTGGATGTTAACCTCATCATAGTACTGGGAGTTAAAGGCCAGACCCAAGGGAAAATAAAGAAAATACAAAAAAGAAAGAAAAAAGAGGAAAGAGAGAAACAGGAGAAAAATAATGTTAGGCTTCATCTCACCCTCTCCAAGGACCTTTGATTCAGGTGCTCCTTCTAAGGTCCTGAAGAGGGTTCAAACTTTTAGTCTATCTTCCAGGATATAGTATTTTATAGTACTCATTCCATTTGGGCCCAGCTTTGTATTCCCCACAACCTTACCCTCTCCTCAAGCTCTAACCTCCCTATTATCTGGTCCTCGAGATACCTATTGTGTATGTCAGCATCTCAGGCTGATCCAGGTTAGGAGGTGCAGATAAGTGAAATCATGTGACAATTGGACTTCTGTGATTCTGTGAGTTCTCTGAGTATGATCTGTTCCAAGTTTGACCATTTTCTACAAATTTTATTGAGGCATTTTTTTCTCACTGTTGAATAGAATTCCATTATGTAGATATACCATATCTTGGTTATCCATTCTTCAAATGATGAGCATCTGGGTTGATTCCAGTTCTTAGCTATTATGAATTGAGCAACTATAAATGTGGTTGAGCAAATCTCTTTAAACTGAGGTGTGGCTCTTTTAGGGTAAATGCCCAGTAAGGGAATAATTGGGTCTGTTGGTAACTCTGTATTCTCCATATTGCTTACCATAGTGGTTTACCATCTTACATTCCCACCAAGAGTGAATGAGAATTCCTATTTTTTCACATCCTCACCAGCATTCATTTACATTTGATTTTTTGATGTTTGCTATCCTTACTAGGGTAAGGTAAAATCTCATAGTTGTTTTAATTTGCATTTACCTGATGATTAGGTATATTGAACATTTTCGTAAGTGTGTGTTTTCCAGTTGTATATCTTCCTCTGAGAATTCCCTGCTCAATTCTTTTTGTTGTTGTTGTTTTTTCAAGGTAGGGGGTCTCACTCTAGCCCAGGCTGACCTGGAATTCACTATGGTGTCTCAGGGTGGCCTCGAACTCATGGTGATCCTCCTACATCTGCCTCTCAAGTGCTGGGATTAAAGGCATGCACCACCACGCCCGGCATTTCCCTATTCAATTCTGTGCCCCACTTTGTGAGTAGGTTGTTTGACATTTTTGTTGAGGTTTTTAAGTACATTTCAGAAATTAGGCCTCTGTCAGTTGTATAGCTGGCAAAAATTTGCTTCCAGTCTGTGTGAAATCTATTGGCTCTGCTTATTATGTTTGTCTGTTAAGAAAAATCTTTTCACCTTCATGAGATCCCAATGGTTGAGTGATTATATAAGTACCTAAGCTACTAGGGATAGTTAAGAAAAACTTTCCCACTCCCATGTCATGGAATGTTCTTCCTGGTTTTTTTTTTCCCCAACATTTGTAGCAGAGTTTCTAGTCTTATATTGAAGCCTTTGACCCATTTGGACTTTATTTTTGTGCATGATGAGATGTTTGTGTATAGTTTCATTTTTCTATATATAGTTATCCAGTTTGCCCAGAACCACTTGTTGAAGATGCTGTCTATTCTCCAGTCTACATTATTAGGGCCTTTGTTGAAGATCAAGTAACTGTAGTTACTTGACCTAATGTCTGGATCCTCAATTCTGTTCCACTGGTCAAAAATCCAGTTTTTATGTCAGCACCCTATTGTTTTTCTTACTATATCTTTTAACATAGCTTTAGATCAGGTATGATGATGCCTCCAGAGGTGTTTCTTTTGCTGAGGGTATGATTGTATATCCAAGGCCTATTGCCATTCCATATGAATTTTTAGATCATTTTTTTTATCTTCGTAAAGAATAATGCTAGGAAGTTTATTGGCATTATATTAACTCTATATATTGCTTTTGGTAGGATTGCCATTTCCACAATGTTAATTCTGCCTATCCAAGAGTATGGGAGGTCTTTCCATCTTCTCCAGTCCTCCTCAATTCTTTTCTTGAGTGCTTTTATGTTTGTATTATATAACTCTTTCACATCATTAGTTAGTGTTATTCCAAGGTGTCTTTTTTTTTTTCTGTTGCTATAGAAAATGGGGCAATTTCACTAAATTCTTTCTCTGTGTGTTTGTCCTTTGCATATAGAATGGCTACTGATTTTGTGCATTGATTTTTGTATTCTGTTACTTTGCTGAAGGAATTAATCACCTTTAAGAGTTTTGACATGGAGGCTCTCAGGTCTTTTACATATAGACCCATGTCATCTTCAAATAGGGCTAACTTAACTTCTTCCTCTCCAATGTGTATCTCTTTTATTTCTTTCTCCTGTCTTATTGCTTGGGCTAGGACTTCTCATACTAAGTTGAAGAGTAGAAGTGTGAGTGTAAACCCCTGTCTTGTTCCTGATCTCAGTGGCAATTATTTCAGTCTCTCCCCACTAAGTATTATTTTGGCTTTAGGTGCTTTATATATAGTCTTTATTATGTTGAAATATAAACCTTCCATGTCAATTCTCTCCAATATTTTAATCATGAAGTGATGTTGTATTTTGTCAAAGGCCTTTTCTGCATCTATTGAAATGATCATGTTTTTTGGGATTGAGCTTATTTCTGTGGAGCATTACATTGACAGATTTCCATATGTTGAACCAACCCTGACTGCATGAGATAATGCCTCCTTGATCAAAATGGATAATGTTTTTGAAGTGTTGTTGAATTCAGTTTGTAAAGATTTTGTTCAGGCTGGGCGTGGTGGTGCACGCCTTTAATCCCAGCACTCGGGAGGCAGAGGTAGGAGGATCACTGAGAGTTCAAGGCCACCCTGAGACTACATAGTGAATTTCAGGTCAGCCTGAGCCAGAGTGAGACCCTACCTTGAAAAGCAAAAAAAAAAAAAAAAGATTTTGTTCAGGATCTTTGTGTCTAAGTTCATAAGGGATATAGTCCTTTAGCTTTTTTTTTTTTTTTCTTGTTGTATCTCTATCTGGTTTTGGTATCAGGGTGATGCTAGCTTCATTAAAGGAGCTGGGGAGCTTTACCTATCCTCCAGTTATGGAGAACAGTTTGAGAAAAATTGGTTTCATTTCATCCATGAAAGTTTGATAGAATTTATTTGAGGAGCCATCTCATCCTGAACTCCTTTTGAGGGTAGGTTTTTGATTACCTTTTTTTATTTCAACAGGTGTGATAGGTTTTTTTAGGCGATTAATCTGTTCTGAGTTTAATTTTGGTAGGTGCTATGTGTCCAGGAATTTATCCATTTCTTCCAGACTAACCAGGTATGTGAAGTAGAGATTTGGGAAGCAATTCCTGATGATTCTTCCAATTTCACTTATGTTTACTGTGATCTCTCCTTTTTTATTTATAATTTTGTTAATTTGAAGAGTCTCTTTTATTTCCTTGATCAAACTTGACAGGGTTTTATCAATCATGTTTATTTTTCAAAGAACCAGCAATTTGTTTTATCCATTTTCATAATGGTTGCTTAGTTTCCAATTCATTAATTTCTGCTCTGACCTTGATTATTTCTTTCTGTTTGGAGATTGGGGTTGGATTCTTCTCGTTTCTCTAAAGCCTTTAAGTGGATGGCAAGGTTATTGATTTGGGATCTCTCTGTTTTTGTTATGAAGGCATTTAGTGCTATGGCTGTTCCCCTAATGACTGTCTTCATTATATCCTGTATGTTTTGGTACAAAGTGTTCAATTCTAGAAATTTTCAAATTTCATTTTTATTTCATCCATTAACCATTTATTGTTTAAAAATGTGTTGTTCTGTCATCAGGAGCTGATGGAGTTCCTGGTATATCTCTTACTGTCAATTTGTAGCTTTATAGCATTGTGGTCTGTTATCATGCAGGAAATTATGTCGATTTTCCTAAATATATGGAGGCAGGTTTTATGGCCCAATATATGACTTATTTTGGAGAAGGTTCCATGGGCTTCTGAGAAGAATGTGTATTCTGTAGGTTTTGGGTTGAATGTTCTGTAGATGTCTATTAGGTCTAGTTGGCCTATAGTATTATTGATCTGTCTTATTTCTCTTTGATTTTCTGTTTGGAGGATCTATCTATTGGTTATACTGGAGTACTGGAGTCCCCAGCTATGATGGTGTTGGTGTTTATTTCTGTTTTGTAGTCAAGTATGTATTGTTTTATGAATTGCAGTCCACCTGTGTTTGGTCCATAAAGACTGATTATTGTGATATCATCTTGTTGAATCATTCCCTTGATGAGTAAAAAGAGACCTTCTTTGTCTTTTTTGATTACTTTGGGTTTGAAGTCTATTTTATCTGATATTAGTGCATCAAAACCTGCTTGTTTCTTATTTTCATTCTGTTGGAATATAATTCTCCACCCTTTCACCCTGAGGTAGTATCTATCATTAGTGATGAGGTGGGTTTCTTAAAGACATAAGATTGAGGGGTCCACTTTTCTGATGCACCTTGTTAGTTTGTACCTCTTTATGGGTGAATTAAGACCTTTAGTGTTTAGGGAAATAACTGTGAGGTTTGATTTAATCCCTGCCATATTGTGATGCTGTATGTTGCTTGGTGTTTTCTTGGGCTTTATAGTTTTTGGTTTGTTTTGTTTTTTGTTTTTTGGGTTTTTTGGTTTGTTTTTTTTTTTGTCTTCTCTAGGTTTGTTTATTGTGTTCTGCTTCTTGTAAACTCTTGAGGTTGGTTGATTGACTCTGCTTTGTGGAGAATTCCTTGAAGTGCTCTCTGTGGGTTTGGCTTTGTGTTCATATAGTTGAAGAACTGACTTTTATAATGTAAATGTTGTCTTTTGACAACCCAGATGCCCATCATTTGATGACTGGATAATGAAGAACTGGTATATATACACAATTGAATTCTACTCAGCAGTAAGTAAGAAAGATACAATACAAAAATTCAAACACAAAAGATAATACTAACTTAATAAAATGTTCAACATTCTTACCCATCAAGGATATGCAAATTAAAACAACTATGAGATTCCAACTTACTCCTGAAAGCATGACTATCATTAAAAAAATCAATGGCAATAAATATTGGTGAGGATGTAGGGAAAGAAAAACCCTCATTAACTGCTGATCCAAGTGAAAACTTGTACAACTACTATGAAAATCAATATGGGGACTCCTGAAACAGATGAATATAGAGCTAAAACTGACCTTCTTATTCCTCTACTGGATATCTACCCTAAAGCTTCCACTCTTTATTGCAGAGATACTTGCTCAACCATGTTTTTTGCTGCTCAATTCACAATACCTAAGAACTGAAATCAACCCAGAAGCCCATCATTTAGTGAATGGATAATGAAGATGTGGTATATATAAACAATAGAATTCTACTCAGCAGTAAGTAAGAAAGATAAAATGAATTTTGTTGGAAAATGGACTGACTTGGAATAGATCATGCTAAATGAATTCACATAAGCACAGAAAGACAAATTCTGCATGCTCTTCCTCATCTGTGGTTCCTAAACTGTAATATCTTGAGTTGCAGACATACCTGACAGACATCTCAAGGGACAGATAAGAAAAAAGGAAGGATTTGAAGGGAAGGGAATGGAAGGGAGGGGAAGATATACACAAAACCAAATCCAAAGGAATTGGTACCAAACCTTTCTCCTTGGATATCATACTAAAAGATATAGCCCTCAATAGAAGTATGAAGGGTTCTTCTGATAAGAAGGGCTCTGGAGAGTGTGAGATAAAGACTAACTCTAAAATATTTGGCTCTGTCTTGTAACTCCCAATACTAACTTTTGGTTACAAACCATCTTGAGCTTTTGATCAGAGAGACCTAAGAAAATCAAGACAGGTTTTTGTCAAAGTAATTGGTTACCCACCTGTGGTAAAAGGTACAATTATATTGGCCCAAAGGGAGCTTACACCCAATCAAATTCTCTCTAAATTAACGATGTTTATGCCCTTTATGCTGATCTCACTCTCCATTGGAGAATCTGTTTGTCTTTATCAGAAGGCAGTGAGGACTGAGAACATCAAAAACCTATCAATAAGACAGAAACAGATTAGCAGACTCCCTGCCAGATGAACCACCTTTTACAAAAGCTAGATCCCAGGTGAAACCAGAGGAACTGGAAAGATAAGCAAATGTGTTGCTTTAACAGCAAGCCTGACAATCTGTGCCACAGTGATAGAGACAGTCACTGAGATTCTCAAAATGCACCAAAGCAGAAATCCAGAGGCTGCTGAGAACTCAACACTAAAGGAGACTAAAGGCATACCCATCAAGTCTCAGGGAATTTTACAAAAGAAGTGGTGGAAAGAATATAACAACCATAGTACAAGAGTGAGTATTCAGAGGTATCCCCCACCCCCCCGCCTGGCCATGACTGATTCCTGCTCTCAACATCTCATAACCCACAACCCCATGAGGGATACTAGCAATACCACTAAGGAGGGTCCTCAATGGAATAGGGATAAAGAGGAGGGAAATGATGGTACCACCATATGATGTGTCTTTACAAAGTTTCTACTTAATAATATAATGAAAAATATAAATAAATAAGTGAAAATTTAAAAAAATATGAAAAGCCAGAGAGGCAGCACAGTACTCTTCCAGCATTGCAGTAAGCCTTCTCAAGATGAGTAGGAGAAATCTCAGGGTGCAATGGAAGCCACCCTGGCCCTTGAGAAGAACCTGAACCAGGCCCTTTGGGTTCATCATGGACTGGGTTCTACATGAATAGATCTCCATCTCTATGACTTCCTGGAGAGCCACTTCTTAGATGAGGAGCTGAAGCTGATCAAGAAGATGGGTGACCACCTGACCAATCTGCACAGACTGGTGAGCCCTCAGCCAAATCTGGGAGAGTATCTCTTTGAGTGGCTCATCCTGAAGCCCAAGCAGATAGGCAAAGCCTTCCAGGGGCACCTCTGCTCTGCTTTAACCACCCTCAGGACCTCTTCCACCACAGCTTCTCCAGCAACTAGTTCAGCTTTGTAAATGCCAAGAGGCCCTCCCAATCCTTGGGCCAGGGACTGGAGAGGTGGCTTAGCAGTTAACGTGTTTGCCTGCAAAGCCAAAGGACCCAGGTTGGATTCCCCAGGACCCACATAAGCCACATGCATAATGGGGTACATATGTCTAGAGTTCGTTTGCAGTGGCAGGAGGCCCTGGCATCCTGGCATGCCCAATGCCCATTCTCCCTCTCTCCCCCTCTCTCTCTTTCTCAAATAAATAAAAATATTTACCTAAAAGCAAAAACAAGTAAAGAATGCTTGGGCCAGGCATGGTGGTACATGCCTTTAATCCCAGCACTTGGGAGGCAAAGGTAGGAGGATCACTGAGAGTTTAGCCTGAGCTAAAATGAGACCCTACCTTGGAAAAAAAAAAAAAGCTTAGATATGTGTCAAAAAAGATAAACATTTGATTTGACTTTGCCTGTGGCCTAATACTCAAAATCCAAATAGACAAAACAAAAGAGGTCAGGGGAGAAGGTCAGTGGGTGGGTGCTGCTTGCATGAGGACCTGAGTCCGTCCTCAGTTCTCACATAAACTGCCTGGCAGTGAGCACCTATGATCTCAGGGAGGAAGTGACAGACAAGAGGACTCCCTGGGGCTTGCTGGCTAGCTAGTCTAGTCACATAACTTAGCTCTAGATTTAGTAAGATACCTCATTTCAAAAAATAAGACAGAGAGTCTGGCTTCCAGATGTAAACATGTGCACCTATGCACATGCATACCATACACACACACAAACACACACACACACACACACACACACACACACACACACAAGAATAGTGATGGTTAATTAAAACAATTAAAAATAACAAAAGAAATAGGTTATAAAAACCATTATCAAGAAAAAAAATAGTACAGTGCAAATGTCATTATAAAACTGTGGGGAAAGAAATCTTAGAAAAATATATCAAAAAATGATTGATTCTTTGGAAAACCAAATTTAATACAAGCATAAAAAGAACATATGTATAGAATCTCTTTTACCTGTAAGAGAAATTATATTTATAATTACAGATATACAAAGAAAATGCCAGGCTTACATAATTTTACTGGAGAATCCCACCAAACATTGAGATATTGCAATGAGAAATAGTGTTAAATGAAATTGAACTCATAATATTGAGGACATATTTTCAAAATGTGATGAGGCCTATATAAATTTGATACTGATACCTGACATAGACATTGCACATACACTTTAAGTTGAAGTAACCTTAAATTTCTAGAATAAGCCCTAATTTTTCATGATCAATGCCATATTATCTATTATATATGGCTAGATTTGGCTTGTAAAAAATGTGGAAAAATACTAATATTGACCATCATAAGGATACTTGTGTAAATAACTGTGTGTATGTGTACCATTCAGCATGTTTCCTAAATGAAGAAAGTTATATAGTCATATTAGAGTACATGTAGATGTCCTCAATTTTACTAGTGTGACCTAAGTTTTTCTGAGTTTACAACAGTTTAAGAATGATATAGCAGGCATGGTGGCACATGACTTTAATTATAGCACTTGGAAGGTGTAGTAGGAGGACCTCTGTGAGGTGAAAGCCAGCCTGAGACAAAATAGTAAATTCCAGGTGACTCTGGGCTAGTGCAAGACCCTACCTTGTAAAACAAAACAAAAAAAAAATAATAATAAAAAATAATGATTGACCTAGGACAGAAGCCATTCTTGAAATATTAACTTTCAATGATTACAGAAATAATAATATGCAATGTGATCGTTTCTCAGAGAAGCTGAGCAGTACACAGATCCATGCCTACCTCAGGAACATGAGAGGAAGAACCAGCATGGTACAGAGTGTGTAACTAAATGAAGGGGGTTGGTAGGATCCATATACTAAATGAACTCAATACATTTTGTGCTTATGATAATTCACTTCACACATTGAGGCACATCTGTACTTACTTTCAAGAATTGCCAGGGTTGGGGAAATGGCTAAGTAGTTAAAGACTCATGTTTTACAAACCTGTCAATCAGAGTTCAGATCATCAAAATCCATGTAAAAGCCAAGACACATAGTAATAGGGTGTCTGTAATCCCAATGGGCCAAGGCAGAAGCAGGGTTAAGAGAATCCCATAGCTAACCTGATGTGTGTGTGTGTGTGTGATTGTGTGTGTGTGTGTGTGTGTGTGTGTGAGAGAGAGAGAGAGAGAGAGAGCCTGTTTCAAATAATGATGATGGATAAGACCAATGCTCAAAGTTGTCTTCTGTCTTCCAAATACATGCACACACACACACACCAATACAAAATACTCTGAATTGCCACAAATAATAGTAAATAAAAGCCTGTGGTGGTCATGGTATTAAAACTGACAAATATGATGTAAAGACCCACGTATTTCTCTTGACTTATGAAAATGTTATCAAGTAATTCAACACACAGGAGGTGTATTTTAGCAAATTTTACAGTCATCTGAAGAAAAAAAAAAAGTAATCACTCAGCATATTATACAGAAAATTTAGTTCAGATAGACTATGACTAATAATAAACCCAAACCTATAAAACAATTCTGAAAAGCTTGATTTAGGAAACAAGAAAATAACTGCTAAATATTAAAATTTAGAACCAAGAATTAGTCAAATTAAAATATCTCATCATCCAAGAGCTGGGTGTGGTAGCACATGCCTTTAATCCCAGCACTCACTTGGAAAACAGAGATAGGAGGATGGCCACAATTTCCATGCCACTCTGTCACTACATAGTGAATTCCAGGTCAGCCTGAACTAGAAGAAGACACTACCTCAGAAAAAAAAAAAAAAAAAAAAAAAGCAACAAAATTACCTCATCTAAAATCATCACTGAGAAAATGAAAATGCCATTGTTTGACTTGAGAACACTGCTTGAAAGCCAGGTATCAGGTAGCATTTGTCTGTAATGCTAGCATGCAAGAGACTTAGGTAGGATAACTTGAGTTTAAAGACAGCCAAGGCTATCCTTACTCTCAGACTCAATCTCAGAAACACTTTGAACTGCTTTTATGTAAAAAGGAAACTTTATTAATAATATATAAGTAATCCATACAATTCAATATAAATATATTAGTAATGTAAGATGGACCAAAATACTAGAAGAGACATTTCATTAAAAAAAAAAAAAAATCTACAAATGGCAACTAAGCCCATAATACTCAAAAGCATTATCATGAGAAAAGTCCAGTTAAAGCCACAATAAAAAACACTTGTCAGGCCAAGAAATAAATTTACAAAGACTGACAAAGCCAAATAATGGTGAAGATTTGAAGCAACTTGACCTGCAAATATTGACATAGGGACTATGAAGCAGCATGACAATCATTACTGGAAGATGTTTTCAGTGTTAATTCTATAGTGACAAAAGTATACTCATGACCCAGCCATGAGTGCCTGGTTACGTGCTAAAAAGAAAAATACATGTCCATCAAAAAAATTGTATTTTGACATTCTGGATAAGCTCATTACTAACAGGCAAAAATTGATAGTGTCTTATTTTCAAATAATAAGAGAAAGAATAATCATATCATATCATATTCATAAAATGGAAAACCACTTATCAACCTCAAATACAAAATATAGTGTCACATAAAAAGAAAACACATAAAAAGAATCTCCAGACCTGACTCAGAGAAAATTCAGTCAGAAGCATACCAGCAAGTGCTATAAAATGTAGTAGAGGATGTGTCTTTTGATTACATTGTAGGCTACACAATGATGAATATTTTATAAATTTCCTACACCCATATACCTTTATTATGTAAATTATACCTCTTTCAAAAAAATCATGTATTTATAATATTGCAAAAACATGACAATTTTATTTTGTTAGAACTTGGATTCTCCACCACAAATTGCTGGTTATGTTTTAAAACTATGTCATATCTTACATTCACTGTGCAAATGAATAAGATAAATGATACTGTATTTGTTTGAGAAATGTCAGGCTTTGACATGGTAAAGAGAAATAGCTTAGATCATAATCTCAAGTACAACAATTCTGGGCACATGCAGTTTCTAACTTTTCCTTGAAACTATTGTTAAATAATGATTTATTGACATATAATCTATATGTCACACATGGGATAAAACAGAATTTGTATAAACTCTAGGATTCAATTTTGACTATTTATTATCAGCAGGCAAAATAATTTGATGTGAAGTGACTTGGAATTTTGCAAGCAAATTTGTTTTCTACTTATATCCTATTTGGTTTTGCGGTAAGATGCCATGCAGCTCTGGCTGACCTTGCCATGAACTCTACTTGCCACGTAGGTGAGGATAATCTGGTGTTGTTGATCTTCCACCTCCACCTCCTTAGTGTGCAAATTAAAGGTGTATGCTACCACAGCCAGCTTATCTAAGTAAATTCTTGTATTTTTTTTTTTTATATTTTTTTTCAAGGTAGGGTTTCACTCTGGTCCAGGCTCACCTGGAACTCACTATGTAGTCTCAGGGTGGCCTCGAACCCATGGCGATCCTACTACCTCTGCTTACCAAATGCTGGGATTAAAGGCATGTGCCACCACACCCAGATATCTATTTATTTAACAGAGACAAAGAGAGACAGAGGCAGGTAAAGAGAAAGAGAGAATGGGCACACCAGGGTCTGTAGCCACACCAAATGAACTCCAGACATATGTGTCCCCTTGTGCATCTTGCTTATGTGGGTCCTGGGGAAATGAACCAGTATCCTCAGGCTTCTCAGGCAAGCACCTTAACCACTAAACTATTTCCCAAGCTATTCTTATACTTATTTATAACTTATTTCTATTTCCAAATCACTTGCTTTATCTATGCTACTTTTCAGTTTTCCACAAATAGGACAAGATCTGTCAACCTTTCCCACTGTAATGAATTTAATCACACATTTCTTTCCACAGAAAAATTTCTTTCTCCAAATGTCTGGGGTATTTTATATGTTATAATTTTTTTCTGATTTAATATCCATTTATATTCTCACAGCATCTGGGAACTGGAAGTGTTGGTCCAACTTTGACTGTTGCTTGCTGGTCAGGGTTTCTCACAAGGCTACAGTCAAGTTGCTGACTGGGCTGAGTTCTCATAAAATGCGAGACAAGGGAGCTATATGCTTTCAAGCCACATTGTTAGCAAAATTCAGATCCTTGACGGCTATTGGAGTGAAGGGCCTTAGTTTCTGTATGGAGAAGACAAAAATATGTCTTCTGAAAAAAGCTAGAAACAGTTGTTCACTCTGAAATGTGGAGGTCATTGTGCAAACTCCAAAAACGGGCCCAAGGAAGCTCTTGGAAAGCTCCCAAAATGAATATAAACAACTTCCAGAAGCCAACAGTGGTAGTAGAGCTCAGTCTCAAAAATACAAAGAAATGATTTCAACCAACAATGTGAATAAGCTTGAAGCAAATTTTTGCATAAACTATTCAATATTAAAAGCAATTATATGGGCATCTTGTCTTTAGCCTTATGAGTTTCATCTTGAACTATCCATATACATAACTGAGATTAAAAGTCTTTGTTGATTTAATTCAATAAATTGGTGGCCATTTGTTTAAGGAACAGTAGGAAAGTAACACCTTCATTAAATTCTATTTCTGCTATCAGACCATCCAACATATGTTTTCCAAAACATTTCTAAGACACATATTCATTTTATGATTATCAAAATTATGCATTGGTTCAAAAGATAACTTGGCTTTAAGCCAAGACAGTGGTCGCATTATTCCTGATTAAGCCATTTATATGAAGGTAAACACTATTTTGCTCATTAGAGTAAGAAGTAATTACTTGATATAGCAATAACTGTATTTAGTCAAACATAAATATTTTACAAGACATAATCATATTTTATAAAATGTAAACAGAAATTGTGTAAAGCTTATTACCTTTGCATTTTAAAAAGACACAAATCAAAAACCAGACATTTTAAAAGAGTTTTAATGTTGAGTCAAAAATGCATGTGGCTATTCTTGCATAGCATAGAAATGCCATTACATAGACAGGAATAAATTCTTTCAATGTGAGAAACATGCTACTTTCCATGTGGCTGTTGGATTCATGAGGCAATTTTAAAGTCTATTGTGTGTGACCATGTGGATGCTTCTTCCAAGTTAGCCACATAAGTCGAAGACATCTCTTTTCAATATTCCATTTCCTCTCTGCTGCTTAAAATCATTTTGAGTTACATATTATCTCTGTTTCTTAAAGTCTTAGAACAAAATGATAATTATAACAGATAATTCCTCTTGTCTCTCAACTTTGGTGCAGTTTGTCTAAGTACAAACATTTAAAAAAAACAAAGAACAACCATTGCTTGGGCTTAGTACAATAAAACAGGCTACTATTGACAAAAAAATTTATTTTTTAAAAAGAGTGATAAAGCAATATTGAGACAAAAAGTAAGTTACAGGGAGTTATTGTTTAAATATTAGGATTTATTTTTTAAAAGCTTCAATGAACAACAGTGTTTATTCATCTAAAGTTTTACCTGAATAGTTTTAGATAGTTTGCTATTTTCTCTCCCCACCATACTATCCAAATGCCATATTATATTTTGAAATATCACTTAGGTTAAAAGTAATTCACTATCTGGTTCCTATAAGCAAAAAATCTCCTGGGCTGGAGAGATGGCTTAGCGGTTAAGCGCTTGCCTGTGAAGCCTAAGGACCCCGGTTCGAGGCTCGGTTCCCCAGGTCCCACGTTGGCCAGATGCACAAGGGGGCGCACGCGTCTGGAGTTCGTTTGCAGAGGCTGGAAGCCCTGGCGCGCCCATTCTCTCTCTCTCCCTCTATCTGTCTTTCTCTCTGTGTCTGTCGCTCTCAAATAAATAAATAAAAATTTAAAAAAAAAAATCTCCTATCTCTTACATGAAAACTGGTTATTATTTTATTATTTGAATAAATATTGAACTTGCTTAGAAATAATTACCCAAGAAGACTGTTAATAAAGAGAAAGTAGGGGCCAGCATGGTGGCACACACCTTTAATCCCAGCGCTTGGGAGGCAAAGGTAGGATGATCGCCCTGAGTTTAAGGCCACCCTGGGACTACATAGTGAATCCCAGGTTACCCTGATCTAGAGTGAAACCCTACCTCGGAAAACCAACAACAACAACAAAAACAGGGCTGTAGAGATGGCTCATTGAGTAAAAACACTTGCTTGCAAAGCCTAGCCACCTGGGTTTCATTCCCCAGGACCCATGTAAACAAGATACACAAAATGGCCCATGTGTCTGGAGTTCATTTGCACTTATAAAAAGCCCTGGTGGACATATTCTTTCTTTCATTTTCTCTCTTTGACTTTTCCTCTTTCAAATCAATAAAAGTATATTAAAACAATAAATAAGGCAAAGCAAAGTTAAAAAAAGAGATTTATATGTAATGATGTTACTATCTTAGAATATACAGATATGATGAAGGTCAGGGAATGAAGTGGGAAGTAATTAAAATATTTGTGAGCCAAAACTTTATCTGCTAGAGCCCCTTTTATAAGAGTCTGCTTGGGTGCATAGGAGTCACACCAATTTAGCCTAGGGAGGGATTTGAGAAAAAAAAAAAAAAAACATATCAAAAAACACTCTTTGTCCAAAAGCTGAGGGTCTATAGGAATTTATCAGTCACAGCAGAGAAGCAGGAAAGATTAAGATCTATAAGAAAGGAGGAAATAGGCCAGAATCCCACTAAGGTGCTTGTGGACCCAGACCCAATCTGTACAGACCCAGGTGGATCTGTGAACCTGTCCAGTGCCCAGCTGCAGGAGCAGAGACCAAACAAGGGGATTTTTCCAACCTCACCCACCTCCTTGCAGAGCCAAAAAACCTGAAGGGGACACAGGAGAGGATCTGCTGAAGGTGACACTGGCAAGTCGAGTGGAGAAGTTCTAGTACAACTGCAGAATTCCTGCATTCTCCCATCCCCCAGCTGATATAACCATGACCCACTAGAGAATGCATTCAGCTCCTGGAAGGTAGCATCCAGCGCAGCTGATAAGAACACGGGATTCACAGCACAACATGGAGGCTTCTAGGTGGGCACTCAGCATTGGTGACATGGGAAGCCATACCAAAAGCCACAACAAAAGGTACAAGGCTGACTGACAAAAATTTACTTTTCTTTTTTTTCTTTCTTTCTTTTTTTTTTTTTTTTGGTTGTTCTACAAACATCTTTACTAGATACTTCTGAGATACTTCTGTTGGTGGAAGTGGTGGGGAGAAAAGGCCTACATGAAATCAGGGGAAGAGATTGAGTAAAGGAAAGGTGGAGAGAGGGCTAATAAAAATCTAGAAGGATATAAATAAGCCATATGAAAACTACTTTTTTGGACAATGGAACACTCAGAAGCCATAGATTGTTACTAGAAAATTTTCAGTGCTAGGAATGGGATACCCTCCCATGAGTTGTTGGCCAGGGAGGTCCCTGATGCCCCCAAAACATTACAGACCATTGCTGAGGCCCTGTTTTCCCACAAGGAATAGATGATAAGACCCTATTGCTGAAGACTCCACATGCTTGGACTGCAATGTCACTGAGAAATCTTGCTGAAACTGAGCTGAAAACCTCCTCCATGTAAACCAGCTGACAGAAACCTAAAAAAAGCAATGCTGCATGAAGTTCAATGAGACAGAGAGAAATCACCAGTGATGATACTCAACAGTGGAAACAACAAGCCTTATATTTGGCAAGCCATGCCAAATGAGCCAGTGCATGCAATAGTGGCGTGTCTGTTATGGGGAAAACCAACTGTCCTCTAATTTGAGTGGAGGCCCACTCCATGGGAGGGAATACATCCCTGATAGTGAAAACCTACAATGGTAATCATGAGCCCTGAATCTGCTGCTGTCTGGCTAAATGTATATACTATGCTCATCAAACTGCCCAGTAAGCACTTCTCTTAATGTTCATACCCATACATTAATGCTACTCCCACTTTTGGTTGGAGAACCTTCTTTTTTCAGATGGCAGTGACCTTGGGATGACTCAGAAGGCATCATGGTGCTGAGAAGAAATTACAGAGGAGTACTCAGCACTAAAACATCTCTGTCACACATTCCAAGGCTCAGGGTCCATTGAGGAAGAGGTGGCAGAAAGAATGTAAGAGCCAAAGGAAGCATAGGACTCCTTACAACACGCTCCTCCAGACACAAAATGGCCTGGATATCCATGACCTCACAGTGCCTGATACTACTTACAAAAGACCATCATAATATGAGGAAAAGATGATGACATCAAAATAAAAGAAAGACTTATTGAGAGGGGGAGGGGATATGAAGGAGAGTGGAGTTTCAAAGGGGAAAGTAGGGGTAGGGAGGGAATTACCATGGAATATTGTTTACAATCATGGAAGTTGTCAATAAGTAATAATAATAATAATACTCAAAGGCAGTTATGAAGGCCTGCACTATTTGCTTGTTTTTGTTTTTCAAGGCAAGGTCTCACTCTAGTCCAGGCTGACCTGGAATTCTCTATGTAGTTTCAGGGTGGCCTTGAACTCTTGGTGATCCTCCTACCTCTGCCTCCCAAGTGCTGGGATTAAAGGAGTGTGCCACCACGCCTGGCTAAGGCCTGCACTGGAAGTACTAATCTCTCTTTCCATGTCCAGGAAGATTATGGGTTACATATTATTGGTTGGCTTTACCATTCTCAATTAAGCTGTATTTGGAGGATGACTATTGTTGTCTTGATGGTTTCAGATTCATAGGGCCTCTGTGTTTTTCTTCTGTCATTGGGGCAGGGTCTGACTCAGACCCAGGCTGACCTGGAACCCATTTCAGAATAGAAATCTCAACCTCCCAGCTGACAGGATTAAGGGTGTAGAGCAACACATACCCCTAGGGATTTTGGCTTAAAAGGGTTATCTGTTTCAATCCCCACACTTGCATAACCTGTGCTTGTTTTTATTGAATGTGTTTATTGCTCAGTTGAATTGTAGAATTTATCAGTAAATTGCTCAACCCAGCCCATTAGAGTACTTGAATATCAGGGAAACTCAACACCTAGAATTATTTCTGCAGTTTGATTGGAGTACAAGAGTTATACTTGGCATCTTAAACTCCTACTCTGAAGGTACCTAAAGTTTGATTTTCAAATCTTAAAGCACTGCAGATTATTAGAAAGCTCAAGCAGCAAATCAATTCAGGATGCAAAAATCACAACATTACAATACAAGAAAACCAAGAAGTGAGACAGTACAATCCTACAACAAACTAAAAAACTATCCAAAATGGCTACCAATGAGATTGTTTTAGATGAAATGCCTGACAAATATTTCAAAAAATTCACTTTATCTGTACTCAAAGGAATCAAAGAAGAAAACAAAAGAATTAAAGAAGAAAACAAACTTCTGAAGGAATTCCAAGAGAACACAGGAAAAGAGCTTAATGAAATGAGGTCATTATAAGACATTAGTAAGAAAATAGAAATACTGAAGGAAAATCAGGCAAAAATACTAGCACTGAAAAACATAGTTGGTCAAATAACAAACTCTATGGAATGTGTCACCAGTAGAAAGGATGATGGAGAAAACAGAATATCTCAACTAGAAGACCAGGTGGCAGATATAATACAGTCCAACAAAGAGAAAGACAAGCTAATAGGAAGGTATGAATGAGAATTTCAGGATATCTGGGATGCAATGAAAAGATCAAACATAAGAATTCAGGGTACAGAAGAAAGAGAAGAATTTCAATCCAGATTCTTAGTAGGCATTTTCAAACAAAATCATAGAAGAAAAATTTCCCTAAATTGGGAAATAAATGTCAATGAAGATGCAAGAAGATTTTAGAACACCAAACCGATAAAACCTGGAAAGAACCTCTCCCCACCATGTTATAATTAAACTACTAAACACCCAAACCAAAGAAAATATATTTAAAGCAGTTAGTGAAACAAGCAAGTCACCTATAATGGTAAGCCCATACGAATAACAGCAGATTACTCAACACAAATTTTAAAAGCCAGAAGAGTTTGGAATGATATATTCTATGTTCTGAAAGATAACATCTGTCAACCAAGAATACTTTATTCTGCAATGCTACCTATCCAAATTTATGGAGAAGTAAGTACATTCCATAACAAAAACAGGCTAAAAGAACTTATGACAACTAAGCCAGCTCCACAGAAAATACTTAAGAGAACCCTTTATGCTGAAGAGAAAGCAAAGCAAACACATGAGGAAACAGGAAAAATATCAACCATACTCAACTATCAGTTAAAACAAGAGAGTAAAGGGAAACAGAAAGCACTACAATACAAGAAGAGTGGCAAACGTAAACATATAACTTTCAATAATAACTCCTTTTTTGAAAAAATATTTTTTGTTTCTTTTTATTTATTAATTTGAAGGCAACAGACAGAGAGAGAAAGAGGCAGATAGAGAGAGAGAGAATGGACGTGCCAGGGCCTCCAGCCACTGCAAACAAACTCCAGATGAGTGCGCCCCCTTGAGCATCTGGCTAACGTGAGACCTGGGGAATTGAGCCTCAAACCGGGGTCCTTAGGCGTCACAGGCAAGCGCTTAACTGCTAAGCCATCTCTCCAGCCCTCAATAATAACTTTTAATATCAATGGCCTCAATGCACCAAACAAAAGACACAGGTTTGCAGACAGGATTAAATGCCAGGATCCTGCCATTTGTTGCCTCCAGGATACTCACCTCTCAATGAAAGATAGACACTGTCTTAGGGTGAAACAGAGGTTGCTATTCTAATATGTAACAGGCTAGACTTCAAACAAACATTAGTGAGCAAAGATAAATAAGGTCATTTTATACTGATTAAAGGAACACTCCAACAGGAGAACATTATAATCAGATAGATAGATGATAGATAGATAGATAGATAGATAGATAGATAGATAGATAGATAGATAGATAGATAGATAGATATAGATATGTAGATATAACATAGGGGCTCCCAATTTCATGAAACAAACATGATTAGACTTAAGGTCACTAGACTTAAGGTCACAGATAAAACAAAACAATTGTAATGGGTGACTTCAATACCCCACTCTCATCAATTGAGAGGTCATTCTGGAAAAAACAAAAAACAAAACATAGACAAAGATATATCTGGATTCAATTATGTCATGGAACAAATAGATCTAACCGGTATCTATCAAACATATCTCAACATAATAAAAGCTATTTATGACAAACCTACAGCCAACATAGTACTAAATGGGGAAAAACTTGAACAAGATAAGGTTTCCCACTGTCCCCACTGATTCTATGTATAAAGGACCCTAAAGACTCTACCAGAAAACTGTTAGAGCTGATTAGCACTTTTAGCAATGTAGAAGGATATAAAATAAATTCGCAGAAATCAGTAGTTTTCCTATATACTAACAACAAATATGCAGAGAATGAAATTAGGGAATCTCTCCCATTCACAATTCTCAAAATAAGTAAGTAAATAAGTAAAGTACCTTGGAATAAACCTAACCAAGGAAGTGAAGGATCTCTATAATGAGAACTTTAAAACACTCAAGCAAGAAATTTCAGAAGACACAAGGAAATGGAAAGACAACCCATGTTCTTGAATTGGAATAATCAATATTGTGAAAATGTCAATCTTTCCAAAAGTAATCTATACATTTAATACAATCCCCATTAATATTCCAATGGCATTCTTTACAGAAATAGAAAAAAAAAAAAACAGTCATGGAAACACACACACACAAAAAAAAAAATCCTTGAAAAGTCAAAACAATTTTGAGCAATGAAAATAAGGCTGGGGGCTGGAGAGATGGCTTAGCAGTTAAGCACTTGCCTGTAAAGCCTAAGGACCCTGGTTGGAGGCTCCATTCTACAGGACCCATGTTAGCCAGATGCCCAACGAGACACAGACATCTGGAGTTTGTTTGCAGTGGCTAGAGGCCCTGGCTCCCCATTCTCTCTCTCTCTCTCTCTCTCTCTCTCTCTCTCTCTCTCTGTCTGTCTATCTCTATCTCTATCTCTATCTGTTGCTCTCAAATAAATAAAAATAAACAAGAAAAATAAGGCTGTTATTACCATATCCAATATTAAGCTAATTACAAAGCCATAGTAACAAAAACAGCATGTTACTGGAATAAAGACAGAGACATAGTTCACTGGAACAAAATAGAGGACCCAGATGTTAATCCAGGAAGCTACAGCCATCTGATTTTTGACAATGCCAAAAATATTCATAGGAGAAAAGAAAGCCTCTTCAACAAGTGGTGCTGGGAAACTTGGATATCTATAAGTAGAAGGATGAAAATAGATCCATGTACAAAAATCAATTTCAAATGGACCAGGGACTTTAATATCAGTCCTAAAACTTGAAACTGCTAGAGGAAAAGGTAGGGGCACCTCTTTAACAATTGGCATAGGCAATGACTTTTTGAATATAAACCCAGTTTCTCAAGAAATAAAACCACTACTCAACCACTGTAATCTCATGAATTTATGAAGTCTCTGTGTAGCAAGAGACTGAAAAGAGCAGAGACAGCATACAGAATGGGAGACAATGTCAGCTCTACATCTGACAGAGGATTAATATGCAGAATATACAAAGAACTCAAAAAAATAAGCAATAAGAAATCAAACAACCAAATTAAAAAATGGGCTATGGAACTAAATAGTGAGTTCTCATCAGAGGAAATACAGAAATCAGTGTGGAGGTTCTTGTGACAGCTAAAAATAGATTTACCATATGCTCTAGCTTTAACACTCCTAGGCATATATCCTAATGACTCTTCTCACTACCTTAGAGATACTTGCATGACCATGTTTATTCCTGCTCTATTCACAGTAGCTAGGAAATTAAACCAGCCTAGATGTCTCTCAATAGGTGAATATGGTACATTTATACAATGGAGTTCTATTCAGCAGTAAAGAAAATTGAAATTATAAAATTTGTATGGATCTAGAAAGGATTACACTAAGTGAGGTAACCCAGGCCCAGAAAGCCAAACATCACATGTTCTCTCTCAAATGTGGATCCTAGCTGCAAATGTTTAGATTTCCATGTGAGCTGGAATAAAAGGATCAGTAGCAGAGGCCTATAAGCTATAAAATGGCTATAAGGGAGGGAGGAGAGAGAAGGACTTTGTGGGATGGTATCGTATAGATGCAATTATAAGAACAGCTTACCGGGAGTGGAATGCCCTAAGTGAGGCCAGGGGAAGATATTGAGTAAGAGAAGGGTTGGGAAAAGGTCAAACAAAACTCAAGATATTCTGAATAAGACATATGAAAGCCTATGATTTTGGATAATGGCACATCCAGAAGCCATAATTTGCTAGTAGAAAATTTTCAGTGCCTTGAATGGGATAACTTCCAGTGAGTTGCTGGCCAGTGTAGTCTCTGTTGCCTCCAAAACATTATAGGCTATTGCCAAGGCCCTTGGTTTTCTTCAAATAACAGATGGTAAGACCCTATTGCTAAAGATTTCACATGCCTTGTCAGCAAGGTCACTGAGTAATCAAGATGATGTTGAGCTGAACACCTTCTCCCTGTAGACCAGCCAGCTGAAAGCTGGAAGAAGCTGCACTGTATGAAGCCTTATGGGAAACAGAAGTCATCAGCGGTAAATTGGAAGCCTCAAGTTTGGCCAGACAGTCCAAATGACTGAATGGGTGCAATAGTGGCCTGTCTGCTCTGGGGGAAACCAACTGGTCTCTAATTGGCCTGGAGGCCCACTCTATGGGAGGGAAAACATGCCTAGTACTGAAATCCTAATCAAAAGCCTATGACGGGGGGTTGGGGGGGTCATGAGACTTAGTGGTATAAAGCCTGGTTAAATGCATATATTATGCTCACTAAACTGCCATGTAAGCACTACATTTAATGTTTATATTCATATATTTTTTTTTTCTTGGTTTTTCGAGGGAGGGTCTCACTCTGGTTCAGGCTGACCTGGAATTAACTCTGTCATCTCAGGGTGGCCTTGAACTCATGGCAATCCTCCTACCTCTGCCTCCCGAGTGCTGGGATTAAAGGCGTGCGCTATATTCATATATTACTGTTACTCTCACTTTTGGTTAGAGCAGCTTGTATTTTCAGTGGCAGTGACCACTGGGATGACCCAAAAGACAACATAGTGCTGAGAAGAAGTGACAGAGGAGTGTCCAACACTGAAACATCTCTATCATACCCTCCAAGTCTCAGGGTGCAATGCAGAAGAGGTGGCAGAAAGAATGTGAGAGCCTAAGGAATGGTACCACTCCTTACAATGAAACTGTCTAGACAGAAATTGGCCTTGATATCCATGTCCTCACAGTGCCTAGCAATACCTTCTCAAAACCCTCATAATAGGAGAAAAGGATGATGACGTCAAAACAACAGAGAGAATAATGGAGAGAGGGAGGGAATATGGTAGAGAATAGAGTTGTAAAGAGGAAAGTGGGAGAGGGAGGGAATATCATGGTTTATTGTCTAAAGTATAGAAGTTGTTAATAAAAAAATTGAAAAATAAAAGGGTGTATTTGTCCTGTCAGAGGGCATAGTACATTACACATGTGACTAAAAGAGTGTAAACTAGGGAGGAAGTCCTAAACAACTGTAGAAGGATAGCCTAATCCAGATGGAACAGACCTTCTAAGCAGTATCACAAGCTTGTGGGATTCCATCGTGTCTCTATTACAAGTATGGCAAAAATTAAGCCAAGTGTTAAAACATTCCAATTTTAAAGTTATTCTGACTACCCTGAGTTAAACACATTGGTGTCAAAATGTAAGCAGTGAGTTTAGCAGAGCAATTTTATAATAAACAGTCCTGACAGAAAATGATGATTACATTAAAAAGTATGACAACTCTGGTGGTAGCAGAAAATTAAAAGACAAGAAAAAGTATGAAAAGTGATCTATTAAGAGCTCTTAAGTAATTAAATACAAAGAATAAAAGACTCAAGAGGCTGGGCAGATAGCTCAGCAGTTAAAGGGGCTTGCTTCCAAAACCCACTGGTCCAAATTTGAATCCCTAGTACTTAATTAAAGCCAGGTGTGCATACATCTGTAGTTAGTTTGCCATGGCAAGAGACCCTGGCATGCCCATACTCTTTTTATCTCTCATAAATAGATAAATAAATAAATATTTTTTAAAAGAAAGAAAAAGATTACTTCTGAGGCATTCTCCTGAATAACTGTTAATGACACACATTTTTTTGAGATGGAAAGACTCAGAGTCTCTCTTTGTACAAAGCATTGGTTCTGTGGTGATTAAACTGCTTATCATACAACCAAACAGAGGACTTGAAGACAAACAAAATGAAGCCCAAGTTCTCAGTAACTAGGCACTAGTTGATAGTACTAGAAGAGATGAAAATAATGCCAAAAAATAGGAAAGAGAGCTGGTGAGATGGACGAGCAGTTAAGGCACTTGCTTGCAAAGCTTAAGGACCCAAGTTCAACTTCACAGTCCAATATAAGCCAGACACACAAGGTGACACAAGCATGTAAGATCTCACATATGCACAGGTAGCGCATGCATATGGAGTTTAATTGCAGTTGCTGGAGGCCCTGACATGCCAATTTTCTCTCTCTTTCTTACTCCCACATTTGGTCTCTCACACTGAAAGAATAATAATAATAATAATCCAATAGTTGAGCTTGCCTCAAAAGAAAAAAAGCAGGAAAGACATGGGGCAGTGGTGCATAAGGCTGAGATACAAGGATTGCCATTAGTTCAAGGTCAGCCTGGAGCTACAGAGTAAGTTCAAGGTGAGGCTGCACTAGAGTGAGACCCTGTCTCAAAAAAACAATATAGGGCTGGAGAGATGGCTTAGCGGTTAAGCGCTTGCTTGTGAAGCCTAAGGACCCCGGTTCGAGGCTCGGTTCCCCAGGTCCCATATTAGCCAGATGCACAAGGGGGTGCATGCATCTGGAGTTCATTTGCAGAGGCTGGAAGCCCTGGCGTGCCCATTCTCTCTCTCTGTCTGTCTCTCTGTGTCTGTCGCTCTCAAATAAATAAAAATAAATAAATAAATAAATAAATAAATAAACAAACAAGCAGTATACAGAAGCCGGGTATGGTGGTGCACACCTTTAATCTCAGCACTCGGGAGGCAGAGGTAGAGGTAGGAGGAACGCTGTGAGTTCAAGACCACCCTGAGAGTACAGAGTTAATTCCAGGTAACCCTGGACCAGAGTGAGACCCTACCTCGTAAAACCAAAAACTAAATATATATATATATTTAATATAAATTTATATATATATAATTTAATATAAATATATATATATATATATATATATATATATATATATATATATATATATATATATATATATTCAATCTACCTTGGTCCTGAGTTTTTGATCTTAAGCATGACCTCAGTAGAATTCAAGAACATCTACATGATAAAATACATGTTTCATAAAAATTCCACAACCTCATGTTTATTTTTAGTTAATCTTCAAAGAATATCTATTTTAATCACTGGATAGCATATTTTGATTTTAAAAGTGTATAGCAGTCCTTAACTTTTCCATCAAGTTCAATAATTATAATATAAAGCTAGTATAATCGACTATATGATTTCTTAGCCTAAGTTTCAAGTTTCTTAGACTGTAAGGTTTCATGTTTATAGGTTTTTGCATTGTGTGTGTGTGTGTGTGTGTGTGTGTGTGTGTGTGTGTGTGTATGAATATGCATATGGAGAATGCACTTGTACATGGGTGTGTGGGTGTCAGAAGTTGACACTGGGTGTCATGTTGTTCTTTCTCATTCACTTTCTACCACCTTTTTCCTTTTTTTTTTTTTTTTTTTTTCTTTTTAAGGCTCTCCTATAAACCTAGAGCTCACTGATTCAGTTATACTTGCTACCTGCTGGCAAGCTAGCTCCAGAGCTCCCTTGTCTTCATCTGCACAGCACTGGTACTACAAATGTGTATCATCACACCTGGCATTTACCTGGGTGCTAAAGATATAGACGTAGGCTTGCCTGATCAGCACTGTCTGCATTGTGCCATCTCTTCAGTGCCCCGTGCTTATTACTTACTAATCAGTATAACATTTCTGCAAAATAGAAGCTCTATTGGATTAAAAGAAAGAATAGCATCCTCTTTAAAGAGTTTGAATTATAAATAAATAGACACTTCTATGACTTCCTTTTAATTCCAATGAGATAGCTAATTTAACAGTTTAAGTATTCTCTCCAGGTATCTAATCCTTAATAAATTGATTTAAAAAAAATTCCTGTTTGTCACGACACACTAACAAAGAGACAAGATTGCTTAATTTAGGCAGTTTAAATGCCTTTGGAACACAAAAAGTGTTTTAAACATTAATCTTATAATTTGGACCTTGTAAAAATTAACAAATTCTTTACAACGGTTAATTATGGGATTTTTGCATTGGTCTCACAAGGATATTTGGGATTGATTAAGGGTAGATAGTCATTGGCTTTAATTTGAAAAAAATAATTATATGAAACCAAGACAATCATGATGATTTACTTTTAAATAGATAAAGAATTTTTTTTTTTTCCCCCACAGACCCTGAACCTTTGCACAGTGGGTCCAACACTTCCCTAGGAATTGAGAGTAAAGCAAAGAATGATGAGAGAGTACTTAGGTGACTGATAATTTTGAATTTGTCATAAAATTTGAAAACAAAAAAGAGAGTGGGGGAAAATAAAGTTCTCTCATAATTTAATTTTGATTGTTCTTGAAATGGAAAGTAAGTGGAAGACTCAACATGTTAGCCTTACATGGAAAAAATTCAGGAAACATTTGTAGTAAATTGGATGTGATCCAGACCACAATGACCTCAATTCAAATTGAAAAAATTCACAGGAGACTGATTACAGAAGTGGAAAGGTAAAGATATGGAAATTATACTTGATGGGCATGACACAATTGTCACTAACAACAAGGACAGCACTAAAAGCAATAAAAGGGAAAAGTGACAGCCTGAACAAAAAGACAAAAGAAAAAAAAAAGAAGAAGAAGCATGCAGCAACCAGAAATGCTCCCTGGAAAGGTGGACTTTTTGTTGTTGTTTAATTACATGTAGAAAATACCAGTACTGCCTTCCTCACTCAGTGAAAAACAAGATTGTACAATAATGCAAAATGTAAAACTTAAAACGTATAAAAGTGACTTTACCAATTAAAATTCAGGAATGATTCACAGGACTTAATTGTTAAATGTATGATATTGAATACTAATGAGGAATAGCATTGTTGTTCACAGGTTCAGCATATTTGCACATTTCAATCTTGTGTATTATCAAATATTTGTGGCCTGGAGCTGAGTTTGTCTTTGACTTGTAACACCCTGAAGGCAGTAGCAGAGGCACCAGTACTTTTCATCATCTATTGTCTGAAAGCCAACTAGAGATTCACTTTACTCTAGGCAATGATCCTCCCATTGCTCCTCCCATGACCTTGAAAGTTGCAAATTCTCGGCTCTCGGCCTTTCTAACTCTTCGGCAGCTCTCAAGCTGCTGGCGGCTGTGCCTAGAGCTGGCCACTCTAGCAGGCATGTGATCTTCATGTAAGCAGAAGATAAAAGATGATAAAAGACGACATATATTCACTAAAACCACGCTGGTAAGGCTTTACTGGGGCCTACGCACAGGGGCAGTGTACCTTAGAGCGGTCTCTCAAACTAAGGCAGTGAGAATGAAAGAATTCCTGCCTATACAGTAGCAAGCCTGTTAGCTGTTGTAGGTAGTGTGGGGCAGGTGGGTGGGGGGAGCCCACCATGACAATATGAAGGCTGCTGCGGTGAGATCAGATTGGCTGTGGGAGTGGCTGCTGTCAGGGTTTATCTGAGAGTCATCGTGATAAATAGGCAGACATTAGGTTTATAGGTCGCTGAAGGACAGAGTTAACCTCTGGTTTCCTTGGTAACATTAGAAAGGGAAGCATCACAATTGCTACATGAAAAAGAGGATAGAAGTCTAAGCATTTTTGTTGAGGAAAAGTTAATTTGAGTTTTACCTCTCGCTTTGGGTAGGGACATGGCATTCTAATCTACCCAAAACATGAGATTAGAGTTGCCTCCCTTAAGAGTTAATCTACATGAGCCTGTGATCAACTAGTCAACAGACCACTCCTAATTTACAAACAAGCCAAGGAGCTGCAAGGAATATTTATTCCCTTAACGAAATAATGTACACTAGTCTCTGCCTCAGGAAAGTTCTTCATAGACCCTCACTGCAGACCTTGTCTGCTTTTCTAACTCAGAAAACATAACCTTTTTTTTTTTTTTTTAATCTCTTTCTTTTTGTTTTTGGGAAGAAGGCATTTACAGGCCACAACTGCAGCACTCAGAGTGCCAGTCAAAATCCTAAACATGCTTGCTCTGATACTTCGGGGCCTTTCCACATTATTTTTTTCTTACTAAATCTCCTTTGGTTTATACATTATTGTCCAGATTACTAATTTTTCATGGCCAAGAGACAAAGAACTCAATAGCATGAAAATCTACATCAATATAAAGCTTCCATGGACATAGTAGAGCCAAGCCATGATCTGTAACATTTCTTCTTGGTAACTATGCCCATTCCAAAGCCACTTCTGGTCATCAATGTCAGAAATTTCCAAATGAGAACTAATGGAATCAGCAAAGGTATTGATGCAAGATATGGGGACTCAGGCAAGTTCCCCCAAATTTATGAAACCCAAATTTGGTTTCTGACCTATCTTTAACAAAGAATTGGTAAAGGTGGACTCAAACAGGATAAATCATTTATTATTAAGTCTACTTAGGGAGAAATCACAAATTATGAGGTTTATTTAAGGAAGTTTGGTACCTAGGAAGGCTAGAGCAAGAATCATAAACATGTGGGAAGTAGGAAACATGCTCTCATGTGGAAACACTGCATAGTTCATAAAGTTCATTTAAAAGAAACTAAGATTTTGGGGGGAACAGGTGGGACTACAGTAGAGCTGAAAGCACATGGAGGAGCTTAAACTGAGCCTTTCAAGGAAAGACAAAGGCAGAGTCACCAGCACGTAGAAGACAGAACTGAGGCACATTGCAGAGAAACTTAGAAGAAACCCACATGACATCTGTTGTGCACTACCTATGGAGGGAAGTTAAGTGGATAAAGTCACAAGGAGAGTCTCAAGAAAAATAAGAGGGAAAATATCAAAGCATAGACCAAGAAGTTCAGAAGAGAAATGAGTAATGGAGTGAGTTATACTCATGGTTAACCCAAGTTTAAAGAAATCACACAGGTAACAGACCTGGTGTCATTGAGGGCACCCATGTGTGAGCCTCAGTCTCTTAACTGAAACTACCTAAACGAAGCTAGCTTTCTTCTATATTCCTTCAGTATGGTGTTTCATTGACAGCCCTTATAGCATTCTAACAATCATGTGATAAAATTGCAGTGGTATTTCAGGACCTTCTTGTATTTTCACTAGTGGAAACAATGCCCAGTATGGGTGACCTGGGGAACAATGGATAGAGCGTTGCACAGGTCTTCTCTGCTGAATCTTAAAGAAGAGTCACTGCATTTCATTTGTAGATAGGCACTTCTGTGGCTTCCCTGCAAATAGTCCAACAGCTATCAGTTAAGCAGCTGAACTGCTTGCACCTGCCACTATCAATCATTTAAAAGCAAAAACAATAAGAAAAGATGATAATAAAGAATTGTGAATTTAGAAATTTTAGCAGGTGTTAAGTCCTAGCCACCTACCCTTTGGGTGACTTGGGTCCTCCTTGCCTGTCTCAAAGGAACCACAAATACCACAATTTCAGTATATGGCAAAATGTGAGAGTGATGTTTAGATTATGGAGCTGTGGAAAAAAAAATCTATGCAAATGTGGTTTTCTTGTTTGTAAAATTGTGTGAAATGTTCTGCTTCAGAACATTTTAGAACCACATTCAACAAATAAAAAATATCCTTGAAAAAATGTAAGATAGGAAATAGCATTTGATTAGAACCAAATCTGACTTTTCAAAAAGCACAAAATTCATCTATTCACAGAATAGACTTATTGACTACCTACTCTAGAACAATCCCTGTTCTAGGCAAGAGGTAGAACCCTATAGAGTTTAGCTTATAGGCAGAGAAGACTGGAATTAATAAAACACACTGAAATCTTAATGAGGGTTTTGAGGAAGACAAAAAAGTGAAAAATAAACAGTAGCTTCCAGCCAGGTTTCTTTCTGTGAATCCTAGACCTGAATAGTAGCAATAAGCCAGTCTTGTCCAAATGGGAGGGAAGAACACTGTCAGCCGAATGGGAGAGCTGCTTCAAAGGCTATACACTGGGATAAAACTGGCTGTTCCCAGGACAGACACGAATGTCATTGTACCGATGCACCAAAGAAAAGAAAAGTGCAGCAAGGCCATGTAGACAGTATTTAATTAATGCTTCCCTGAATTAGAATAGAATGGTAAATGACAATGGTCATGATGCTTCTAAATGGAAAGGTTGAAGATGTTTCTGGCTTTTGTGATTTAGCAAGCTTTTTGTGATCAAATACTTCCCTTCTCCTTATTGCTTTATCTTGGGTTATGCAGACTCTGTCTCAGGAACAGTAATAAAATCTCCCTATAGTATTAGTTTTATTCTTTTTGCTCATATAAATAGATCATTTGCAGACATATACAACCCAGTAAATATAAATCACTAGCTATATTTATATTGATAACAATGGGTATATTTTTAAAACTATCTACTGAAATATACAAAGTATTAGTACATAAATTATGAAAATATTGAATTATTTTTGTTCCTTTATCTTTAAATGTTCAATTACTACTGCATTAAGTTTACATCACAAAATATCTTCAAAGACGTACAAGTGAAAGCTGATTACATGACAGGACATGTTCATTGCTCAGGGTCATGTTTTAAGAACCCAATTGAATGTAATTCAATGATCAATGGTAAGAAAGTTGTCAACTTGGAAACAGTAAGCATCTTTCAGATCAAAGAGGACATTACTTCCACTGATATTCTATTGTCTACTAGACTCTATTTCCAGATATCATTTAATCCTATCATCTGACACATTAGTCTGAAAGGCTACCATAACAAAATATCCTGCACTTAAAAATGAAATGTGATTTAACAAAAACTTATTTTTCATTTTTCTGGCAGTTAAGAATCCAAAGTCAAGGCATCAGCAAGGCAGGTTTTATTTCAAAGTGTCTTCTCTTTGTTGTTACTAAGTTGCCATCTCACATGACCTTATTTTTTAAAAAATATTTTATTTTATTTTATTTGCAAGCACACAGAGAGAAAGAGATCGAGAAGAGAGATAGAGAGAGAATGGGCACGCCAGGGCCTTCAGCCTCTGCAAATGAACTGCAGACACGTGCGCCCCCTTGTGCATCTGGCTAACGTGGGTCCTGGGGAGTCAAGCCTCAAACCAGGGTCCTTTGGCTTCACAGACAACCGCTTAACCTCTAAGCCATCTCTCCAGCCCGACATGACCTTATTTTAATGCACTAGTGGATACCAGGGGATTGCAGAGTGCTTGTACTAACCTTATCAAGTCACAACTCCAACTAGGAAAGTGCCATTATTATCAATTCATCTAACAAAACTTATTGCCTGAGGGCGCATCACCAGTGGGGAACTTGGTCTTGTATATGCAAATTTGGGAGTAAAGAAACTCCAAGTCCATAACATACTCAGAATTAAAAGAGAGATTTTCTACCCAGCTATTTTTGATGTTAGATAAATAATTCAAGTAGGTAGATAAAGCTCTCAATCCCAGTAATATTTCTTAAATGCTGAGATTTTAGGGTGGGGAGATGGTTTAGTTAAATGTTCTTGCTTAAATACTGAGGTAGACATCTCACTTACTAAGATTTACTGTCCCCCCTAGTGAGTCTTCAGTTTATAAGATAAAGTTGTGAGACACTTATGTTTACTTCTATTCTATTCACAAGAGCAAAGAAATAGAATCAGGCTACAGATGAATGGAAAATTAAAGTGCAGTGCATGCATACAATGGAAATTTATTTGGCCATAAAGAAAAATGAAGTTAAAGATTTGTAGGTCAATGGATGAATGTGAAAATTGAGTGAAGTGACATAGATTTAGATAGATAAACAATCTATGTTTTCTACCATATATAGATCTTAACTTTTAAAATATATATAGCTTACTTATTTATTGGTACAGAGAGAGAGAGAAGTGAGAGAATGGGCACACCAGGGACTCCAGCCACTACAAAGAAACTCCAGATGCATATGCCACTTTGTGCATCTGGTTTTTCTGGTTTTACATGGGTACTGGGGAATCAAACCCAGGTCATAAACAAGCTTTATAAGCAAATGCTTAGAACATTTGCATATTCTATTAACCTATAAGTATATATTTATATATGTATGCACACACACACACACACACACACACACACACACACACACACACTATGTATAGATCATGAAACCAGAAATGGAACCACTAAAAGGAAAAAAGAGGTTTTGAGGAAGGGGAAGGTGTAGAATAACAGAATACAGGTACCAGAAAAGGAGAAAGAAGAAGTTAAAGGGAAAATAAGAATCAGGTGATGAGGAAAACAATAAAGAAGAGGATCAAAACAAGTAAATGCTGTATGTAAATGACATAAAAAATTTATTAATTTTAAAAAAATAAATAAAAATAATTTAACTTGTGAGATATATGTCCTGTAGATCTGGTGTTTCTCTGTCATTAATAAAGGCATAATGAATAGGAATATTTATCAGGACTAGAAATGGAAACATTTTTTGAAATAGAGAGGAGAAATATTAAACTCAAATTAATGTCTCAAACTAGAAGTCAGTCATGCTGCCGGGCATGATGGTGCACACCTTTAATCCCCGCACTCGGGAAGCAGAGGTAGGAAGATCACCATGAATTTGAGGCCACCCTGAGACTACATAATGAATTCCAGGTCAGCCTGGGTTAGAGCGAGACCCTACCTCAAAAAAACATTAAAAAAAAAAAAAAAAGAAATCAGTCATACTTACTAACTAGTCAACTTTATCAAATGTTCCTTGTTCCACAGAATAGTGTTGACTGTCTAGCAACATTATACTTGAGGGGGGTACTGGGGCCTGCAAACCTTTCTTTCCCCCTTGCAAACCTGAAGCAAAGTGTTTTGAAAGTGTCTCTCCATTGTACAGCACCAAACTAGCAATCTGCCTCCTCTCATTTAAATATTTCCTCTGCTTTTGAAGCAGAGATGTTTTTTTGTTTTTCTATCATGTCTCAATATTCTCCTACAGGAAACACTTAGAGAAAAAAAAAATGGATGACAACACTTAGAGAAGAGAAAGATCAAACCCAAATGACAAGAGCCACAAGATGACAATTTTAATTAATAGTAAATTGCAAAAATGTGACACTGTATTGTCGCTTGAGACAAGATCACACTGTGATGCAGCCCTTGCTGACCTGGAACTTATTGTGTACACCAGGCTGGCATCGAGCATTCGGGATGTCTGCCTCTGCTTTCTGAGCACTGGGGTTACTGGCATGCATGACTACACCCAATTTTAGACTATGTATGTTTTATAATTAAAATGGCATTCCATGCAATTTGTATTATTATTTAAACTTTTGACAACTTTTGCCAAAAATACAGAATACTGTAAATCAGATTTTCCAGAATAAACAAGTTGACAAAAAGTTTCTACAACAACATGAAATTGATCTTTTCCAAAAGAAAACAAACCTTGCAAGTAAAAAAAAAAAGGGGGGGGGTTGCAAAAAAGCAAGCCAACTACCTAACTGCTCCATCTAAGAAATTACTTATTCCAAAGAATAAGAAATGGTTCTTGGGCTGGAGAGATGGCTTAGCGGTTAAGCATTTGCCTGTGAAACCTAAGGACCCTGGTTCGAGGCTCGATTCCCCAGGACCCACATTTGCCAGATGCACAAGGGGCACATGTGTCTGGAGGTCCTTTGCAGTGGCTAGAGGCCTTGACGTGCCCATTATGTATCTATCTATCGGCCTCTTTCTCTCTTTGTCTGTCATTCTCAAATAAATAAATAAAAGAAATGGTTCTTTTGTAACCCATAAGGAGGTAATTTATTAGCTGGTGAAATTATATAACCCCTACCCAAACTTAAGTCACATGAATGAACATAAAAGTATGTCGTCATTATTTCTTTCATCCTATTTAAATTAAATTGATTTCTCTTTCAGGAGCCAACCTCTATACAGAATATTCTGTCATTAGATACGTAAATGTCATCAAATGTGTAACTACTGGGTGGAAGAGATGGCTTAAGGGTTAATGTACTTGCCTGCAAAGTGTGAGCACCCAGGTTCAATTCCCCAGTACCCACATAAAACCAGATGCACAAGGGGGCGCACACATCTGGAGTTCCTTTGCAGTGGCTGGAGGCCATGGTTGCCCCATTCTCACTCTTTCCCTGTTACTCACTCTCTCATTCTCTCAAATAAATAAATAAATAACTTTAAAAGTGTGTAACTACAATTAGTGATTTCCATGATCCTTGCAATTTTGTCATAGTGAATAATTTTAAGAAATGTGTTGTGTTTCACAAACATCCCCCAAAGAACTCGTCAATATTCTTGTGAATTAATATTGGGTAATAAGTAGATATGGGGGGTATGATATATTTAACTAAGGTATCATAAAACCTATCTACAAAGCTGGTACATTAGTTTAACACTAAGCACATTAGGACTTTATTGGATGGGATTATAACATGTGGGAATAAGAATTTAAAAACTTAAAACAAAATAAATCAAATGGGGGCTGGAGAGATGGCTTAGCGGTTAAACGCTTGCCTGTGAAGCCTAAGGACCCCGGTTCGAGGCTCGGTTCCCCAGGTCCCACGTTAGCCAGATGCACAAGGGGGCGCACGCGTCTGGAGTTCGTTTACAGTGGCTGGAAGCCCTGGCGCGCCCATTCTCTCTCTCTCCCTCTATCTGTCTTTCTCTCTGTGTGTCTGTCGCTCTCAAATAAATAAATAAATAATTTAAAAAAAATAAATAAATCAAATGGTATATAACACAAGTGTTAAATTAGTCAAGTAATTGATTTTTGACTAGTTGAAAATGTAATTGTTTATTTTTATAGGTTCCAGTAATACTTATAATTTTAAGATGAGAGGCAATCAATTTATAATCAAAAGAAATAATAGACAGAATAACTAGCAATAGATGAGTTTATTAATATGAACCTCTTTTAGAAGACACATGGTATAGTTGTCAAATTCAACATTAAATTCTTTACAAAATTGATCTTTGGTTAATGGGGATATAAAAAGGGGGTTACCTAAGTACAAATAAAAGTGCTGAATTGGTCTCATCTTGTGAGTTTGTTATAGCTATAAAAATTTAGTACTTCTCTGTGTTGCAATGTCTTAGCTTAACAGCTGAAGAAATTTTATATGGAGAAAACACAACCAATTGAGAAAAATAGAATTAAAAAGAAAAGGAATTCATTCTATGCACTAAACAGCAAGCACTGGTACAGTGTAAGATGCAGCAGATAGAACATATTGCTATATACAGACATATACAAAGATATGTCTGTGGTCATGACACCCTGAAAACACCTGATCTTGGGGACCAAGCATGGATAGGCCTGGTTTGTTCTTTGGTGAGGGAGATACATGCTTAACCCATAAATGTTGAATTGGATTGATGAACAATTAGATAATTTCCTTTATAAAGTCAGTTGTGTTATTTACGTTTAACAAGAAGTATTCAGACCTACTTGATAAGACACTTTTAAGTTATCTTATGTATTATTTCTTTCTAATTGCTTATGATGAATATTTCCAAAAGGTGGGCACAATAGAAATTTAAATCTACCCATTTTACTTCTTGTTTTTTGAATGAATTGTTCTTTATTTTTGTAATTTTCTTTTAAGTATTTACTATTACTTAAAACAGATGTGTGCCAGCTACTTATTTTCTGCATTCAAATATTTTTTTAGGGGGTTGAAGGAATTGCTTAGTGGTTAAGGCACTTGCCTGTGAAGCCCAAGGACCCAGGTTCAATTCCCCAGTAAACACATAAGCCAGATGAACAGGGTGGCACTACATCTGGAGATCGTTTGCAGTGGCCAGAGGCCCTGGTAATCCCATTTTATCTCTATATATCTGCCTCGTTCTTCCCCCCTCTCTCTTCCAAGTAATAAAACTTTAAAAAATATTTTTCTAATAAGGGAAGCCTAGGAGGGTGGGGGAACCAATATCTGTCCAAGCAACTCATGGTCTAACCTACTTAACAGCAAATAACCTGTTGTGATGCCCACACAAGTACAATATTGGCATACAGCCATGGTGGGGAACTAACTGCTCTTGATTTAGCTTACTGATCCCCTCAGTGGTATGGGACCCATAGCTGGAACTGGGAAACAAGTCAGAACCATATCCAAACATTAGCCCACTCTCCAATATCAAGCTACCACCCATCATGGGCCACAAGAGGTCCTACACCTGGTAAATTCTCTATTAAAAAAAAGGAAGGGTTCTTTCATTTGTCCTGGTGCTAACTTACTCTCCCTTGGAGAATCTGCTTCTCTTTTTCAGATAGATGCAGATCCTAAGGAGATCACCCCATCATACTTCAAAAGGGCCTGGGCTGAAACTAAGGAAAATTGGCAAAACAAGCAAGGGTGCTGTTTTCCTGATGAACCTGATACCAGCACAAGGGGGAAGGAGACCAACACACAGAAAAATCACCTCCTACCAAATCAGAGCCAGAGCCTCAGAGGCCCCCAACACCTCCTCACTGAAGCAGACCAAAAATGAACCCAACATGGCTCAGGGAAATTTTGTGGAAGAGGGGGCGGAAAGAATGTCAGAGCCATATGTTGGGTCATGATATGCAGAGACATTTATCTTACCCATAACTGTGGGCTAACTCCACAATGCATGACCCATATACTTCAACAAGGAGGGGCCAGTGGGGAGGGGGTAGGTCACGGATGAGCCTAATAATTGTACCAAACTGCCTGTATTTGCTGTATACAAAACTAACTAATTTAAAAAAAAATTTAAAAACCTGGAGGGAAAATCTGTAGAGATATAAATGGGTGCCATGGAAATAATATATGAATGTAACCTCCTACCCTACCTAGACTTCCCTAATCAGAAAAAAAGTTTTTAATATTCCATTTTACTTCTTATTCACACTTCTCATGCTGGCTGAGGAGATTTGTAACTCATGATGAAAGGGAGGTCCCCCATCTGCTCTAAGTCATTAGCCATATTTGTGACACCTCCCTCCCACGATTATGAAGGACTATGACAGTAAACAATCATGAGAAGCTTCTAATGAGTGCATTTCCTCAGTAAGGATGCAAATCACTCTTCACAAACCTGTAGTTCATACTTGCCTTGTTCCTAATGAAATGCTTTTCCTGATCTCACTTTCTCTTGAGTTCCGGTGACCCCATTCAGCTTTCACCATGTGTTAATGTCTATAGACAGCAGTCAATATGGAAATCAATCAGTCTGACTCCTTAGGACTGAGTTGAAACAGCAGAGCTGCCATAATATTGATACAATTTTCATCACCAGTTTAATTCAGTTTTTATAGAACACTGGACTTCTAAGCTCTATCAATTGCCCATCTCAATGTCTACTCTGACTTACTGCTTCTATAAACTGCCTTTATTTTCCAGATGTCTTTCCAAAGCAAATACCATAAATAACTAAAAGCAAAGTTTTTCTTATCTCTATCTTAGGCCACAGATCTTATCCCTTCTTGCTTTCTAAATAACTTGAAAGAATTAAAATGACATTTGGGTCTTGAAGCTTATGATCTTTTCCATATCATTAAGTTCTTTCTTGTTTGCTGATTGAGTCATGCCCTGCCCAATTCAAGAATATCCCCTTTAGCCATGTCATCTTTCACCTTTAATTCTTGAAATTGTAGTCTTCATGATGAATATGTTTGTGCTGTGTTCAACTTCATTTTTGACATACAAAGCCCAAGTTGTGACATGGTAATGAGCTTTCTACACACTCATTAACAAGTAGCAACAAGACACCATGAAACGAGTCCACAGCACTGGAGTCCGATATGTGCTGTCCAATCACTGAGGCTCACAGATTAGTGTCTACTACAAGAAGTGTATTTTTTCTGAGCTACAAAATATTATAAGAAACAAAAATAAACTAAAAGCATCTTGATCATTAAATTTGATAATTCTTATCTGCTACTCACTTTTTACACCCCCCATTTCTTGATGTGGTCTAATTCAGATATCAAGTATCTAATCCTACATCTGTGATGGTGGCTTAATTTGATCTTTATAAAATTAAAAGCTTTTCCTCACTCCTTCTTTCTAGTATCTCTGCAGGATTTAACAATGAAGCCCCTTTGTAAATTTCCTTTGGCTTCGGGGATAGCTTGAATAGATGACCCCTAATATATTCAGTGTTTTATTAGTTTGTAATGTGCATCTGCTGCTTCCTGGCTAGAGGCAGTGTCACTGGGTGGATCTTAAAGTGTGGTGGATTTGAGATTTCAATCTAAAGATATGCAAAGTGTGCCTAGCTGGAGTTTCTGAAGTGTGCTGTGCTGTGTGGCTTTTGGCTTTTAGGCTTGTGCTTCTCTCTCTCTGTTTGGTCCTGTGAAAGCAGGCCATCTTCTTCTGCCATTATGGAATTTCCCCTGTATCTGTAAACTTCAATAAACCCCTTCCTCCGGAACTGTGCCTGATGCAGAAGTTCATCTCAGAGAACCTGAAGCTGTCTGCTATAGCTTCCGTGGGACTGCACTGCTGTAACATTGCCTTTCCTCTGTTGCCACAGTCACTTCCTATCTTACTCTATTTGCCTCATGATGCTTAAATAAGGATATGCTGTAAATGCTGAAAAACTGTTTACAGCTATGTCTTAAGATATGTCTCTTTTTCTGAGATCAAATTTTACAAATTTTCCTTTGTCTACACTCATGTGACAAATATTCATCATCTAGACATATACATGCACACATACACATTCTCACATACATATGTGAGTAGGCCACTTCTGAATATTTATTCTTGCTCACAGAGAGAGATGGAATTGTATAGGTAGATGAGCACATACATAAACAAACTAAAAACCTACTGTGTGTTACCACTTCAAGCACAACATAAAGCAAAGCCCAGTTTACTCTGTGGAACTAACTGCATTACCTCTTTCATCTGTGATGTATTTATTTCATGATTTTTTTCATCATAGTACTATTTGATCAAATATTTCATAATATCATTCCCTTTTCAAGCCACTATATAATTTATGCTTTTTATAAATCTATACAAACTGTATCTATAAGTTCTAAGACAATTACTTTTCTATTATCTGCTTAGTTAGCATTGAATATGCCTCCATACCTAGAGATAGTATGACACTTAGAGTACTCTGAAATTAACTTTCACAAGTTCTTCACCTAATCATACAAACTGAAATAGCCAAATAATCCTGTGTATTTGTCCCATTGAACTGTGGTGTAATCTTGGTCCTTAACTCCAGTGGTGCTAAATTATGTGTATATTAAGTGTTGTGTCTTACATTTTGTTTTGACTTTCACACCATTAAGACTGTTGTAATTGTTGATATAGTAATCATATTTTAACACACTAAAAAGAAGACACCTTCTTTAGAGATGTTAAAGAATAATTATGCACTACAGACAGAAATGAAGGACAAACAGGAGAAAGAGAGCTTTTCATGTGCAATCAGCCAGGGATGGAGGCCCAAGAAGAACATGGGTACAACCTTGTCTGCCCTGGCAAGACTAGAATCTACATCTGAAAACGACTCATACAAGATTGCTGCAAGCAATGCTCCTGACAGAAACTTCCTGCTTGACTCTTAGCTCAGCCCAACTGGGTGGGTTGGCTCCTCCTGAGTCAGCCTGTAGAGTCCACCATCAACCAGGTCTTTTCCTTAGACACCTGAATCTGATGACAAGGCTCATCCTAATTGAATATTTGTTCCGTAAATGGGTTTAGCACATGTGTGTAAATCATTCATTTTCATTCTGCTGGCTTCTGAATCTCCCAGTCCTTGCTTGGTTAGCTCTCCTCCTTCTGAGCAGGGAAAGAATGTCCTTTTGTCTGTGTATTTTCTTGTCTGCTTTCTACATGTATGATGTTTCTGGATGTTTTCTTGTTTCACTATATTTGTGAAACCCCGAGTCCTTTATGTCTCTTTGATTGACTTCATGCTAGGTGAGTGTGAAGGTGAGGGGGATCTCTTGGCTTGGACTCTCATGGTTTCCTTTCCATGTGTGCATGTGCATTGTCTGGAGGCTATTCCCAGGAGATATCTTTGGGAAGGAGATTCCATTCTCACCTCTCCCTTTCCAGCTAAGTAAAGGGGACTACTGTAACCCTCTGGCATGGGCCTTTCAGCCAGCCTTTACTCCAGATCCTAATAAACTTCCTAATTAATAATTTACAATTCTTGGAGTCTGATTTTTTTTTCAATTCTTTGTTGATTTGAATAAGAACTCAAGTTGTGATCCACAGTCTTAGAATCTCCTGCATCTTTATGGAATTTTTTAAATTTTATTTTTATTTATTTGTTTGACAGAGAAAGCAGAAGAGAGAAACAGAGAGAGAATGGGCACACCAGGGCCTCTAGCCACTGCAGATGAACTCCAGATGTGTGAGCCCTTTGTGCATCTAGCTAATGTGGGTCCTGTGAAATAAAACCTGGGTCCTTTGGCTTTGTTGGCAAGCACTTAACTGCTCAGCAATCCCTCTAGCCCTCTTTATGTAATTTAATCCCTACTTGGAAAAACGGAGGAAAGAACAGAGAGAATCTTCACAGAGAAACCTCCTGGGGAAAAGCCTCCTGAGAAGGCACAGAGATACAAGTAGGATGAGCCTTGTCATCAGACTCAAGTATGTAAGAGAGAAAACTGATTGGTAGGTGGACTCAAGAGGCTGATTCAGGAGGAACCAGCCCCACAAACGTGCTAAACTGAGGAAAAAATTGCAAGTTGCCATCAGTTTTGTTTGTGGCCATCTTGGATGAGACTGGATCAAATGTGGGCTCTAGTCCTGTCAGGGTAGACACAGTGGCACCCATATTCTCCTTGGCCCTTTGTCCCTGGTTGACTGCATATAAAAAGTTCTCTTTCTATTGTTCCTCCTTCAGAAACACTATGAGATGGGAAAATCCCATCAGTATGAGCTTAATCAGTTTCAGCAACATAAGGGATCTTATGCTATAGCCAATTATAATTCTTTTATTTTCCCCATATTTAAGTTTGTCCATTTAAACTCTCCACAGAGGCTACTCACTACTATTTTTTCTATTATTGGAATGATGTTCTAAACCCTTCTTTATCTCCTTTTCCCCCATTTCTTCTACTGTTTCTTCCTTTTTCACATGTACAGGTATACATATGAGAGTGAAGATTATAAGAGTAAATGGTAAAGATGCCCTTGTTGCAGGCAACATGTGGAAATTTCTGCAAAAATAAATATATGTTCAGGAATTAAAAACATGTTTATCTTTTTTTCTGTTGGTTTAAGTTTGACTCAGCCTTATTTTCCAAGACAAAATATATTTGCCTGTGGTAAGGACCAAGCTCCAAAACTTTAAGAATAAGAAAAAGTATTTTAGCAATTTTTAATATCAAGAATTATACATTAAGTGCTATTTGTATAAATAAGAGGCATTAACCACATTTGGCAAAGCCTCAGTAAATCTTTATGTAAAAACAGTTACTGGTTTACAGAGCTAGTTATCTCAAGGAGTATTGATTTGCATGTTTTAAAGAAGACATAGTCCTATCCAATTGAAATTTAATTAATTTATATGAATATGTAGTGTATTTTATATTTACAATAAATGCCTTTATTCTAGTGGTTATGTGTATGATCTTATAGTACATATAGCATGATTATACTACAGATAAGCAGTCAATGAGGAAAAGTCATCACAACTGAATATAGATTGCAATAAGTGTAGAGCAAAAGGCAAACGATGTTCAGGACATCAGCAGATAATAGTAGGAAAAGCTTATTTAATTTTGTCTAGGCAATACTGTTTGAAATTAAAATTGAATAAATATAATTACTAGTGCACAAACAAAAGAATATTAAAACATGATATAATTTTTCATTAAAGGATTTAATTCATCTCTTCATTTTATTTTGCAGCATAATCAAGTAAATATCAAGTTGTTGCCTATTATTATTAAAATTATCATCTACCTTGATATAGTTAAAATTAAGCTAAATATACAAAATATGGCAGAATAAAATATGGAAATTTTTATAAGTATGCAAGTGTGCTAAATATTTAACATATTGGGGTAATTAAATTACAATAGTATGCCTACTTCTTATTCTGAGTAGAAAATACTTATAAAATCTTAAAACTTTATGATCATCTACAAAGTAATGAATTTCCATATGTTACGAATAAGATAATGTCAGCAGTTACTGACATCAAAAGTAAAAGATATTTCAAGTTATTTGAAGTTACTGTCATTCTTGACCCATTTTAGAAGTAACACAGAGACCTCAAAAGAAAAGACTGCCTTTGAATGAAAGGATATTAAGCCAGATAAGTAAAAACAAGTGTTTTCGTATGTGGTATAGCTAGCTCCACAAAGCAGAATATAAATGCACATTAGCATTGAAAGGCACACAAGCAAGCAACTTATAATAAAGTCTTTATAGAATTGAAAGTATTTATGGAATGGGAACTCTTTTAATGGATATTTAAATGTGGCTTTACAATTTCTATGTTTTTCAGTTAGCATCTAAGTTTGTGTTAATGTCCACAGAGGGCAGCTATATTGCCTCAAGACTTTCTAAATTTTATTGTTATTCTTTTTTCATGTAGGCTTTTATAAAAAATTTACTGTCCTCATCAATTGGCATTCAATTTTTTGGAATTTGTAATAATTAAAATTTCTATTCTTTATCTATACAAGCTATTTTACCTAGAAAACAATGATAAGACAAAACAGGCCATTTTGCATTCAGGTATCTGACTGTGCTACAAAGCAAACAATACCACATGACCATGAAACCAACAATTCTGTCACCTGTTTAAGTTCCTCCTTAATATGACCTGTATTGCCTTGCTGGAACTTTTTGTTAAGACAATCACAATAATGTGGTTTTATAGTATGGAGAATTATTTCTAAAGAACATTTTGTTGATTCCCATTACATTTCCTTTTTCCAAATGTATCTAACTAGCAACTTTTCAATGACTGTATAAATACATATAGTCATCAGGCAGTGCTTTGTGATGTTTAGTTTACATCCTTTATTAATAATGCCACCAAGTACTCGTTAGCACTTATTAGTTTAGCATTGTTTCACATAACCAAAAAGAACTAACCCTAAACCTTTACTACCTTCATTGTAATTATTTTGTAAGTGAGAAAGTGGTTATAAATCAGTACTTTGCCCAACATCACAAAAGAGTAATACAGAGAAAAAAATACAAACTCAAATAATCTCTCACTCTCATCCTTAACATACATGATTTTCTCAGTGGCTCAAGCATTTGAATTAAATGAGTTATTTTACATGAAATTATAAATGCATGTTAACCAGTAATCATTAAATCTGTTTCTTCACTTCTATCTTTGACTCTACATTCACCTATATGATACGATATATCTATTTTTATCCTCAGCAGTCTCTTTCATCATGAACACTGTTTCTATAGGTGGCTTCAATCAAAAATTTAGCTCTGAATAAAGGCCACAGTAAAGAACATTCAATTCTTGATAACTTAGCTACAAGTCAGCCTCCTTTTAAGTGATAAAAAGTCATAAGCATATTCATAGCAAATTATGTTCATCCCAAATTAATTGAACCTAGATATATTTTTCCTATACTTAATAAATAGCAGATTTAAATTTAATTTTTATTAAAGGAAGATCATATATCTTTCCCATTTTGCAAAGAAGTAAAACTACTAAGGGCATATAAGATAAGCAGAAAATTCGATCACAACTGTAAGATTAAAACTGAATGACTCAACTTCAAATAGAACAAGATTCCTTGTATTTTAAAATTTACAAGGAAGAGGTAAAGATTTAAAGATGAATAGGAATCAGACAAAAGTTACTCATTGTACAAAATATAGACTGTACAAGAGATTGGCTCTTTGACTGTGTGAACTTGGCATTCCATGGTGCATTTGTCCTAGTATGTGATAAGCAAATCTTTAGTAATATTGAGAAATTTTCACCTTCAGTGACTGATCATGTTTACATTCATAAATTAGTTATTAAAATAACAGTATACAGTGAAGAGGTAGCAGTACAAAAGAAGATACTGGGAGGTGATTATAATCAAATTATACTATCTGTATGTGTGAAAATTGTCAAATTTTAAACATAATAATACTGGATAAATTTTAAACATAATAATACTGGATAAACCTATTGAAAGATCATGAAGTTACTTCCTCAATCCTTAAAAATATTAAAGTTTGACCAGATTACTTCTCATCATTCTCTTCAATAAGCTACTGGTTGTTCAGGAGTAATCAATTACTCATTCCATATTTCTTTCAATTGAGTCTGCCCATTCTTGTCTGGAGATTCCCACAAATTGGAAGTGGTTTTTTGGATCCTTCAGCATCTTAGTCCCTGGAAAAAACACAAGTTTTATTTTTAAATCTTCTTTTCAGCAACTTCTAGGCACTAAAGTTAATGGTTTGCTAAACCCTTGAACACCATTAAAAGCAGGAATCTACACATTAGTCTTTTAACTTTGTGTCTGCTCTACTTTTCATTCTTCTTTAAACAGTTGTTCTTTCATAAGGGCCCAGTGGGGAGCTGTTCCCCACAGGCTCAATTGAGTGTTTACATCCTCTGGTCTCTTTAACACCAGATTCCATATAATTATTGGGACAAAATTGTCCTTTGGAACATGTGGTGAGTTTTCAATTTATCTAATGGGAAAACAAAGCAAATAAAACAACTAAAGAGATACTTGTACTTTTAGTCTTACAATTTTATTATAGAAAAATAAACAAAAGTACTCTCTGTTGTCTTAGCACATTTGCTGTTTTCTTTTGAAACATAATGATAAGGTAATAACACATATTTTGTATTATGATGTTATAAAATTATAAGCTTTACTAAGTTTGTGGTCATATTATGTAACACAGCCATTCAACTTAAAGAGGAAGATTTCAATAATCTTCATGCACAATGATTAAACTGAAGACTTTTTCTTTTTTTTACAAAATATCAGTATTACTAACCACACAACTAATGGATTCAGTGTTATACAGAAATTTCCCAAACTTTCAACTAATGTCTTTCAAAGAATACATATAAGCCATACCAAATCAAATACATAAATAAAATTTCTTAATATACTCATAGAAAAAAATATGAAAGAAAACATAGTTGGTAATCAAATATAAGTGAGCTCACTACTACAGAATCAATTTTACTTATGAGAAAAAAGGTAGAATGATGGAAGTAATAGTTCTAGTGTTAATATACTGTATCTTGTGTCATTATAAAGAAAATATTTCTGTTGTCAAAGAATCTTACATTATTTTAGTTTCAGCTTGACCCAACATTAACTTAATGAGAGGTTTTTTTTTTTTTCTTTCCTTTTTTTCTTTTTTTTTAGTATATGGACTGGAGGGATAGTTTAATGATTAAGTGAAATTCCTGCAAAAGGATCAGGGCCTGAGGGGGCCTGAGGTCACCTGACTTTGAATCTCCAGCTCCCACATAAGCTTGTCATGACCATGCCCACAACCCCAGCCCCACAGCAGGGTTAAGAGAACAGTAACAGTAAGAGACTTTGGACTCAACTGGAATAGCAATGGAGAAGAACAGCACAGGCCAGAGCATTTTACCTCAGGTGAGAGGAAACGGGAGTCCCAGAGGACATGTACATGCATTAGCCACAAATATACCACACACACACACACACACACACACACACACACACACACACCACATTAAGTCCACACATACACACAAACAAAAAACAAAACAACAACAAAATGAATGTTGTTTTCCTTGATATCATTTCTTCTTTTGAATGTTGGATGCCTAATTAATGAAAACAACTTATGTTCAGGATGTGCTATACTGAAAATAAATTGAAGAAAACTATCCTTATCACTCTTGATATGAGCTCACTTAATAATGGAAAAGGGCAAATCAGCTCTGATTGAGTTAATAATTTAAAACATGACAAGAGAGGGTAGATTTGGATCGAGGTGAAGAAGAAACACACAATACATACAAAATGTCATTCACCAAAAAACTTGATTGATTCAAGTCATTGTTTTTTAAATATTGTCTAATCTTTTATACTTCTATATAGGTAAAAATGAAGTAATGCCTACCCTGACTATACCACAGCAACTTTCACTGAAAATATCATCAGTGTGTGGAAACTTGACATGACCTTACTACTTTCCATTTGGATTCTTTGCTAAAAGTATATTTCAACAATAAGCTATTTAACCAATATGGCTCACAATCTGATACTTTAAATATTCTCCCTCATGCAAGTGGGATATGACATGTAGGAAGGAAAATTAAAACTCAGTGTTTATATAGGACATGGCAGTTTTGAGTACATCCTCATCAGCTACAGAAGAGAGGAACATGTAGACACTGTCTAAGTAATGAGATCTTCAGATGATTGCAAGCTGGTCTAGCAAGAAGATATGATTCATCATAAGAAACACTGACTCCATGATGGGGAAAATAGAGCTGGAATCTGTAATGGCATTCAAATTTTTTCCTTATACTCATCAAATGAAGATGTTTCTAAAAACCCAAAAGTATATGGCAAAGAAATGCCATATACTTTTAAATGTGTGATGTTGTCTGTTTAGTATTAATACTATATTTACATTGAAAATATGACACCAAAGACACCATCAATGTGAATGAATAAAAGGAAGAAAGTCAAATAAAACAAACGTTCCCTAAAGTATATTTAAATACAGTAGTTAGAGGGGAAGACAAATTTAAGATGAATCATAATACAGTATGTCCTTGATGACTAGGCACAGCAGATTCCTTTCTTAGAGTTCAGGAGAGGCTGGGGATAGCCAGGGCAAGACTTCAGAGAAGGTATCTCAGTTCTTCTATTTCTCCTGTAATTTATATTGTTCTGTTCTAAATAAAACTTCATTGAAGGAATATAAAGATTCCTATGGCTTAAATAAAGTTTTAACATTTATACTTTATCACACCTGCTCCCATTTCCTTTGCCAAGACTTGCAGAAGTCGGGATGGAGCAAAGCCTGGCCAGATAGAGTAAGAATGGAATCTAGAAAGACCTGGGGGTACATATTAAGCGAAAGGGAATCCAAAAAAATTGTGTAAGAGCCTCAATATATGGTAAATTTAAGAAAACTTAAGACTATACTGGGAAACCTCATTCTTTCTTTCTTTATTTATTATTTATTTTTTAATATTTATTTTTATTAGTTTTCTATTCAGCAAATACAGGCAGTTTGGTACCATTATTAGGCTCATCTGTGACCTACCCCCTCCCCAATGGCCCCTCCTTGTTGATGTATATGGGTTGTGCATTGTGGAGTTAGCCCACAGTTAATGGTACAATAAATATCTCTGCATATCATGACCCAACATGGCTCTGACATTTTTTGTGCCTCCTCTTCCCCAAAATTTCCCTGAGCCATGTTGGGTTCATTTTTGGTCTGCTTCATGAGGACGTGTTGGGGGCCTCTGAGGCTCTGGCTCTCTGATTTGGTAGGAGGTGAGTTTTCTGTTTGTTGGTCTCCTTCCCCCTTGTGCTGGTATCAGGTTCATCAGGAAAACAGCACCCTTGCTTGTTTTGCCAATTTTCCTTAGTTTCAGCCCGGGCCCTTTTGAAGTATGATGGGGTGGCTCTCTCCTTAGGATCTGCATCTATCTGAAAAAGAGAAGCAGATTCTCCAAGGGAGAGTAAGTTAGCACCAGGACAAATGAGATAACCCTTACTTTTTTAGTAGAGAGTTTAATAGGTGTAGGCCCTCTTGTACCCCATGATTGATGGTAGCTTGATATTGGAGAGTGGGCTTATGTTTGGTTATTGTTCTGACTTGTTTCCCAGCTCCAGCTATGTGTCCCACACCACTGAAAGGATCGGTTAGCGAAATCAAGAGCAGTTGGTTTCCCACCATGGCTGTGTGCCACTATTGCACTTGTGTGGGCATCACAACAGGTTATTTGCTGTTAAGTAGGTTAGACCATGAGTTGCTTGGACAGATATTGGTCATTTCCCCCAGTCGCCCATGTAGCACCTTCTGGCACTAGACACGCTGACTGTCTGGGGACTGACTCTCTCCTAGCCTCCAGCCATGCCGTTCCATTTTACGTGTCAGCTGCATATGGAGTCTTCAGCAATAGGGTCTTACCATTGACCTTTGGTGGGTCATCAAGTACTCTGACAGAAATCTGTCATTCTTTTAGGAAACCTTGTAGGTGTCTCTGATCAAAAGCTCATTGTGGATGATAGCTCCATGCTGGTACTGGGAGCTACAGGTCAGTGCCCACTAAGAAAATGAGGAAAAAGATAACTAATATACAAGAGTTAGAGAGGACAGAGAGAGAGAGAGAGAGAGAGAGAGAGGGAGGAAGGGAGAGGGAGAGGGAGGGAAGATGTAGAAGATTTAGGTTAGACTTAATCCTACCCTCTCCAGTGTCTTGTGGTTCAGGTGTTTCCTATACGGGTCTGGTGAAGGTTCAGCCATTTGGTCTTTCTTTCCCACGTATTTTGCAGGGCAGCTAGGTGGTTGCCATCTTGGCCAGAAGTCCCCCGGAAACCTCATTCTTACTTCAAACATAACTCTGCATTTATGTAGGCCATAGGATATAACATTTGTCTAAGCTTTTGTGTTAAGTGGTCATTTTCTTTTTCTATCAATGACATAAGCTGGTACCTTCTGTCTGAAATATTCCTATCAGTATCTGTTAAAGCTAGGTTAAAGATAGTTTATTTATACATTATATCAAAATTATTCTTTCATATTTTTGTAGGTATCACTGTAACAAATTTCTTGCCTACTTTAAAATTTGGTATTAGAATTATTTTCCATCAATTTGTCAGTCCTTTTCTCTTACAAAGGGAAATAATGGCATGTCTAATTTCTCTCATGAGCTATGGTAGAAAACAATACAACTCTACTGTATTTTACTAAATCACCATGTTTGTGCTTTAAGAGCAAACAACATCATTTCAATTATTCTCACTGAGAAATATTGGGAAATAATCATACACTTAAAAATCAATTGTGTATATGTTCTAAAATATCCTTTATCAGATGTTAAGGAAAACACTCATCACATAACTTACTTTATTCTTTATATATCTACTTAGAGCATTAATAATTTATTATAAGGCCTAAGAGGACTAATATCAGGGGGCCAGCAATAGAAGAGACAAGGGAAGCTCGCCATGGAGACCAACTAAACATAGACTGAAACCAATATGGCTTGTCTCTGAAGTTCTCTTCTTGAGGTTTTCTCTAACTAAAGCCAGTGTATCTTGGTTTATTCTCGACCGATTGGCCTGGTTAAACATCCTCCTGTGCAGTCCTTGCCTTTGGGCCCACAAAATGGAGGCCTCCACCCAAGCTGATCTTCCTGAGAGATAAGGAAAAGTTTCAGGAATTGTTATCACAGGCCTTATTGCAAAATGCAGGCGTTTTCTGTTATCTAAGAAGTGGGATGCCCTCCTCTGTACAATGTACTATGACCTTCCTGTACCTCTCTGTTTCTAAATACCTTTATGATTACATCGTATAGAATGTTTCTTGCCTCAGTTTTACCTACTTTTGCATTTTAACTTCCATCCTGTTTTTACAATGAACATCTTGTGGTTTTCTCCAATAAAAGCTGATACTCCAAGAAGTCCAGGGCTGCATCCTGAGATACCTACCTCTGGAATGCAGACCTGATGCACCAGTGTCTTTCCTTTATTTTTTTTTTCCTTTTTTTTCTTTTCTTTTTTATCCAATAAAACTTTGCCTTACAAAAACAAAACAAAACAACAACAAAAAAAACCTCTCATCACAAAGTTATGCTTTCACCTTAAAAATTGCTTCTAAAGCAAAAAAAAAAAAAAAAAAGTGGAGCACACCTCCACTACTAGCTTTAAAAATATTTTATTTATTTCAGAGAGAGGGGGAGAGACAGAGATTGAGCATACCAGGGCCTCTAGCCACTGCAAATGAGCTGCAGACACATGTGCCACTTTGTGCATCTGGCTTAAATGAGTACTGGGGAGTTGAACCTGACTCCTTACACTTCACAGGCAAGAGCTTTAACCACTAAACCATCTCTTCAGCCTCCTTACTAGCTTTTGATGTCTGTGACAATGTGTTGTGGACATAAAACATGTCCACACTGCATCATTTCTCACTCCCTATCATGCTAGAGCACACTGAACAAGCAAGTTTTAAGACAGCAAACAAGATACCTTACCAACTAAGTTTGCTTCCAAAAATAGACCATTTGGGACTGAGGACATCAGTGCTATCCAGCTAGTGACACCCAGCCTGGGTGATAGAATTCAGTTACAAAATTCCCTTTGAGGTTTCATTTAACTGTGGAAGACTTCACTTGTTGTCCTAAACTGCTGTGATGTGATTTTATACACCAGAAACAGCTGCTGTGTTCACTGATGGGAAAAGTGAGTAAACAGCTTGCACCACTATATTAAATATTAGGGAAACATTTCAAAGAAAAAAGAAAGCTTGTAGAATGCATTAATATTTCAAGTAGTTCATTCTCAAAAGATATTTTTACATAGGACTGTTTCAGAAATCCAAATCACTAAATGCACGTGGAAAAGTATTTATCTTCATCACTCATATTGAGTCTCCTCTCAAAATAAGGTATTGATTCCCAAGACTTAGGATAAAAATTTCAAAAATATAAACACAAAGGCATCAATTCATCATCAGAAAAAATCAAAATAAATAGAATGTAATGAAATATATGTTGTTACACCAATCTATATGATTATATCTACAATAAGCTGAACTAACAATAAAAATATAAATGCACAATAATCTAGTAAAATAGCTTAAATATATATTAGGTGGAAGATTGAAGGTAACAAAAATAATAAAGTCATAAGCATATTGTGTCTATTCATAGTGTAGAACTACGCATAGAGATGCATACACCTTAATATCCATCCTCCATCCACAGATAATGTGAAAGGAGCACATTTTAGTAGCACACTAGCTCACTATTGAAAAATAAAATAGAAATTCTATTATGACAGAAAAGTTCCAAAATTATAAAAAGTAAATGGGAGTTTGGATTGAATGTTTACTATCCTTACATAAATAGTTAGAAACTTCCAGCTGGACTCTTTTGAACATAAAGCAGTATCCTATCACTCACCATAAGCACTCATGCATTAAAAAAAAAAAAATGGGAAACACTTCTTGCCAACACTGGAGAGGAAATAGCTTTCAGTTTTACCATCCACTATTATCTTTGTTATTTTCATCTCAGTCTTCCTGTTAAAGCTCTTCTGAGATGTGTAGGGGTGTGTGGCGCTCTTTCCTTACTTAACACAACAGCAAAACCAACTGAACCAAAACTGCAGTGGAAAACACAGGTGTATGATTAATTGGTTTTACTGTGGAATGATCCTGCTGGATCACTACATTGAGAGGGAACTCTGAAAAATACTTTGTATTTGGTATTTTCATTGGTACTGGTTAGATACCAGCAAGGAAAAAGTCTGTCAATTTGTTTCCACTAACCAGCGATGTGAGGTGGTAAAAGTGGTTTGTTTTTGCCACATATACAATTTATATAATCTCATGGTATTTATTTAATCTCATAGTAGGGTATTACTAACTGGTGCTTACCAGTCAAATCACTCAGATCAGCTTCAGTAGAAGACAACCTTCTAGCGTTCTGCACATTTGTTTGGACAGCACGTTTTTGTGTACTCACGGTTTTCTATGGGATGGATAACACCACGTATAGCAGTTTACTAAACTAGGCTTTAACTGATATTCTGTATGCTGATCCAGACCTGCTCCTTATTTTCAGATGGACTTGTTACCCCCATAGCAAATATGTAGGGTCTTTTATTGCTTGTAATTAACTTTCCCTAGTCTTGTAAGCCAGTTGCAACTTTATCATTAAAAGTATAAATTCTATGCTCTTTTTCATTATTGTGCCTTTTAGTTTCTTTGGGGGAGATTTGTTTGTTCTGATAGATTATCTCATAGTTTATCTATTGCCTTTTATTTTAGTGGTGTTTCCAGAGATGATAGAGGATAAAATTTTCTGACATTATATTATTTATTTTTATTTCAAATGTATATGTTGGAATGTCTTCAAAATCAAAGTACATTAGATTTTTTTGAATTTTAAGCACTTTGAAAGTATCTAGCTATCAAATATAAATAAGTAAATTAGGACCATTATTGTAAATAATTATAGTGTTATAAAAAAGGCTGCTTGTTGGCAAAGACTATTATGGGCTTATTTCCCAAGCTTTCCATGTAAGCTACACATAGGACAGTGGTACAAGTATCTGGTGTTTGTTTATAGCAGCAAAAGGTCCTGGTGTGCACGTGCACACACACACACATACACACACACTCAAATTAAGAAAATTGTACTAGCCTAGAGACAGAGCTTAGTGGTTAAGGCCTGTGAAGCCTAAGGTCCCATGTTCTACATTGCAGGTCCCACATAAGCCAGACACACAAGGTGATGCAAGTGTGAAAGGTTGCACATGCACAAAGTCTAGAGTTTTACTACAGTGCCTGGAGGCCCTAGCAAGCCAATTCTCTCCCTCCCTCATTAAAAATACTAAAACAATTTTAAAAAGAAAAGAAAGTAGTGCTATAAAATTTGCAGCAGTCAATCAAATGCATGCATCTCAAGCACTAAGGATCTATACCACCATCAAAAGTATACTTGGACTGGAAAAAACTTTTAGAATCAATTTTTAGACTAGAGGCTAACAGAAAGAAGCCAGAGGACTAATAAATGCAGACTGAGATGCTAAGTTTTGTCAGGAGAATGTTGAGGAATTCCATTACCAACATGCCATCTGCATGACTTCTTTGAAGTTGGCCATAGAGAAAGCAGTCCATGTTCCTTGTGAGGCTTCAGGGAACAGAGGGGGAAATAGACATCTTGTCAAGTCCTTATCATTACTCATTTTTTCCTGCCTGGTGACTCCCTAAGGAATCTGCTTACAGCTTGTTTTTGTTTTAGCTCTTGCATAATTTTCTGGGTTGCAGTGACCTCTGGGCATCATCTGATGAGGGTATGCATTCATGCCAACCATCTGGGAAAAGATACGACAGATGGGGCAAGCAGCCCACCAAGATGCCGAGGAATCAGGAAGCTGCAGGAGATACCTTGTAGCAGAGGTTTTCAGAGATTACCCAGGGTTCCAGAGAGCCAGGTCCTTTTCCAAGGTTCTAGATGCATGCTCAGAAAAGATCTAAGAAGACCCCAAGCTTTCACCTCTGGCCAGCCTTTACACAAGTATGAAGAACAAAACAGAATTTTAAATACTTTTGCTAAGTACTGAAATAGAGTTCAAATATTTCAAGAAATAATAACTGAAAACTTCAAATTTGACATGTATCTCCTTATTCATGCAACTCAGTAAATAAACTCCAAAGTACCAAGACACACGGCACCCTAACAACTGAATCACAGAGAGGCATCTTGAAAACAGCAAAAGAAAAATGGTTTGCCATATTCAAGAGGTCCTCAAAAAGATTCATAGTCACTGGGCGTGGTGGCACATGCCTGGGCTAGACTGAGACCCTACCTCGAAAAACCAAAAAAAAAAAAAAAAATTCATTGTCAATTTTCCCTCAGAAACCATGAGAGCCAGGAGGCAATAGAATAACATGTATGGTCAACACCATCTCTGTACTCAAAGAAGAAATAAACACAAAAGAAGTGATTAGACACCCGTAAATGCAACATTATTGTACTTTTGCCTATGCTATTTAAAAGGCAAGTTCATAACAATTATCCTAAATCAATGTAATATACACACAATGACTAAAGATACATTTGGTGGCAACACAAACATAAAAAGGAAATCAAAAAATATATAAGAATAGATATTATGTGTAGTATTGAATTTAAACAGGTATTAGTTCAAACTATTTTCTTATAAATTTAAGGTGTCAATTGTATTTCCATGCACCCACCAAAGAAATGATTTTTTAAGTACATAAAAATAAATAACTCAAAATGATGCCCTATTAAAAAGTCACTTAAAGAAAAGGAAAAAAAAATAAGATAAAACAGAAAGAGAGAAAAGCAAAATGACTGAAGTAAGCCTTTCTTCACTAACAATTACTTTATATGTCATTATTTGCAATGGGACTAATAAACATTTCTGGTCAATCAGACAGGAAAATTTACTGAGTGAGACCAGGGAAAGTATACACTAATGATTCAGACGGATACAGGGAATCAGAGCCTCAGTTTCCTGGGCTGTTGCCCTGACCAGATGGGCAGCCTGCAATTGTTATCACCTTGACACCCTTCTGCAGTAAAAGGAAACAAAGGAAGAGCATATTAAGAAGAAAATGTGACTATTTCTGAAATGAGAGAATACACTTCCTTATCATTTTAGCCAGTTTGACTTAAAACTCTTTGCTATTAAAAGTATCCAAAGGGATCCAATTTGGGTGCATATTTGAAAAGCAGTACCAGGAAACCAAAATAATAGACCTGTAATACATTAAAAGACTATTGGGCAGGAGATTTGTGTTACATAAAGTAGATAACCAAAAAGACAGAACAAGGCAGAACATCTTGATATGTATCTCTAAAAGTGGCTACCCAACATACGGTAGAATTAGTGTATGCATGTAGACACACACACACACACACACACACACACACACACACACACACACACACACATACACATAGGCAGCTGCATAAGAAAAACATTTGGGGGCTGGAGAGATGGCTTAGTGGTTAAGGTGCTTGCCTGGGAAGCCTAAAGACCCATGTTTGATCTCTATCCAGATCCCACATAAACCAAATGCACAAAGGTGAGGTGGGTGCAAGGTTGCACATGCTCACTAGGTGGTGCAAGCATCTGGAGTTTGGTTGCAGTGGCTGAGGTGCCAATTCTCTCCAATTCTCTCTTTCTATTTTACTCTCTCTAAGAAGAAAATATTTTTTAAAAGAAAAACATTTGGGGGCTGGAGAAATGGCTTAGTGGTTAAGCGCTTGCCTGTGAAGCCTAAGGACCCCGGTTCGAGGCTCGGTTCCCCAGGTCCCACGTTAGCCAGATGCACAAGGGGGCGCATGCGTCTGGAGTTCGTTTGCAGAGGCTGGAAGCCCTGGCGCGCCCATTCTCTCTCTCTCTCCCTCTATCTGTCTTTCTCTCTGTGTCTGTCGCTCTCAAATAAATAAATAAAACAAAAAAAAACATTTTGTACTTTGCAAATGCTTTTATTATTTCTTTTTTAAAATTTTTATGTGTACACATTTATTCTTTGCTTATATTCTTTCTAGGTACTCTTGTTCATGTTGAAGCATCTCAAATACCACTGTCACACTGAAAATGCCAGAGCCCTTCTAGGGCTAAAATTTTAACAGCAAGAAATATGTACATACACATCTTATTATATACAAAGAACAACAAAAAGTTTTATCAGATAAAGACTATATGTTATAGCTATAATTAGTAGTTATAAAAAATATCTTGCCTTCTCCAAAAGATCTAGGCCTTAAAATGTGGCCACTAAACAATGGTCAGAGTTCCAGGCAGGTCTCCTTTAACAGCAGTCTACATCCCGGGGAAGCTGGCTTTGGGTTAGCTCTGTGGAAACTAATGTGTTAGGCATCATAAAGAAAGAAAATGCTTTCATAGCTAATAAATAAAAAATCTTTAGGAAGGGTATTTCCAGGGTTATGTTTGTTATTGACAATGATTATAGAGATAACCACTGACACATGCTTAAGATTTCCAGGTGAAATTCTGCTTTCTCATAATAAGGAATCCTTTTGTAGCCCTACAAATGGTTTGGTAGCAAATAGGTCAGAAAGTGAAGTGAGAGGGCAAAACAGAAAAATCTAGGAAAAGGCAAGAATATATAGACTTACCTATTCATAGCAGAGAATAAATGTGGTAGTCCTTTCAAGGCCAAGTGCTGACCAGGGTCACCTGAGTTCAAGCTCACAACAATGCAGCTTCCATATGTTCAATACACAGTAATATAGAGGAAAAATATTTTTCATTTGTTGTAAAAGGGCTGCATTACATGAAAAACTAGAAATATTTATTCAATGCAAATCCTAAGTGGGACCCAACCTACTGCATACCAAACTATGGGGATGATAAAAAAAAATTAAATTCAATAACATTTACTACACTGCCTTGATATATTCTAATCCATTTTAATTTGTACACAGACTCAAATTCTGGGGTTTTAGGTTTTATTTTGACATTTTTCTTAGATTATCATGCCCCTCAATTGACTAACTGTTTGTCTGGGCTAGTAGTGGCGATCTGCTTTTTGTAACAGCCTGTTCTGAGACTTCTTCCACTTTTGGCCTCTCCACTGGGTTAGTGCCTCTGTTTTCTTTGTCCAGTCCATGCGTGTTTTTTTTTGTTTGTTTGTTTGTTTGTTTTTATGCTTGAAAAATGGAACCCTGCCACTTGAAGAGTGGTTCCTGGGCGGAGACAAGATTGGAGGTTCAGCAGCTGCCTCCCCACTGGTGCGGGACAGTGCCTATAGCCAGAGTCCTGGGTAGGCAGTGGGGACGCTGAGCCACGTGTCTTCGCCATAGCACCCCACGAGAGCAGGCGGACACCCAGGTGCTCAGAGCCCCCAAGTCCGCAGAGGGAGCATCAGGTTTTGGTGGCACAGTCATGGCGTCCCAGCCCAATTCTGCGAGCTGAAGGCAGGATTGGCTGACAAGAGCTCAAGGAAATCCTACGCTTTTGATGTGGTTTTTGGAGCATCAACTAAGCATGCCTGGTTCTCATTAACATTTACAGTTCTATTCATCTTATAATTAGATACCAAAAGATTTAAAAAAGTACGTTTATGAACTAAAACATAGAAAATGGATACAGACTGCAGTTATGCTCATTTCTCCATCCTGAGACTTCTTCCAAGGATATGTGTTTGGGAGAAGCTGAAGTAGGATAGGACTTGCAGCATAAACATGTGGATGCATGACACAAGAAAAATAATGACTTGCATGAGCATAAACATGAAGGACAAGACTCCTGACCAGCTGGAGAATCTGTATGCCCTGTCTGAGACACGCATGTCAGTGTAGCATGTAAATATTTTCTGAACAAAATCTGTGAGTCAAATTTGTTTCTTTCCACAAGACTAACACAAAACACTGGAATGATGTTTGTCCTGTGAGAATCAAGGTAGATATTCCTTACTCATGTTTTCTGTTTGCTTGCTTTATGTTGTTGTTAATATTTTATTTATTTATCTATTTATTTATTTACTTACTTATTTAATTTATCTACTTGAAAGAGGGAGAGGGAGAGATAGAGGGAATGGGCATATCAGGGTCTCTCTCCACTGCAAACAAATTCCAGATGCATGCCCCACCAAGTGCATATGCATACATCTGTACTGGCAAATTGAACCTGGGTCTTTAGGCTTCACAGGCCAGTGCCTTACATGCTAAGCCATCTTTCTAGCCCTTATTTGTTTTTTTTTGAGACAAAGTCTTACTGTGATGTAGGCCAGGCTGGCCTGGAACTCCTTACATAGCCCAAACTGGCTTTGAATTCCTGGGGTTCCTTCTTCCTTGGTCTCTGAAATATTGCAAGTACATGGATTACAGGTGTGAAACATTACCACCACTTCAAAAATCATATATTTTTTAGAAAAGCATCCCTGGATTTCAAAAATAATTTAGGCACTTTTTGCCTTCAATAATTTGTAATCATGAACATTTATGAACACAAATCTATGGTTTAGTAGAAATAGAACTCAAGTAGACACTTTTCTACCTAGGCATCATAGATTCTAGAGAATTTATTATTGGTTAATCCCTTTGTAAAATGAAAATTGATTAGACTCTCTTAGAACAACAAAATCAATTGGACTTAGAATGAAAACTTCCCTCCTACTTTAGATAGGATTGTAATTGAAAGTGTTCAATACTATGTCTATAAGATCCAGGAGCATCAAGATAACAATCAAATTTACAGCCACTGCTCCCATGCATTCATCTTTCATCTCTTTTCTACTTTTCTAGTAATGATAAATATTCACTTAATTTTTTAATTCTAAATGTAAAAGCATATCTTGGCATTACTTAAGCCCAGGAGTTAAGTAGATTTGTTTGCCAACTTTTTAATGACTTGGAAGTTTTACTGCTATGTAAAATGATTGGAACAAAGCTGAATTTCAACTATGAGCTCAATTCCATTGTCTTCACTCAGGTATAGCTTCCAATTACTCTATTATTAGTTTCAATATGTTAAATGAGGGTTAAAAGAATAGCTTTAAAGCAAACAAAAATGTGAAAATATAAAGTAGAAGCTAACACAACCTGGGGACAGAAAAGTACTCATCATAAAAGTAGAAAATCTTCTTTCTGCCCTGCTTCAGTGAAGCCTAAAATACCAGAAACAGAGAACTTAAATAAATAAATACACAATCTCATGGGTAGTCTAAATTGCTATGGTTTGCAAATTAAATGAAGTTTTTGCTTAAAAATGTGTGCTAATTTAAAAAAAAGGTTGTTAATTTTTTTACAGGATGGCTGATCATGGTGGCATAGGCCTGAAACTCAGTACTAGAGAAGCTGAAACTGGAGGGTCAGAAGTTCAAATTTAGATCATGCTAAACAGAGACTGTCTTCAAGAAAAAAAAAAAAAAAAAAGCTAAAGAAAGAATGAAGCAAGAAAGGGCAAGAGGGAGGGGAGGCAGGAGAAAAGGAAGAAAGGAGGTACAGAAGAAAAGCAAAAAGCACCTATTCAAGTATTCATTCCTACAGAGGTAATAAACTGTACACTGGGAAAGCCTTTAAGTTCATGTACACTTGTTTTCAGCCCAGTTTATATTATTAGCTGTTTGGAACTGGTTATTTCCCTTAGCTCTTGGAAAAGTCAAGGCTATCAAGGGTTTGGGCTTTGTGTCAAATGCCTTGCCCAGCCACAAAAGCCCATGATTCTGTGAGCTTTAAGAAGTTAAATATTTGGCATCCCACACATGTATCCATGAATAAATTTTTTATTGCCACTGAAAATTATGTTCACAATGAATAAGAAGAGTTACAGCAAGCAGAATTAACTCTTCTTTTGAATAAAAATTAATCAGATATGTTGTTAATCTCAAATGAAGAGCAAAAGATATTAAAAAATGACCCTATAACATCTATTATTTATCTGTAGTTTTGTTAACCCTACATATTTATGCTGTATAGTAAATATGCCATTTCCAGAAATTCAATCACTTTGAATTTTCTTTCAGCATTACCAAATAAAACACAGAACTTTGTTCCATGTCACATCTTTTTACTACTGTAATTAATAATGTTGAATCAATTTTGGTAAAATTTTTTGAAAACATAAACCAGATGAACCTGTATGATGATTTTAAACTTACTCATTCCTAGTACAATACAGCAGTAAACAGAGAGATTAAACATTCCGGTGTCAAACTGATCAGATAAAAGAATCAAGTAAGAGGCATGGCATTTGGGTGGGTCTGTTAGGATGTTTCTAGAAGAATTAATGGAGGGAGGAAATCTTTCCTCCAGAGTTGACCGCTCTTCTGATGGTGGATAATATGTAACGAAGCATTAAGAGAACACATCCTTTTAACTTGGCTGTCTTTGCTATTCATTTGTACCTTTATCTACCCCTTTCTGCTATCCTTCATGAACATTGGAACTGAGTTTCATCAGCCTTCCCACATGGATTGAAGACTAACAATCTCTCCAGGAAGACTGGAGCCTTCAGTGCCAGATTGGAAATACTGCAGCATTCAGCCCAGTTGACTGAGCAGGTACTGGGTTGCTTCACCCTCAAACCTACAGGAGCTATTGTTAATACTTCTCAGCCCCTCAGCCAGTACTGGAACCCTGTAAACTAATCCATTGAATCCTCTTTAAAATGTAAATTCATTCTATGGATTCTGCTCTTCCAGAGAACCCTTACTAACACAACACCTAGCAGAAACTCAGAGAATGAAAGATATTAAACACATTCAACAGTGTACTTCCAGATCATATAAGACAGTCTATTCCATATAGTTCAAATTAACAGGTAGTCATCAATAATAATAACACTGAACTCAGCATCCCTTGGCTGAGTATATGTGAGCACTACATCATGAGTCTAGTTCATTAGAAAAATAAAATTCAAATTTCATGCCTTAGCATTAAGATTAGAAGAGCATTTTGCAATTATAACAATTTCAGCCAAGATTTAATATCTATCAACCTCCAGGCTGAACACTGCAAGTATTGCCTCATTTAATGCTCACAGCAGTCTTCTGAACATGTTCAGTTGCCATCTTTATTTTTGCATAAGAAAAAATGAGAGAAATTAAATAAATTGCTCAAGGTCATACAGCTACAAGAATACAGAACAGAAGTGTGAAATTGAAATGGAATATCATTAAAAAGTAATATGTCAAAATATGCTATTAAATTTCAATAAAGAATAAAGAGATCTATTGCATCCAACCAATCAAACCTTGCAATTTAAAATGGCAATCAGGGAATGCTAAAACCTTCCCCAGTTGATAGAAATGGTTCAGGTGACACCTGTTTATACAGAAGTTATAACTAAAATACATCAGGTGTGTTCTTCTCTGGTTAGGTATGATCATCCTGAAATCATCTAATCTCATATACTGTGTCCTTACATGAAATCAGTATCTATTTTACAACAACATACCAACCCAAATCTTTCACCTCATCCCCACCCAATTACAATGATAAACTACTGTTATTGGTTGAATTAGTAAAATTTGATCTTTAAAGATGAATACAACATAAAAATATAGAATATATAAATTTTATGCAATATATAAAAGTTAAGATGTATATCAAATGCATAATATGATTATTCTAAACTGAAAATCAGAATAGAAATGTGCACTTACAGTATGGCAAAATTAAAGTGAATTTGTCCAATTATTACAACTTTTTGAAATGTGTGTGAAACACAAAAGAAGCAAGCTAATGTGTCTACTTTTCTAAATAAATTTGGAATGCATATGCTTTCATGTCCTAAGTTTAAATAATACTATTTAAAAAACTTAACAAAATATTTAGGTAAAGCACCCTTGTAAGGGTCATAGGTTAAACCTATTTGGTATTTTAAGTATTTAGGTAGAAAATTAAAATCATTAAAATTGTAAATGCAATTTGAATACCATAAGGCAATTTAATTATTCATGATTATAAATAATATTGCCTATTTATTCTGTTCAGTTTTAATCAAATGTTAATCAGGAACTAAGAAAAAGTGATTATTGTGTCTATCTAAAATTATTTGATTTATAATCAAAATAATAATGATGGTAAAAAAGCCACTAAACACCAAATGCCATGGTCAGTAGCTAAATGAACTGTAAATCTACAAATATTTAAATAAACCACAATGAAAACAAGGAAGAACATACAGGAAAAGTGAAAGCTAATAGTACCGATGAGGCAAGAAAGAGGTTATAGATGGTAACTTAAACAAAACATACTCCAATAATCAGTGATATAAACACTCCAAATGAATGGTAAAGATTGTAAAAGCAGATAAAATATGCAAATATGTATATTTATCTTAGGAGAGACTGTGAATATGAGGAAACATATAGGCTAAACACAGATGGGCCAGGTGAAAAGATATGTTATGCACACATTCAAACACAAGAAGCCTGGAGAATGGATTTCTACCTCTGGCCACATAGATTTTACACCCCTACCTTAAATAGCAAGAAGATCAAACAATACATGAATAACAGACTCCAGACATTGAAGAGACTTTATGATATAGAAATTTATGGAAGATGGGCAGTAGATGAGACGATTATGGTTGTCCCAGATGTATGTCTGAGAAGAGTTTTTAGGTATAGCACAAAGAAAGGAAACTCAGGTGGAACCTAATAGTTTCTTACTGTTTTCAGGGTAAAGTGCTGGAGAAGAGAGAGTTACAGATAAAAAGCTCTAATAACATTTAGGTCCCCCTATATTTCCACATCAGAAGCTAATACAACCTGGGGACAGAAAAGCACACATGATAAATGATGAAGAATGAAGAAGAAGAAGAAGGAGGAGGAGGAGGAGGAGGAAGGAGAAAAGAAGGAGGAGGAGGAAGAGAAAGAAAGAAGGACAAAACAGGGTTAGAGTGCTTTGTGACAGTCTCAAGGCCTTTGGGTGGCCAATGCTGAAAAGAAAACAATAACCAAAATAGAAATAGGGGCTGGAGAGATGGCTCAGTGCTTAAGATACTTGCCTTTAAAGCCTAACAACCCAGGTTGGACTACCCAGTACCAATGTTAAGCTAGATGGATAAACTGGTGCATGCAATCTAGAGTTCATTTGCAGCAGCTAGAGTCCTTAGCACTATATTCTTTCTGTTGCCAGGCATGGTGGTACTTGCTTTTAATCCCAGCACTTGGGAGGTAGGAGTAGGAAGATCACCATGAGTTTGAGGCTGCCTTGAAATTTCATAGTAAATTCCAGATCAGCCTGGGCTAGAGTGAGGCCCTACCTCATCAAACACCACCTCCCAAATTTCTTAAGATTTAAACCATTTATCAATAAATATATAATATATATAAATAAATATCAGAAGATTAAAAAAGCACAGAGATTCTCAGCATCATGAAACATCAGAGAAATAAAAATTAAACCACAATAAGCTATCATAACACAATTACTACACTGTAAAACACTGATTACCTCAATTAGTAGTGAGGTTTTTAGAGGACTGAAAGCCCTCACATTACTGGAAGAAAAGTAAAAGTATAAGCACTTTGGAGAAGAGTCTGGTAAAGTCTTTGAAACTGTATATCTACCATATAGTTTAGTCCTTCAAGTGTGGGCTAGTTATCCAAGGGGATTGAAATGATACATCTACCATATAATATAGTCCTTTCATTCTGGGGTAGTTGTCCTAGGAAATTGAAGGGGCATGACCATAGAAAGGTTATACACAGATGCTCATAGCAGTTTTCTTTATACTATCCCTAAGCTAGAGACAACTCAATTTCCCCTGGCAAGTGAACCAAGAAACAAATCTTACCATATGTATTCAATGGCAAAATATCTAGCAATAGAAAAAAATAATGAGTTGGAGTGATGTCTTAGTGGTTAAGCACTTGCCTGTGAAGCCTAAGGACTCTGGTTCGAGGCTCAATTACCCAGTACCCACGTTAACCAGATGTATAAGGTGGTATATGTATCTGGAGTTCGTTTGCAGTGGCTGGAGGCCCTGGTGTGGCCATTCTCTCTCTCTTTCTGCATCTTTTCCTGTATGTTGCTCTCAAACAAACAAAAGAAAAGAAAAAAAAATGTTGCTTCTAATGTAACAACATAGAAAAACTGTCAATAGTTTCACTGGGTAGAACATATCATAAAGGACACAGTGTACAATTCCATTTATTCAAATTCTGGTGAGGGAAACCATACTCTGATTGAAACTCATTGTGATGGTAACTGCACAGAGATAGGATGAAGGATCATAAAATATCTTCAGGAGGCTATGGAGGATGACACATGTACAATCTCAAGTGTGACTATGATTTCATGGGCATACACACATGTTTAAAGATGTCAAATTGCCTGTTTCTCATGCATTTCCAAATTTGTCCTTAATTCTTCATTATGTTTAACCAAATTGTTGAAATTTACAAGTCTATAAAATGTTGTGATTAATACATGTTTATATAAAGTTTCATGTTAGTTAAAATTAGATTTAAATTGTTGGTCTTTTAAAAATATTCTTTGTCAATTTATTCACCAAATTTTATTAACTTTTAAGTTTAAAAAACACTGTTTTTTGGTTTTTTTAAATTTTTTTTATTTTATTTGAGAGAGACAGACACAGAGAGAAAGACAGATAAAGGGAGAGAGAGAGAATGGGCGCGCCAGGGCTTCCAGCCTCTGCAAACAAACTCCAGACGCGTGCGCCCCCTTGTGCATCTGGCTAACGTGGGACCTGGGTAACCGAGCCTCGAACCGGGGTCCTTAGGCTTCACAGGCAAGTGCTTAACCGCTAAGCTATCTCTCCAGCCCAAAAACACTGTTTTGATTTGTATTAATTTTACACTCATTATGCTCAGTTTTCCAGTTGTACATACTATTAAAATTTTTCTTGCATCACATTGAATGAAGTCACCTTCTATTCTATGTAACTTTACATGTATCTATAAACTAATTAGCATGTAAGTATAAATCATATTTAATAAACTTTGAAAGAAAGGTTTGGGGCAATGTATCAAAATTAATATATTCTATATCCCCTAAAATAAAGATGAATAATAGTATGCTTTCATACAAAAGACAATCCCAAAGGAGAGCTCAAAAACATTATTTTGAAAGTAAGGACTGGGAAGAGGGCTTAAAGGTTAAAGGCACTTGTTTACAAAGCCTGTCAGCCTGGGTTCACTTCCCTGATATGTACCACATAAAGTCAGATACACAAAGTAACACATGCGACTGAAATAGTTTTGCAGCAGCAAGAGGCCCTGGTGGACCCATGTGTGCTCTCTCGCTCTCTCTCTATCTCTCTTTCTCTCTTTTGCAAATAAATAAAGAAGAATAATTTAAGATAAGGAATCATTTTAATAATCTATAATTTACGTAACTAAACATTTACTAGCATTTTTATGGGTGAAATTTGTATGTTCCTTTACAATACTGTTGTAGTTTTTTTTTTTTTTAAATTTAATTTATTAGTTTTCTTTTCAGTAAATACAGGCAGTTTGGTACCATTATTTAGGCTCATCTGTGATCTACCCCCTCCCATTAGACCCTCCTTGTTATTGAAAATGGGTCGTGCATTGTGGAGTTAGCCCCCAGTTATTAGTATGATAAATGTCTCTGAAAATCATGACCCAACATGTAACTCTGACATTCTTTCCGCCCCCTCTTCCGCAAGATTTCCCTGAGCCATGTTGGGTTCATTTTTGGTCTGCTTCAGTGCTGAGGTGTTGGGGGCCTCTGAGGCTCTGGCTCTCTGATTTGGTAGGAGTTGATTTTTCTCTGCATTGATCTCCTTCCCCTTTGTGCTGGTATCCAGTTCACAGGAAAACATCACCCTTGCTTATTTCGCCAGTTGTCCTTAGTTTCAGTTGGGCCCCTTCTGAAGTATGTTGGGGCAGCTCTCTTCTTAGGATCTGCATCTATCTGGAAAAGAGAAGCAGATTCTCCAACGGAGAGTAAGTTAGCACCTGGAAAATTGAGATAACACTTACTTTTTTTTTTTTTTTTTTTTTTTAAATTTAATTTATTATTTTTATTTTAAGTAAATACGGGCAGTTTGGTACCATTATTTAGGCTCATCTGTGATCTGTCCCCTCCCATTAGACCCTCCTTATTATTGAAAATGGGTCGTGCATTGTGGAGTTAGCCCCCAGTTATTAGTATGATAAATGTCTCTGAAAATCATGACCCAACATGTGACTCTGACATTCTTTCCGCCCCCTCTTCCGCAAGATTTCCCTGAGCCATGTTGGGTTCATTTTTGGTCTGCTTCAGTGCTGAGGTGTTGGGGGCCTCTGAGGCTCTGGCTCTCTGATTTGGTAGGAGTTGATTTTTCTCTGCATTGATCTCCTTCCCCTTTGTGCTGGTATCCAGTTCACAGGAAAACATCACCCTTGCTTATTTCGCCAGTTGTCCTTAGTTTCAGTTGGGCCCCTTCTGAGGTATGTTGGGGCAGCTCTCTTCTTAGGATCTGCATTTATCTGGAAAAGAGAAGCAGATTCTCCAACGGAGAGTAAGTTAGCACCCAGAAAATTGAGATAACACTTACTTTTTTGATAGACAGTTTGATAGGTGTAGGCCCTCTTATACCCCGTGATTGATGGTAGCTTGATATTGTAGAGTGGGCTTGTGTTTGGGTATGGTTCTGACTTGTTTCCCAGCTCCAGCTATGGGTCTAGTACCACTGAGTGGATCAGTTAGCCAAATCAAGAGCAATTGATTCCTCACCATGGCTGTGTACCACTATTGCACTTGTGTGGGTATCACATCCAGTTAATTGTTGCTACTTAGGTTAAACAATGTGTTGCTTGGACAGATCTTGGTCACTTCCCCCAGTCGCCTATGTAGCGCCTTCTGGCACTAGACACGCTGACTGTCTGGGGACTGACTCTCTCCTGGCTTCCAGCCATGTCATTCCATTTTACGTGCCAGCTGCGTATGGAGTCTTCAGCAATAGGGTCTTACCACTGGCCTTTGGTGGGTCATCAATTACTCTGACAGAAGTCTGTCATTGTTTTGGGAAACCTTGTAGGTTTCTCTGATCAAAAGCTCATTGTGGATTGTAGGCCCAAGCTGGAAGTGGGGGTTACAGGTCAGTGTCCACTAAGAAATTGAGGAAAAAGATAACTAATATACAAGAGTTAGAGAGGAGAGAGATAGAGGAGAGAGGGGGAGAGGGAGGGAAGGAAGATGTAGGAGATTTAGGTCAGTCTTGATCCTACCCTCTCCAGTGTCTTGTGGTTCAGGTGTTTCCTGTAAGGGACTAGTGAAGGTTCAGTCGTTTGGTCTGTCTTTTAGGAAGTAGAATTTTATGGTACCATTGCCGTTTGGGTCCGGATTACTATTTTCCACCCTTTGATTCCCTCCCCGCCCTCCCATCCATCTTATTGTCTAGTCCATGAGGTGCTTGCTGGGTATGTAAGGCATCTTGGGCAAATTCAGGTTAGGTGTTGCAGATGAGTGAGACTATGTGTCGATTTTTTTTCTGTGATTGGGTAAGTTCGCTGAGAATGATCTGTTCCAGGTTCAACCATTTTTCCTCAAATTTCTTTATGTCGTTTTTTCTTACTGCTGTATAGAATTCCATTGTGTAGATGTATAGAATTCCATTGTGTAGATATACCACATCTTTGTTATCCATTCTTCTAATGATGGACATCTGGGTTGATTCCAGCTTTTAGCTATTACGAATTGAGCTGCTACAAACATGGTTGAGCAAATCTCTCTGGCTTTTGGTTTGAAGGTTTTAGGGTACATGCCCAGTAATGGTATAACTGGGTCTGTTGGTATTTCTATAGTCAGCTTTTTCAGGAGTCTCCATATTGCTTTCCAAAGTGGTTGTACCATCCTGCATTCCCACCAACAGTGAATGAGTGTCCCTGCTTCTCCACATCCTCGCCAGCATTTATTTTCATTTGACCTTTTGATGTTGGCTATCCTTATTGGGGTAAGGTGGAATCTCATAGTTGTTTTAATTTGCATTTCTCTGATGATTAGGGATGATGAACATTTTCTTAGGTGTGTGTTTGCCATTTGTATCTCTTCCTCTGTGAATTGCCTGTTTAACTCTGTGCCCCATTTTGTGAGTGGGGTATTTGTCTTCTTATTGTTTAGACTTTTGAGTTCTTTGTAAATTCTAGAGATAAGGCCTCTATCAGTTGGATAACCTGCAAATATTTTCTCCCATTCTGTGGGTAATCTATTGGCTTTGTTTATTATATGCTTATCTGTAAAGAAACTCTTCAGCTTCATATGATCCCAATGGTTGAGTGACTGTTTAAGAACTTGAGCCACTGGGGTTTTATTCAGGAAGTCTTTTTCCATTCCTATATCATGGAAAGTACTTCCTAAATTTTCTTCCAGTAGTTTTCGAGTTTCTGGTCTTATGTTGAGGTCTTTGATCCATTTGGATTTGAGTGTTGTGCATGGTGAAATGTGTGGATCAAGTTTTAGTTTCCTGCATGTGGTTATCCAGTTTGTCCAGCACCATTTGTTGAAGATGCTATCTTTTTTCCAGTCTATATTGTTTGGGCCTTTGTCGAATATCAAGTAGCTATAGTTGCTTGGCCCAAAATCCGGGTCCTCAAGTCTATTCCATTGGTCTATACTCCTGTTTTTATGCCAGTACCATGCTGTTTTTATTACTATGGCTTTGTAGTATAACTTTATATCAGGTATGGTGATGCCACCAGAGGTATTTCTTTTGCTGAGGATATGTTTGGATATGCGAGGCCTTCTGCCTTTCCATATGAAATTTGAGATCATTTTTTCTATGTCTGTGAAGAACATTGTAGGGATTTTAATTGGAATTGCGTTAAATCTATATATTGCCTTTGGTAGGATTGTCATCTTCACAATGTTAATTCTGCCTATCCAGGAGCATGGGAGGTCTTTCCATCGTTTCAAGTCCTCCTCAATTTCTTTTTTGAGAGTTTTTATATTTTCGTTGTATAGATCTTTTACTTCCTTGGTTAACGTTATTCCAAGGTATTTTATTTTATTTTTTGCTATTGAAAATGGGACTATGTCCTTTATTTCTTTTTCTGTGTCTTTGTCATTTGCATATAGAAATGCTTCCGATTTTTGTGTGTTGATTTTGTATCCTGCTACTTTGCTATAGGAGTTAATCATCTTCAGGAGTTTTGGGATGGAGTCTCTCGGGTCTCTTACATATACAATCATGTCATCAGCGAATAGAGCTAACTTAACTTCTTCCTTTCCAAATTGTATCCCTTTTATTTCCTTCTCCTGCCTTATTGCTTGGGCTAGGACTTCCAGAACTATATTGAAAAGCAGAGGTGAGAGAGGACATCCCTGTCTTGTTCCTGATCTCAATGGGAATTCCTCCAGTCTCTCTCCATTAAGAATTATTTGGGCCTTTGGAGCTTTGTATATTGCCTTTATTATATTAAGACATGAACCGGCCATGCCAATTCTCTCCAATGTTTTGATCATGAAGTGATGTTGTATCTTGTCAAAGGCCTTCTCTGCATCTATTGAAATGATCATGTGAATTTTATGTTTAAGCTTGTTTATGTGGTGTATTACATTGACAGATTTTCGTATGTTGAACCACCCTTGTGTTCCTGGGATAAATCCCACTTGGTCAAGGTGGATAATGCTTTTGATGTGTTGTTGGATTCGGTTTGCGAGAATTTTGTTGAGGATCTTTGCGTCTATGTTCATTAGGGAAATAGGCCGATAGTTTTCTTTTCTTGTGGCGTCTTTGCCTGGTTTTGGGATTAGGGTGATACTAGCTTCATAGAAGGAGTTGGGTAGTTTTCCCTGTTCTTCGATTGTGTGGCACAGTTTTAGGAAGATTGGTTTGAGTTCTTCCATGAAGGTTTGATAAAATTCGGCTGGGAATCCATTTGGTCCTGGACTCTTCTTTTTTGGGAGGTTTTTTATTGCTTTTTCAATCTCCATGGGTGTGATGGGTTCATTGAGGTGGTTGATCTGCTCTGAGTTTAGCTTTGGTAGATGATATGCATCCAGGAATTTATCCATCTCCTCCACATTTTCCAGTTTTGTGGAGTAGAGGTTTTTGAAATAAGTCCTGATGATTCTGCCGATTTCACTGATGTCTGTTGTAATCTCTCCTTTTTCATTTTGAATTTTGTTAATTTGGAGTCTCTCCTTTTTTTGCTTGATCAAATTGGCCAGAGGTTTGTCAAACTTGTTTATTTTTTCAAAGAACCAGCTCTTTGTTTTGTCAATTGCCTTAATTGTTTCCTTGGTTTCCAATTCATTAATTTCTGCTCTGATTTTAATTATTTCCTTCCTTCTGGAGCTCTTTGGGTTGGATTTTTCTTGTTTTTCCAATGCCTTTAGGTGGATGGTTAAGTTATTGATTTGGGATTTTTCTGTCTTTTTTATGAAGGCATTGAGTGCTATGAATTTTCCCCTGAGGACTGCCTTCATTGTGTCCCACAAGTTTTGGTATGATGTGTTCTCATTGTCATTCAATTCCAGGAATTTTGCAATTTCATTTTTTATTTCATCCACTATCCATTTATTGTTTAAGAGTGTGCTATTCAGTTTCCAGTTGCCGTTGGGGCTCTTGTTGGTTTTTTTGTTGTTGATTTCTAGGACTATAGCATTATGATCTGATATCATGCAGGGAATTATTTCGATTTTCCTAAATATGTGGAGGCTATCTTTGTGACCCAGTATATGGTCTATTTTAGAGAATGTTCCATGGGCTGCTGAGAAGAATGTGTAGTCTGTGGATTTGGGGTGGAAAGTTCTGTAGATGTCTGTTAGGTCTAAGTGCTCTATGGTTTTGTTGAGCTCTCTTACTTCCCTGTTGAGCTTCTGTTTGGATGATCTGTCTATTACTGATAATGGTGTGTTAAAGTCCCCAGCTATGATGGTGTTGGTGGTTATTTCTGTTTTATTGTCAAGTAGGTTTTGTTTTATGAACTGCGGTGCCCCTGTGTTTGGTGCATACAGATTTATGATTGTAATATCCTCTTGATGGATTGTTCCCTTTACAAGTAGGAAGTAGCCTTCTTTGTCTTTTTTGATTGTTTTTGGTTTGAAGTCAACTTTATCTGATATTAATATAGCTACACCTGCTTGTTTCTTATTCCCATTTGCTTGGAATATTGTTTTCCACCCTTTCACCCTGAGGAGGTTTCTGTCTTTAGTGGTAAGGTGGGTTTCTTGAAGGCAGCAGATTGAGGGGTCTAATTTTTTGATCCACCCTGTTAGCCTGTGTCTCTTGATGGGTGAATTAAGGCCATTAATGTTTAGGGTGATGACTGTGAGATTTGATTTGATCCCTGTCATTTTGTGGTGGTAGAGGTGTGTTGGCCTTTCCATGGAATTTTTTTTTTTTTTTTTTTTGTATCTACTCTGGGTTTGATTGCTGTGATCTTCTTCTTGTAGGCATTTGTGTTTGGTTATTTGTTTCTTCTCTGTGGAGAATTTCCTGGAGTACTTTCTGTAGGTTTGGTTTTGTGTTCATATAATTGTAAAGCTGAGTTTTATCATGGAAAGTTTTCCTTTCACCATCTATTATAAGGGAGACTTTTGCTGGGTAGAGTAGTTTAGGTTGAAAGCCATAGTTTCTTAGCGTTTGAAGAGTATCATTCCAGGCCCTTCTAGCTTTCAGGGTTTCCATTGAGAAGTCTGAAGTAATTCTGATGGGGTTTCCTTTGAAAGTGGTGTGCTGTTTTTCCCTAGCTGCTTTTAGGATTTTTTCCTTGGTGTCAATGTTTAGAGTCTTAATGATAATATGCCTTGGGGAGTTTCTCCTTTGGTCTAGTCGGTTAGGAGTTCTGTTTGCTTCTTGAATCTTGATGGGCCTTTCTTTTAAGAGACGGGGGAAGTTTTCTTCAATTATTGTGTTAAATAAGTTCTCCATGCCTTTGGTCTGAAATTCTTCTCCTTCTGGTATTCCAATGATTCTGATATTAGGACGTTTAAGTGTATCCCACAATTCTCTCATGTTCTGTTCACAGGAACTTTTGAACTTACTGAAATTTTTGGACTCTCGAACTGTTTCTTCCATCCTGTCTTCCAGATCAGAATTTCTATCTTCCACTTCGCTGACTCTATTCTTGAGAGCCTCTAGTGAGTTTTGGACTTGTTCAATTAAGTTTGCATTTTCTACTACTTTCCTATGTATCACTTCCATCGCTTTGTCCAGCTCCCTTTTTGTCTCATTTTCTGATTTTCTTGCTGATTCTTGGAAATCATCCTTGCATTTCTTTATGTTTTCATTTAGTGTGGCCAGCTGATTTTTAAGGTCCTCTTTTTTTTCATTCTCCCTCAACTCTCTTAGCTCTCTTTGAATTCCTTCCAGTGTCTTATCATATTGCTCTAGCTTCGTGATGGTAGCATCCATACGATTATCTATCCTTTGTAGCTTTCCTGTCAGATCTAGCAGTAGTTTGGTTAGGGTTGCATTGTTCATTGCTTCCACTTGATGTTCTGATCCTAAACACTCTTCTATGTTTTGGTTTGTTGTGATCCTTGTTGGACTGGGTGATCTGTCTGGATTTTCTTCCATTTTATTTTTCGTGTTATTTCTTTTGCGCTGTGGTCTACCCATGTCAGTGTATGGGCAGGTAGGTGGGTGGAGCAGCCTGGGATCTAGCTTAATGCAAATCCAAGGCAGCCTGGGGCAGTTGTAAGCAGCCTGGGTTTTTGCTCACTCTTGCCAAAGCCGCCAACCTATAGCCTGACAGGGGCACCAAAGTTGCCTGAATTCTCACCCAGTAATGCACCTAAGCTGCCTGCCTTTGAGCTTGAAAAGGGACTGAGGTAGCAAGCCTTGAAGGTGCCTAGATTCTGGCTGGGTACACTGGGGTCTATAAACAGTCTGTGCTCTTCCGCCTCAGGGGAGTGGGGGATGGGTGGCGATGTACAGGTAGGGGATGCCACCTGCGCTGGCGCTAGTGACTCAGTGTGGACTTATGTGGCTCTTGCTGTGGGACTGGGCCCACTGCAAGTGCAATTGTAGTGCAAAGGCAAATGATGTGGGTACAGAATCAGGACACAGCAGAAACTGACGGGCGGCAAGTGATGTGAGAACAGCAGGGCGTGAGGGGAGGGGGGGCAGCTAGGAGTGTGGGGTGCTGTGGGATACCGTGGGGTGCTCTGGACTCGCAGGGGGGGAGGGGGCGGATCGTGCGGGGGAGGGGGGTGAGGGGGTCCAGGGGGTCGCGGGTAGCGCAGGGGGCGTGGAGCACGCTGAGGTAAGATGGAGTGCTGGATGCTGTGGGATGCTGGGGGGCAGTCTGGATGCGTGGCGGGGGTGGGGTGCACGGGGGGGGGGCTCGAGGAGCGCGGGGGTGGGGCGCGGGGAGTCTCGGGGCACGCGGGGGGATCGGGGCACACCAGGGCGCCCGGACGCTGGACGCTGCGGGGCGCTTTGAGCGCCCCGTCGCGTGTGGGTAGGGAGCGTTGGGCGCGCTGGGGGGGGAGGCGGGGGCGGGGCGCGCGGTGGAGGGCTCGAGGCGCGTGGGGGTGGGGCGTGGGGGTCTCAGGGTGCGCGGGTGGCGCGGGGGTGCGGGGCACGCCTGGGCGCCCTGGGCGCTGTGCGCTTGGGGAGTGCCTGCTGTGTGTGGATAGAGAGCACGGAACGCGCGGGGGGTGGGGCGCGCGGGAGGGTGGGGCGGGCGTGGGGTGGTCTTGAGGCACACGGGGGTGGGGCGCAGGGGTCTTGGGCGCGCGGGGGCGCAGGGCAGGCCTGGGTGCCCGGGGCGCGGGAAGCCTTGGTTCGCTTGGGCCGTGTCTGCTGTGTGTGGATAGGGAGCGTGGGGCGCGCTGGGGGGGAGGGGCCTGCTAGGGGGTGCGGGGGGTGCAGCGGGTGTGGGGCACGGGGGTTGTGGGGTGCACTGGGCCGCCGGGGCGCGTGGGGCTTGGTGTGCACGGGGCGCCGGGCCGCTGGGCGCAGGGCCGCGCCCGATGCAGTTATTCGCGGCGGGCGGGGTGGCGGGGCGTGGGTCGCGGGGGTGTGTGCTTCCCTCTTTTACCCCGATCTGTGCCCTCCCTCTTCAGAAAGTTCCTAATTTCCCTTGAATACTTGCCTTTTTTTCCCTCGTTGTTTGTAGTGCAGCTAGGCGGTCGCCATCTTGACCGGAAGCCTTCAACACTTACTTTTTTGATAGACAGTTTGGTAGGTGTAGGCCCTCTTATACCCCGTGATTGATGGTAGCTTGATATTGTAAAGTGGGCTTGTGTTTGGGTATGGTTCTGACTTGTTTCCCAGCTCCAGCTAAGGGTCTAGTACCACTGAGTGGATCAGTTAGCCAAATCAAGAGCAATTGATTCCTCACCATGGCTGTGTACCACTATTGCACTTGTGTGGGTATCACATCCGGTTAATTGTTGCTACTTAGGTTAAACAATGTGTTGCTTGGACAGATCTTGGTCACTTCCCCCAGTCGCCTATGTAGCGCCTTCTGGCACTAGACACGCTGACTGTCTGGGGACTGACTCTCTCCTGGCTTCCAGCCATGTCATTCCATTTTACGTGTCAGCTGCGTATGGAGTCTTCAGCAATAGGGTCTTACCACTGGCCTTTGGTGGGTCATCAATTACTCTGACAGAAGTCTGTCATTGTTTTGGGAAACCTTGTAGGTTTCTCTGATCAAAAGCTCATTGTGGATTGTAGGCCCAAGCTGGAAGTGGGGGTTACAGGTCAGTGTCCACTAAGAAATTGAGGAAAAAGATAACTAATATACAAGAGTTAGAGAGGAGAGAGATAGAGGGGAGAGGGGGAGAGGGAGGGAAGGAAGATGTAGGAGATTTAGGTCAGTCTTGATCCTACCCTCTCCAGTGTCTTGTGGTTCAGGTGTTTCCTGTAATACTGTTGTAGTTTATACCATATCATCATGTGTTCTAATTTAGTAACATTGTAAACTCAATACTATTTGCCCAAAGAGAAAATGAGCATCTATCCCCCTGCTCTTCTCTGAAGACCCTCTTCAGGGAATATGGTTTATCTACTATCCACAGCTGTAACACTGACATAAACCAAAGATGTAACTCTGAAAGGATAAAACAGAGATCAGTGTACATGCATAGAAAAGCCAGCACTCAGTAACTCAAAAGATTACTTCCCTGTATGGAGAAATCGTCTGAAAAAGAATTTCACAAACAGAACACTGTCATAAAGTTTTGATTCAGTTCTTTATTTTCCTCCAGTGCTTCTTCAACTTGCTCTCATCTTTAGAAAAACATGGGCATTTTTTTTCTCTCTGACTTGCACCTTCCTCACCATTCTCTAGTGTCATTTCTCTGCCGTTCGGCACACAGAAGCAGATGCCCCTTTGCTCCCAGTTCCCACATCCATCGTTCTCACTACAAAGTTTTCTTTAAATGGACCCAAGGCAATTGCCTTCTCTTGGCTCTTTCTTTCCTTCCTTCCTTCTTTCTTTCTTTCTTTCTTTCTTTCTTTCTTTCTTTCTTTCTTTCTTTCTTTCCTTTCTTCCTTCCCTCCCTCCTTCCTTCCTTCCTTCCTTCCTTCCTTCCTTCCTTCCTTCCTTCCTTCCTTCCTTCCTTCCTTCTTTCCTGTCTGTCTTTCTTTCTTTCTCCCTTTCTTTTTAATACATTCAGGGATTGTAATGACTTAGCATAGGGTGGAAGAATTTGGAAAGAAAGACATAATATGCTGAAACACAGAGTCAACAATAATATGAAAAAATACAAGAAGAGATAAGGAAACATTCTACTGCTTCCTAGAAAAAGTCTGATGTCACTATCAAGAGTTTCTAACAAAGTATATGACCACGAATTGTGGCCAGGGTCTAGAAATATAACTCAGCAGTTAAAGATGCTTGACTACAAAGCCTGCTAGGCTTGGTTCAATTCCCTAGCACCCATGTAAAACAAAATACAAAGTAGTGCATACATCTGGGATCCCAACAGGCCTATGATAATGGTAGACAGAGCCAGGAGATCAAAGCTTGCAGGCCACCTAGTCTGACATTCCTTTGCAGTATGACAGTCCTCTTGTAGTGGTAAGAACTCATGTCTCAAAGAGGGTGGAGCATAGACACCTTGGAGTTTTCCTCTGACCTCCACATGTGCACCAAAGTATGTGTGATCACACACACACAAACACACACACAGAGAGAGAGAGAGAGAGAGAGAGAGAGAGAGAGAGAGAGACAGACAGACTCACAGAGAGAAACAGAGAGGCAAATAATAAAATATTAAAGAAATAATTGTGAACAGAGTCACCTAAGGTTGGAGCTAATTAAACCCATTAATCTTTCTTTTATAGTAAGAGTATTAACTATGTGTGGTGGTTTGAATCAGATGTCTCCCATAAACCCCAATGTTTTGGATGCTTAGCCACCATCTGATGGTAATTTAGGAGGTAGACTTTTGCTAAAGGAGGTGTTTTGTTGCAGTTAGGCTTTGGAGGGTTAATAGCCAACTCCTGGTTCCAGAACTTGGCTATTTTCTTCCTGCTGTGGCAGAGGTGATGTCCACCCTGTGCTGTGCTATCGTGAAACTTTTTCTTGAGACTGTAAGCCAAAACAAAACCCTTTCCTCCCATCAGCTGCTTTTTGTCAGGTGCTTTATCCCTGCAATAAGAAAACAACTACAACAGTTATAACAGTGAAGTGGAATGGAGTTGCTTTTGGTAGAAACCTGACTGTGTGACTTTTGATGTTTTGGACATTATTTATAGGTAGAATATGGAAGGATTTGAAACCTTGGTATAAGAGACACCTTGCCTTATAGTGCTGAAGGCATATTTTGATGGACCATTTTTATCAGGCTTGAGAGGCCTAGAGGTAGAACATTCTGTGGTCTGTGTTAGCTTAGCTTATAAGGAGGCGAAAGAACTCTGGACTGGGCTAGAGGCAATTACTGTGAGAGACTGGATATATTTTTCCCATTACCAGAGAGGGGTAGATCTGGAACTCCTTTTTTAAAAATATATTTTATTTATTAACGAGAGAGAGAGAGAGGGGGGGGGAGAGAGAGAGAGAGAGGGAAAATGAGAGAGAGAGAGAATGGGCACACCAGGGCATCTAGACACTGAAAACGAACTCCAGATGCCTGAGCCCCCTTGTGCATCTGGCTTACATGGGGGCTCGAGAATTGAACTGGGATCCTTTGGCATTGCAGGAAAGCACCTTAACTGCTAAGCCATCTCTCCAGCCTAGAACTGGAACTATTGAGATTTATTGCTGGTTAGAATTATCAAACTTGGAGATTTGTCACTGACTAGAGTTGTTGGACTTGAAACTTCTGAGTTTGACTTTTCCCTGTTTAAATCTTGTATTGGTTCACTATTTCTTTGCTATGTCCAGTGCCATTATTTTTTTTTTTTTTGCAGTGTTAATGTGTATTTTGTGCCATTATGGGATTTGAGGGGTTTTTTGGTATTATGGTTCAGTTAAAAGATGTTGGACAATGGGAATGTTTGAGCATCATTAGGATTGATAAGAACTAAAGTGACTTTTAAGATTGGATGAATGCATTGTATGTTATATTTTGTATGGATATTAGTTTATGGGGGTCAGCGGTGGGATATGGTGGTTTGACTCAGGTGTCCCCTATAAACTTAGGGGTTCTAAATGCTAGGTTCTCAACTGGTGGAGATTTAGGAATTAATACTTCTTGGAGGCAGTGTATTGTTGGGGGTGAGCTTAAGGGTATTATGGCCAGTTGCCCCTTGCTGGTGTTTGACACACTCTTTTGTTGCTATTATCCACCTTATGTTGGCCAGGGAGAGATGTCCACCCTGTGCTCATGCCATTCTTTTCCCTGCCATGATGGAGCTTCCCCCTCAAGTGCATAAATTAATAAAAGTGTTTTATTTTTATTTTATTTCCCCCTACAAGTTGCTCTTGTTTGGATGATTTCTGCCAGCAATGTGAACCTGACTGCAACAGTTAGCTAAATACACAAATCTAAAATAAATACATTCCATGTAGCCCTAAAGTTTGCTTGTGATACCTATTGATGGTAAAGAGTTCATGTTTATTGACACAGACCTATACAAGTCGACCTTCTCTGAGTATTACTGCCTCTGTTCCATTTATATTCTTGAGCTTCCACTCCATCATGCATCCTATCACCCTCTGTCACTAAACATCTGCTACTAACTCTAAGGAATGAGTGCTACATCACAACCCAAGGCCAGTTCCCAAGTGAACCATCACCCTGGCAGGCTTATGATTTAATTCTGACTAAGAGAATTCTCAGCAGCCCTGCTTTTAAAATCTACCTGAATTCAGCTACACATGTTGAAGCATGACCAGTCTCATTTAGGCATTTGAAAGTATGCATTATTTTGATGGGATTCAAGAATTTTAGAAATGGTCAAGATTGAACCCATCTCAATGTTAAGTATGTATACAGAACATAAGGTGAAAAAGGGTTGCACAGAAAGTATAGAGACTAATGTATAGTGTTTCATGTCTCTTTTTTTTGGAGGGGGGTCCTCACTCTAGCCCAGGCTGAACTGGTATTCACTATGTAGTCTCAGGGTGGCCTTGAACTCATAGTGATCCTACTTCCTTTGCCTCCTGAATGCTGTGCCTCCATGCCTGGTGATAATGTATATGTGGATATACAAAGAAATTACCTTTGAAATATATTAGCTGTTTTTAAAAGTATATATTAGCTAAAAAGGAAAAAACTCCAGAAAAAAGAAATGTTTAAAAAATAGTCAAAGAATACATCTGGACTTTTTAGTTTCTTCATTAGCTACTAAAGTTTGAAGTTAATAAAGTAGTTATAACATGATAATGAAAATATTTTATCATAAAAAGTTTTATACTGTAGTTTGAGAAAGGGCCTAAGGTTATATATTTAAAACTGTGTTCAGAAGCAGGAGTCTTAATAGATCAAAGGAACATCTTCTGCTTTATGTAACTCTGCAGAACAATTAAGGATTCTCTTATTAGCCATCTGCTAGCTGTTAGTTTTTGTTTTAAATGAAACTAAAAAGAACAGGATACATTTGAGTCATCAAATGCAAGAGGATTTGTTTACATGAGCATGGTAGTTTTTACCTCAGACTCTTAGTGAATGAGGGCTTCAAATGAGTTGATAAAATATGTTACATGCTGAGACAAGCAAATGGGTCAATCAGAAAAGCTCTCATTAGATAAGCTATGAAATCTGTGAGGTTATCATAGTTGCAAATAAGAAAATGCCAATTAAAATGTCTCAAAAGCTCAAGGTAGGAGTTTCTCTTCCACAGCAGTAGTATATAAAAGGTTTTCTCTCTACTCAGTATTCAACAAAATAGGGGAAAAAATAAGTTGATCACTTAAACTTTAAAAATTAGGCTTACTCTACCATAATTAGTAAGTGCATTTACTAATTCTTTTAAGCATGAGATATACTTTCTACTCACATTTTTTTATGGAACTTGTCTGAAAATTAATTTGTACCTTAGTCAAAGTATTTTTCACTAATGGCATGCTATATATTTCAGGGACTAAAAGAAAAAAGTAAGGTGAAAAGAAGTCCATAATTGGCATTTGTCAATAGACTGTTCAGATAAATATTTAAATATACAGAAAATGAATAACACTAAAAAATGAATAACCACATTAAATCAAATAACAAAATGTAAAATAGTTTTTAGTGTATATTTTCTCATTCTCTATACTGAAATCAGTACTTGATCACGTACATTTTTTTTTTTTTTTGGAGGTAGGGTCTTGCTCTAGCAGAGGCTAACCTGGAATTCATTATGTAGTCCCAGACTGGCCTCAAACTCACAGTGTTCCTCCTACTTCAGTCTCCCAAGTGCTGGTATTAAAGACATGCACCACCATGCTTGGCTACATACATTTTTAAAGTAAATCTTCTAAATAATTGTCCTCACCCACCCCCCTTCACTGTATTCCTTCTCTCCAACTAGATCTCTTATATTTTGATGATTTGTTTCTATCCTCCTCCATCATACATGTCAAAATATTGATGTGCAGGTCTTGTGGAGATAGTGTCATCTACTGCAGGTCATAACATAATGGTCATTTTGTGCTCAGTGCTCCTCTCCATCCTCTGGCTTTTGAAATTTTTCTGCTTTCTTTTTACAATATTCCCTGAGTCTTGGAAAAATGCTGTAGATGTCTTAATTAGCACTACTTCTCAGCATTTTGGTGAATTTTGAGTCTCCCCAGTAGTAATCACCATCTGCAACAAAGCTCTTCTGATCAAAATTATAATCAGCACCAATATGTGGAAATAAATTCAATATACATATTTAGAGGGGAATATAAAGAACACAGTATATCCATTTGTCAGTCAATAGTAGTGTCTTCTTCTTTGGGTTTATGAGCTTAACAACCATAGGTTATTGAGTAGGTTTTCAGTACCAGCCATGTAATCTCTCCCATGAAGAGAACCTCAGATGCATTTAGAGATAAGATGGTTAGCCTTATACTAGTCATGTCCTTATTGCACCAGTGAGTATCTCTTGGTTGGTTAGAGGAATATGTAGAATGGAGAGTTATTCAGAAATTGGATAAGTATCTTGTTGCAGTTTCTCACCAAGACCTGCAAAGCACTTTCCAGTATTATGCCAGCTAGTCAGGAGGGAAAGGACTTCCAGTTTTATGTCATTATCATGCTTACATCACATGTTCTGTATTGAGCAATAAGGTTTTACTATCTAGTTCTGCTGGCCATCCCAAAGCTTTGACAATATCCTATATGGTCGAGGTGTGGACTCACAGTCAACGGACAATCTCAGGTGATATTTTGGACTTTGTACTTTTGAGCATTGTTTAGATTGAGAAAGACTGTTGGAACTTTTAAAGTTGGATTGAATGCATTGGCATTGTGAGATGGCCATGAGCTTATGCAGATGAGAGGAGAAAAGTATTGGTTTGAATGAGATGCTTCCCCAAACCTTATGTGTTTTGAGTTCTTATTTCCCAGGTAGTAGAAATTTGGAGTGGAAACTTGTTGGAGGATGTGTCTTGTTGGGGTCAGGATTAGAGATATTTCCCAATTTCCCTTGTCAGTAAGAGCTTAATTTGCCCTTGCTCTTTTCTGCCAGCTGTTATGGCAATAAGTGATGCCCAGATTCTGCTCTGCCATGCTTCTCTGGCATTATGAAACTTCCTCCTGAGACTGTAAGATGACATAAACCCTTTGCTCCTGTCAACTGCTTCTTGTTATGCATTTCTTCTCAGCACCAAAAAAATTAACTACAACAAAAGAAAGAGAAAAAGAAATGAAATGACCTATAATATCATGCAACTACAACCACTTCATTTTTGATAAAGAAACTAAAAACACAGATTGGAGAAAACATAGCATTTTCTTTTTTTTTTTTTTAAAAAAAACTCTATACCTTTATTATCCATTTATCTATGGATGGACATTTAGGCTGGTTCCATTTCCTAACTATTGTGAACAGAGCAGCAAAAAAACATGGTTGTACAAGTATCTCTAAGGTAATAAGAAGAGTCCTTAGGATATATGCCTAGCATTGTTATAACTGGATCATATGGCAAATCTATTTTTAGCTGTCTCAAGAACCTCCACACTGATTTCCACAATGGCTATATCAAATTACATTACCACCAACAGTATAGAAGTATACCCCTTTTATAACATCCTGGTGGATATTTATTTTCATTTGTTTTCTTGATGGTAGCCATTCTTAAAGAAGAGAGACGGAATCTCCAAGTAGTTTTAATTTGCATTTCCCTGATAGATAAGGATGTAGAACACTTTTTTAGATGTTTATATGCCATCTGTATTTCTTCTGTTGAGAACTCTCTATTCACTATGAATAGAGCAAAGAGACAACCTACTACAGAATGGAAGAAAATCTTTGCCAGCTACACATCTGATAGAGCACTAATATCTAGAATATACAAAGAACTCAAATAAACAGAACAATAAGAAATCAAACAACCCAATTAAAACATAGCATTTTCAACAAATGATATTGAGGAAACTGGATATGTGCATTTAGATATCTGCAGTAGAAGAATGAATCTAGACTCTTATACCTCAACCTGAATAAAATTCCACTCCAAATGAAATAATAACCTTAATGCTAGATATGAAAATCTTAAATGCCTATAGGAAAAATAGGGAGAACACTTTGAGACTTAGGAATTAGAAAAGGCTTTTGGAATAAGACCACAGTTGGCCACAAATATCTATAATAAGAAATAGTTCAGTATTTTGAGTTCTTTGTCTATCCTAGACTAAAAGATAAAGCTTTCATCAGGAGTGAGAAGGGAATACCTGGAAAGACAGGCCCTGGAAAGGGTGGGATGAAGCCTAAGCTTAAAATAATTTTGTTTTTTTCTCTGGCCTGTAACTCCCAGTACCAGAAATCAGTTGCTACCCACAATGAGCTGTTGATCAGAGAGACCTACAAGGTCCCCAAGATAAGACAGTTTTCTGTCAAAGCACTTCATTACCCACCTGAGGTAAAAGATAAGACCCTATTGCTGAAGACACCATATGTTGCAGAAACAGAGCTTGGAGAGACAATGCTGGAATCTGAAGAGAGCCAGTCCCCAGAGAGCTAGCCTGTCTAGTGCTGGAAAGTACTACATGAGCTACTAGGGGAAAGGGGACATAGTCTGAGCAACCAGAGGTCTAAGTTACTCAGAAGCAAACACCCTGTTGGTATGTACATGAAGTGTAATAGTGGTATACAGCCTTGATGGGCAACCAATATCTTTCTGATTGTCTAAGAGATCTGTTCAGTATAAAGGAACCCATACTTGGAATTGGGAACCAGATCAGAAACCTATGGAAATAAAGGTTATGCTTTCCAATGTCAAGTTCTCACTAGTTTTTGGCTAAAAGAAGGGCTTACATGCTTCAAATTCTTCCTAACTTAATTATGCTTATCCATTTTAAAATATGCTGACTTCACTCCAGTGTAAAATCTATTCTTCTTTCTCAGAAGGTAGTGAGACCTGAGGAGACACAGCTGAAAACAAAGAGGAACTGGGGAGATGAGCAAGAGTACTGCTTCCATGCTGAATCCAATAATCAGTGCCAGGCTGAAAGGACAGACCCTGGGGATACTTAACATCTACCAAAGCAAAGATCTAGAGGCTACTAAGAGCTCATCACTGAGATAGACTTAAAACTCACCCATCATGGCTTAGGAAATTTTGTGGAAGAGTGGGTAGAAAGATTATAAGTGCCACAGGTTGAGACATCATGCCCAGAGACATTCTATCCCAGCAAAAATAACTGACTGCTATTCCCACAAAACAACCTCATAGGGAAAAACCTACAACCCCACTGAGGAGGATCCCCAGTGCAATGGGGGCAGGAATGAGGGAAAAGAGGGTAACAACACATGATGTATCCAAAAAAATATGTTGTTAATAATAATAATAAAGGAAAAAAAAACCAAACAATCAAAAACCAAACAACCCAATCAAAACAAATTTGGTTATGTAACTGAACAGACTTCTCAAAATATAAAAAATACAGATGTCCAATAAAATAACTATACCTATATAAATTTATATATATAATTTTTTATATAAATAAAAATACTTAAAATTTTTTCAACATCTCTGGCCATCAGGGAAATGCAAATTAAAACTTTTCTCAACGTCCATTTCACTACAGTCAGAATGATCATTATTTTACAAAAATCAAGAGGGCTGGAGAAATGGCTTAGTGGTTAGGTAGTTGCCTGTGAAGCCTAAGGACCCCAGTTCAAGGCTTGATTCCCCAGGACCCACATTAGCCAGGTGCACAAAGGGGTGCACATGTCTGGAGTTTGTTTGAAGTGGCTGGAGGCCCTGGTGCACCCATTCTCTCTTTCTCTCTTTATCTGTCTTTCTCTCTATGTTTGTCACTCTCAAATAAATGAATAAATAAATGAACATTTTTTTTATTAATTAGATTTGTATTCAGCAAATACAGTCAGTTTGGTACCATTATTAGGCCTATTCGTGACCTACCTCTCCCCATTGGCCCCTCCTTGTTGAGGTATATAGGTCGTGCATTGCGGAGTTAGCTCACAGTTATGGGTAAGAAAAATGTCTCTGCATATCCTGACCCAACATGTGGCTCTGACATTGTTTCCATCCCCTCTTCTGCAAAATTTCCCTGAGCCATGTTGGGTTCATTTTTGGTCTGCTTCAGTGCTGCAGTGTTGGGGGCCTCTGAGGCTCTGGCTCTCTGGTTGGGTAGGAGTTGATTTTTCTCTGTGTTGGTCTCCTTCCCCCTTGTGCTGGTATCTTCATCAGGAAAACAGCACCCTTGCTTGTTTCGCCAATTTTTCTTAGTTTGTTTTTTTTGTTGTTGTTTGTTTGTTTTTTGTTTTTTTTTTGTTGTTTTTTTAATCAAGAGACTAGAGAAATTGCTCCATCATTAAAGATACATTCCTACAAAGTCTAAGGGCCCATGTTCTGATTTTCCAGTACCCACATAAAGCCAGATACACAAAGTGGTACATATATCTAAAATTTGTTTGAAGTGGCAGGAGGCCTTTGTGCACCAACACTCACTTCTTTCTGTCTACCTACTTTTCTCTGTCTCTATCCTAAACAAATAAATAAAAACAATGGCAACAAATGCTGCTGAGGATGTGGAGCAAGAACCCTTATTCACTGTTGGCATAGACACCATGTGGAGGTTCCTGAAAACACTGAAATATGACTCAGCAATACCACTCCTGGGCATATGCTCTATGAACTCTATACTTCATTGCACAGATACTTGCTCATCCATGTTTTTTATTTTTCTATTCACAATAGCAAGGAAATGGGATCAGCTTTAATGAAGATATGGATATATATATATATGAATATATATTCATGAATATATATATATTCATATATGTATGTATGTATATAAAGCTGGAAAAAAAACTAAATTACGAAATTCACAGGAAAATGGGTCTAATCACCCAGACTCTGAAAGACATATATTGTCTCTTATATGCAGATCCAAATTTCAAATTTTTAGGTCTGTTAGGCAGACTGAGTCAGCAAAGGCCAAGAAGCCAAAAAGGAGTCATAAAGGAGGGGATTAATGGAAGGGTCCAGTGGATACGTAAACAGAATGTCAGACTGCCAGGTAGTACAAAGTTATAATGCAGT